>NC_140493.1:73326214-73926214 GCF_964271855.1 Acomys minous | reverse complement strand
GTCAAATAGCAATGGCTAGACATCATCTTTGATTTATTGGTAAAGTCTGCCACACTCCCAGGATGGCAGTAAGGGACACGTCACCTGGTGTGCGTTCTGGAGCACCATCTGACAACCTATACTGTGTGTCTTAAGGTCACCCTGTCTGAGCCCACGTGCCTCATGCGAAGCCTCAGCCGAGAACAGTGGGTCAACGGCAGAGCCTGCATTTGGGTGGGTATTGGCTCTAGGGTAGGAGCTTTGCAGTGAGGCAGGCCCTGGTTTGAATCCAGCCCCTGCCACATCTCCACAGCATGGTACTAGATAAACTACTGAAGTTTGCTCCTTCATGAAATAGAGAAAACAGACGTGCACTGGCAGTGACTGGTGAGATGGCCACATTAACCCATTCGATACTTTCCGTACTCAGGGGATGAAGAACAGGTGTTGCCATCCTTTAAGCCTTTGTGTCTGCCTCCATCCACCCATGTGGTAATGACCTCCGTTTCCTGTGGGCCCCACCCTGCTGTTGTATATTACCTTAGACTATACAGTGCTTAGCTAGTAGTCATGGGAAGGCCAGACAGATGGGGTTTTTAATTCCTGCTCTACCACCCTCTAGCCATGTGAGCAGAGATCGCTGAAGCGCCAATCCGTATGGTGCGCGTGTGGATTCAGGGGGTCCATTCTGGCAAAAATGCTTTGAACAGTGACTGGCACTCAGCAAGAACTCGACCAACACCAGCTATGTTTCCAGTGCCTGCTAGCGGATGGGTGGCCATTTGGGCAGTGAAACTTCCCACCAGGTCATTACGAGGGTGCAAAGAGATGATTTGCTACCTCAAAGCCAGGCACACAGTAGGTGCACACAAACCGAGAGGTTCTATTGCTCTGTCTCTTTGCAATAACTTTTACGTCGCCCTGAGCCCAATCTCTCTGCTCTGACCTTGTGGGCTGAACTCCTGGTGAAATAGGGCAGCGGTGGTAGGACTGTCCCCTTCCCTCTGGCTGCCTGAAAGGACATGTTTCCCCCGAGACCTCTTCGATGCCTGTGTTACCAACTGATTGGTGGATTTGATTTTAGTGTTTTATTTGATTTTAGAATTGTTTAAAAGGAGCACAGTATAATCATTTGCGAACACGCTTAAATCACTCGGCAGGATGCAATAAAAACATCAAACTCAAAATTACAGCTCAAAAAGCAGGCTCTGATTTCTCCTCCTCCTGGGTGAGCAAGATAGAAGTTTGCACATGTGTTAGAAAGTGGGGGGAAAAAGGAATTCACAGGGCATAGCTGAAAGCAGGGAAATCTCTGGCTCTAGAGCCTGGGTCTCCTCAGTGCACAAGACCCCTTCCTGAGAGAACTGAGGCTCAATGTCACATCCAAGGTCACATGAAAAAAAAAACCTAACTATAGACTAGTCCAAGACTCAGATGTGACCCAGTACTGAGCCTGCCTCAATATAGACCCTATGAGTACCAAATCCTTCTGGTTATCCCCTCAGTGTTGCTGTCTAGAGGATGAGAGAGAAATACACCCCACCACCCCAACCCCCAGATGTCTTGAGACATACCTCAAGATACTAGCAGAGGTTCGGGAGTACAGAAGCTTCTCCAGTGTGAGTAACCCGACTTCACTCACCTCTAGAACCTGAAATATCTTGGAGGTGAAATTAGCATTTGTCCAGTGAGACTGGACCACTGGCCTGAGGCTCCTGACAAGAGACTGTCTGGACTATACCCCCAACTCCTGCCTCCCACACACACCCTCACAGAGGCCATGTCTCCTTGACTGAGTGCCTCCTCCTTCATGGGAGCTTTGCTGAGGGAGACGAACACCCCTTTGACTGCATTCTCCAAGAAACATAACAGAAAGGGAATTTTCCCTTTGGCTCTTAAGGCAGCTTTTCCCAGTGTGAAGGCTTGCTGCTGGCTCTGAGCCAGGGTCACGCTGGCCTTGTCTTGATCTGGTTCCCCAGACAGAAGAGGGGGAAGAAAACACACACCCAGCCAAATATTTAAATCGAGAGAGTCTTCTGAGGGCAGCCCACCCACTCGCCACCCTGCCTCCTGGCTAGCCCTGCACCCCAACCCTGAAGACTTTGAAGAGGCTGGGAGAGTTAAGCAGCCACACACTCCAGGCCCCTGGTTTTATGGTGCCAATAAGTAAGGCTCTGAGAGTTTGCCATGTGTGCCCAGCGGCCCTCTTCTCCCAGCCTTGGCCACCGCGTCTCATTGGTGGGACAGCCATGCTTCCCCGCTGCGATGGTGTGCTCTGATAACATGGAAAGAGGGACAGCATATAGAAGACCCGAGAAGGCACTCAAAATAAGGGTGTGCTGCAGTCACCGAAATGTGTTTAATCTGTGTGTGGGTGTGTGTTCATATGTGTGCAGGTGCGTGCTTGTGTGCAGTTACACACGCACGTGATTGTGGAGGTCAGGGAGCAACTTCACTTTTATTTCTCAGGCATCGTCGACTTTGATTTTGTTTTGTTTTGTTTTGTTTTGTTTTTGAGATAGGGTCTCTCACTGTTCTGGAACTCCCCAAATAGACTATACTGCCTGTGAGCCCCAGGGACTTGTCTGTTTGTCCGCCTTCACTAGTGTGTGCTACCGCACTTAGCTTTTTTTTTTTTAAAGCATTGAGTCTAGGGCTCAAACTGTGGTCCTCATACTTGCAAGGCAAGCCCCAAAAGGCATTTCTGAGTCACTGATAGAAGGGCATGGCCAGATGAGCCCTCAGTCCCACTGTCTGTGTCCCATGAGCCCACCCCTGAGTCGGGGGCACAGGCTGGCAATAAGGACACCCATGGAGACTGCAGCTTTGACTTCTTCGACATCCATTATGCATCAGACACTCTTGGGGATGTTCCATCTTGTTATGCAACAAGGCAGAAAAATCTTAACATCCTGCTCGAGAACTCCTCTTCAGGAGAGAGCTGCCTTCCCCCCGCCCCAAGGAAAACACCGTGGTGAGGTGAGACTCTGTGAGAAAGGATGTGGCCATATGCCAAGGCTTCAGAGGAGGGTGGCACTGCCTAGAAATATCCTGATTCTGCTCCTGGAAAAAGTTGGGAAGCACCTGAGGAGGGAGCAAGGAGGAGGCAGAAAAGGAGAGGAAAAGATGGAGATGGAGCAAGCAAGGTAAGGCAAGAAGAAAAGGCAAGAGAGACTATTCCAGCTCCCTCGGGCATCTTCCCTGGGTCCCATGGTCTTGTGTGAGTGAGCTTTCTGCAGAATTTAACCAAGGGGTGGGTTGTATACAAGGTCTTTGTCATGGTTTGAATGTAGAACTGTCCCCATAGGCTCGTGTGCATTAACACTCAGTCCCCAGCTGGTGGTGCTGTTGAGGGAGTTTATGGTACCTTTGGGACCTTGCTGATGGACATAGGCCGCTGGGGAGTGTGGCTTGGCCTTTCTTCTGGTCGGCTTCCTGCCTACAGCTTGGCATCATGCAATACTAAGCAGCTGCCTCCAGCCTCTGCCACTACAGACCAAGCCATCCTGCCATGTCTTCCCTGCCATGGTGGACTGCGATCCCTCTCAGACTGTGAGCTGAGATAAGCCCTTCCTCCCTTGAGTTCTTCCTGCCCAGTTCTTCTTTGCTCACAGCAGAGAATACCATTGTGATGTGGAGCAGACACTGGAGAGAGACCACCTGAGGGTCACATCTGGCTTATACATATATGTACTTACCAAGGTTAAGCTTTCAGCATCCCTCCAAGGTAGCTAAGACCTCAAGATTCAAGCTCGTGAAGAATAGGATGCCGGAGAGGCCCAGCCACATGTTCAAGTTCCCCCCAACTCAGCAAGCAACAGTGTCAGAATCAGCTTAGTATAGACCACAGAATATAAACTCTTTTTGTGGTTGTTTTTTTTTTTTTTTAATTTATTTATTTTTGTTTTCCAAAACAGGGTTTCTCTGTGTAGCCTTGGCTGTCCTGGACTCACTTTCTAGACCAGGCTGGCCTCGAACTCACAGAGATCCGCCTGCCTCTGCTTCCCTGAGTGCTGGGTGTACAGGTGTGTGTGTGTGTGTGTGTGTGTGTGTGTGCCACCACCGCCCAGCGAGGTGAGTACAAGTCTTAACAAGGCCAGGACATCCACGATCTGAGGGAAAAGAGGAAGCCAAGCTAGAACAAGACTAAGGGCTTGACAAGGCCTCTGGATGTGTTTTCCAGGACCCAGGGTATGCCATTCAAGGGAGGCAGGAAGTCAAGGGGCTGATGGAGGAGAAGAGGCAGATGGGTATTCAAGGCCCTCAGGTGTGCCGGGCGGAGCTTCCCCAACGCTCTTTCCTCTCCTCAGGTGCCCTCAGTACTTTCATCGTCCTCTCAGATCTCCTTCTAACTCAGAGCTTCAGAGAATAGGCTGAGAAATAGCAGGAATAGATCCAGGAAGATTAATTAACCAGGGTCTCTCGATAGAAGCTTGAGCCTCTGACGACAGCTGGGACGCCGAAGAGCCCCTCGGGCTGAAGCGCCACCTGCTGGTGAGTCTCAGACCTTGGGCCAGGGACAGTCTGAAACCTTTAGAGGTTGAAGAACCTCGAGGAGGAGTAAGCATCAGCTTCTTCATATAAGATCAAAAGCTTGTGAAAAGACGCCTCAGGACTCTCAAGGAACGAAATGCGAGCAGCAGAAAATGCCGTCACGGAAGTTCTCACTTCCGTGTTTTGCCAGGAAATGTAAGCAAGTATCGAAGCCACTAGTTGCCTGGCACAGTGTTGTCTGGGAGACTCCGTCCTGGTGTCTCTCCTCTCTCTCCTCTCTTCTTGACGAGCTCATCGTCCTGCAAGCTTAGTTACAATCATAAGCTCTGCCATTCATTATTCTAGCTCTCAGTCCTAGGTCCAGACCCCAGGATCAAGCTAGTGATCTTTTAACTTGCGTGTATGAGAGAGAGAGAGAGAGAGAGAGAGAGAGAGAGAGAGAGAGACAGACAGACAGACAGACAGACAGACAGACAGACAGACACAGACAGAGAGAGAGACAGAGAGAGACACAGAGACACAGAGACACAGACACAGACAGACAGAAACACAGACAGACAGACAGACAGAGGAGAAGAGAAGAGGAGAGGAGGGGAGGGGAGAGGAGAGGAAAGAATGCTTGAGGGGATATTTTCTTCTAAGCTGGCTAGTCCACAAGCTCCCAGCATCCCTCTAATGCTGGAGTTACAGGCACACATAGCCACACTCAGCTTTCTATGTGAGATTTGAACTCAGGTCTGTATGCTTGCACAGCAAGCAGTCTCCCACCGAGCCTTCTCCCAGCCCCTAGCCACAAAGGGCGGAGCTTCTCCAGGCCATAGAGCCAAATGGTAAAAAGAACAAGGGTAGTTTGGTGAATGAAGAAAAAAAAAAAACAGAAGGGGCTGGGGAAGTTACACGACTAGTAAGATGCTTGCCCTGCACGTACGCCATCCTGGGTTTGATTCCTGGCACCACATAAAACTGCGTGTGGTGGTGCAAGACCTAGCCCGTGGGAAGTGGAGGCAAGAGGACCAGATTCTCAAGGTCGTCCTTGGCCTCATAGTGAGTTTGAGGCTAGCCTGGGATCCATGAGACCCTACTGGAAAAAAAAAACGAGAGAGAGAGACAAGAGTGCAGGGTAAAGAGGATGGAATGTGATGTTGAGCACCTAGCCAAGGCTATGACGCCCTGAGTCTATCTTATTAAAGTCAGATGAGAAAAGTGACAGCAGGGGCTGAGGGGTGGAGGGGAAGACTCTATAGAACACCCCAAGCCACACTAACCCATGAAATAGTGTGGTGCAAAGCACTGTTTGGGTCCTTCTACTGTCTGTCGTCCTTAAGGCACAACAGATTTAGAGTCTGTAATTAGATGTAGTTTGCCGAGACTGTTAGAGATCATCTCATTCAAATGCACAGCCAGGACTTGAAATCTCTCTCCTCCTCCGATGCCAGCCAATGAGGATTCACCCCCAAGAGTACGAGGCTAATTTCATTATTGAGTTATCCTGGTGGATTAGAAAGTTCTCTTTGTGTTGAGAACAAATCCTTCTTGAGGATTAATAAGGTAATGCATTTAACATGCCCACCACAGCACCTACAACATCAAGAAATGTTATCTTCATCTCGGTCTCCCTCGTGACAACTGTTCGTGCGTCTGTCTTTCCCTTGGGAATGTCAGAAAGCAAACCTGACTCTTCTTCCCTGAGACAGTCCTTCAGATATCTGAAGGCAGTGCTTCAGGGTCCCTTGAGGCTCCACTTGCCTGGGGTAAACAAATGCTCCAGGCCACTTCCAGACACTCATTGGTAAGCAAGCGTCGCAGCTGTGTACACGACGGTTTCCCGGCTGCTGCTGTGTGAGAGGCATCAGCGGGGCTGATGGAGCAAAGGCTGAGGCAGCCACGGCAGAGCAGCCAGGTTCTGAATCACGATCTCTAGGCAGGAAAGCATGGACGTAGCTGACCTGGAGGAAAGCTTAGCTCATTGAAAGGGCTCTATCAGAATATGCCTATGTCCCAACAATTTTGATGACACTTCTTATTTATTTATTTATTTATTTATTTATTTATTTTAGGCTTTAGGCAGGGTTTCTCTGTGTAGCCTTGGCTGTCCTGGCATTAGGTCTGTAGACCAGGCTGGCCTCAAACTCATAGAGATTCACCTGTCTCTGCCTCCCAAGTGCTGGCATTAAAGGTGAGTGCCACCACGGCCCAACACCGATGGTACATCTTAGTAGAAGGAAACTAAGTTGGGGGCTGGGGACATACTCAGTCAGCTAAGTGCTTGCCGTGCAAGCATGAGGGAGGACCTGAGTTCAGTCCTCAGAACCTACACTTTAAAGCAATGCCAGGCACTGTGGTAGGCTCCTGTAATCCCACTTCTGGCAGGCAGAGACAAGACAAGCAAACCTTAGAGCTTGCTCACCAGCGAGCCTGGAAGAATCACTGAGCCATAGGACCCAGTGAGAGACCCTGTCTCAAAAACATGGTTCCTGAGGAACCACGACTGAGATTGGCATCTGGTTTCTGCATGCACTTGTACACATGCGTGTGCACACCCACATATGTAACCACACACATGTGAATATTCACAAACACACACACACCACAAATACGCAGACATACATACACATACACAGACAGAGAGAGAATTAAAAAGAGAAAGAAGTTTATCCCCCCCATCACCACCACAAAATTAGCTTACATCACTTAGGACCCCCCAGGCTCTGCAAAAGGACTTGATGCGTCCTTCCTGAATCTCGTTTGTGGCTTTTGGAAACAGATATTGAACAACATGACTATACAACGCATCCTAAATCCTGGAATATCAGTCTTCCGCTTAGAGGTAATCGACAGACACTGAAATGTTCTCCATCTGTGGAAACTAAGTCCAGGCGGGGAGCAGCGACTTCTCCAGGTCCCAGGGAGGCTTGTGTGGGAGCGAGGCCTGGTCACGAATGCCAAAGAGGAAAGTGAGAGAGAAAAGGACACGAGGTCTGGAGGTCCTCCTTGGGCTGCTTCTGGTTCTTTCCACTTGATCCTTTCTAGATGGGGGGGGGATGCAAACCAGTGACAACATGAGAGTAGGACCAGAAATTCCTGCCACCGCCTGCTGGCTCCAGCCCTGACTGATGTAGAGTCCCGTGCAATGGGCTTAACCTTTTCTGAAACTTTCATTTCGCACATATTAAATAAAAGTAGGAACGCCTGCATCAAGAGAGGCCTGTGAATATTAAATTAAATAAGCACAGCAAGTTTAAGGTCCCAGTAGTGCTAAGCAGCTAATAACAGTCCAGCCCTCCTAGAAGCAGATCTCGCAAACTCTGGGTACTAGGTTTTAGAGTCAGTATTTGACTGTGGTGCAAAGAAAGCAAAGCAGCCAGCAGCTGGGGCGTATACAGACCTTGAAGTCACACTTGACCTTGAAGTCACACTTGACCTTGAAGTCACACTTGGTGAGACATGTGCTTACTTACCCGGCTTCTCTCCCATATGGACACTTTAAAGTTCTAAAGGAATATGCAGGCTGGAGTTCAATTAAAGATCAGTAAGCATCGAGTTAAAGAGCCAGAAACCAGAAATCAGGCCGGCCACAAAGGCTGGAAACAGGAAGAGAGATGGAGGAGGAGGAAGAAGAGGAGGAGGAGGAGGAAAAGAAAGAGGAGGAAGAGGAGGAGGAAGGAGAAGAAAGGCTCAGAGACGCAGCCCCCAATTTTTACGAGTGTTCCTCAAATCCTGAGCTGAACGTTCAACATTATGTGAACGGACAGAGAATCCAAGAGTTCTCAGAGGAAAGCAAGAGCTGAGAGAGCCGCGCGATGATCTCAGCAGCTGCCACTGCATGGGAGGGATAAACTCGGTAAGCACTAAGGCCCAGAAGTGTCATTCTTTGGGAGTTAGATTATAGCTCAGGGTTGTGAACAAAACTAAAATAAATCCATCTTTACCGCCACAAAACGAAAGCGGTTTTCCATAAATTTAACTGCCATCTAGAACAACACCGAAAGCCACTAGAGAAAGATAATCTATCCAGAGACTCCTCAGAGGTCTGCCCACAGTGTCTACATTACAAACAACAGCTACTAGACACATGAAGTAAGAGTGAAAACATAAAATTAAAAAAAAAAAACAATCAGAAACAAACAGATCTCCATCCAACCCCAGCATTAGGAGGCAGTAAGTTTATAGTAATAATATTGAACCTGTTAACTAAGTGCAGAAAAAGATGTAAATAATGACAGATTTTTTTTTTCTTAAGCAAGATTTGGAAATGTTTTTAAAGAAACCAAATGGACGTTTTAGAACTGGTAAATGCAGTATCTGGCATTTTTGCATTGTTGAGTGAGATCAATAGAAGATTAGTGCAAGGCAGAAAACGGAACATCACACTTGAAGACAAGTTAAGAGAAATGATTCAAGTGGTGGGAGCTCAGGAAATGGCTCAAAAGTGTGTCCTGTGCAAGCATGAGGTCATGGGTTTGAATCTTTAGCATCCATGTAAAAATCCAGAATAGCAAAGCAAACGTGTAATCTGGACACGGGGGAGGTAGAGACGGACGGGTGGATCCCTGGAGGTCACTGGCCAGCCAGCCTACTCTAATCCGTGAGCTTCAAGTCCTGTGAGAGACTGTTTCCAAAACACCCACTCTCAACCTCTGGCTGCCACATGCACATACATGCAAACACATCACACCATAACACACACACACACACACACACCAGAAATTTTTCAAATGGAATGCAAGAGAAAAACTACCAATAAAAATAAACAAAAATCCAGTAACAATATATTGAGTCCCTACAACCTATCCATAGAGAGATTAGATTAGAGCATATATGAAATTGGCATTCCAGAGAGGAAAGAAGGAAAATAATTAAAGAAATATTGATTTGTATTTTTCTAAATTTTCAAAAGCATCATTTCACAGATCCATGATCCTCAGCAACCCAGGCAATTAAAATACAAAATAAATCACAACTGGGGCATGATATTGCCCAAAATCCTACAAAATCAAAGATAGAGAATCAATCTTAAAATGGGGGGGAGGGAAAAACAAAGAATGAATAATCCATGTGGGGAATTATGATGGGTCTCATGAGAAACCGTAGGGAGAGGAGATGGAGGAGGAGAATCTTTGAAATACTGAAAGAAAGCGCTTACCCAGCTGTAAGTGTGTGCACAGCCAGAAGAATATGCCTGAGAAAGAATAAAACTAAGACGTTGTACAGACAAATGGAAACTGAGAACGTTTGCCATAAGTAAACCCATTCTGGGGGGGGGGGGAATGTTGAAAAGAATTTCAGGCCAAAAGAAAATGACAGCAAATTGAAAAGTAAGATGGAGAGGGGAAAAAAATGATGAATGATGAAAATAGATAAATGTGGTAAGTGTAAAGTATAAGTTTCTTTCTCATCAGCTATTTTAAAAGTGAATGGGCTACTTTAGGCAGAAATAGTCTTAACCGTGTTCTGCAGTAAGTCCTTTTAGTGTGTGTGTGTGTGTGTGTGTGTATGTGTGTGTGTGTGTGTGTGTGTGTGTGTGTGTGTGTGTGTGTGTGTGTGTGAAAGTAGTAGAAACCGCAGCATAAAACAGAAACCATGTAAGGGGACTTGTATGTGATTTGATGCAAGATCAACTCAAGGTAGACTGTGATAAGATAAAGGTGACTAGTGGTAAATCCTAGAGCAGCAATTAAAAAATAGTAGTACAGAGTGATATAAATCAAAATCCACCAGAGAGTATGTTAAAATGTCAATACGAAAGGAAAAAGGAAGAAAATAAGACATAGTGATGGAGACAAGCAAGAAATACAGAGCAAAATGGTAACTTCATATCAAGGGATTGCACTGAGTGTAAATACATCAGAAATTGCCTATGAAGGGGCCGGAGAGGTGGCACAGTGGTTCGGCACGGTGGTTCAGAACACTAAGATCTGTCTCTTCCAGAGTTCCTGAGTTCGAGTCTCAGCACCCACATGACAGCTCGTAGCCATCTGTAACTCCAGTCCCAGTGGATCTGAGTCCCTCTTCTGGCCGACATGGACACTGCACACATGAGATGCACAAACATACATTCAAGCAGACACTCATACACATAAAATAAATTAAAATTTTTTTAATCAATTAAAATCTCAATTAAAAGGAAGATATTGTTAGATAAGGTAAGTAGCAACATTCAACATGCCTTAGCACGTAAAGATCCTGTAAAAGAGTCAACAGAGGGAGGGTGGAAAGGACTGAGAAATGTGGGCGGCAACATTAGGAAGCCGTCATGCCTAGCACAGAAACCCTCATGGCAGTGATGTTATAAGTGATGAAGGTGACTATTTCAAACGGTAGCAAGATCAATTCACCAAAATGCGATAGTCCTAAATATATAGGTGCCCGATGAGTTTTTAAAATATACAAGTAAAAATCGGCAGTGAGACAAGCTACATGGTTAAAAGTTTTAGCAGTCTTTCCTCAGTCACTGATGAGTGCGTAGTATATTACCAACCTTTGTACGGCTGTGACCAAAACACCAAGGAGAAACAGATTAAAGGAGGGGGGGTTGTGTTAGCCTATGGTTTCAGGTGCGCTCGACCAAACTTTATGGCATCGCCAGGGCACTCACCTCATGGGAGAGGAGACGCACAGAGCGAGCCAGGAACCGGGGACCAGGCAAGTCTTCACCCTTCATAGGTGTGGCCCAGTGCCCTGCCTCCTCCCAGCCCAGCCCCACTTCTGAAAGCTCTGAGCACTTCCAACTAGGGACCACACACGGAGCACACGAACATCCAGGGCAGATTTCAAAGTCCAAACCACAGCAAGTAAGCAAAGAAATTATTAAAGGTATCAAAGATTTGAACAACACTATCAAATAACTTAACCTAATTGCCTTTTATGAAATTGTGCCGGTTGGTGTTTATCAACTTGACACAAATGCAGACATATCTGGGAAAAGGGACTCTTGAGTGAGGAATTACCTCGCCCACACTGGCCTGGAGGCAAGTCGGTGGGGTTCTGTCTTGATTAATGGTTGATGTGGGGTGCCCCAGCTCACTGTGGGTCAGTGCCACCCTTGGGCTGGTGGTCCTGGCATGTACAAGAGAGCAGGCTGAGCAAGGTATGAGGAGCAAGCCAATGAGCAGCCTTTCTCCGTGGATTCTGCCCCCCAAGCTCCTGCTTTTATTTTCTACTGGTGATGGAGTGCAACCTAGGCATTATAAACTAAAATGAACCCTTTCCTGCCCAACCTCCAGCTGCTTTTGGTCATGGTGTTTTATCACAGCGAAAAGAAATGCCACGAAGACAGAAAGAGACAATAACAAAAAAAAAAAAAATGAAGAGAACACAAATACTTCCAGGGTGCCTATGAGGCGTTCATCAAGATACACCCCCCACAAGCTGGCCCACAGAGCAAATCTCAATACGTTTTGAGGCAGTAAAACCATAAGGGGTGTGTTTTCTAGCCAAAGCATAACTGAATCAGGAGTCCAAAAGGAGGCAAGTGAGAGAAAACCCAACTCGCCAACATCGGCATGTGGGGACATCACAACAGCTTCAACGGGTATTTCGAAGTGACAAAGGGGGCATGGCACACAACTATAATGAACTCAAAAACTTAGACAAAATGAGCACGTTCCTTGGGGGTGGGGGACCCAAGTTACCAAAGGGAGGAGGGGTGAGGCGGTGTCTGGGAGGAGCTGAAGGGGGGCGGGGAGAGGAGTCCACATTGATCAAAACACATTATATGTGTGTGTGTGTGTGTGTGTGTGTGTGTGTGTGTGTGTGTGTGTGAAACTCTCAAAGAACCAATAAGAATATTTTAAAGCAGAAGTCACCAGAATTAGTGCAAGAAGAAACAGAGAATCTTGATATCTCTGCATCTATTAAAGGAATTGAATTTGTAATTTAAAATATCGGCACGCACACACTCAAGCACCAGGCCCAGATGGCTTTGCTAGTAAATTCAATCAGGCTTCTAAGTTAAAAATTATACTATGTCTATCCAAACTTGGAGAACATAGACAAAGGGAACATCTCATGACTCTTTTTATGAAGCGAACATAAGCCCAATACCAAAACTTAAAAAGACATTTTAAGTTTGAGCCAAACATGGTGGCTCAAGCCTGTGGCCCAACCCTGGCACTCAGAAGGCTGAGGAGGACAGCTCCCGAAATAGAGGTCATTTTGAGCCACATAGTTTGTTCGAGGCTAACCTAGGCCAACCAAAAACTATAAAAAGCACTATAAGAAAAGTAAATATGGCATCCTTCTCAAATACGGATGTAAAGCTCCTTTTGAAAATATTTGCAAATTAGCCATAGTAAAATATAAAGAGAATAGTAAGCCATGAGCAAATAAGGTTTCTCCACATCTCCTCTGTGTAGCCTTGGCTATCCTTGGACTCACTCCGTAGACCAGGCTGGACTCGAACTCACAGAGATCCGTCTGCCTCTGCCTCCCCGAGTGCTGGGATTATAGACATGCGCCACTGCTCCTGGCTGTGATCGTCTTTTTAAAAGCAGGAAGAAGCATCTTTAGCAAAACGAGATCACCATTGATGATTTTCTTTAGAGAAATAAAAAGTTGAGGGGCTGGAGAGATGCCTTGGTGGTTTAGAATGCCTACTGCTCATGCTACAAAAGCAGGTTTGGATCCCAGCCCCCACATGATAGCTCACAATTGCCTGTTGACTCCAGTTCCTGGGGACCAGAAGCCCTCTGTTGGTGTCTCAAGGCTCCTGCATGCACCGGATGTTTACACACACATAATTTTTAAATTTCTAATTAACAAACTAAAAATATTTTTTTAAAAACTATTTTTTCTATCAAAGTAGAAATAAGATAATACTTTCTCAATGCAACAAAGGCAGCTAATAAAAAATGTATATCAGACATATTTAATGGTAGGATGGTAGGGGCACATAGGAGACAGAGGCAGGCAGAGCTCTGAGTTTGAAGCCAGCATGGTCTACAGAGTGAGTTCCAGGACACAAAGAGCTATGCAGAGGAGCCCTTGGTGAAATAAAAACATACTTAATGAAAAAATAATAAACTCTTTCCTTCAAAGATCAGAAACAAGGCTAGAACATATACCTCTGGGTTTTGTTTTTCCCCTCGACATCGCGTTGAAGTTTTTAAGCAAAACAATGGGACGAAAAAAATGAAAACTGTAAGCAAAGAAATAAAATTCAAGCTATCAAAAAGAATAAGCTGTTGACACACTCGAGAATACGAATAGACGTCAAAAAACATTTTGCTGAGAGAACGCTGCCAGCCACGAAAGGATACACGCTTTGTTATTCTATTTATATGTGATCCTAGAACAGATAAAACTCATTTATAACGGACAAAAGCAGATGGATGGTTGCCTGAGGGTTGGTAAAGGGGGGGGGGGTGACCTAGGTGGCGAGCTTTTGAGGAGATTAGACTGTTCTATGTTCTGATTGTAGTGATTGCCACAAGGGTGTGTGTTTCCTTCATCATTCACTCATGAAATGGCTCAGCAGTAAAGAGCACTTGCTGCCATTCCAGCCTTCGGTTCCCAGCACCCACATAGTGCCTCACAGCCACCTGTAACTCCAGTCCCAGGGGATCCAACGCCCTCTTCTGGCCTCGGAGGGCACCAAGTACTCACATGGTACACATTCGTACATGGGAACAAAACATTCATACACATAAAATAAATGAATCTAAAAAATTTAATTCATGTAGTTATGCACTGAACTTGGTCTATTTTATTGTATATAAATTATGCATTCATAAAGTTGGTTTTTAAAAGCAGGAAAAAAATAGACACCATTAAGGAAAAATAAAACCCAGACTATGAAGAGAAGCTGTGTATGTCACATTTGACTCAGACCTTGAATTCTGATCATTCTTCCAAAGAATTCATACTTCTCCATAATAAAGGCAAAAAAAATGAGCAAGCTTTTTTTTTTTTTTTTTTTTTTTTTTTTTTTTTTTTTTTGGTTTTTCAAGACAAGGTTTCTCTGTGTAGCCTTGGCTGTCCTGGACTCACTTTGTAGACCAGGCTGGCCTCAAATTCACAGTGGTCCACCTGCCTCTGCCTCCTGCGTGCTGGGATTAAAGGCGTGCGCCACCATGCCCAGCAATGGGTGCTTTCTTTCTTTTTTTTTTTTTTTTTAGTGGACTCTTTCTTAAAAGGAAAATCTTTCTTGAAAGACTCTAACACATGTCACAAAAAGTAATATATGAATAACTGATGAACACATACAGTTGTGCTCAAAATCATCAGTCATTGGGGAACTATTAAACACAAACACCAAGCTGGTACAGCTGAGCCCCGACAAAAACGACTAAAAACAATGAGGAGATGAAGTCAAGAGCTAGCAAGAGCTAGCGTGGCTGTGGGGAGAGTTCAGTCGTCTTTCCCTCCTAGGGGAAGTGAGGCAGTGGAGGGCTGAGAGGATGGCTCAGCAGGGAACGGCACCTGCCACCAAGCCCGACAGCTTGAGTTTGAGCCCTGCGAGATTCCCTCTGATCGCCACGCGTTCACATGGCATGGACACCTCAACACAGACACCCACTCGCGATAAATAATAAATGAATGTTTAAAAATGGTAGAACCACTTTAGACCAGAGTTGGGCCATTTCTGATACAATTATGCTTATAACTAATTTATGAGTGAGAATCAGCTGTTCCACTCCTGGCTATTCACTCAAGAGAAACTAAAAATGCCTTCAAAGTGAATCATAAATAAATACTCAGCTGAGCACGGTCACACGTGACTGTGATCTAGTACTTGGGAGACAGAGGCAGGGCAATTTGGAGGTCAAGAGCATCCTTGGCTGCACCACAAGTTTGAGGTCAGCCTGTGCTATATGAGACCTTGCCTATACACGAAGTAATTAAATAAATATTCACAAAGCCTTTTTCATAATTACCAAAATCTAGGATCAATCCAACCGTCCACCATCAGAAGAATAGATAAATAAACCGGGATGTGTTTATATGCTAAAGAATTCAGCAGGAGCGCCAGGTGCACCCCCTTGTGGAGAAAACACAAAACCATCTTTTTTTTTTTTTTTTTTTTTTTTGAGTGAAAAGAAGCAGGCAAAAAAGAGTGCATGGGTGGGGGGGAATCTGTCAATTATCTATTTGAAATTTGACATTGAACTTGAATTTGAAAATTGAACAATCTATTTGTAATTTATAAATTTTAAAAGAAGCCAGTCAGACAGTGGTAACAGAATTCATGAGAGTGGTGGTGGAACATCACTGGGAAGAGAAAAGATTTGGATTTCTCTTTCTTTCTTTCTTTCTTTTTTTTGTTTTTGTTTTTTTTTTGTTTTTTTGTTTTGTTTTGGTTTGGTTTGGTTTGGTTTGTTTTGGTTTGGTTTCGTTTTGGGGGGGGGTTTTGTTTTTTTGTTTTGTTTTTGTTTTTGTTTTGTTTTTTTTGTTGTTGTTGTTGTTTTGTTTTTGTTTTTGAAACAGGGTTTCTCTGTGTAACCTTGGCTGTCTTAGACTTGCTTTGTACACCAGGCTGGCCTCAAACTCATAGCAATCTGCTTGCCTCTGCCTCCCAAGTGCTGGGATTAAAGGCCCATGCCCAGCTCTATGAACTGGATTTCTATAGGGATAAATATGTCACATGTCTTGGTTGATGCAGCGTTTGCATGGGTGAATGGCACACATTTGACAGAACTCACGCTGTACACTTAAGATTTTTAGTGTAGCCAGTATGGTGCCTCATGAGTTTAATCGCAGACTCAGGAGGCAGAGGCTGGCAGATCTCTGTAAATTCGAGGCCAGCATGGACTACAAAGTGAGTTCCAGGACATCCAGAGCTTTCTCAATAAAAAAAAAAAAAGAAAAAAGAAAGGAGCCCCTCAAAAAAAATATTTGGGGTGTGTGTGTGTGTGTGTGTGTGTGTGTGTGTGTGTGTGTGTACACGCGCTCGTCTGCCTGACTGAGCATGGAGGATCAGAGTTCACCCTCAGGTGTCACCCTTGACGTCCACTTTGTTTGAGGCAGGGTCTCGTGTTGCTTCTCCACCGTGCGTACCACGCTCGCTGGGCATCAAGCTTCTGGGTCTTCTCGCGTTTCCACTTTCCATCCATCATGGTAGCACGGGAGCGTGTGCTGCCACCGTGACAGACCTTACTCAGGTTCCAAGGATCCGAGTTCACGTCCTCACTGAGTAAAGCAAAGCCTTTTACTCAGTGAGCTATTTCCCCAGCCCCAGATATGTACATTTTACTGTTTTCCTTATTCTTCCTTCTTAAAAGGAAAGCTGGAAAGAGTTTTCCTGGGCTTAGTAAGAATAGCAAAGTGCCCCACGGCCGTTCCTTCTCTCACCATCGCTCTCCCCATCACAATACAATACAGTACAATAGATCCTAGAAAATGCATGGTTACTGCACCTCTGAAGATAAGAGTGCCATTGTCTCCCGCGGCATGGTCAGGATCATAAATAACTGGCTGTACCCAGAAGCAGTCACTTGATCTTCTTCTGTGACTTAGCTGCTAGATCTGGGTCTAGGGTTCCAGTTTTCCCAGCCAGCAGGGTAGACTTTTGATGGGTGATTCCAAGCGCCACAAGATGACATTGATGTTAAAAAGACACAGCTTCAGTAACAGGCTCCAAGGACAGGGCTGGAAGCAATGGCTCAGCTGTGAAGAGTACTTGCTGTTCTCATGGAGGACCACAGTTCAACTCCCAGCACCCACATGGTGGCTCACAATCACCTGTAACCCCAGGCTCTCGGAGATCCAGTGCCTTTTCCTGGCCTCTACAGATGCATGCGTGCACACATGTTCATACTCACAGACAGCACACATGGGCACACACACAAAAGAAATCTTTAATAGAAAGACTAAGGAGAACGAAATTCCACGAAAACCAACAAACACAAGGCGGGAAAACTCATACGGGAGCCAGATAGTGATGGTCCAGAAAGCCAGTGGGGTTTAGATTGCTGAAGATGCTCAATTGCTTTACTCGCTGACTGGACAGGGAGACCAACAGTGCCACCAAGTCCATGGATGCTGAGCGAGCATCCTCAGCCAGGCTGACCTCGTCCTCCTTCGTGTCTGCCTTACAGCTCACTTATCTGCCCCCACCATGGGGAGAGTGCCGGTCCTCGGAGATGGGGCTCGACTTCTTTCCTGTTTACAGCATCACC
The DNA here is from genome assembly GCF_964271855.1 of Acomys minous. Taxonomy (NCBI): domain Eukaryota; kingdom Metazoa; phylum Chordata; class Mammalia; order Rodentia; family Muridae; genus Acomys; species Acomys minous. The sequence goes on along the minus strand of NC_140493.1, from coordinate 73,908,626 downwards.
GCCTGTCGGATTGACTGTGAGACCCGCTACATCGTAGAGAACTGCAACTGCCGCATGGTCCATATGCCAGGTGGGTGTCAGAGCCGCCGCAGGACCTTTGCGGTTTCCCGCCCCGGGGGTTTCCCACCCCAGGGGTTTCCCACCCCGACGGGAAAGGCCTAAGATGCTTCCGGAGGATGCAAGGGGATGCTGTTCTAGGGAGACAGTGGTACCTGACAACCAAGGGGGTAGGTAGATCTACTCCATCTGGCGATCGTGGCGGCATCCTGGTGCGCAATAGTATCCAGATGCGTGCATCACCTCCATCTCAGTGTTCCATACGCTTGCCCAGTTGTCTGCTGCTCTTGCCTCCCGGCCTCAGCGTCCAGATAATAGGATGCTCAAGATCCACACATCCTGCTAATGTGTCTGTTCCAACACCCAGATGTCTGTGGCTTTCACCCAGATGTTTCCCTTCTTGCATCCAAATGTCTAGCACTCTTTCGAGTGCGGCACAAGTCTATTAGTGAGCAAATAAATGTGCCTGTGCCGGCACTTCTGTTGTCAGACTAATAACGCTGGTTGCCACCTCATTAGAGGCAGCCAGCATGTCAGAGGCAGGAGTGTGGAGTGTGGTGTGGGCGGCGGGAGAGTGGTGGCGAGGAGGGGGAAGTGGAGCTGTAGCCGTGGACCTTTCGCTTCTATTTCCAACTTCTTCATTCGCTGTGTGGGCTGGTCCACATTACTAACCCTCTCGAATCTTTTCACTGCTTTTTTTTTAATGCCCTGAAAACTACAAAAGTCAGTGGCGGTTATATTATATTAATGCATGAGGAGGTAGAAGTAAAAAAAAAAATTTTTTTTTTCTGCTGAAGACCTACTATGTGCTCTTCTGTGCTTATGTCCTGCACTCTTTCAGCTTATATAACAGGATCCTTGTGGCGGTGGCTTAGTTCATCGCCCATTGTTTTTGTTGTGACAACTCTCAAGCGAGCGTCCTCTTATGACTGAATCCTGAGTTACTTCACTAGTGATCGGTAATGATCTTAGTGGGTCAAGATTAGAATTGCTGATCTTTAAAACTGCCTCTTCCCAAAGAGACATTGACAACACTATTGAGGTCTAGTCACCCTGGGTCTTGAAATCAGCTTCACTTCCATGGCTGGGGTCAGAGGTAGCTCTCAGGGAAGACACAGAGAAGGGCTTGTAGAAGCTACAAAGCCATTGGATTGTCCCCAGGATCCTCCAGGAAAGAACACGACTCTCCCTATACCAGTGACGCCTGGGCTGACTGAACACCTACGAAAGTGCAAGAGGATAAATGTGTGTTGTTTTAAATAATGACAATAAAATTGCCTATGAGCTTCCCGGAAGACAGGGCAAAATGCAAACCACATCACTTAGCATGTTATTATTGGGAGGGGACTTGGCATCAGCTCTTCAGTACTGAAAAAAGATGTTGGGAGGGGATGTTCTAAAAAGACATTTATGATGGACCTTGACTGAATGTTTCACACACTTAGGGGCAGGAAGACGGCCGGGGGTGGGGGTGGGGAATAAGACAACCAAGAACAACAACAAAAAAGAGGTCTTAGAGTTCTGCAGAGTTCCCGGAGAGAAAGACCTGGCATCAGTAAGTGCTCAGACTGAACCACCAGCCATTAGCTTTTTTCCATAAAGCCTGAGCCAGAGGCCGGCAGACAAAGTGAGGTTGCAATTGTTTCATTCATGACATGATCCCTGCTGTCTCAACTGCGTGAGAGCCGTGAGGAGGCACAGATCCACCCCTGGTTGCTTGTGGCAGTGTGGTACACTGTGAGAGCCGTGAGGAGGCACAGATCCACCCCTGGTTGCTTGTGGCAATGTGGTATGCTGAGAAAAAGCAGCCTCAGAACAGCCCAGATCCCTACTCCAACCCTACCTTACCACCAGCAGCTCGCTGTCTGGAAAGCCGGACACTGAGGCCCACGTTTTTTCTACTTGGTAGCCTAGCACAAGGGTTCAAGGAGACCACATGGACTTAGAAGAAACCTCCTCGCACCCCACCCTGTCTTGTCTTGTCCCCAGTGTTCTGGACAAGTTGGCCCATCATCCACCAAAGCCACCAGAAGAGGGCCAGGCAGGTCTCATGAACTCCTCCTCCTCAGAGAGCAGGTCACGGGTCACCTTCAGATCTGAGGACACTGAACAGTGGCATCCACCAGACTGTCCCCGGAAGACAGCTTATCCTTGTGGGGTTGGAAGTCACTCACTGCCTGGGCCAGGGAGGTGCCACTGGCATGCATGGCTCCGCCCACGTGGTTGATACTCTTTCTCTGTTTGCTTTCCTTTCCTGTAGGGGATGCCCCTTTCTGCACTCCTGAGCAGCACAAGGAGTGTGCAGAGCCCGCCCTCGGTCAGTACTGGGGGTCAGTACTGGGGGACGGAGGGAGTGGGGGAGGGGGCGGCGAAGTGAAGATCGTGGGGTCATCTGGTAGGGACACAGAGTCACCCCTGGAAAAGGGAGCAGGGGAGCGATGAGCACAGAGAAGCTCTGCAGGATGGAGTAGCTGCCAGAAGCTGGAGAGAAAGGAGAAAAGGAAGTGATGAAGGTGGTTGAGGGCCGTAAGGGGGAGAGAAGGAGGCACAGAGGTGGTGATGGAAGAGAAGTGGGGGCTGCTGGCTCACCTGAAAGAGCTTGGTGAAGCCAACACACACAGAGAGAAGGGGAGGGAGGAAGGGAGGGAGAGAGACAGACAGACAGACAGACAGACAGAGAGTTCATAGGAAAGCAGCGCGTCTTTTCTCATTCTCTGAGCCCAAGGGAGAGGAAACAGCAGAGAAGAAAGGTCCTCTTCCATTCCATGTGTGCAAACACAAGCCCTTCGGAACCGCACACTAAGCTGCCGCTGGCACCTCCTCACCTCTCCCCTACTCTGCTCCTCTCATGGCCTCCAGAGCAGTTGAGGGCTAAAACAACTGCTGGCTCCCCTTCTGGAAAGCCAGGAGGGAGGGAAAGCACACAGACGTGTGAGCTGCGGTAGCCCAGCAGCTATCCTGCCGTCTACCTCTCCTCTCTGCAGCTCCAGGAAAAGGCAGACAGAACTGTAAACAGTGCTCGCTCCAGTTCCTTTAGCAGCTGAGCTTGGTTGAGCACTAAGTGAAGGCAAAGCTGGCCTCCTGCACTAGATGGTCCGAGAAGGGGGAAGGGGTGGGTGGTTTACAATGTTTGCCAAGTCTTTCTATGGAATAAAAATGACAAAACCAAACGAAGGAGACAGAGGGGCCAGGCAGAACAAAAGAGGAGGAAGGGAGGGAGGGAGGGAGAGGAAAGGGCTGAAGGAACAATCATTCTTGCTAATGATAAGGAAACTTTTGAACCTTTGCAATTAAGTATCAAGGCTATTGCAACAGGGCAGAGAGGGTTCATCTCAGCATGTAGCAGACAGCCAGGGACTCCTCACCCGCAAGCACTGTGAAGGCTCGGGAGATGAAAAAGTAAGGAGGACATGTCCCGGAAGGGGGAGAATTGCTACTCACAGGACTGGGGGTCTTCCTGGAAGCAGGCCAGGGTGATGGAGTACCAAGGTGAGAATTCTCTCTAGGCTACCTTAAACAGGCTTCTTGCCAAAGGCAGGCTGAGCAGTGAAGCAGCGACTCTCAAGGGCCAGGCTAAAGTTTGGTCGAAAGGAGGAGTCTGTCTGTCTGAGGGCAGCAATGCCTTCTACCACCTTCTCTGGTTGGATTGGAAGGGAGAGTTGAGTTGCCAAGAGAGGGGCTCCAGGGAAAAAGGATGGAAGGCTCTTCCCTGTGCAGGCGCAGCAGGCAGAGGGTGGGAAGAAAGCCCTGAGAACGGGAGGGCCAGGCTTCTCTTGGAAAAGAGGCAATGGGTCAATCGTTTTGAAAGTGACAGAGGACAGTAACACCAAGCAGAGAGAAAAACAAAGCTCAAGGCACAACGCCGCCTCAGCAGTTCCTTATTCCAGATTCATGGGCCCCAGCTTCTTCTCCCAGCTTGCCTCCTCACATCTAGGATCCAGGTACGCTGGGCCGGAGATGCTCGCCCCCACCCATGCCTGCCTGAGACCTTCTGCTTTCTCCTCTAGGTCTGCTGGCGGAAAAGGACAGCAATTACTGTCTCTGCAGGACCCCCTGCAACCTGACCCGCTACAACAAAGAGCTCTCCATGGTGAAGATCCCCAGCAAGACGTCAGCCAAGTACCTGGAGAAGAAATTTAACAAGTCAGAAAAATATATCTCGTAAGTTTGGTGGGAAGTGGGGAGAAAGTGGGGAGGGGGCATGCAGAAAGAGACAAAAGGCAAGCCGGTTAGCTCAATTCAGCAAACATTAATTGAGCGCCTGCTGTGTGCCCAGCTCAGAAGACAAAGCCACAAAGAGCTTGCGGCCTCCCTGGGGAGATAAGTGCAGGATTGAATGGCACACAGGGTAGTGACATCTGGGGACAATGTTGGCTGTAATTGAGATATGCAGACGTGAAGGAAAAACCATGGCTGACTGCAGGTTGCTCAGGGGTGAGGTTCAGGGGAAACTTGACCTTTCTAAAGAATATATAATTCTCTGGGTGGGTCTTGAGCCCCTGTTCCCTCTTCTGGGGACACTTTTCCTGCCACTCTGCCTAGCTGGTTCCTGGTGGTACCTGTCTCCATTGGAATAACATTGCCTTAGAAAGTTCGATTGCTATCTCTCCCTTTTTACTTTCCTCCCCGGGCACCATGGTGCTTTCCACGTGCTGCAGCATGTGACTTACAGTTAAATAAGTGGTTCCTTCAGGAAAGGAGCTGACACAACGATCCTTCAAGATTCAGGCTTGTGGGGCAGCATGGGAATGGAGAGATGGTTCAGCCATTGAGGGTGCCTGTTGCTCTTTCTGGGGGATTAAAGTTCAGATCCCAGCACCTGTACCAAGCAGCTCAGAAATGTCTGTAACTCCAGCTCCAAGGGGTCTGATGCCCTCTTCTGGCCACTGTTGGCACACACACACACACACACACACACACACACACACACACACACACACACACAGATGCACATATACACCGAGACACATACGCACACATTTTTTTTAATGTTGAGTGAAAAGAAAAGAAAAGGAAAGGAAAGGAAAAGGAAAAGAGTTGGGTTTATCAAGAGAAGGATCCAAGACCATGATGAGGCTTTGCGTGGGAGAGTATTATAAAGAAACAACAGAGTGTCAAAAACCATGTGCTGGTGCCTTAAAGGGAAAGAGAGGCTTCCACTGGCAAGTATTAAAGTGAGAGTAAGAAGAATAAGAGAGAGCCACCAGGAAAGAGGTGGGTGGCAGGGGCTGCAGAGGGACCCAGAAAATAAGGCCTTCAGATGAATCCAAAACAAACAAACAAACAAAAAACCCAAAACAAAACAAAACAAAAAAAACAGGGGTGGGGCGGCGGCGGCATTAACTGACTTTTGTAGGTTTTCAGGAACTGAAAAGAACTTTATAATATGCGACTTAGTTTGGGATGGCATATGTGACAAACAGCATAGTGGCGCCAGCATCCATCCATAAATGAAGATCTGTCAGCTACAGCACAGGCAGCTTAATGTTCCATCCCAGCCCTGACGATATGGGCAGGAGGACGCGGCCTGGTTTCTTCAGGCTGATTTCTTGGGGTCTGGTCTCTTAAGAGACTTAAGCAGACAGCCCCCCTGCCCCTGTTATGCCAAGCCCACCTTTATGCTGCCCTGCACACTGGTCACAGCGGGAGGCTCCCTCATGCCAGCAGCTCCTCCTTGCTTTTTGCTCTCTACCAAATACCGCTGATGTTTCTGGTTCAGACCGGGGACACCAAAAAAACAAAAAAAACAAAAAAAAAAAAAAACCTTGTTATGGGGTAAATGAACATGAGACAGTGGCCTGGTGGGGGCTTAGGACCGAGTTGGCACAGGGCATATTAGAGATGAAGGGAAAGTTGGACATGACACAGGTCATACAGGATGAGCTAAGGGTGAGTGGGGGTTATGTAAGTAGTTAGGAGGAGGCAGTTTGACGCATGTCTGTTTAGCAAAACAACAGCACTGGATTCTCTGGGGGTGGGGGCTAACGCTGTAATCTCCCCAACCATGGGCTTTTGAGAAGGTTTACAGTAGCAAATAAAAGACTTCCTCTTGTGGAGCAGGCCTCAAATGCAATCATAGGGCAGTTGGTTACCCTCAAACTTCCATACCACCTTGCACCAGTGGGTATATCTTCCCCTGACTGGTTAGTGTTGTATCTCACTGGGTCCACAGCTGGGCTTAGACAATGGATAACTTCTGTGCCTCGGCGCCTTGAAAGCGGGCCAGCAAGGAGGAGCCTCCAGCTCAGTTCCTTTCCATCCTCTATCCCCTGTCACCAAGCTATGGGTGATGTCCTTACCATTCGGTCTTACTACCTAGTTTGGGTAGGCAACCAAGAGCAATGACAGTAGCCTGTGTCAAGTCTGTGCTCTTGAACTCTGCTCCCCAGCAGAACATTCTGGAATAATAAGAGTCTACTACAACTGTGGCGCCCGATTTGGTAACCACTGGCCGGGCATGGCTGTGGAGCATCTGCAGTGTAGTTTGTATGAATAAGAAGCAGAAGTGTGATCATCTTTAATTTGAATCAATGTAACAGTTTCAGTGAGAGACCCTCCAGGTGGCAGGCAGGGAGGAAGCCAGGTGAGGGAAAGAGAGCCTATTGGTTGCTATGAAGGTTCCACCGTGTGGAAAGACACTTGCGTCTTTCTCTTGCAGCCATTCTCCCATTCCAGGACGGCCGCCAGGCCCCTTCCTGAGATGACCTCTGCTGAACAGATTCAAAACAAGTGGCATGGAGGTCACGCCAAGCCCCGCAGAAAGAGACTAGAATGTAGGAAACGCCAGGCCCTGCTGCTTAGCAGGCATTGCCCAAGTAGGAATGAGTCTCGCTGCCAAGATGTGTCTGGTTAACACACCTGCCTGCTGGAGAGGCACAGGAGGAGCCCGGGGCTCTTGCCAGGAACTCCCCAGCTAGGCCCAGGCCTGCTCCCCACATCTCTCCCCAGCTCTGGCAAAAGATGGAGCAATGCCAGGTCAGGGCCTCCCACCCCAAGAGGCTTTTGTTAGGCATCTCAGGAGGAAAAAAACAAAACAAAACAAAAAACGAGGACTCGCAGGAATGGATCATAACTGATTAGGTGTTCAGCAGGGGGCAGGCACCCGAAAGGAGGCCAGTCTAGTCAGGAGACTCATTTGCAAGCTAAGAACCAAGCAGGCCCTGGGGTCCAGGCCTGACTCCCAGAAAGGACACCAAGACAGAGTGGCGTGGAGGTAGAGACAAACAGGGACACACACACAGCAGATAGCAACCTCTGGTTCTAGACTTCTGCCTTAGGGCAGCTCCCTGGGCCTCCCCTTCCCCCACCGTCCCCAGGAAAAGCTACACTAGCCAGCTGGTCCCACAAATGCTGCGGGTTCTAGCCACACGTGGCGCTCAATTTTCTCTCTGCAGAGAGAACATCCTTGTTCTGGATATATTTTTTGAAGCGCTCAATTACGAGACAATTGAACAGAAGAAGGCGTATGAAGTTGCTGCCTTACTTGGTGAGTTGTAACGTCTGTCACATAAATTTCCACGTCTCTTGAGGAGGGATGGGGGTAGGGAGGTGGGCGGAAGGCAGCAGACAGCCATGAGGAGGCAAACTTTTTAATGTCCTAACTGCTCTCTCTGTGTGTGCTTGCTGTGCTAGAGGTTATAGGTCCAGTTCAACAGTCAGCCCAGGCCTGAGACTCCCCTGTGGAGTGAGGACTGGACACAGAGGTCTCCCAGAGCCTCTGCAGGCCTGCCCGCTAGGATTCCATAGTCTCCACCTCCAGGTTGGATCAGCAACCCAGGGCCTGAACGCTGGCAGAAGTACAGAAGGAGAAGATGCTCAGCTTGGGTGGTCACCAGGCATCCAAACTGTCAGGCTCCCTGACGGAGTCAGGACAGCAATGCACTGAGAAGCTGTGTGCTGTCCCCTGGACCCAGAGGCCTTTCTCAAACAGGAAAGAAGAGCTGATCCCTCCAGAGGGCCACCAGCCTGACCGCCACTCCCACACAAGTTTACATTGGCTTCCCTGGTCCTGATGGAACATAATTTACACGAGGAATTAAGTTCAGCCCTGCCCTGGGCCATTTGGACACTCATATTCTGGTCAAGGGACCAGGCCTCAACGTGTGCCACCTCCTCCTACCCACTGGATAGAAAGGACCCAGAGCCTAGGAGTAATGACTGTTGTCCCGGAGACGGGAACTAAGTGACAGTAGCATCCTGGGAGGGGCAGGTTCCACCTCAAAGTAGAGAAGGGAGGGTGGGCTTTGGAGCCAAGGAATTCTGAAGGCCAGCTGAGAGGAGACAAAGGGCTCCCCTTGCTGAGCCTGGGGATTCTGTAAAACAGAATCCCTACCACCCACTGTGTCAGTCTGACTTTTCATAACTGAAAATGCCTGAGCAAAACAACTTAAAGAGGGGAAGGCCTTGCCTGGGCTTGGGGTTTCAGGGTTTTCAGTCCAGTGTGCGGGAACACGATGGAATAGAGCAGCTAGCGTCATGGCAGCCAGAAAATAGGGAGAAGAAGAGAGGGGAGGGAAGGACGGTGTGTGTGTGTGTGTGTGTGTGTGTGTGTGTGTGTGTGTGTGTGTATGTGTGTACACGCACACACACGCACGTCTGTGCCAGCAGACTCTCCTTTTTCCCTTTTCCCTTTCTATTCCACCCAGGCCTCCAGCCCATTGGGTGGTGCCTGCCATAGAGCTGTTCCCTCCTGGTTAATCATCTTTAAATGTCCTTAACAACCCACCCACAGCTGTGCTTTACCAATCTCTAGGTGCTTCTCAGTCTAGTCAAGTTGACAGTGGAGATGAGCCATCGTCCCAACTTCTCTGTGGCAGTCAGCTCAGATCACGTCCATCCACTAGCCCTTTGTGGCACCTGGAGAGTCACCATGCCAGAACCCCAGCCCCATCTGTGCGACCAGGGCCATCTGTGGCACCTGGAGAGTCACCATGCCAGAACCCAGCCCCATCTGTGCGACCAGGGCCATCTGTGGCACCTGGAATAGTCCCCATGCCAGAACCCCAGCCCCATCTGTGCGACCAGGGCCATCTGTGGCACCTGGAGAGTCACCATGCCAGAACCCCAGCTCCATCTGTGCGACCAGGGCCATCTGTGGCACCTGGAATAGTCACCATGCCAGAACCCCAGCCCCATCTGTGCGACCAGGGCCATCTGTGGCACCTGGAGAGTCACCATGCCAGAACCCCAGCCCCATCTGTGCGACCAGGGCCATCTGTGGCACCTGGAATAGTCACCATGCCAGAACCCCAGCCCCATCTGTGTGACCAGGGCCATCTGTGGCACCTGGAGAGTCACCATGCCAGAACCCCAGCCCCATCTGTGCGACCAGGGCCATCTGTGGCACCTGGAATAGTCACCATGCCAGAACCCAGCCCCATCTGTGTGACCAGGGCCATCTGTGGCACCTGGAGAGTCACCATGCCAGAACCCAGCCCCATCTGTATGACCAGCGCCATGCGAGCCTCTCTATACTCCGTCGCGGAGGATAAGGACAAAGCCTTTGTTCAGTGCCAACTGCATTGAGGTAGCTGTCACTTAGGCCTCAGAGGTTATTGCGGTAAAGGCCCTGAGCCACAGAGCACAGGCCAAGCCTCTCACTGCCCCCTGGAAGGTCTGACTGCTGTTTCCCCTGTCCTTTCCAAAGAGGACCAAGCTTGCGTGTGCTTGCACCCCTGCTTGTTCAAGTTCTCTTCCTCCCTCCCTTCTTCCCTCCCTCTCTCCCTCTGTCTCCCTCTCTCCCTCTTTCCCAATCTCTATCTCTGTCTATCACAGAGAGACAGACAGACAGACAGACAGACAGACAGACAGACAGACAGACAGAGCAAAAAGGGTCCAGGCTTTGAATCTGTCATGTCTGCATTTGATATAAGGATGAGCTGGTTCCCAGCATCTTGATCCCACCCTGAATAGCCTGTGCGGACATGGTGCGGCCATCTGTGCCTCCTGTGAGGGAAGCGTGTGCCACACACAAACCTTCAGCCATCAGGCCCTGGTTCAGTCTTCTCTCACTACTACCCCATACACACACACCACTCAGCATCCCCATGTTAACACACACAACATGCACACTGAAACCAACCTGCAGATCCATGTACCCATGATGCTCCAGAACCAACACACACACACACGCACGCGCGCACACACACACACACACCTACACAGCCCCGTGTTCCACTGCATAGCTTCAGAGGCACATCCATGCACACTGCCAACCTAGGCAGACACATTTCATGCCTATATGCCCACATACCCATTACGTACACCTACACGGTACACACAAGAACACACTCCCATACTTACACAATGCTCACACATGCTATGCACACTCAGGCACACTCCAGCCGTATTTATCACACACACGTACACGTGGGCCCATTCTGTGTGCCTAGACAGAGATATGCACTCACATAAAACAAGCAACAGTCAGACAGGCTGTCTACACACATTCTGCACCCTGTCTATACTAACTGCATTCCAGTTGGGCTGTACCTCAGTGCAAATGCACACCTCGTACCTGACATACTCATACAGACATACACACCGCCCGGTACGCTTCCACTAGAACAACAAGGCTGGAAAGGAACAAAAGGAAGCCATCTTGAGCCCAGGGAGGTAGGGTTATCACGTACAGCTGAACAAATTAGCAGGGCTATTCCACACAGGTGACTAAGGAGATGGGGCCATTATATTCAGCTGAGCAAGGAGGCAGGTTCCGCTCCTCTCAGTAGGAGCAGTCTTCAGGCCCTAAACACCTGGGGGAGAAAGCTGTGGTGGACATTTTCTGCACACACTATCAATATTGACACACAGCCCAGAGGCAGGCATCGCCATCCCTCTGAGCCTCACCCAGGAAAGGCTTTGTCACTCCCTTGAGGCAGTGGCACCAAAGCTCTTGACATGGCAGTGCCCCACTCCGGCAATACACATTCACTATACTGGCCCATGAACCTCGTCGCTGAGTGACCAGCTCCAACCCTGCTGGCTCTCAGAGCCGAGTGAGGTGAAGGTGGGCCTGTCAGAGGACTGGCCCTCCCGTGGCCAGGCCCAGGCTTTCCTTGGAGAAGGCACACTCGAGAGCTCCGGCTTCTGCGTTCATCATCTCTTCCCCGCTACCTGGATCTGTGTGTAAACCTGATCTCTGCTCTTTTCCCTTCCTCTGCAGGTGACATTGGTGGCCAGATGGGATTGTTTATCGGTGCTAGCATCCTTACAATACTAGAGCTCTTTGATTATATTTATGAGGTACGATCTGGGGTTACCCTTGGGGAAGTGACCAAATGGGGGAACACCCAGACTCAAATCCAAGCACGGTGGAGGGGAAGGCACCACTCCACCTACAGGAAGCCACTTCTCCTAGGCACAGGGCAGGAGGCTTAAGGAGAGGTGGTTGTGAAAGAAATGTCATCCCTGCTCCTCTCTTTGGACCTGACCTATGCTACAGAGAGGGAGTCGGGGGGGATGAGAAGAGGCCAGATTGTGCAGAGGCCAGCCCTGAGTCCCTTCCACAGTGGAACCAGGGCAAGGTTTCATATCCTGGGTGAGTCCACACCTATACACAACACAACACACACCCAGCATAGTGCATGCACATGCATCACACACACACACACACACACACACACACACACACACTACAGTTAGGTATAAATATACCACAGATATGCCATATGCATTTACACACACACACACACACACACACACACACACACACACACACACACATTCACAGATCTGCATACCACACATACCACACTCAGGGGTATACACCACCCACAAACCTATCCTCTGGTTGGCGTGTCTTCTAAGTACTATCTTTCATGGCCTAGCCAACCCTCAGGAGGGAGCATATCCCAGGCATCCTCATCAATCCCCAGAGAGGAGATCACAGTGCCTACCAACCACTTCTGCCACTCACAGTCTGGGGAGATGTAACCTTAAAGGTACCTGGGGCCATCTTTCTGAAAGACTCTCAAACAGAGGCCCGGGAGGGAGCACATCACTTCTTACAAGTTCCTAACCCCAGGTAAGAGTAAGCCTGCCTGGATTACTCTGCTCAGGGTTAATCTGGGCAGAAAGCTGGGCTTGGCCAGCTGCCTAAAGAGCAGCTGAGTTGGTGGGCTAAGCTACCTATGAATGGGTCCGTGCCAGCACCGCCCCACCTCCAGTGATCACTTGGAGACCTCCACGTCCGTCCCTGGCCACAGATGGGCAGTTCACACCAGGCTGGGGGTGCCTGCCTGAAACACGTGGTGGTCCTACAGCACCCCTACACTGCACAGTGCCTCCAGACCCTGATTCTCAGGCCCTTTGTTGTGTTTCCCTGGGAAGGCAAAATACTCTGAGCAGTCACTTCTTCGGTAGAGCAGCCCAAGAGACTCATGTCTCTCAGAATGATGACTACAAACCAAATAAGGCCACATTCTTAATCTGCCCTATCTATTAATTCCTGTGAAAGGTAACACAAAGTGAACGGCGCGTTGAGCCACATTAGATAGGATATTTAAGAATTACCCTTAATTGCTACAAATAAAGTGCTGTGACCTTGGGAGTGCCCTCACCTTGTGGAAGTAGCAGCCCTTGAAAGTGATCAGTGAAGCTAGGTATGGTGGGATGTATCTGTCACCCCAACGCTGGGGCAGGAGGATGGTGAACTTGGGGCCCACCTGAGCTATGTAGTTGAGAAGCAGACCCCAGGATGTTCCCTAGGACCCATGGAGATATGAGTGTACTATCACCTTTACCTTATTTACTGGAGAAAGCCGTCCACACAGCGAGGAGGAGCTCTCCCCCCCGCCCTCCTCAAAGCTCTGTTTGGAGCAACAAAAACCACTTGGAGGCCAAAAGGCAAGCTGGAGAGAGTGAGGGCCCCAAGAGCCGTCTACCTGGCACAGCTCTTGCCGTGGTCTGTACAGCCGCAGCCCACACAGCCACTGCCCTTAGGATGGGGATTCGGCCTTCGGCCCTGACTGTCCACATCTTGTCTTTCCTTACAGCTGATCAAAGAGAAGCTTTTAGACCTGCTTGGCAAAGAAGAGGAGGAAGGGAGCCATGATGAGAACATGGTAAGAACAGCTGTCCGTGGGCCAGCTGTGCAGGCCGTGTGAACAGAGACGGGGGGGGGGGGGGGGGGCCGGCAGGAAGGACCTGAGTCTCTGCATGTGTTTCCGTGGCCTGTGACACCCTCTCAGGCACCAAATCCCAAGGACACCTCCAGCTGGGCCACATCCCAAAACTCAGCGACTCAGCAATGAACGGAGCTGACCCCAAGAGGTGTTTCTAAGGGTGGCTCCTTCTTCGGACCACAGGGCTGCTCCCCTCCCCCCCCTCCCCTAGCCCCTCCCCCACTCCTACAACAGAGTTTCTATGTATATCTACTTCCATGTTCCCTAAGGGTGGGAAATGCACAATTGTCACTGTCCTCCATCCATGGGAAGGGGACACAGAGGCAATAGTACACAATACAGCTGGTGACTACCGTATTCTGGCTACAGGGTGGGCACCGCCCGTTCTGTGTGTCCACCTGGGTCTTGTCACCGTAGCCACCGTAGATGAAGGTCTGCCTTTATCTTCTTTTTTCCTTTGATGCCACTGAGGCCCAGAGGCCAGAGTCACATGCTTTTGAGTGTGGGGGCTATAAACGGCTTTCTCCAGTAAATAAGCTAAAGATGGTAGTACTCCCACATCTCCAGGGAACATCCTGGGGTCTCCTTCTGCTGCCTCTAACCGCTGCCTTCTCCTTGTAGCCAGAGGCAGCACTCTTCCCTTTCATGCCGGTCCATCATTCTTTTTTACATGACTCCTCCCAGGTTGACTGAGAGAGGTATCTCAGTACTGCACCCCAAACTAGCCTTGCGAGAAGCATGCTTGAGCAGCCACTGCCTCCAAAAAAAAAAAAACATTTATTAGTCCCAAATGGACCCCAGCCCTTTCTGTGAGGCTCCCATTTCTATTCCAGATACTGTCCCATTACACCGCTCCCAGGCAAGAAGCCTGGCGTTGAGTTTCTGGACTCCTAAAGCCTCTGCCGAACAGAAGGCAAGAGGAAACAGCAAAGAGGCAAAGAGCCTAGGCTCTGCCCTCAGTCGTCTTGGCCACCGCCTAGGTCCTCTGAGTCCTAGCTGTGTGCCTGGGGGAAGTTCCTTAACCTCCCTAAGCATCTGCATAAGAGCAGAAAGCCTCAGAGGGGCCTCTCAGGGTCAAGAGACACAGTGCTCGAATTTCATGGACAGCTAGTGCTCCAAAAGCCATGGCTCCCTCCCTCCTCTAGAAAGTCTCAGAGTTATAGCCGCTCTGTCTCCATCAAATCTCTCTCTCTCTCTCTCTCTCTCTCTCTCTCTCTCCTCTCTCTCTCTCTCTCTCTCTCTCTCTCACACACACACACACACACACACACACACACACCACACACCACACACCACACACCACACACACACACACACACACACACACACACACCACACACCACACAGCACCCTACTCCTCCCACCCAGCCCGCAGCACTGAAGCCCTGACAGAACATCCTGCTTGATGCTCCCTCCTCTCCTGTCATTCTATACACTACAAGCCTGGGAGCTTGGGAAGACGCAGACCATCTCAGGCCCACCCTACTCAGGGACTCTGTTTCCCCAGGGCCAACCTGGAAGCTCTGACCAGCTTCCATCCGACCTTTAAAGATTTCTCTATTTATTATGTATACAATATCCTGCCTGCAAGCCAGAAGAGGACACCAGAACTCATTATAGATGGTTGTGAGCCACCATGTGGTTGCTGGGAATTGAACTCATGACCTTTGGAAGAGCAGTCGGTGCTCTTAACCTCTGAGCCATCTCTCCAGCGCCCCCCCCACCATCATCTGACCTTTAGAGCAGCATTTCTCAGCTCATGGGTCGCAACCCCTTGTGGCGAGGTGGGGGGGCAGGGGTCACATATCCTGCACATCAGATACTTTCATTACAACTCATAACAGTAGCAAAATTACAGTTATGAAGTAGCAGTGAAATAATTTTATGGTTGGGGGTCACCACAACATGAGAAACTGTATGAAAAGGTTGCAGTGTTAGCAAGGTTGAGAAGCACTGGTCTGAAGGCCCCCATCCTGCCTCACAGGACTTTGCAGTAAGTAGGTTTTTCTGAACGCATGACAAGTGCCTCCTTTCTTTTCCCTGCAGAGCACCTGTGACACAATGCCAAA
This sequence comes from Acomys minous, assembly GCF_964271855.1. NCBI lineage: Eukaryota > Metazoa > Chordata > Mammalia > Rodentia > Muridae > Acomys > Acomys minous. The sequence goes on along the minus strand of NC_140493.1, from coordinate 73,893,376 downwards.
CCACTCTGAAACCATCAGCCACACTGTGAATGTGCCCCTGCAGACAGCTCTGGGCACCCTGGAGGAGATTGCCTGCTGACACCTCTCAGGCAACCCAGCACCTCCAAAAACAGACCTTAAAGGCCCAAGACCCAGGACAGGGGACAGCAAGCTCAGGTGGGACAGCCCCTGAATGAGAGAAAGAAGCAAGAGCGACCCACCCCCCATGCACACATTGCGAACTTCTGCCAAACCTCACTCTGGCCACATCTGACATGAACCGTCCCGGGGGCCCTGTCATGTGTCCCTCGTAGGACCGATGATGAGCCACACTCCGGAACTGTCCAAGAACTAACCTGCCATCACATCTCACTGCCAGATGTACAAAGCACCTGCATGCTCAGACTTCTCACGGCGCCACCTCCACGTCTGTCTTGTACATGATCTTTTTCTCCGTGTGATTTCTAAAGCCCACTCTGCGGCCCATGCAGTGGGCCCAGGTTTCAGCCCCAATGTCACCCTGAGCCCAGCTCTGGAGTCGAAACGGCACCATCCAGAAGGAAACCACAGAACTCTCTACGACTTTTGATCCTTGTGTTGTGTGTGAAGGTTCTTAGCCTTGTCCCCAAACTGGCCCACGGGGTTCCCGCACTACAGGTGACCAATGCCAACCTCCTTCCTATCCCAGCACCTGTGGAGGTGGTACAGTGGCCTGGGTGTCCCCCAGTATTTGTCCACAGAGCCACGTCGTTCTCTCCCTGTGACACAACTATGGAGTCTGATTTCTTTATGTTTTGGGTTTTTTGTTTTGTTTTGTTTTGTTTTGTTTGGGGCAGGGGCTGTTTTTGTTCGTCTACTGAAGATGTTTTTGTTTTATGGTCCTCGGTTTTGATGTTCTAAGGTTCGATTTGGGTTTTCCATTTCTTCGGAGTTTATTTATTCGTGCTTCGAACCACAGTCATATTAAAAGCTGGTCTTGTGGAAGTGGCCACATAATCCTGCCTTTTCTCTGCATCAAGGTCTCTGTCCCTGAGGGCCAAGGAAAGCCTCAGACCTGCCAGCCAAAAGCTATGGAGAAGGTTGGCAAGGCTTCACCCACGGTGCTTGCCTTTATAAGATAGATGCACTGTGTATTTCATCCTTTCCTAAGTCACAACTTTGTCAGTTGACTACATGATCCATTAACAGGTCAAAACCTGTGTTCTGCAGGACAGCCAACGGATGTGTTATAAAACAGGGAGAGGCAGAGAAGGCCACCCATGACAGAAACACTTAGCAGAGACCTTCCAGGGCTCCTGTGCTCTGTCTGCGACCCTGGGCCCTCTCAACCCTATCTGTGAGTTCAGGCTAAACAGGGCCCAATGTGGCCTCTCACCACCACCTGACCCTCTGTCAAGCCCAAAGTTGTACCCCCACGAAACTGACCTGCCTTGTCCCTCCAGCGGTCACATTGGCAGCATCTTGTTCCCTGCGGCTCCTAAGAGGGATAGCCAAATGGAACACGAGGCTGAAGGCGCCTTTGCTGCGGCGTGCCCCCCTGTGATGCCTCTGGATGGCAAGTGAGAACTTCTTGCTTTGGCAGAACCACACCACGCTGCTTCCATGGTAACAGTTCCTCTAGGCCGGGGTTTTTATTCCAACCATAAATCCCTACCCCTCCTAACCCAGAGCCTGCCCTAGCTGCAGAGACAGGCCTGAAGGTGGCTCGTGTCTTTACTCCTGTGTGCATATGCATGGGTAGAACAGGCCAGAACAAGGGCTCAGGGTTCTAGTCTCTTTTCTATCTCATTCGCTCCCCTACCTGCTCATCACACAGTGATTTCTCCAGTGTGCTGACCTGAAGAATCTCATAACATAACGAGGCGCTTTGCAGCTGTGGCCCATGATCCTTCTCCTCTCAGTAGCTGATTGTGGTGACACTTTGACCCTCTCTGGGCGTGCTCCCTTGATTGGAGAATGGTTGTAACGTACCTGTGTGAAGGGAAGGTGCAGGGCCAGGTAATGTAAGACCCTGTCAGGTTGCAAGTCCTGTGGTGCCATTCTACCCTCCACCAGATGGAACAAGTTCTACATATACACCTGTCACACAGACGCGCGGCAGGGAGATGGAGGTCACGAAAACAGCAAAGACAGCTGGGAAGGAATCTACTGCAGTGCCCAGCCCCACACTCACATATACCCAAACTCTCTACAGGGGTTTTCCAAACTGTAACAACTCTTGTTTTGGTTTTTTGTTTTTGTTTTGCTTTGTTTTCAAGACAGGGTTTCTCTGCATAGCTTTGGCTGTCCTGGACTCTCTTTGTAGACCAGGCTGGCCTCGAACTCCCAATGATCCGCCTGACTCTGACTCCCTGAGTGCTGGGATTACAGGCGTGCGCCACCGTGCCCGGCTTGTTAACAGTTCTTAAGAATGCAGAGAGGCACAGAAAGCTTCCTGTGCTGCTTTCTATCATGGAAGCAGTAAATCATTAGCACTGTAATGTTGTTTAACACAATGTATCATCTCGCTGTTCTATAAGGTCTGGCACCGGTCTCAGTGGGCTAAGGTAACAGCAATATTGCATCTCTCTCTAGAAGCTTCAGGGGAAGATACACTTCCTTACGTCGTCTGTCCTCTAGAGGCCCACTATGTCCCTTGACTCATGCCCCATCCTACTTCTTTCAAGTTAGCTAAGCTGGTTAAATCTTCTCACATCACATAAGCAGGACCTTCCATAGTCACATCCCCCTCCAGCTCTGCCCTCCTCCCTCTTAAAGGCTCCTTGTGGCTACACTGGGCCCACCAGCAAGTCCAGGACAATCTGCTGTATAGCCAGGTTATTCCCCCTGGCACATCTGCAAAGGCTCTTTTACTCTGTAGGGTCACAAGGGAGCAGGAAGTAAGCATCTTCACGGGCAATCACTCCTGCTATCGGACCACATGGCCTAATGTCCTGATTTTCCAAATGAATAGAGCCAACTGGGCTGGGGGAGAGACTGACCTGGGGTCACCCACAGAATGAGTGGCTGTGCTTAAGACACTCCTCAGCTGTCAGGCTCACAACTCTATTTGTAGACTTACCATGATGACTCAAAGCAAGAAGGGCCAAAAGTGATTTTTTTCCCCAAGACTTTACCAGGCCATAAACGTCTCATGTGAGATAAATTCAGCCCTTGCTTCACCCAACTGGAAGTGTCCCTCTGGTGGCTGGGCTGTCAATGTTGGAAGGACAGAGGTCTGAAGGCTGGCCTCCCAGGAGCTCCAATCAGGGACACGAACACAGTGAAATATCTATTTGGCTCTCTAGGGTCCTGTCTGATGCCTCTGCCTTCTTCCAATTTGACAACTCCATACATTTTTTAAAATTGATACCTGAAGATGCTGTTTGAACTGCTTCCGTGGATTTCCAGCTTCCTTCCAGGAAAAACATAAGGGTGAGGAATCATTTTGTGATGGGACAAAGACACATTTGTATTGCTTTGGGCTGCACACATCTATGAATTTCTTCCTTTTCGGGGGAGTCTGGCTTTGTTCAGTTTTGGGCGAGTCTATGTACTTAATATGTTTAAATGTTTACACACACACACACACACACACACACACTATCCAAGTAAATATCCTAAGAAATGTATATACAGACGATTTCAGAGTGATGATCAGGAGGGGACAGGGGCACAGAGGACACAGTCTAGGCAATGACCGAAGCTGGCACACAGACTTGCCGTTGAGAACAAGGCCATGTCCATACCTCAAGGCTGGATTCTTGGTGCCTTGGAGGCTGAGATAAGCTGACTGATGAGTGGCCCCAGGCCTCACAGATAGAGTCTGCCAGGCGGCTGCAGTCAGTGGAGTGAAAGGAATGGGTTTTTCTGCAGGCATCCGAGCTGTGCCAGGGACTGAGCTGGCTGCACACGGGCTGTTGCCTTGTTGTTTTTGGCAAAGGCACCAGAGCTATTTTATTTTCCTCTCTCCAGCTTGAAGCTATTTTTGTGAATGTTTTAACTGTGAAAATGCCTAGAAAGTAGCTTCAAGCGTGGCGGGAGCACTGATGAAGCCTACTAGAGGCCCCTGAGGGTCTGGCTCCTAGTAAGCTAGAGGTGGCAACGGGAGCCTGCCACCCACAGGTGTGAGCTTGCCAGGCGACACTCTCCTTCCAGGAAGCTTGGCTCAGCTCACCTGAGCAGAGGGACCCAAGGAGAAGCCTGGTGGCCACTTCCTTCCCAGACACTCAGGGACTTCCACTCCAGGAACGTGCAGGTTCAGAGAGGCCAAAGAATTCCCTCTGCAGGAGCATTCAGCCAGCCCAGATCCACATGCAGCGGGGCCATCCCCATATTGTATGAAGCAAGTTTTCTGGCAGAGGTGGAGGAAGGAACTGGGGGTGTGGGGAGGTGGGGGGTATGGGGTGGAGGTGGGAGGTGGAGGTGGGATGGTGAGGGGAACGGGGGGGGGGGGGGGCAAGAGGCTAATAGCCAAAACATGAAGAACACAGGTCTACCATTCATTCACCTCAACTGTTGCATACCAAGCATTTGCCCTCAGGAAGTTTATAGTCTGAATGGAAATTCTAACAAATAAATGTACAGATGGACTGGGGTCCCAGTTGAAGGGGCATGAAAGGAGGTGTAAGCCAAATCCGGGAGATTAGAATAGGGAGAATTTAAGGGACGTGACACAGGTCAGGGGAACCCAAGCAAAGACATGAAAGGGGAAGTGAACATGCTCATGCTTGCACGCACGTGCACACACACACACACAGAGAGAGAGAGAGAGAGAGAGAGAGAGAGAGAGAGAGAGAGAGGTCGGTACATGACACTTTCCCCATGGTTTCCTCATTACTTTTGCTTTCTGTAACATTCTGATTCTTCATCTTGTTTGGATCACTGATTGTTTTAGAATAAAGTGAAGCTATGAATTCTCCCTCCCGCCCACTCAGGAGTGATGCTCATGACCATGAGAATAGACATAAAATTTTACATATAATTATAGGATTCTGAGTCCTTGGACTGGTCTGTGACCCTCCATGGGTCCACTGATGCTAGCCGTGGTCTAGAAAGTGCTGACTCGTCTCCTAAAGAGCCCACGCCATTGGTGTTTCCTCTCCCCACATGGCATAATGACTGTTGTTTTTTTCAATTTGCAAGGAGGAAAAAAAAAGATGGGATTTGATCAATTTCAATTTTTTTCCTTAATTTTTTTTTTTAAACCTTTGACACCTGCTGCAGCCTGTGAGGGAGCACGTTCTCACAGATGGCAAAGTGAGTGAGTGAACAGAAAATGAATAGGCACAGGAAAACTCAGGAACGCGATTTCATAAAAATTATTTTATGCCTGTGGAGATTCTGAGGGCTGGGGAGACCTGCATAACATGAACAGCAAGCATAGCACCTGCTTTCCAGGTGTGCTCACAATTTGGTTGCCAAAGGAGGGAAATAAGTCCATGGCATTCTTGGGTGACCATTGAGCCTTCAGCCATGTCCTGACTTGAATTTCTTTTTTTTTTTTTTTTTTTTTTTTTTTTTTTTTTTTTTGAGACAGTGTTTCTCTTCTGTGTAGCTTTGGCTGCCCCAGAACTCACTCTGTAGACCAGGCTGGCCTCAAACTCACAGAGATCCGCCTGCCTCTAGGATTAAAGGTGTGTGCCACCACTGCCCAGCTTCATTTTAGTAGAGTTTCTATTGCTTTGACAAGGCATCATGACCCAAAGCAACTTGGGTAGGAAAGAGTTCCTTTCGCCTTACATGTCCCAATTATAGTCCACCATAGGAAGTCAGAGCAGGAACCTGGAGGCCGGAGCTGATGCAGAGACCACAGAGGTGTGCTGCTTACTGACTTGCCCTTTACTGCTTGTTCTACCTGCTTTCTTGTAGAAGCCAGGACCACCAGCTGAGGAGTGACAACTGCTCCCACCACTTCAGTCGTTAGTCAAGACAATACCTTCACAGGCTTGCCTAAAGGCCAGTTTTATAGATGTATTTTTCTCAGTCGTGGTTCCCTCTTCTCAGATAGCTCTGGCTTGCGTCAAGTTGACATAATTAGCCAGCACAGATGAGATGCTTGTTTGATTGATCAAAGCTCCACGCCCTGAGGACAAACACCTGTGGATGGTGTGGGAGGCGGGATTTAGATGCCTGCGCTCCTTGAAGATCTCTGTGCCGCATTCATTTGCCCAACTTACCACTCTCGTGGGCTGTTTGTCTTTAAAATAATTCCAGCTTTTGCGGTGTCCTTTCAGAGGGAATTACATCCAACTTGAACGTGACACAGAATCTTTGCTGGGCATCCACTCTTACCCAGCTCCAATAGACTCGAGACAGCGAGAAAGCAGCTGACATCAGTACCCTGAGTTCACCACGTCATACGCATTTTCTGTGGGCCTACTATGTGCCAGGTACTGTGCCAGGTCCTGGGGGTCCCTACACTAAGAGAATTCTTTTTAAATTTTTCATACAATATATTTTGACTATGCTCTTTTTTTTTTTCCTCCTCCAACTCCTCTCAGAGCATCCCCACTGTGGATCCAACTTCATGCTCCTTCAACTGCACGAGTTGTATCATGTCAGCTGAGCTTTGGAACTTTACCTTTCTTCCTTTCTTTCTTTTTTTGTTTTTTTGGTTTTTTTGTTTGTTTGTTTGTTTGTTTGTTTGTTTTTTCCCAGACGAGGTTTCTCTGTGTAACCTTGGCTGTCCTGGACTTGCTTTGTAGACCAGGCTGGCCTCGAACTCACAGCGATCCATCTTCCTCTGCCTCCCCCGCAGAGTGCTGAGATTACAGGTGTGCGCCACCGCGCCTGGCTTCTAGACCTTTTCAAAGGGTGGAGTTTCTTCTGAAAATGAGGATGGCCCCTCCTCTGTTGACTAAGGGGACTCTAAGGCAAACTCTGGGAAATTCCCCTGTGGTGCCTGACCTTTTTAAGGCAGAAAAGACAGACATCCCATCCCACATATGCTGGCTCTGTCGAGATTGGTGATGGCTGAAGCGGCAGAGGATTCTTGGCCACACACCAGCTGGTGAGAAGAGGGTGTTCTGGTTTCAGTGTCTGGCCAAGCAAAGGGCAGGAGGTGGTAGCACACACAACACCACTCAAGGATCTCAGGGAATGCAGAGTTTTATCTGAGCAGAGGCCACCTTCCAGGTCTCAGAGTGTTCACTGTGCCATCTGCCAAAGAAGGGCATCGGCAAAGCCTAGGAGAGCCGCCAGGAGCCATGCCTCTGACCTGCACTTACAGATAGGGGACAGCTAACCCAGCATCCCCCCGAGCATGGCTTCATTCTTTGGTTAATGACAAAGAAAACCCTGCTTCAAATCTGTCTCCTAGAGCCATTCTAGCCTGGAATGGAGACACCGAACATGGTACTCCCCCCGCTTACCCCCCATCCATAGAAACCTCTGCCACTTCAGCCAAACTCATTTTCCTCCCTCTCTTCATACCCTCTCCTCTCCTCTCCCCCCCCCCCCCAATCTCAGCAAATAGTGAAAGGGACACAGTGCAGGTCTCCAGGCAGGCAGTGCCTGAAGGCACCCCACTGGTCCCCCAAGGCAGCTGGAGCTTGGTCCACCCAAAGCTCAGGAAAGCACACAGGGGACATTTCGTGAGTCTGACTGTACCAAGCAATGTGATGGTCACTTCTCTGCCTGTAGCATTCAGGGTGACCAATTAGTTCTTCTAGCCCCAAAGGAATGCTGAACTTCCCGACACGAGTGACTGGTAGGCACTCATTTGATGTTTGCTGGTGTCAGTTGATGCTCACATACCAGTTGGGCCTTCAGCAGGTTCACCTATTTGTTGGGTAATCTGTTCGGCTGTTCTACACGCTGGACACAAAAGAAACACACAAAGTCTCTGTTTTCTTTGCGCTTTATAATCTAGTAAAAGAGACTCTGTGTGTGTGTGTGTGTGTGTGTGTGTGTGTGTGTGTGTGTGTGTCTGTGTGTCTGTGTGTGTGTGTGTGTCTGTGTGTCTGTGTGTCTGTGTGTCTGTGTGTCTGTGTCTGTAGATGTGTTTTCAGATGTGCATGAAATCATGGCTGACAGAGAGACCTGATAAAGTAGTGACAAGGACAGTGAGGTGCCTCCTTCAGTTCCGGTTGTCAGAGATCCACTCTGAGAAGGTGAGATTAAGGGAAGTCCTGACTGAAGAAAGGATAAATCAGTAAAAAAGAAAGAAAGAAAGAAAGAAAAAAAGAAAGAAAGAAGCCTGATGCAATGGCCTTCCTGGGAGCTGCAAAGGCCCTCCTGTGGCTTGTTGCATCCAAAGCATAGAGTCAGTGAAGAGCAGTATAAGGAATGGGGAAGCAAAGTACCAAAAGCATGCTCATCGGGGGACTCGCCTCCGGCACACACAGCCGCTGGGGTCAAAGTTCAAAAGGGCTGAGGGACAACTCTGGTCACCTGAGCCCTCCTATACCAAGAGCCAACGCGTGTCAAGCTGAAGGTGAGAAAAGACACTGTGGTCAGAACGCGCAAGGCGAGGTTGGAGGCGGCGGCGTGCCAGGGCTGAGAACAAGGTGAGAGACAGGGAACCTCTGAGAAGCCATCACAACTGGTCCAGCAGAGAGAGACGAGGGCTTGAGTAAGTGCAGCCGAGGGTGGGAGAAGGTGGGAGAGTTTCCAGAGCTGTTAAGGCCAGAGGCCGAGAAGTGCTTAGTCTCCAAAGCCCGCTCTTCTTTTAAAGCCAGTCAAGGGGATACATATTTATAATCCCAATGCCAGAGAAGCAGAGACAGAAAGACCCCTGGGGCCCACAGCCCACCCACCTACCCTAATCAATGAGCCAGTAAGAGACCCTGTTTCAAAAAGCAAGGTGAACAGTGCCTGAGGAACACCACCAAGGTTCACTTCTGAGCTCCACATGTGCCTGCACACACAGACATACAGAGAAGGGGGGAGGGCACACATGCAACCAAAAAAAAAAAGAAAGTACACAAAATGTTGTGAGCAGAGGACTGTAGGGGAGAGTGATGGGGAGACACCGGGGTTCCCAGCATAGCTGAGCATTTCTCTTAGGAAGTGCATGTGGGGGAGCCAACAGAGTCAACCATCACCATAAGCCAGACCTTCCGAACTTTGATCAGAGCACTCACGCCTGGTCACTCCTTCTCTGTCTCTACCCGTTCCCAGTCAACTCCTTAGCCAAAGCCTCTAGGGTCCCCTTGTCTGGACCTGGCACTGCTCAGCCTCACCCGAGGCCGTGACAGCAGCCTCCACGTCCTTTTTAACAACTCTCCCCTTGGTTCCAAGGGGACCACATTCCACCCTTTGCTGGGCTCCTTTTCCAAGGCCCACTGGAGCAATCAGGCAATGCAGACACAGACATCCGAAGTTACAGCATCCAAGACGGATGAGACTTGGGTCTCTGACCCTTTATCCATGTAGGGGTCTTGGGTACAAATTGCCCTTCCCTATACCTGTGTCCTTATCTACAGAATGGGGATGATAGTGGTACCCGCATCACTATTATCATCCCAGAGTATAAATTAGATAATGCATGCCGCATGGTCAGCACAGGGGACTTGTGTGATTTAATAGATCCATTAGTCATCAATGTCACCTCTTAGCAGGACATTTTATCACTGTCCACTTGGATAAACAGCTCCCTTGTTTTGTTAGCCATTGACCAGTCCAGCTGTAGATGGAAACCCATCTATTCCATCAGCCGTAGATGCTCAGCCAACCCTCCAGTATCTGTTGGGAACATACTACGGTGACACCTCCCTAGGAGCCACCAACCATGCCTCACCTTAAGGTTTAACACACACACACAAGGTCCAGTGAACACTCTTCTAGAGGATGCTACAATCTGAAACCAAAGCTCATCCTCCTCACACACCATCCTCCCATCATTTCTAGTGCTGCGCTGGCTAATTTTATGTCAACTTGGCACAGGCTAGAGTCATCTGAGAGGAGGGAACCCAACTGAGAAGATGCCTCCACAGCGCTGGGCTGTAGGCAAACCTGTAGAACGTTTTCTAAATTAGTGATTGATGTGGGAGGTCCCAGCGATGTGGGTGGGATCATGCTTGGGCTGGAGGTCATGGATTCTATAAGAAAGCAGGCTCAGCAAGCCATAGGGAGCAAGCAAGTAAGCAGCACCCCTCCACGGCCTTTGCATTAGCTCCCACCTTGTCTGAATTCCTGTCCTGACTCCCTTCAGTGATGGACAGCGATGTGGATGTGTAAGCCTAATAAATCCTCTCCTCCCCAAGTTGCTTTTGGTCATGATGTTCTATCACAGCCATAGTGACCCTAACTAAGACAATTGCTATTCCAGCAGTTTCTAGACTCACCTACCTTGCTCCTTTAAATACAGGTAACTGAGACAGAGCTCCCTGCCAGTGGGAGCAGTGCCGCCTTCCTCCGAACTTACCACACACTGGAAAAGGCACTCTGCGTTTTTATACCTTAAAACCGCTGGCAAGCCTCATCCCGTCTTAAAGGTAGGTAGCGCGTGATAACTTCCCCTTCCAGGAAGTGACCAGCTATTAATATCAGTGACACTTGAACACACCACACACCCGCCCCTAGAGGGCACTAAGGAGCAAGGTGGCCAATAAAAGCTGGGGAAACCCCTGTGGCCCTTCACCTGCAGTCACTCTCCACCACCTCAGGACGCCAGAGTGAGAGCTACAGCATGGTGGCTGCCCTCTGCAGTCGCAGCTGCAGAAAGCAAGCATCTCCCGAGACCTTTCCAAATATACCAGGAGTTCACAACACCAGGCTAATCTAGGGTTGCCAGGTAAAGATACAGCAGCTTCCAGTTAAAATTGAATTTCAGATGCACAAGCAGGTTCTTCAATGTTGGTATGAGCCACACAAGGTTGCAATTACAACTTGATGTTCAAGCTGCTTGTTCTGCGTCTGAAGTTCAAATTCAACCAGAGCATCCTATTTTTTTGTTTGTTTGGTTGGTTTGGTTTGGGTCTTTGTTAAACTTCGGCAACTCTAGGCCTAAACTCTGCCAGGTATGCAGAAGGTAGGCACTGCCCCTGTCCTCAAGCCTTCCATGACGGGCTTCTTGAAGTCCTCATGAAGCCAAGCCCAGGTAATCAAGTGAGAGGACGGACAGAGGGACAAGAGGCAGCTTTGGCTCCAGCTGGGCGCCTGCAGACCCTCAGAAAATGGAGACATGTGCTTGTGTCAAATTACACTTTTATCAGTTGGCTTGTCTTCCCAAGCCTGGGTCAGGAGCAAATCCACACTTCCCAACCAACTGTGTGTAGCTTGGATCATCCAGAGGGGGTCCTAGAATTCACAGCCATCCACCCAGTCACTGAGGTCTCTGCCCTGGCAGTGGTGCCTCCAGGCCTCCCTGGGGAGAGAAAACAAGGAGGAAGAGATTCCACATCAGCTTCCGCCCTTCATCCTGTTCAGAGAGCAGGAGAAACACAGGTCGATACTGACGAGAAGCAAGGACGGGGGCTACGAGGATGCAGAGCAACAAGTAGGCCGAGCTAAGCAGCAAGCAATCACCTAGGAGAAAGTTTTTTAAGGAAGAGAATGGCCATAAAAAAGCCAACACCTAATTGCCTTATTTTACCACTGAAGATAGAAACGAGGATGCTGAAACTTAACCACGGGTCCTCGTCAAAGCGTTACAAGCTTCAATCTGGAGCCCAAGTACAAAACTCCTTTCCTACACTCAAGAGCTTCTGGGGACAGTGAGACCACCTTGCACGTGAATAGCCCTTCACAGTTTACATGCCAGCACACCCTTTACCCACTGATGACTACTTCCCTCCTATCCCCAGATGGTCTATTATGTAGAATGGGTAGACATCTCCCCTGTTTTCCAAATGAAGAACTCAGGAAGTGATGTAAACTTATCCATGTATCCATGGATACATGCACAGTCAGCATTTCTTGGTTGCCAATGTAGGGCTTTCCACTAGTTGACTCTTTTGGGATCATTCCTTTGGTGTGTGCATGTGCGCATGTCTCTCTGTGTGTGTGGGGGGGGGGGTGTCATTTCTCAGGAGGTATCCACCTTGTTTTTTGAAACAGGATCTCTTGCTGAACCTGGAGCTCACCAATTAAGCTAGGCTGGTTGGCCAAAGAGCCTCAGAAATTTGTCTTCTCTGCCTCCTTAGTTCTAGGATTACAAATGCCAACATGCCCAGCTTTTAAATCTATGTTCTGGGCATCAGAACATCACTCTTGCATGATGAGCAATCATCAGGGACTTAAATGTCTCCTCAGTCCCATCACATCTGACATCTTGAGGAAGATAAGTCAGAAGGTCCTGGGGTCCAACGTTCTCAAGAATCCCAAGCTCTGAAGAATGCTGGCCTTTATGATGTCAATGTCAAAGAGCCTCATGCTCAGTAGTGCACCAGAAAGACATCTAAACAGCCCTCAGCCATAAGAGAGTGCCTGTCCTTCCCAATCACTATAAGATACTTGAGAAAAAAACAGATTTCAGCTGTCTCTGACACTCAGAACCTACCTGGCCCTTGCATGCCTGCAGCCCCAGTGCATGTGAGTAAAAGGGATAGGCAGCACTGAACCTTCTGGGCCCACTTCCTCCATTATTAGCCTCAGACACTCAAGAGTCATCCATGCCAGGAATTCACTCAGAGTGGGGAACAGATGTTCTTTGGTTTCATCTATTAGGATCTGGTCTTGTACTCCACAGTAGTGGTACCAAGGCTGCAGGCTCTCAGGATAGTACCTGAGCCTGCCTTGCCTCTTCTTGACTTTATAAACACACTCTGTGTCCTACAGAGCTGGCCTTACCCCAAACTCACTTCTTAGGGCTTCGACTATTCTCAGACTAACCAAGAGGTGGCCATTTCAAGGAACGTGTCCAAAATAGCTCCAGATTGACTCATCTCCATCCCTCCTCTTTCTCTTGGGCCATATCTCACCTACCCCTGATTGTGTCATCAGTAATTATCTGGGTCTCCTAAGCCCCAACACTGGTTGTGAGGTTCAGTTCATAAAGCTATGGGGACGTGTTGCCTAGGACAAAGTACATACTCATAGACGGCCAGCCAGGTCCCTGGTGCTACCCTCCATCCCAGGCCACAGCATGGATTCCAATGGGAGGGACTCACCAAGAGCCCAGACCCTCGGGCTCTTGAACTATCTTCATGACACAGATGACAGAATCCTTGAGGTCAGCACTCAACAAGTCTGGGATGGGAGGAGAGGAGAGAAATACAGTGAGGGGGCAGAGAACAGGGTGCACGCTCTCTCTCTCTCTCTCTCTCTCTCTCTCTCTCTCTCTCTCTCTCTCTCCCTCCCTCCCTCTCTCTCTCTCTCTCTCTCCCTCCCTCTATCTCTCTCTCTCTCTCTCCCTCCCTCTCTCTCCCTCCCTCTCTCTCTCTCTCTCTCCCCTCCCTCTCTCTCTCTCTCTCTCTCTCCCTCCCTCTCTCTCTCTCTCCCTCCCTCTCTCTCTCTCTCCCTCCGTCTCTCTCTCTCTCTCTCCCTTTCTCTCTCTCTCTCTCCCTCCCTCTCTCTCTCTCTCTCTCCCTCTCTCTCTCTCTCCCTCCCTCTCTCTCTCTCTCTCTCTCTCTCTCTCTCTCTCTCTCTCTCTCTCTCTCTCTCTCTCTCTCTCTCACACACACACACACATACACACACATGCACCCCTCACTCCACCTCTGGAAACAGATCTTACCCCATCCCTCCCCTCTCCCATTTTTCCCTCCATTCCTGTAGCTCTAAGGCCATCTGCCAGCCCGTACCCCCAAATCATATGCACAGAAGCCCTTCCCTCCCTGCTTGCCCCTCTTACCCATCTCCTGGGGGATCATCACCCAGAGACAAGGAAAGCGGAAGAAAACTAAACTACAAAAAAGTGAAGGCTCGGGCAGGGCCCAGCTCTGGCCTACCTGTGCAGTACAGCTGGCAAATATTGGGGCCATTTGAGGCAAGATTTCTGCACCACTTCCTGCTGCTGATCTGGAAGATGCCACTGTTGGTGCTTCCATCAGCTTCGTGATCCACAGCAGCCGTATTGAAGCCACTTGTGTAGTACGCAAGGCAGATCCCTACCAAGGGCAGACACGGGGTTTGAGGTCAGGTGGGCGACCCATCACAGACCAAAGTGCTCACAATCAACTCCTACACACCGGCCCCCTCCGCCCCACAGAGACGACAGGGGGTACCCTCCCATCGACTTTGCAGATGCATCAATCTAGGGTCAGAGGTCAAAGTGACTTCCCCAAGGTTACATACAGTTGCCTCAAAGCAAAGGTCAGGACTGGGCCTTAGCCTTCCTGACTCAGGATGTCCATCTTCCCACTCTCCCATTGCTCAGTATATAGAAGGCCTTGCTGCATTTGTTAAATGAATATTTAGAGGCAAGATTAGGAAGATGCAGAAAGGTTCTACAAAGGCCAGGACTAGAGACAAAATGAATCCAGCTGTGGCTGTAGTTTACAAACTCCTGAGACCGCCACTAGTTCACAATGCTTGTTGAATTTGCCATCTAACTTTCAGCAGGCGTGTTCGATCCTCATGGCCAAGATAAAGTGTAACCTACTAAGCTGTTGGTTCCTTTCCTGGCTACCAGCAGCGATGGTTGGAATCTGGCTGCCTGATGCCTGCCTAGTATGTGGTTAACTCGGGCCTGGGTGCTGTCCATCTGTTGAGTTCTGATTTTTACAAAGAAGGATTATACCCCCCAAAGCCTCCAAGACCCTTGAATGAGTAGGAGGAAAGACAGAGGCGTGAGTGGAGGGAGAAAGAAGGTTCTCACAGTCAGCCAGGTTATAACCCCGGTAGCCATCCAGACCGAAGTCGTTCAGCACTTTGGCCAGCTCACAGCGACTGAAGACCTTGGCCTTGCTGGAGGCAAGCAGGCAGCTGAGCAGATAGGCCAGGGCCAGCCAAATGATCCTAGGCAGACACAGCTGTCTTCTGGAAGCCTGGCTCCTAGCTTCCATGTCGTCGTCGTCGTCGTCGTGGCAGGAGTAGAGGACTCAACTATGGGATGGCAGGCAGTTCACCTGCCCTGGCCAAGAGTCTAGACAGCTGCCCCTTGGAAGAAGAAGGAAACAACAGGGCCTGAGTGTAGCCTGGGAGAGAAGTGAAAGGGCAGCCAGAAGACAAGGCTCCCTCCCTGAGGGGACACAAGGCATGCTCCTGAGACCTTGGATAGAGTTCCTGGAGCCCCACTCATGGGGTTTCCCTTCCAGCCCCTGGCTTCTATCTGCCAGCTTTAGTTAAGTCGGGGATACAATCAGCATGGCGCCCGTGGCACCCTCCCACGTGGAAGGCCCTCCTCCTTCCACACACTGATACTGAGCAGTGCCGAAATCTCCATCCTCACCACCCCCCCTCACCTTGCAGGAGCGCCCCAAAACTCACCCATCTCATTTGCTCTACTCTACTCTGTCACTCGGCTCTGCTGGCAGATCCCCATGTCACAGGGACTTCAGCCACTGCTGACCTTTAGCCTCGTGGTTCCTCCTCAGGCCTGATGGCCTTCAATTCCGCTGTCCTTGTCACCTCATATGCCCTTGCCATCTCCCCATCTTGTCATCAGTTCATACTTCCCCCACTCTGCAGCCGTCTGCTCCAGTCTCTCCCTGGCCATGCCATCAAACACATCCACCCAGGCCTCTCATACACTTTGCCCACCAATCCTTCCTCTCTGCCATCCCAACAGCAAAGATGGAACCACTCACATGGTCTCCCAAACCGAGTGTTCTCTGTGCAATATTCAAGTGGAAGGGGTGAGGGCTGGAGGGATGGCACGGCGGTTGAGACCATGCAGTGTTCTTGTGGGAGGCCTGAATTTGGTCCCCAGTATCCATACCAAGAAACTCACATCACCTGTAGCCCCAGCTCCAGAGTATCCGATGCCCTCCACAGGCACCAGAACTCAAGTGCCCGTAGATGAGCGCATACCCATAATTTAAAATGCTTAAACCTTAAAAACAAACAAACAAATAAATAAAAAGAAGGTAGAAAGGGAATACTAGAGACAGAAGAATATAGCCTGGGATGGCGAGACAGGGAGATGGGAGAAAGGGGGAAGATCAACCCAAACTAAGAATGTATTTTTTAAAAATACCACGAGGGAACTTGCTACTTTGTAGGCTCACACTCTGTTCATTAAAATAATTAATTAATTAATTAATTAATTAATTAAAATTTAAAAAAAAAAAGAAAAACATGAGTATTCTTGTTTTCCAACCTCCCACCCTAAATGTCAAGGATGACAAAGTGGTAAGGCATGGCTCTGCACGTGACAGGTTTATGCCATCTTCCTCTCCTTCCTGTGTCTCGGGTGTAGGACATTCTCCGCGACTCTTTCTCTTCATCTATAAGATGGTGGGAAATGAATAGCACCTGCCTCAGAAAACAGTTGAAAGAGTAGAAAATGAGTGAAAAGTATCGGCTCTTCGCGTCAGGGGCCGCCTTGTGAACCAGCGCCCATGCTAATGCGTGTCTTTGATCAGCTTTCCCTCGGCTCCATCAAAAGGCCTTCAAAACCCCCCACTGTGACCCTTGAGGGTCCTACTTCTCAGTTCCCTCGTGACCCCTTACTGCACCAAGAAGAGCAGAATTATTTTCCCTCTTCCTGCCTCAGCAACCCCCACCCACCCACCTTCACGCTCATCAGGGGCTTTCCACACCCTGTCACCAGGGCGCACGCTGCTGTCGTTGGCGGTACCATCTTGCTTTACTCCCAGGTTCCTTTCTCATTCCCAGGAAGTGACCTTCATGCCTGGGCCAATTTGCCCCCAATGATAAGAAGAGTCCACCACCAGATCAGCACTCCCGTTCGGTATTAAAACAGCACACCCAGGTTGGCTCAGACTCCGGAGCCAGAGAAATGCACATCTCAGGATCTCACCCCCAGCCTCCGTGAGCACTCCCTAGCTCCAGAGTTCTCGTAAGGGGTTATCTGGAGATGTTGGCCTCACTCCTTCTGGGTTGCTCTTCTTTGCATTCCTCTCTGGGCCTCCGGATTTCCACGTGACAGGCTTCTCAACCTGGGCTCAGCAAAGCATCCACCATGTTCCTCTGAGCTCACTTCTTCCTCCTTTCCCAGCCGTGCTGCCAGGCATGCCCTCTCCTCTCCCTGTATCCGCGAACCTCATCTCTCTCCGTTCCTCCTCACTCCGTGCAGATGCCTAGGCTGAGAGCCTCCGCTTCTTAAACTGTTTCCACTTGTCTCTTATCCTTGTCTGTGCCGATCCTTCTTTTCTGCTCTTCTCATCCAAATGTCCGAGAGGAAGTCACCCACTGTCTTCCTGTTCCTTCGTCTTGTCTTTTCTTTTTCCTTTTCCTTGTTGTTTCTCTTTCCTAATATCAGAGCTCAAACCCAAGGTCTCTCACACGCCGAGGAAGTATTCCACCTCTGTGCTACATCACCAGTGCCTTGGTCGGTCCCCGCATCCGTTTTATTTTGAGACAAGATCTTGCCAATTGCCCAGACTGACTTTCAACTTACAATCGTCCAGCCTTGGCCTCATGAGTTGCTGGGATCGCAGGCGTGTACCGCTAGGACCTCGCTCCTCCTGTTCGCTAATCTGGAGTCATACGGTTTTTCCCACCACCACCCACTGAGACCTGTGCTGGTTCATCTCACGGGGGGCAGGGGGGGGGGTTCATGGGGGCATTTCTCCTGCCAACTGCTTCCCTGTTGGAGTCAGAGATCCGCTGGTTCCCACCGTGCTCCCCTCATCCAGGCTTCTTCCTCCCTCACTGCCTAGTTCCTCCTCCTCCACTGCATAACCCGCTTCTGACACAGTCTTAAATGCTGATGTCTTCCAGTCTTTCCTACCTGGAGCGCTCTCTCTCTCTCTCTCTCTCTCTCTCTCTCTCTCTCTCTCTCTCTCTCTCTTTCTCTCCCTCCCTCCCTCTTTCTTCCACATCAGGAAGGCCCAGGGCACCGCTGCTGTTAACAGCAGCTGCAGGGGGTAAGGGCCTTCTATTCCAAGAACTGAAAAGGAGCTGACCACTGGACACCTCTTCTCAATACCCCGCAGTCACCCCCAAAAACTAAACTCATCCAAGAGAAACAGTGTTCCCACTAAGCTCTGAGCTTCTTGCTACTGTCTTCCCTCTGCATCTCAGAGCACCCACTTACTCAAATATAATAGGAACGTGGACGTTGTCTGTCACTTCTCCAGCCTACACTCTCCCTCCACCCAGAGCCAGCCAATGCCAAGGTTCTGTTGACCCTTCCCTGCAAGGGCACAATTTTTCCCTAAGTGCAAAGCCCCACCCCACCTTCCCGCATGGTTTCCTTATGCTCGGTCTTCTTGACCTCTTCCAAACTCTCCTACACACATCACAGGCTGCAGAATGGAGTGCAGTGCAGAGCCTAGCAAGGGGAGCGCTTTCCAACAGCTCTCCTGTCACTGCTCTCAACCGTGGTCCAGCGGCCCCTTTGGGACCCAGTAAAGCCATCGTGTCCTTCACTCACTCACACCTTCGGTTCTGATGACTCCCCATTGCTCCCTCTTCTGGCAATAGCCACTGTCTAGCAATCCAGCGGTCTCTGCACAGATGGCTCCGATTAATGCTTCAAGGATCAATCGCATCTAAGGGGAGTCCCCAGTGAGGCTTTCCTGGCAGGGACCACCTCCCCCAGACACGTAGAGCAACTCTTGTCTTCATACTGGATTGGAATATGTGTCAGCCCCCAGCCAAGGTGAACTTCCACAGCACAACAGCTTGGTCCTATTTATCTTCCTGTCTTGAAAGGCAAGCTGAGCTGCTGGCGTGGAGTGGCTGCTCAGCAGATGATACGTCTTAAACTCATGTACACTGAAGTCGTGGGCCCAGGGTGTGAGCCCTTCTCAAAGTGCGGGGAGGGAGATAATTGTTACCCTCCCTGAGTGCATCAACTCTGTAGGACCAGGTGTTTTGTGGGCATTTTCTCATCTAATCCTCTTAACCATTCAAAGAGCTGGGATTAATACCCTCAATGTACAGATGAGGAAACCAAGTTCACTGCTACCCAGTGAGTGCTTGCGATTTTTATGGCATTTTTTTTTTCATAGTAAAGAGATCTAAGATACGTTTATTTAGAGTGGTTCACAGCAGGTCGGAAGGTTTAAGGGGACTGATCTGGTGGTAACTCATAGACCAGAGACAAGCTAACAAAAGCCCTCATTCATATGCATTTTCTCTCTGCCCCCTCCTTCTCTCCCCC
This sequence comes from Acomys minous, assembly GCF_964271855.1. Lineage (NCBI taxonomy): Eukaryota > Metazoa > Chordata > Mammalia > Rodentia > Muridae > Acomys > Acomys minous. Next base: position 73,874,298 of record NC_140493.1, on the reverse strand, counting down.
TTACTCCCTCCCTCTCTCCCTCCCTCTCTCTTTCTCTCTCTCCCCTTTCTCCTCCCTCTCTCTTTGCCCCCCAGCCCAGTCTCTATCCTAGAACAGGACCCACCCCTCCCTCCACTCTCATCACCACCTTGCTAGTCCCAAGGCCCTGTAGCTAACATCACCAGGACTGAGAGAGGGGCTCACAGATCGGGGGTGGGGGCCTCCCTACCAGAAATGGACCAGTGGTGACAATGACAGCAGTGGCTGTTACTCCAACTCCTGCTTTAGCTCAGGATACCCCACTTGCGGTCCTGCCAGTGCTCCAGCGCTGGACACTAAGAGAACAACAAGAAAGCGGACTCCAGCCTGCTTTAGGGCCTTCTAGAACCCCGGCTCTGTGAGCTCATTTTCTAGAACTTGCCTCCCTTACTAGAGACTTTGACAAGCTCAGCCGTGCTGTTCAGTTTCAAGGCCCAGGAGCGTCTTAAAGGTACCTATTTCTCCATTCTGTGTCTGTGTTTTGGTTCTGGTTTTTCAGACACGGTCTCATGCAGTTTGGTCTATCTTCAAATTCACTAGCCAGCCAAGGCTGACCTTGGACTCCTGATCTTCCTGCCCTTCTTCCCAAGTGCTTGGTTACACGCATGCGTCACCGTGCTCGGGGATGAAACCCAGACCTTCAGGCATTACACTAACAGTGCTACCCTCCTAGCCCAAGTCAGAGGTATATAATCACAGGCCTTCCTGGCCACCTCTGCTTATACACACACACACACACACACACACACACACACACACACACCACATCACACACACACACACACCATACACATACCATACTTGCACACCATACACACCCATACACACCATACACACACACACCACATCACACACACATAACACATACATACCACACACACAGATCACACACACATACATACACCATACTCATGCACATAAACATACCATACACATACACCACACACATACCATACTTGCACAACACACACACACACACACACACACACACACACACACACACACAGTGAAAAATACCTTGAAAACCTAAAGCAATGGAAAATGAGTGCACTGCCCAGCTCTCCCCTGGCCAGCTGGTTGGTCTTGATAAGTTAACCTCCAAGCCCTCATCAGGAAAGTGAACACATTACCCTGTCCTAGTCAGCTACAGCTTTGCGTACCTCATCTCCCCAAACCTTATTTTCCTCCCCTATAGAATGTAAATGATCATCTCTCCCAGCCAGGGCGGGACAAAGCTGGGGCTGAGCAAAGCAGGGAGTCACTCACCAAGCTGCAAGCACTGCCTTTCAGCTGTGGCTTTGTCGTCATGGCCCCTGGTTGTGATTCTGTACGCCTAGGGGTTTTCTTCCTTCCTTCCTTTCTTTCTTTCTTTCTTTCTTTCTTTCTTTCTTTCTTTTTTTTCCACCTCCAGGTTTTACTGAATCTGCTGTCTGCTTTTTTTTATTCCACCGCTTCCTTTTATTGAGCATTCTCTCAGCTTATTTTATTTTATGATATGTTATTTCCCTATTGGCTTTCACTTTTAAATGGGGGTGGCAAGCAACAGCAGCTCAACGGGGACAGTTACGAGGACAACCCTGGCCCCGCTGTGGGCTCAGCAGCCCTTTATTTCTCTAGTCAGCTCTGCGCCCTTCTTTCCTGGTTCTGCAGTGCAAGCGCGCAGGCTTGGCAGCCGCCCAGCTGGGATCCTTCACCACCTGCCTGCATGTTCTCCAGGAACCTTCCTGACCATACCTCCCCATCCTCGGTAGATATGTGATACTGACTCCTGGGACCCATCCGCAGGCCAACGGCATCCAAGTCTCTGTGGATGGGGCCCGGGCCACCAGTTATTGATGGCCCCTGGACCGTTTGAAAGTGCTCCCTGGTCTGAGAACCGCTGTTGTTTATTTACCCCAGTTCTTACTGTGTTCCACACGTGCCATAGATGGCATGTCAAGGCTTGTCTGTCTGTTCCCCGCCTAGCTTCCTGTCCTCTTCAAAGCGTCTCTGATGCTCAACTTACTCTCTGCACTGTTTGGTGTCCGGGGTCCCCTAGGTTCCTGCACGTATCTGACACTGACTCCTAACTTCGCCATCTGTCACTATTGTCAGCACCTCGCTCTCATTTCCATCAGATCATCAGGTGCCTGATGTGTCTTTCCCCCAAAAAACAAAACAAAACAAAACAAAAAACTGCTAGGGGAGTTTTAAAAAGAAGGAAGGAGGGGCTGGAGAGATGGCTTAGTGGTTAAAAAGCACTTGCTGCTCTTTGAGAGGACCCAGGTTTAGTTCCCAGCCCCTACATGGCAGCTCACAACCTCTTGTAACTACCGGTCCAGGGAGGATCTGATGCCCTCTTCTGGCCTCTGTAGGCACTGCACATACCATGCACAGGCATACACAGATTCCAAACACCCACACATGTAAAAAGTAAGATATAAAATTATTATTATTATTATTATTATTATTATTATTATTATTATTATTATTATTATTATTATTATTAATTGGGCCTGGAGAGACGGGTCAGAGGTTAAGAGCACAGACTGCTCTTCCAGAGGTCCTGAGTTCAATTCCCAGCAACAACATGGTGGGTCACAACCATCTACAATATGTGATCTGATGCCCTCTTCTGTCCTGCAGGTGTACATGCAGGCAGAGCACTGTGTACATTTAAAAAAAAAAAAAAAAAAGAAGGAAGGAAAGGATGGACAGATAGAGGGAGGGAGAGAGGGAAGGAAGGAGAAAGGAAGGGAGGAAGGGAGGAAGGAAGGAAAGAAGAAAGAAAAGAGAGAGATTGTTCAATTGATTCAAAAGATTTAACTTAAGGAACTCAGTCAGAGGAAGCCTGAAACTGACCCAGAGTGCTGCTCCCTGTGACCACATAAAAAGTGAACATCCCTCTGACCACACACAGGGAGAGCCTGGATCTCAACGATGAAGACCCTCGGCCAACCTGCTCCAAACTAGATGTACTAAAAGCACAAGACTGGACCTCTTCTCTCTGACTTGCCACCTGCTCTTTTCATCAGTGATTTTGTTCTGTGGCCATAGTCATGTGACCCTCAAATAAGGAGGGCTAAGGTATATAAAGTCCCGTATCCTGCTGAAAGCACACAGCGTGTTGTGACTGTAGCCAGCTTCCCTGTTACTGCTGTTACTGTTGTGTCCACCAGATGACTTAGGCACATATTCCGTTAAAATTGTCATCCATGAGTATTTTGTTGGCTGCTGAGGCCTGGACCATTTCTTCACCAACGAAGGAATAAGTGTGTGTGTGTGTGTGTGTGTGTGGTGTGCATGCATGTATCTGTGTGCATGTGTAAGTTCATGTGTATAAGTGTGGATGCACACATGCCACAGTTCATGTATGAAGGTCATAGGACAACCTCAATTTTCATCCTTGCTGTTTCACCTTGTTTAAGACTGTCTCTTTGGTTTTTGTGGCTTTTCACAGTACATATGCCACACTCTTCAGGTAGCCATAATCTTCAGGTATTTTCCTATCTGTACCTCGAACTTCACAGTAGCAGCTTCAGGATTACAGACACTAAAGCTACATATCCAACTTTTACCCGGGTGCTGGGGATTTGAACTCAGGTCCTCATGCTTGTCAACTGGGTCCTCTCTCCAGAGCCTGGATATGCTACTAATTTTTGAGGTTGTCTAAGTACGTTTCAGTTGGCTGTGACCTACTGTTGTCCTTGCTTACCATCTAAATCTCCCTCTCATAGTGAGGTGCAGGACCCCTCCTGACTTGCTGCTGTACGGAGACATGCTTTTTGGTGGACAATCTTGTCAGTTTGCTGGGTATGGGATCAGCTGGGAAATACACCTCTGAGAAGAACTGTTTTCAGGACATTTCCAGGACAGAAAGGGGAAAAGCCTTTTCCTCCAGAGCGAGCAGCACCTTCCCCATGGGCAGCCCAGATACAAAGACGTCGTCTGAGGCGGGGGGTGGGGGGGGGGTGGGGGGAAGCAGTGCTGCCCTCTTGGCTGCCTTCACATCCTGCTGGCGGGCGAGTCCACCCTGCAGTTGCAGTTGTGGTTGGAGCTACCTCCATTCTTCACTACCGTCAGACCCCAGAACCCTCTTAGGTCTCTCAACCTGGAGAAGACCAGGCCTCCAGTGGCTGACCGGGGCTTCTAGGGCATCCAGCCTCATGGACTGAACGGCTCTTAGGCTCTCAGCCCTCTCCAGCATTCAAAAAGCCATTGTTGGACTACCCAAGCCCTGTTGTGTAAGCCAATTTAATGAAAAGTGTTCATTTCTCAGCTTCCCGAGAGTGCTTCCATCTGTGGGTCCCTCACCAACTGCAGTTGTTCATACACTGGGTCCACCTGTCCTCAGCCTTGTGGCATTTTTCTCCCTTTGGGGTCACTTCTCATGCCAGGACTGTGCTTCTCTGAAACATCTGCCGCTAGATCCTCATGCCATGGTATGCATTTAATGTGGCTCTGTCATTCCTTCCACATCATGTGATGGTTGCTTGTATGTATCACCTTGATATACATTTGGAATGTGTTGCTCTGGGTGTCTGGGGGGAGGGGCAGCGATAAGATGTGCATTCACATCAGGAGACTCTTCCAAAGCCTGACTGCTCCCCCCCACCCCCCCAAAAAAAAAACTAAGAAAGAATTCTTCCTTTATACCTTCCGAGCATACACAGTGGTTCTTCCTCCTCATCTTGGATTCAAGCAGAGCATCTGACACTACTGGGTCTCTAGCCTGGCGGCCTTCACATGGAACTTTTGGGCTTCCTGGATTCTCAGAACTTCAGACTCAAAGTAGAACTGAGCCACTGAGCCATCCGCTTTCCCAGGTCTCCTGCCTAAGAACTTAGCCTGAACACTGTGAGACTTGCTGTCTCCATAAGCGCCATGAGCCAGTTCCATTTGCCACATTAATCTTTCCCTCTCCGTGGACAGACAGATTAGAAAGATGATGGTTAAATAGATGGATGGATGGATGGATGGATGGATGGATGGATGGATAAATGGGTGGATGGATAGATAGATAGATAGATAGATAGATAGATGCCTCTTTGTTTGGTTTTGGTTTTTTTTGAGACAGGGTCCCTCTGTGTAGCCTTGGCTGTCCTGGACTCACTTTGTAGACCAGGCTGGCCTCAAACTCACAACAATCCACCTGCCTTTGCCTCCTGAGTGCTGGGATTAAAGGCATGCACCACCACGCCCAGCTGATAGATGCCTCTTATTGGTACGAGGTCTCTGGAGATCCTTGACTGATCACTCACTGGGGTGTTGGTAGAATATTTAACTGTCGTAGATCCCCTCTGCCCACATTTATTCTAAGGCCGGCTGCTCTCTTCCCTCACCCCTGTGACTCATGACTCTTACAACATAGGACAGCAGGCTAGAAGCAGCCAGACCTAGGTTGCAGTATTGATTTTATAAACAGCTCTGTGGCCTTGGCAAGTTAGCCAGCCTTGTGGGACCTCAGTTTCCCCACTGTGAAAAAAAGAAAACCAACCACCCATGGAAGATTGTTAATAGATCATTAGACAATGCACAAAGTGTCATGCACAGTATCTGGCACCACACTCAGAAAAAAGCAGCTTCTTATGATTGCTATTAGGTGCAGGGGTGGGGGCAGGGCTGCAAAGAAACCAAGAAACTACATTCTGAAGACCTGAGCTTGTCAGAAAAGAGTCTGGGGGGCTGGAGAGATGGCTCAGAGGTTAAGAGCACTGTCTGCTCTTCCAGAGGTCCTGAGTTCAATTCCCAGCAGCCACATGTGGTTTATAACCATCTATAGTGGGATCTAATGCCCTCTTCTGGTAGGCAGGTGCACATGCAGGCAGATGTTGTATACATAGTAAATAAATAAATCTTTTAAAAGAAAAGAAAAGAAGAGTCTGGGGGTGGCCTGAAGCTTTGCAAAGTGACAGCACAAGCTCACTCTAGCCACTTGGGGCCTTCTCCTCAGCTGAGGTAATGCTGTGTTGGCCCTCACTGATGTAGCAAAAGTGTGAGGTCTCTCTATAAACAGGGCATTGTCCTCCTCATCCTCACCTTGGACTTGCACTGTAGGGATTTTTCTCTTGAGAAAACTGATAGAGACAGAAGATATCGGAAATCAGTAACCTTTGGGAAGAGCTCATCCATCCTTTTCCAGCTCCTTGTTCCCACTCTGAGCTCTTCCCAAGAGATGCTGAGCAGGTCAGGAGTTAGGCATGAGGCAACCAAGAAAACCTGTGCGCATCTTTGGTACCTGTATCTCCTAATGGTCAAGATAGCCTTCACAGTTAAATACCCTTGAAGTTGAAGATAGATGGTGCCCGTTCTATCAGAAACTAAGGCACCAGGGCACTCTCAACCTGTATCCATGAAAGACCCTGACGTCACTGTCAAATGCACTGTGGTTTTGACATCCCCCTATGGGCTTTTCCAGGGGATCATGAGAAGAAATATTCTTTTCAAAAAGAGATCTGGACCATCATGCCTTAGGAGGAAAAGGGGTCACTTTGCCTGTGAATACGGTACCCACTTCCTGAACAGCCCTAGGAACTCCTTGAGACTTCATAATACAAACCCACTCAGCTTCTTTTCTCCTCTCCAGGACAGGACCTTCCAACCTCTCTCTGGATCACGTGCTTTGCTTTGCTGATTAAGCTTGTCCTAACTGTGTCTGTGCCTCTTGATTGAATCGTTTCCTTTGACAAGATGACAGCCAGGCAGAAGCAGGTGGTTCTATGTGAGTTCGAGGTCAGCCTGGTCTACAGAGCGAGTTCCAGGATAGCCAAGGCTACACAGAGAAACCCTGTTTCAAAAAACAGGCAACAACAACAACAACAACAAAAAACCAAAAAGATGACAGCCAATACACACACACACTCAAGGATGGCTCCACTATGTCTGCTTCCAACACTCTGGTATGTTTTGACATTATACCTGGACCATTAGTCTCTCCATCAGAGGGATCTTCCAAAACGGCATGGCTGACTACATCATTCCCTTCCCCAATTTGCTTTGTTTTGTTTTATTTACACAGCATCTGATATTGCCCAGGCAACCCGGAGAAATCTCTAGGTAACCCAAAATGATCTTGACTCTGATCCTCCCATCTCCACCTCACGATTGGGTGGGATTGCAGGCATGTGCCACCTTGCCGAGTTTCTATGGTGCTGGGGACCTAAGGCAGGCATTACGCATGCCAAGCACACACTCTTATCAACTGAGCCCGTCCCCCGGTTTCAGCCTTTCCATACCTCCCATCACTCATCACAGGGATGCTGACCCAGACCAGTGGGTGGTCCATAGTCTGTCTCTCCTCCCACAGCAGCCCCAACCTCACCTCATCCCCTGAGCTCTGGAAATCTAAATCGCTGCCTTCTTCCGGAAGTGTGTCCTCACTAGCTACCAGATGATTTCCATTCCCTCAAAACCAGCCTCGTGTTAGAAAGTTTGCAGAGAGTTAAACCCCAGCTCTGCCTCCTCAACCCTCCACTCTAGTTTCTTGGATCTGTACTTTAGCATATCCCTACTCAATATAATTTGTGGTGTGCTGTCTGCCCATCTGTCTGTGCCTGTTTCGAGAGTAAGAGTAAGTATGCTGTTTCTTTCCTTGACTCGTTAATGGATGAGTCACACAGAAGGCTCTGAAGGGAGGTGACGTGATTGCATTTGGAAACCTGTCTGAGAGGTGCATACCTACAGAGTGGGGTGAGAGAGATCTTTGTTGTGGTAGGATATTTCTGTGACCTGACGGAGTTGGTGAACAAAGACACTCTAAGTAAAGTCAGTGTCCTGATTTTGCTGTTCCAGTGCGGCTGTGCAACATTTCCTCCCGCCGAGGGAAACCGAGTGAAGAAGGGAACATGGCAGCTCCAATATTTTTGCGACTCCCTGTGGGGCACGTGATCCATGTGACTGAGGGAACCAGCCTGGAGCAAGAGTGAGGTCGAGATCTCTGCGCGTTCTATGCACCCAATACCCTATGGCACTCAAACCCTCTGGTAGCTTAGTTTCTTCCCTTCCTTGGCCCTGTGCTGGCCGTTGGCACCTGGCACCCTGACTCGGCCAATTTCAAAGTCGGCCAATAAGTAGCATTGCAAAACATCACTGTCAATCAGTTTCTAGTTCAGTACTAAACTATCGCCACCATAGAGGCTGATGACTATGATGACACACCTCCTTTATAAAACAGAAAGGAGTGGGTGTGGTGGTGCATGTCTCTAACCCCAGTACTTGGGAGGCAGAGGCAGGTGGATCGCTGTGAGTTCGAGGCCAGCCTGGTCTACAAAGTGAGTCTAGGACAGCCAAAGCTACACAGAGAAACCTTGTCTCAAAACACCAAATAATAATAATAATAATAATAATAATAATAAAATAAAATACAATAACAGAAAGGAGGAGAGGTGGGGCATGAGAACCACGTGACAAAGGGAACCAGCCTGGAACAAGAGTGATGTCAAAACAAGTCCAAACCCCAAAAATCTCACCTTGAGCCTGGCAGGAGGAAGGACTGCTGCTCCTTCCCTGTTCTGGGCCTGCATGTCCTGGTGCACATAGTCTTGCCGGCCCCCATGTCTGCCACCCCTGAGGTAGTCACGTAGCCTGGTTTCAGGTTTTCTCATAAGGACGTATCCAGCTAACATCCTGGAATTCCTCTCCATGCAAATTGAAGCATTCCCAGCACCTCGGGCCCCCAGACAATGATTTACATTCACCCCTAAATCCCCTACCCACTTCCAGAAGGTTTATATAGCCGTCATTGCCCCCTCCCAATAAGAAGAGCTGTGTCACTGAAAGATCTGTATCGGAGACGGCTTCCCCTCACCCCATCCCCAGCATCACTGGACCAAGACCCTGCTAACCCAGCTGCCCAGCCTCGGGCCCAGCATCTGTACGCTTTGGTGTCTTGACGCCCCCTCAAAGGGTAAGAAGCAAGACCACGGCTCTGGAACGACACTCCCCTTGTCAATAACTATTAGGAAATAAAAGGGTTTCTTATTTAAAAAAAAAAAAAAAAGAAAAGAAAACAGACCAAATTTAGCTGTTTTAAGGGTCTGTCAGCTCCAGGACTGTTCACAAGCTAATATAATCTTAACAACTGACTAGCTGAAAGGCAAGTGATGACAGCAAAAACAGAACCCTAATTGTCTGAACAGCAGGCAGCTTTCACATCGCGTTCCTGCCCTAAAGGGCTTTATGGACCAGCAGCACCTCGGTGATTTCATAGAGCCCTGAGTAGAGTAAATCGGGATCTGTGAATCAGGGTCCTTACTGTTATGGGCATTGAACAAGAACCACTGAAACAAAATAAATGCGTGGGAAATATGTTGAGAGAGGTGTGCAGCTCCGCCTCCATTGGCCGGCCGGGCTGGAACCCAGCTGGGTAGAAGAAAGCAGCCTGGCTGGCCCAGCACTCAGGATGGCCTGTGTTGCATGCGTGCCCTTAGCGACTCAGGAACCCTGCACCGCTTGGGGTGCTGAAGAGTGAGGCTTTGAGCAAGCGGACACCTCTCGAAGCTATCCGCAGCCTCGGAGCCTCTCAAACCTCCTGCTTCCTAGCAACCGAAAGATTCGCCACCAGCTCAGTACCTTCAGGTTCCTAGGAGCCTGGAGAGCCTCGGGCCCCTAAAAGCTTATGTCACTAGCAACTGGGAGCCTTCGAGACACATGAAGCTGCTCATAGATTGAAAATCTGAATAACCTGGGGGCTTCTAACAGCCCAAGACCTATAATAAACTGAAACTCTTAGCAACTCAGGTTACCTAGCAACCTGGAGACTCTAATTACCAGAGATTCCTAGCAACTGGGAGACTGCGCAACCTGGAGGCCCAGCACACATCTAACACTAGACCCAGTCCGCCTCCACTCTGGCACTTGCTTCACACTGACTCTTGGGACGTACTTTGATCCTATTGGTATGGCCAGAGATGCATTCTACTCTCCTGGCTGTGTGCCCGTGGCCAAACCCCCGTGGACATCAGTTTTCCTACACAGAAGATAATAATGATGGCATCTAGGACATGAAACAGGGCCAAGCATTACACGGGGTTTATGGAGAAGCATACGCGTGTCGTTTCGGCTGCATCTCCTCCACTCCTGATGTGTTCCATGATCCACCGATTCCGCTTCCAAGATAACTTTCTCCGCCTTTCCCACCTCCATTGCCGTGACCAAAGCCTCTCGAGTCCCTCCTCCTGCTCAATGTCCGCCCTGACAACAGTTATCTTTCCAACAAATAAGCCCTCGTGTCACTTTCGCCCAATGGCTTCCGCTGGGTCCTTGTTGCTCTGGAGGTCGAGTAGAGACTCCAGCACAGCGCATTGATCTCTGATCGTCAGGCTCTGTCTTTCCGTCTCCAATCACTACTCCGCCTCCCAATCTCTTCTTCTACTCCTCAAGCAAATCTAAAGTAAAGGCATTTTCACTTTACCTTCACATAAAGTGAGTCTAGAGGAAGCCAAAAACGTAACAGCAACTTCAAGCCACACCTGACTCCAAAACCCAACCATTTCAATTAAACACCCAAAGACCCACCATAACTACCTGGAAAATTCCTGAGCTTAAACTTAGCATCTTACACATGCTAGGCGCTTGCATTCTACCACTGAGCTACATTCCCAGCCCTCTCGTGTGTGTGTGTGTGTGTGTGTGTGTGTGTGTGTGTGTGTGTGTGTGTGTGTGTGTGTAAATCTTGAGACAAAAATCTCACTAAGATCCCAGGCTTGCCTTGAACTTGGAATCTTTATGCCTAAGCCTCTCTGTAATTTGAGTAGCTAGAGTTACAGGCCTGCACCAGCAGCCCCAGTTTTCTAATACTCCCTTAATCAGTTGACTTTGGGTTTGTTCCCAAGCCACGAAACACTGTTTCATTTTGGCGTAACTTGAGGTTTGTACCACCAGGGGGCACTCTCCTAATACACATGGAAACACAGTATCAGACCCTCAGAGAGCTTTGAGACCACGCCCATGCCGGGTGTCACTTCACACTCGACCACGCCCATGCCTGGTGTCGCTTCACACTCGAGGCCCATTTCATTTTGTTCATGAAGGACTTTAGGATAAGGAGTCAGAAAACCTGCTTTCTTGTCTCTGTTTATTAAAAGGGCCCAGTCATTAGCATCGCAGTGGCTAAAGGTCGTTTTTATTTGTATCCTTTCTGCCAACAAAACAAGTTAATCCGGATTATAAAAATCTGTATGTCCCTATTTGAATACAATAACACTGTTGTCCTTAAAATTAAAATAAATATGGTCTAAGGCTTGAAAGATGGCTCAGAGATTAAGAGTGTGTACTGTTCTTGCAGAGGGCGTAAGTTTGATTTCCAGAATCTGTATTAAGCAGCTCACAACCACTTGAGTCCAGAGGGGATCCAGCATCCTCTTCTGGACTCCGCCAGGACCCTACACATGTGGCACACACAGAGACATACATACACATAATAAATAAATATGACTTGTAAGTGTCCTTTGTTTTCCTTGTTTATTTCTTGCTGAGGTCCAGGCAGGAGGAAAAGCAAAACAGCTCTAGAACTCATGGAATGCAGCCCACCGGTTAGCAAACCCATGATGGGCGTGTCTCGGGAAGGCATCACCCTGAGAACTGCATGTCCTGAGGAGCTTGTTACCTTTGCAGTCCTTATGGTCCCCTTAATATGTGAATTATGTGAGCACTATATAAAGGGGGCTCCCAGCCCCTCGCTGGGCAGTATCATTGGCACACGCAGTAACGATGCTTGATCTCTTTCAGGCATTGCTGCTGGAGCAGATTAATGATTCACCCACCATCTCTGAAAACAACCTGCAGATGTAGATTGCTAACAATGATCATTACCCTTAGAAGGAATTTGGAAAAATAGATTGTTCAACAAGGTTAGATAAAGATGTTTTTGCTAGTGGCTGTGACGTAGAAAGTCTTAGGGAAGAATAGATTGTTTAGCAAAGTAAGGTAAAGATGTTTTTGCTGTTGGCCCTGATGCAGGAAATCTTAGGGTACAGTTGAAGTTAGGAGAATGTACGCTCTTATTAATAAAGCTAGGGACTTTTTGAGGTTGGCAAAGTAAGAACAATGGCCCATAGCAGCATTGGCTCATGTGACTCTTTCAAGCTGGGCTGGTGACTGAGATGACGATTGATTTCCTTATTCTATTTTTCTGCCTTCAGCTTCCTGTTATGACTTAATAAAACATATTAATGAGTAGATGAGCACCTTTAGGACTTAAAATAGACATGGCTGATTATTTTACATAGGAGTTTAGATTTGTGATTCCTTTAAGATCTTCATGAGATTACTTCTTAAGTAATTACTTACTTAATTAATTACTTCTTTGTAACTGCAAACTGCAATCTGCCAGTAAAGAAAAGCTGGCTGAGAAATTCCCTTGCTTGCTTCTACTTTGTTAATATGCAACAAAGTATGCATTTGTTAATATGTACAAATGGATGTGGGTTCTCAGAAATAACTTGTTATTCATGTTTGTTCCTTAATAAAACACTTGGTCATGTGAAGGTATTGTGGGGCATGATTTTCTTACATATATCCATTGTAATCATTTATTTATAGAGAGATAGAATGTAGACACACTGTGATTTTTTTTACTGCTTGAAAAACTTTGTTGGGGTATATAAACTGTGAACGGAAAAAGATAAAAAAAAAGAGAGACAGAAGAAGAAGAGGAAGAAGAAGAAGAAGAAGAAGAGACAGATAAGAATAGGGATAAGGATGAAAATAAGAAGATAATAATATATTTTTCTCTTTGGTTTTTCGAGACAGGGTCTCTCTGTGTAGCCTTGGCTGTCCTGGACTCACTTTGTAGACCAGGCTGGCCTCAAACTCACAGCGATCCACCTGCCTCTGCCTCGCAAGTGCTGAGATTAAAGGCATGAGCCGCCACCGCCTGGCTTAAAGAAGATAATAATAAAAGGAAGAAGAAACAGCTTGTTGAAACCTACCAGCTGGAATCTGTCGTACTTCACCATCTAGTGTAAGTGTGTGTGTGTGTGTGTGTGTGTGTGTGTGTGTGTGTGTGCATGCGTGTGTGTGTGTGTGTGTGTGTGTGTGTGTGTGTGTGTGTGTTTCTTTTCTCTCCTTTTCCTTTGTTTTTTAGACACTTGCCACCATCAATGGAAGCCCCCGCTAGGGGCCATCAGTTCTAGCCCCCGCTAGGAGCCATCAGCCCTAGCCTCAGCTTGTCACCATCAGTGGAAGCTATTGCCAGTAACTATCAGTGCCGGCTTGGAAGGTTGCCCTCAGAGAAAGTCTACAGGGTCACCAGCCAGCCAGCCACATGATTCATGCCCCACCTCAGTTTTCCCCAGTTGGTGTCGAAAATGGACTGCGATAATTTCTCAAGGTTAGGTATGGGAAGACGAGATGGGTCCATGGGAGGGATGCTTTCTACTGATGTAGTTCAGAGAAGTATGAGGAGAGAGACATGGCCTTCTAAACATGAGGGCAAAAGATCCCTAAAGGGAAAGTAAGTGTCTCTAGGGCCCATAGATGTGAGAGCCATCATGGGGCCAGATGGAACATCCCGGAACATAACTGTGTGCTTATCATCCTCTTGTGATCAGCAGAGTACTTAACAGAAGCTCTCTGATGCCATTCCTCACAGATCTGAGTGCAACCTGAGGGGCAGTGAGAGTGAGTTCTCTATGAGGAGACCACTGGCATGAGGAGGGCAAGTAAGACATGATGCACAGTGGCTTCGACCCTCTAAAATGTTATGCCTCTTCTGCAAAAGGAGAATAATGGCGCGTGCCCTCAAGAGGTCTGGCTTTCTACTGTCTGAACTCTGGCTCCTCCCCTGCACCTCCAAGACCTGTTCTCCCTGGGCTGAGATGACAGCTCCCAGCATAGCTCTCCTACAGTGCTCAGAGCGGAGTGGGGAGGAAAGATGCTACCCGCTTAACATCTGAAGCATTCCAAAGGACGAGCTACGCTCCAGGCGCACGTTGGTCCATGGACCATAAGGGTACGGCTTGTCTTGCCATGGAATGAGGGCTATGTCTGATGATACTTCGTATTATCATGACTTGGGGCAAGGAAAGGTGATGGCACTTGGCCAGTAGCAATCAGGACCGCTGCACCCTACCAGGCCCCAATTAGCCCTCACAGCAAATCATTATCCAGGCCAGCTCTTTCAAACTGGAAATGCTCAGTGTATAGAGCGGCCTCGGTCTTGCTCCATCTCTGTGCCTACCTTCTGTGTGATGTTGCATTGGCTATTGCATTACTCCAGACCACGTTTCGTGTCCCTGAGTTGTAGAATAAGATGGCTTTGACTTGATGATCTAACCGGCCTGTCATTCTCAAAGCCTATGCTTAGAGCTTGGCGTCTCCCAAATGAACACAGGCATCCCGACCTCCGTTCTCTCAGCCATAAAATGGGACTGAGCATTCTTACTTTATTGTTCCTGTTTACAGTAGGAAATGATATGCTCGTTGTGACTAACAAGTGTAAAATTGCCTTACACATAGTAGGTGCTTTTTTTTAAAGCCACACACAATGGTTCATGCCTGTAATCCCAGCACCTAGGAAGTTAAGTAAGGAAGAGGTCAAGTTCAGGGTCAGCCTGGGCTACATAGCAAGACCTAGTCTCAAAAGCAAGAAACAAAAAGAAGAGAAGGAGGAAAGAAGGGAGAGAGAGAGAGAGATTATTCAATTATAAGTCACTAAAAAGTACGTTAATACAACGACCCTCAGGCAGAGGGACCTGTGAGCTGGAAAAGCACATTTTCTAAAACTTTCCATAAAGCAGTAACGGACTTTGGGCTTTGCAGGCAGCCGAGTAAAGTGAAAAGAAGTTGAGCATAGGGAGGAGTCACACAGGTCTGCTGCTGTTAACGGCTCATCCTTAGGAGGACTATTTCTGTTGGAAAGGGAAAAAAAGAATCCACTGCAAGAATCGTTTTGAACAGCTCTTGTCTCCTCAACATGGAGGTGCCAGAGCTTCTAGGCCAAGTCTGACCAGAGGTGAAATCCCTCCTCTGCCATTCTCTACTAGTTGTCAATACGGCTGATAGAAAGGCAGACCAAACAGAAGCCTGCAGACTTCAAGCAAGGTAAGGCATCCAGTAGGTGCTTCATAAGTGTTATGATCTAAAAGTCTAAGAGGATCTCGATCAGTGTATTATTACCGCCCCAGATTCACCTGTTTTCTTATTTAAGATGTCAAAAAAAAAAAATCAAGAAATACTGTCGAATTCTGCTATGCTTCCATAGAAAATGTTTGTTAGCCTTAGCTACCTCCTGCCTACACACACACACACACACACACACACACACACACACACCATTTTATGTGCTGAAAAATTAAAAGCTAACCTTGGGCACTTGGGAGGCAGAGGTAGGCAGATCTCTGTGAGTTCAAGGCCAGCCTGGTCTGCAGAGTGAGTTCCAGGACAGCTAGAGCTATTACACAGAGAAACCCTGTCTCGAAAAACAAACAAACAATAAAAAAACAAATAAAGCTAACCCTGGATATTGGATCAAGGTATAACATGATTTCCAGTCGCTCCTCCCTCTCTCCACCATACCCCCAAGAACACACCTGCTGAGAGAGGTTAGAAACAGCTCCTGACCACTTAAAGTGGGAACAGAAGCGCCTGCCCCAAAACCCTGTGAAGAAAGTCGTCTTATAAAACAGACCCTGCTCCACAGTTAAGCTAAGACCATCTCTTATCGATTAAAGGTTGTAGATAAGTTAAGCTGTGCAAAGACACAGCAGCATGAAATGCCAAGTCCTAAGGTTAGCACTCTAAAGCTCACCGTTCAAAACACCAGAAGACACAGGCCTGGGGGAGGGTCGGGCACTAAGCCTCACCACCGGGATCTGAAGCACAGCCCATCCAGAGAAGGCACTCCCACACAGAAGTGTTAGGACTGCTCTCTGAACCGGCTCCATTTAGAACAACATCCTGCAAACACACCCGGAGCTGCTGGGGTGTGTATTCCAGATGCTGCAGGCATGGACAAAAGGCAGAGACAGGAGGACAGACGGAATGCAGGACATAGAGCCACCCCCATGAGAGAAGCCAGCAGCTCCTGCCCAAGTCTGGCTTATCAAACATTCCCCCCAAAAAGGAAAAAAAAGGCAAACCCTGCTCCTTGTCTAGCTATTACTGTTTTTATCATTGGCAGAAGCCAATCTATGCAAAGGCAACGGAGAGATCTCAGCCTCTATCTTAATACACCATCCGAACACCATGTTTGGTCCTAAAAAGCACCAGTTTCCTCTGAGTCCAGGATGGAAAGACAAGACCAAGCTAGGTTAGAGGTCAGGGCAGAGCTAAGTGGGGGAGGGGGGAGGGGGTGGTGTTAGCTCCGGGGCCCCTGGGGAAGGCAGCCACAAGGTTAGAGGTGCCGAGTTCAAACAGTGAAAGAGTACAAGGGTAAAAATAGCGGATGTCAACAAAACCCTTCCAGCTGCCTGGACCCCTCGCCCCCTCCCCCCACCGCACAGAATGCCTAAGGAGCCGGAGTTGAGCAGGAGGGTAAAATGAAGCCATTGCTGGAAAGCCTAGCATGTGACAAGGAAGCAGGTGACCAGCCCTGGCTCCTTACTTGACACTCTCCTTGCTGTCCAGCGCAGACCAGACGACGGTAAACAGCGAACAAGCCATTGTAGTACAACAGAGAACCGGCAGCCCAAGTCCCACTCCTTCCAGGTGTCCACCATCCTGCCTTCTAGAAATGAGAAAGGGTGTCACTGCCTTTCTGTGACACCTCCACCCTGACACAGTTCCTACTAAATCACGAATATAATTCAGTGCTGAGGTCAAAAGTCCAGACACCACTGCGTTGTGATATATAATATGTGATTACATACAGGAAGCCCTGGATTTGAACCCCGGCACCTCCTCAGTCCAGGGATAATGCTGCATGCCTTTAACTCATGAGGTGAAGACTGGAGGATAGAGAATTCAGGGCCAGCCTGGGCTACACGAGACCTTGTTTCTGAAACAAAGTACATTGTAAAAGAAATCTAATGAGAAACCTGGCCACGGACATGGAGCAGCCAGTGGGTTCTGGCTACAGCTGGAGCAAGCGGGGTTGGCAATGGGACCTCCCATATCTTTTTTTTTTTTAAGATTTATTTATTATGTATACAGTATGCATCAGATCACATTATAGATGGTTGTGAGCCACCATGTGGTTGCTGGGAATTGAACTCAGGACCCCTGGAAGAGCAGTCAGTGCTCTTAACCACTGAGCCATCTCTCCAGCCCCTCCCATATCTTGTTTTCACCACTGCCCTATGGCAATAGGCTGAATCAGGTCCCAGCCAGACATAGCAGATTGAGACCTGTAAGTGATCCGTAGAGAAGGGTCTAGCCTCTGACCTGAGTGTTTTTGCTTTCTGTGTGTAGATGGGGTCATCTCAGATAACCTACAGAGGGTAGAAAAGAGTGGCCACATAGGGGAAGGGTCACCCGGGGCTCGGTTCTACAAATTGCCTCAAACAAATTGCTGCTGAGACCTTCTGAAGTCAACAGTGGTGAAAAGCTATCTCTCCATGACGAGAGTCCTGTGGCCTGGCCCCTAGGGACATCCCCCGAGGGACACATGTTGACATGATTCCAGGGCTCCTCCTGGTGACCCATTGCTGCTTCTCATCTCTGGATCCTGCAGGAGGAAGGGCGTTCTGATAACCTCCCAGAAGAGAACACAGCGCTGGCTATCCAGCCACATTCCATGAAGCTTGCCTGGAGGCTGTGGGGCTGTTCCTGGGGACCCTGCAGGGATGTAAAGGGATGCTGACCAGGCAGGACGCTGCCTGTCCTACCCTCCCTTCACTCACAGCAGCCTCACCCTGGTCTCTGTTACGTGTGAGAAGGGACTGGACTAACGGCAATGGCAGCTCAGTGTTAGAGGACCTACCCAGAGTGCATGGGGCTCGAGGCTTAAGGTTCAATTCCTGGCACAACCTCTCTCTCTCTCTCTCTCTCTCTCTCTCTCTCTCTCTCTCTCTCTCTCTCTCTCTCTCTCTGTCCCTCTCTCTGCCTCTCTGTCTGTCTCTGTCTGTCTCTCTCTCTCTCTCTCTGTGCCTCTATCTCACTGTCTGTCTGTCCATCTGTCCGTCCGTCCATCCGTCCGTCATATCTCTCTCTCTCTCTCTCTCTCTCTCTCTCTCTCTCTCTCTCTCTCTCTGTCCCTCTCTCTGCCTCTCTGTCTGTCTCTGTCTGTCTCTCTCTCTGTGTGCCTCTATCTCACTGTCTGTCTGTCCATCTGTCCGTCCGTCCATCCATCTGTCCGTCATCTCTCTCTCTCTCTCTCTCTCTCTCTCTCTCTCTCTCTCTCTCTCTCCTTCTCCCTCTCCCTCTCCCTCTCCCTCTCCCTCTCCCACTCTCCCCTCTCCTCTCCCTTCCTCTCAAAAAAAAAAATTCTGGTAAAGGTTGATGTCTCTGGAAAGTGGGAAAGTGGCTGGTTTCAATTCTTCCCTCCTTGTCATAGTTACCCACCCATTCTCACCATAGCTTCATGGTGGACAGAGGCATTTCCAGGGCCATTGGCAAAGGAAAGTTTTTTAAACATAACATTAGCAAAGACTTGAAACACATTTTGCACTTGGACCTGCCTATCCTCGGCAGCCCCTGACTTTTTCTACAAGAAAAACAAAAACAAAACCTGAGTTTGATCCCCAGTGCACAAGTGAAAAAAAAATTCCAGGCATGACGGCACGTGCTTGCAACGTCAACTCGAGTGAGGCAGGAACAGGTGAGTTCCGGTCAGTGGAAGGCTCTGTCTCAAAAACCAAAGTGAACAGTACCTGAAGAATGATGCCCAAGGCTGATGTACACACACGCGCGCGCGCGCGCGCGCACACGCACACGCACATACACACACACACACACACACACACACGTACACCCATAACTTCTAGGGAATTTGTGTAAGGTCGCACGAGCCACTTCACCCCATGGCTTTAGAGAGTTGGGCTGCATATTGCATTCCTGAAGGTTCCATTGGTGCCCCTCCAGGTATTTACGTAACTGGGAGCAGATGGTGCTCCTTTTCTGTAAAGGTCCAAATAGTAAATATTTTCAGCTTTGTGCACTGTATGGTCTCTGTTGTAACCACTTAATTAATCCTACTGTTTTAGATAGAAGCTGCAGTAAACAACACTTAACTGAATGCCAGTGGCCATGTTCCAGCAAAACTTTTTAATGGACTCTGAAATGTGAGTTTCATTTCACCTTCATGTGCCACAAAATAGTCTTCTTCTATCCAGGCACTCTCAGAGGCACACGCCTGCAATCCCAGCACTTGGGGAGGCAGAGGCAGGAGGATCTATGTGAGTTTGAGGCCAGCCTGGTCTACAAAGCAAGTCCAGGACAGCCAAGGCTACACAGAGAAACCCTGTGTCAAACAAACAAACAAACAAAATGTCTTATATTTTGTGACAGTGTTTACATTAACATTTGTACAAAACATTTACATTAAAATGTAAAAACCATCCCTCAGTGGATGACATGGAAAGCAAAATGCAGCATATAAATGCAATGGAATATTATTCAGCCTTTAAAAGAAAGGAAATTATAGCAGCCGTGGTAGCTCACACCTGTAATTCAGCACTCCAGAGACAGAGACTGGTGTGTGTGTGGTGTGTGTGTGTGTGTGTGTGTGTGTGTGTGTGTGTGTGAGTGTGTGTACATATACAGTGAGACTTCATCTTAAAACAAATAGAAAGAAATCTTGATGAAGACTAAACATGAGTGGCTCCTGACGCTATAGCTCTAACTGGAATAGGCTGGACACATAAGAGCAGACGCATATGATTCTACATTAAGTACCCAATACAGTCAAATAGAAAACGAACAAACAAAAAAACAAAGCCAGGTGTGGTGGCGCACGCCTTTAGTCCCAGCACTCGGGAGGCAGAGGCAGGTGAATCTCTGTGAGTTCGAGGCCAGCCTGGTCTACAAAGTGAGTCCAGGACAGCCAGGGCTACACAGAGAAACCCTGTCTCGGAGGTTAAAAAAAAAAAAAGTGGTGGCTAGGGGAAGAGGAAGGGAAATATGAAGCTGGGCTTTGGTGTTCTAATTTTTAGTGTTTTCCATCTTGAACACCTTGCTCTACCTTTGACAAGAGGCGAGCTCTTGAGCACTATCATTTTTCTAACCGTGTAGCCTCCTGGGATGCAGTAGAGAATACAAGGTACGTGCTCGGGCTCTGCTTTGAGTGCTGGATCTACTAGGTATCTTACCCATGAAACCTTCAGTTGCCTGAGCTTTCAGCATCCTTCCCTGTAAAATGGACACAGTAACACCAGAGTGTTTCAGTGTGAAGTTCTTATCAGTACCTGAAGCAGACCAAGAGCTTACTGTATGCCAGGCATTGTCGTGACTGATGCGAACACAGACTCAGGTGGGCATAATGCCAAGAGCTGCATAGCAAGTGTTAGAGTCAACATTTGCTTGGGTTCCGTTGAGTTTGTTTTGTTTTAATATATGCGTATGCGTCTGTCCGTCTGTCGGTCTGCGGGTATATTTGTGTGAGTGAGTGTAAGAGCCTGCAGAGGCCAGAAGAGGGTGGCAGATCCCCCCGGAACTGGAGTTACAGGGGATTGTGAGCTGCCTAGTTAGTGTGGGCGCTGGGAACTGAACCTGGGTCCTCTGCAGAGCAGGATGCACTCTTAGCCATCAAGTCATCTCTCCAGGCTCTCCTTGAGATTTTTATGTCTGAGGGTTTATAGACTTCTGGCCAAGTTTGAAAATTGTTCAGTTTACTATTTTCTAATACATGTTATCCTTCACCATGATCATTTCTTCTGTTAGGAGCGCCAGTATATGCATATATTTCATGTTGACTCTACGTCCAGTTGATTGAAGCCGGGGTTTTTTGTTTGTTTGTTTGTTTGAATCCTCCCTATCTCCAATGTCTTCAAGCTCTATTTCTGGTGTCTAATGTGCTATTTGTGCAGCCCCCATCGATTTTCATTACTCTGAGTTTGATTTGTTCTTTTTCATGTTACCTAGGCCTCTTGGGATCATGTCCATAATCTCGTCTATCTCGGACTTATAACATCAATCCCTCATGGTTGTTCTAATGTCCTTATCTGGTAAGTCTATCACCTGTGACATTTCTGGATCTGTTTCTGTTGGTTGCTTTTCCTCCTCACCATGGCTCATATCTTTTCCTACTTCTTTACATTTCTGGCAATTTTGCTGAACCTTTAGAATTTAATATTTTTTAATACTGTCATCGTTAGCTTCAGTTGTCAACCTGACCTACCTGAAGGAGTGACCCTCGCTGGAGAAATGGCTTCCACCAGATTGCTCCGGTGTGGGACATTTTCTTGATTGTTGATTGATGTAGGAGGGTCCAGCCCACTGTGTGTGGCACCATCCCTAGGCAGGTGGCCCTGGCCTGTATAAGAAAGGTAACTGACCATGAGCCTGAAGTAAGCCATAGCAGCACTCCTCTGTGATGGTCTCTGTTTCAGGGCCTGCCACTAGGTTCCTGCCTTCATCTCCTGCCCTAGGTTCCTGCCTTCAGCTGCTGCCCTAGGTTCCTGCCTTCAGCTGCTGCCCTGGCTTTCCTCAATGATGGACTGTTTAACCTGTAAGTAGAAATAAATCCTTTCTCTTCATGTTGCTTTTGGCCAGTGTTTAATCAAGGCAACAGAGAGCAAATTTTCAAATTCCTTTAAATAATTCTTGATTTTGAGTGAAGCTTGATAAGTCCTTGGAAACGACTTGAGTTTCCAAGGTGTGTTTTTAAGGTCATTAGGCAAGTGCAGGACAACCTTTAGTCTGGAGCTAGTTTAGCCGCCATTGAGACAAAATTCTCTCCGGATTCTGACTGATGCCTTACAAGTTGGAAGGTTGTAGATTCCTTGCACAGTTTGGGTCCTAGAACCCTGAGTAGGAGTGTGAGGGAATGAAAAAAAAATGACAAACACAGAAAGAAGTTGGGATCAGGCAGCCTGAGGCCTCTGGTGCAGAAGCTGCAGCAGCCGAGAAGCTTAGAATGTTTGTTACAGTGGAACAGGGTGGCAGGATTATTGCATACTGAATCAAGGAGGCAGGGTTTATGGGATACAGCTGAATCAAGAAGACAGGTTTTTCTAATCTCAGTAAGGAGCAGGCTCTGCAGGGAAACAGTCTTCAGGCCATAAATATGTGGGCAGTGAGCTAGCATGTGCAATGTCTGCATATACTATTAACATTTGTGCTTGGACACGAGAACGCCTGTGTCAGTCCTCTGGACCTCACCCATCAGAGAAGCTTTGCTGTTATCCTATAGGCCTAAGGCTTTGGTTCTTGACATGACCAGCTCACGTCAATCACACACACACACACACACACACACACACACACACACACACACACAGAGTTTCCTCTTCTTCCTGCAAGAGAGCTTTCTTCTCTGGCTGCAGAGAACCCAGTTTTGACACTCTGCAAGCTATGCCTGGTCCTTTGCTGTCATCATTCTCAGCTCTAGTAGCTTCCCTATGTGCAAATGCTGAGCGACACTTGCTTGAAGACTGCAGGGAATCCTCCAAGATCTTGTGTGTGTGTGTGTGTGTGTGTGTGTGTGTGTGTGTGTGTGTGTGTGTCTCACTCACGCCTCTCTGTGTTGGCCTCACCAAACTGAAGAGCACTGTCCAGTTCTATCTGTGTTTCTTCTCTCTCCATCAAAACATCTTCTCTGCTTTCAGTTAAAACCTTTTGGAGGAAGAAGAAAAGAAGGAGGAGGAGGAGGAGAAGAAGAGAAGAAAAAGAAGAAGAAGAAGAAGAAGAAGAAGAAGAAGAAGAAGAAGAAGAAGAAGAAGAAGGAGTTGACCACGCCCAGAAAGTGTTCCTGCCCACTGTGGTTTAGGAGGTGGTGTTTAATAGCTAGAGTTTCTGTTTGGCATGTGTGAGTAGCCTGGGAAGATGGCCTCAGTTGCTAAAGTGCCTATGGTGCAAGCATGAGACCACCCATGTGAAAAGCAGGTGTGGCTGCATGCCCCTGTCATCCTAGCTCTGGGAAGGTGGGGAAATCCCTAGAGCCTGCTATGAGCTAATCTGGCCAAAATTGCAAACCCCAGGTTCAGTGAAGGACCTGCTTCTTCAAAAGCCGAGGTGGATGGGCTGGGTAATTAGCTCAGTGGGTAAAAGTACTTGTCATGCAAGCCCGAAGATCCAAGTTAATCCCCAAGCCCACATAAAAAGACAGATGGAAAAAAAAAAAAGACAGATGGGGTGGCATTGCATCTGTAATCCAAGTGCTCCTAGAAACAGGAGCACAGATGGCAGGATCACCCAGAAGCTCGCAGGCCCCTAGCCTGGAGTGCATGGCACAGCAATGGAAAGCAGAGAGACACTGTCTTAACAAGGTGGAGGGTTCTCGTCCCCAAACTGACCTCTGACCTCTACCACATAACCAAAGCACACATGCACCTGTTCTCTCTCTGTCTCTATCCACCCCCACACACACACACACACATACACATACACAAATACAGATCAGTTCTGGCACAATGGCTCAATTGACCAATGTGCTTGGTGCCAAAATTGACAAGGTCAGCCAGATCCCTGAAAGCCACATGATGGAAGGAGAGAAGTGAGTCCTGACACTTGGCTATGACCTCCACAGGTACGCTGGGGCACACTTGTGCCACACCCCTACTATACACACACACACACACACACACACACAATGTAAATAAACCAGTGCGGTGCGATAAAGATTTTCCAAAGTGGGGAGTATTAGAGAGAACCATCTGAGGTCAACCTCAGC
Organism: Acomys minous; assembly: GCF_964271855.1. NCBI lineage: Eukaryota > Metazoa > Chordata > Mammalia > Rodentia > Muridae > Acomys > Acomys minous. The sequence goes on along the minus strand of NC_140493.1, from coordinate 73,850,594 downwards.
ACGCCTGTGTGCGTGTGCACGTGCACATGAAATAAGAAAGAAGTGTCTCTGCAGCTGGATGGCAAGAGAGTGGAGACCCAGCGGTGTGAATGCACTTACCCGCGGTAAATCTTTCCTTATACATACCTCATCACAATCTTTTTTTTTTTTTTTTTTTAGACAGGGTTTCTCTGTGTAGCCTTTGGCTGTCCTGGACTCACTCAGTAGACCAGGCTGGCCTCGAACTCACAATGATCCACCTGCCTCTGCCTCCCAAGTGCTGGGATTACAGGCGTGAGCCACCACACCCAGCTCCTCATCACAATCTTAAAAGCTAAAAGTCAAATTAAAAAACAGGAGGCATGGAGGGCAGGTGCAGTGGCTCAGCTGGGAGAGAAGCTGCTACGAGGCTGACAAAGCCTGAAGACCTGGGCTTGATCTCCAGGACCCTCAGCGTAGAAGGAAGCGGAGGTGTCCGGTTTCCATGCGCTCAAATGCGCTGTGCTGATGACAGAAACGCATGTGTGCACACTAAATAAAAATATTTTTAAACATTTAAAGGATCTAATTTTAAAAACATTAATTCATAGCCCCCTTTACAAAATAATACTGGCAGCCAGATTTTTCTCTAGAGACCATAGTTTGTTGGCAGTTGCCCTAAAGAAACACACACATGGGTGCCCCACAAGAGGAGAGCCCGAAGAACTCCTCACAGCAATATCCAGACGAGAGAGAGAGAGAGAGAGAGAGAGAGAGAGAGAGAGAGAGAGAGGGAGAGAGAGAACACCAAACATTCATCTGCAAGGAAGTGGGAAGCACACAGTGAATATTTATACAGAATATTTATACAGAATATTATACCCAACGAGAAGGTCCAGTTTATACTTGAAATGTAAAACACTACTGAATGATGCTCCATTGCTTGAATGGATCCATAAATATGTAGTAGCAGTATTAAACATGCATAGGGTGATAAGCACCTGATTCATGGTGATAGTTACCCCTGAGGATGAAGGAGGCAAGCAGGCTTGGGGGTGGGATAGACAATTCAATTATAGTAGCAATGTTTTATTTCTTTTAAATGAGATCTGATGCAGATATGACACAATGTTAAGATCTGGTACGACTTAATGGTGGGTAAATTATGCTTTTTTTTGAAATTCTTGTCTGATCTTTGAAACATTTTGTGATGAAAAGATTAATTTTAAAAAGCAAAGGGAAGAACATTTTAAGGAGAGAAATTATCAATCTCAAAACATGTCATTAGGAGCAGCAGGAATAGAGAAAGAATTAAAAGCCAGCCTCGGTGAGACTTCCTGGCTTTCCCAGGTGTCTCCAGCCCCCAGCTTCGAGTTTGGATGAAGAATGGGCAGAGACGGGCATTTCAAGCCAAACCAGCTGGCCCCTACATTGCTAGAGAGGCAAAGCTGGCAGAACTCAGACCACCCTGTCTGACTGCCGCCCTCCAGAGCCACAAGCCGGATTTCCAGAGGGAAGCTCACCCATACCCCCAAAGCAGAAGCTATCTTAAGGCTTCAGGAAGGCAGTGGTTGGAGAAGGTAGTAGTTGTTTAGGAGAGTGTGTACCTAGCATGCACAAAGCCTTGGGTTCAATCCTCAGCACCATGTGAACAAAGCATGGTGACACATGCCACAATCCGAGTGCCTGAGAGGCATGGAGGGGAATCAGAAATCTAAGGTCTTCTTCTGATACATAGCAGGTTCCAGGCCAGCCTGGAATATATGACACCTTGAAAAAAGGATGAGAGGGAGGGAGGGCAGAAGGGGGAGAGGGAGACAGGAAAAGAAGAGAGAAGGGGGAATTTTTTTTTCCCAAGACAGAGTCTCTCTATGTAGCCTTGACTGTTCTGGACTCGCTTTGCAAACCAGGCTGGCCTTGAACTCACTGTGATCTACCTGCCTCTGCCTCCCAAGTGCTGGTGGCATACGCCACCACTGCCTAGCTTTTTTTTTGGGGGGGGTGGGATTTTTTTAATAGAAACCTGAGGTTCTCTCACCAATACTAGAAATAAACACTGCCCCCCCAACCCCCCCCCCCACCCAGTGTCTCTGAAGGGGCTACCAACACCTTAATAAACATTCACTGGCCGTAGTGCTAAACCATACTTAGCCACACTGAGAGACTGCAAATGACAGTGAACTCAAGTGACAAAAGCTGGAGCAAGACTGGCATTCGTTTGTGGGAAGTACAGAACTCAGGCAGTGGGAAGGTGCTGCCATTCCTCAGGTGGGGAGGGCACCTAATAATGCCAGAGCTCCAGTTACCACATTTGCCTTCTAGACGGAAGAAAGGGGAGGAAGCTGGCTTCTTTAAAGGGAAAGTGTATTCGCCTGAAGTAATTGTCTCTGAGGCTCACTGCCTCCATCCACTAACCTAGGCCTAGTCCTGGGAGCTCCTGCCCTAACGTACAATCTAATGTAGGCCTGGAATGTTTTCAGCCTCTGAGACTGAATGCTAAATAAGCTCATCCTTTCTAGTTCTTTCTGAACTCTGGCTGGCTGGCTGGACTAAGCCGTCCTGGTTCAAACTCCTCTCCAAGCTGACTGCTTCTCTTGGTTTCTCACTGAATTGCTCTGCTTAGCCTCCAGCTCCAGCCCTCTGCTCTAATCTTCTTTCTCATTCTCTGGCTCGTTCTGTCTTCACCTGTGTCCAGCTCGTTCTCTCTCTACAGCCTGTCTCTGTACAACTGTCCTGGTGAAACTGCCCCCTCTCTCCTCTCTGTGCTGGTCTCTTTCAAGTCACCTCTCTTTCCTCTCTGTCCTTGTGAGAGTTTGGTATATTCTATTCTGTCAAACCTTCTCTGATTTGTCACTTTGTCGGCCTCTCAATTAGACATCACTTCCAAGCACCTCTGCTTCCTCCTACCAACTAACTTTACCTTCGTTGTTTGGGATTAAAGATGTGTGCTAAGGGAGTGTCTGCATTCCAGCCAGATCACACAGACCTAAAAGGTCTTTGGATGTGATAAGGGCAGCCATGCTATTGCATTAAAATTCCACTGCAGATTTCCTCCTTTGTGAAGGAAAGTTCCAGAAAAATAGCCTGACAGAGGATATATCAGTCTGATTGGCCAGACATTATCAGATAGCTCCAAGGCAAAAATCTGAGATATTGATCTCTGCTTAAAGTAACTGTGCTGTGGCAAAGGCAGAGAAACACTGACAGGAGAAACAGCAACTCACAGTCAGTGTCACAGTGGCTGACTGACTGCCTGGTAGGTTTTAGCAGGTGCAATTCTTACTCTTTGGTTAGTGCCCTGACAGTCATTCTAAGGTCCTTTCCAGATGGCATCATCTATGTTGGAGTTTTATGGTAACTTAAGTTCACTGTTCCTCAATGGAAAGATGCAAAGAGAAAGAGTTTTTACTATTCTTTATTCATAAAGGATCAACATCTTTACTGTTTATAGCTCTCAAAGCTCATAAACTATTCTATGCTGTTAAGGGTGGTATTATTTTTTTTAGAGATGAGAATATAGAGACTTAGAAAGACTAAGCCAAGCCAGTCATGATGGGGTACACCTTTAATCCCAGCACTCAGGAGGCAGAGGCAGGCAGATCTATGTGAATTCAAGGCCACCCTGGTCTACAAAGCAAGTCCAGGACAGGCAAGGCTACACAGAGAGACCCTGCCTGGGAGGGGGAGCGGGCTAAGCCACTACCCAGCTCACAAAGCTTTAAGTGTGGGACCAGGATTTTAGCCCAATGAAGACTCCTTCACTACGTCCGTCACACTGCCAATCTCAGTACAGGCATGTGCCACATGTGGATTTTTGGCCAGTGACAGACCGCATATATGACTGTGACCTCATAGCTGCCTTAGTTTAAGTACACTCTGTGACTTCGCACAATGTTGAAATCACCTAATGGCACATTTTGGAATAGATCTAGGTACAATCGTGAGTCTTCTCTTTACATGATCTTAAATAAGTAATTTAATGTCTGTGCACTTCACGGACATGTTCTACTCTGCAAATCAGGAGCCGAACTAGTACCTATGATGTAGGGTTAAAAGAAGGTGAGATAAATGAAGAATTGTAGCTTGCCCTCAGTATTTATGCGTACGTATATGTATATTCCATACTCAAAAGATATATCTTGAGGGAGAACCAAGGAAAAGATGGAATGGAAGGTTCTAGGCAGAGGAAACAGCCCTATTCCTAGCTGGGAGGAGGTGACTGCCAGTGAGACAGGATGAGGGGTGTGTCGCCCCAGCTCTTTTCATGACACAGGGCCTCAGCACATAGTGGCTCCTTCCTAGACATACTTGGGACTTGGGTAAGCTGCAGGAAAAAACCCTAAGAACAAAAGGCTCTGAGAACCGTAGCACCTCTGACCTGACAACCGCAAAAGGACACAAACCTAGGTGCATGGCTTGCTCTGTCTTCTCCCTTAGCTTGGCTGTACTCCAGGTGTCTTGTCAGTTACTCACAGTGGCAGCTGAGGAGCCACGTAGCACCCAGCCCCACCTTCTGGGCAAGGGCTATTCCCTGAACTTTGTCCTAAGCAGGAAACCTTTTTCTTCATGTTCAAAGAAAGAAAGAAAGAAAGAAAGAAAGCTAAACAGGGTCACATCCAGGAGTCCACACAATCCGAGTCAGGCTGAGGTTTGGAAGTGGGACCTCCTCACTCTCACTCTGATCCACATGTAAGAACACACTCGTTGCCCCAACACACACCAGAGCGTAGCAGCAGACATATGACAAGGCTACAGGAGGCTAAGACACAAGCCTTCTAAAAGGGAACCAAACATAACTCCATACTTAGGTGGTAGGAGAAGTCCCACCCCACCTCCCCCCCTCCCATCCCACCCCACCCCTCCCACCCCACCTACCTACCTACACACACACACACACACACACACACACACTCGTGAAATCAGGAAAGTAGAGAAGTGGCTGGCTTGGTTCCTGGTTCTGAGTTTCAGCAACTGTCTGCTAGGAATGACTCAGTGATGACGTCAGCCCCATCCTTAGAGCACACATTTCTCCCTAGGCAGCAGCAAGGAACAGGGAGGAAAACCATGCCTTGCATATTCTAGCACCCCATCACTTGAAAAGGCAAGGAAGTTGAAGTGGAATTTCTTTCTTTTTTCTTTTTTTTTTCTGAGACAGGGTTTCTCTGTGTAGCCTTGGCTGTCCTGGACTCGCTTTGTAGACCAGGCTGACCTCGAACTCACAGCAATCCATCTGCCTCTGCCTCCCGAGTGCTGGGATTAAAGGCGTGTGCACCAACACACCCGGCTGAAAGTGGACTTTCTAAAGAAAGATATGAAGAAGAAAAGCTTAGCTCTTGCCTAAACACAAAGGTCTTTTATTTACAACCTTAGCTCAGGCAGCAACAAATCCTTACCTTCCCTGAACACACACACACACACACACACACACACACACAGAGAGAGAGAGAGAGAGAGAGAGAGAGAGAGAGAGAGAGAGAGAGAGAGAGAGAAAGAGAGAGAGGGAGAACCTGACTCCCCCTGTGCAGGAAGTACGAGGTTGATTGACAAGATGGAAACAGTTGACCTGGTAGCTAGGCATTCTCATCCACTCAGAGCCCACAGAAGTGTGACTAAAAGAATGTCAGAGTCAGAGAGCCATTAGGAAAACATCGCATGCCTCGCTGTAACCTGTGTGCAAAAAGAAGATGCTGCTGAGCCTTGCTCCAGAGTCCCTGGGGGTGACTCCTGAGCATAAATAGAACATGGCAGTTCACCTGCCATCCTGGCACATGAACCCGACAGATCAGGAGGCCAGGTGCACAGGCTTCACCAAGGAAGATAATCTGGTACCTTCCTAAAAGCAGAATGGAGAGCTGGCCCTCCACATAGGATGGCTGTTCATCTGTCGCTTTGGGTGACTCCTAGGCACACATTCCTTCCCCCCCCCCCCAGTGCTTCCCTTTCTAGATGCGTGAGCTCAGACAGTGAGTCAGTCTCCCTAACCTCCTCAGCTTCCTCCTCGCCAAGTCTTATTTTGCTGATTGAAAAAAAAAAATCAGAATAATAGTTTCCATTCCCCTGGATCTCTGAAGCATGTTTTATGGAGGCCGTGGGCTTCAGTAAGAGGGGTGTGGGATTCATGCTCTCAAGGTGAAGCCATGGGGGTACTCAAAGGGGTATCAGGTTGGAAGGACGGAATTGGTGCAACAACAGCAACCATGAAAGGGGGAATTTTGACTGGGGCATTGGTGCATGCGTGTAATCTCAGTACTCAGGAGGCTCGGCTAGGAAGCTCTCAAGTATGAAGACAGTCTTGGCTACAGAGAGAGAGACTGGAAGCTGGGGAGAAGGAAGATGGGAGAAGAATAAAGACGTGGAGAATGAGGAAGCGAGGAAGGAAGAAGGAAGGAAAAGTAAAGGAAGAATCTTGTAACCTTGTTCATTTTTCATAAATGGAGCTAAGTTGTCTAGAAAGGCAAACAAATGTCCACAGAGTTAAAAAGCCAAATAGATATGTCCATCTCAGTAGTGAACAGTGAAGAGGAAAGAGAAGTGGGAACCGTCAGAGGTTGAAGCTGAAATCACTATTTTTGAAAATCCGAGAGCCAGCTGGGAATGGTGGCGCACACCTTTAGTCCCAGCATGTGGGAGGCAGAGGCAGGAGGATCTCTGAGTTTAAGCTCAGCCTGGACTACAAAGTGAGTTCCAAGACAGCCAGGGCTATACAGTGAAACCCTGTTTTGAAAAATGGAGAAGGAGGAGGAGGAGGAGGAGGAGGAGGAGGAGGCAGCACAAACAAGGTGCCCATGAGAAAAGAGGGGACACCAAAGCAGTGTTCATAGCTCAGCTTCAAGAGCAAGGAAAAGCTCAAAGAAAGTAGACTCCAGCCTGTGGAGGAGAACAGAACATTATTCTAGAAGGCACTATACCAAAAAGCCATTAAAAAGGTCCCACAGTGCTGGGGGGGGGCTGCGTTATCAAGTTGTCTAAGCTGTCTCTGGGGATCAGGTGCATCTTGCGTCGCTAGGAGAAGGAACAGCTTATTCAAGGAAACAATGGGTTTGGTTGGGAAGCTGCTTAGCTTTACCTCACCTGCTTAGCTAGCTTAGCTAGCATCTCATCACATACACTGATACCAGCCCACTGTGAATGCACGCTGGGTGGCAGCCCACCCGTCAGCCATGTATATGAGAAGCCACAGTGACTCAGATAAAGGAAGTTGTGGGGGAGACCGCCTCGTGATCAGTGATAAGCTTTGGACCAGATGATGCGATTGGGGATCAGTGTTGATGGAAACTGTAAAGATAGAGAAGACACAAATAGCCAAGGGAAGAGAAAAGAGCGAGCCCCGGGTAGAGCATGCGTGGAGGGCTTGAGGACCAGACAAGAGCCTTAGGACTGTAGGAAGAAGAACCCTCGTGGAGTGTGCTCCTTGGGTAGATCCTAAGCACAACCATCAGAGCACTGGCTTCTAGAAGGCTCTCTGAGCATCCTTAGGGTGTGAGTGGTACCTCAAAAATGTATGTAACAGCCAAACTTTTGAGCGCCTTTCGTATGTAAGGGCAGTGGGTTAGATATATTGCATACACTAGCTCCCTCAATGCACACATGCGGAAATACATACATGTTTGCATGCTGTTGCATGACCTCGGAGACTCAACAATAGGTGAGTGACCTGCCTGAGGTCACACAGCTCTGTGTCTTGTTTTCTTTCTTTCTTTCTTTCTTTCTTTTTCAGTAAGTCTTGGATTCCCAAGACCATGTCCATAATGGCTGTTCCACTTAAGGATACAGAAGCAACTCAGGAGAGACTGATGCCTCTTAGTCAAGGTGGGGCAGAGGACCAGCTATGAACGGGTTTTCTGGGATGAGTCAGGCATGGAGTCCTCTGCCCTGGGTAGCCATCACTGCATCTTCATTGACAGGCTAGATGAGGAGCTACTGTTGTGTTGTTTTCCTCCAGCCCAGTCTGTTTACAACTGCCTTTGCCTTGCATTGAAAAGCCTTTGTTCCCACATCCATCTTATCCATTAGACCAGGTAGTGGTTCGCATCCAGGCTGCACTTTTGGGTCTTATTAAAAATGACAATGGCTGGGGCCCACTTAGAACCATTTAATCAGAGTCTCTGGTACTCCCGGCAGTCATGTTTTTAAGCTCTTTAGATGACAATTCAAATGTAGCCCCAGGTTGGAGGCACACTGCAGACAACGAACGTTCAAGGTCAAGGAGCAAAGGCTTTGAGTCCACAGAGACAGGTTCAGGGTAGGATGAGTACAGACGGCGGAAGATGGAGATTAAAGAGCCCAGAAAGAGAAATCACAGAAGTGTGTTATTCAGAAGGAGAGAAAAGCAGCGATTGGAGACCCAGCCGCAGAGGCGAATCTTTAAGATGCCAGGGGCAAAGGCAGAATCTGGCCAAGGCTGCGTGATCGGGAGAGATTGTCTTGCATAACAAATCTCTAGTTTAAAGTAATAGGAAGCTCCAGTGCAGGGTAAACAGCACCTGCGGCAGAGAGAGAGGGCGAGAAAGAGGCAGAAGTGCAAGGCTCCAGACGCGCTGGAACAAGGGGATTTCAGGGGCCAGGGCCCCTCGGTGTTGGCGAGAGAATGAGAAGAGTAAGTGCCAGAAGGGAAGAGAAAGAACAGAGCTGTGAGTGTGGAGACTAAAGGAAACACGGGAAAGACTCTGACCAGGACGGGCAAGTCCTGATTTTACAATAGAACAGAGGGGCTGGAGAGATGGCTCAGAGGTTAAGAGCACCGTCTGCTCTTCTGAAGGTCGTGAGTTCAATTCCCAGCAACCCACATGGTGGCTCACAACCACCTGTAATGAGATCTGGTGCCTTCTTGTGGTGGGCAGGCACACGTGTGGGCAGAATACTATGTAAATAATAAATAAATCTTAAAATAAATAAATAAAATAGAACAGAAAGAGAGTGGAGCCTGTGATCAGGAGCAGGAGGAATCTGTGAGGTATCCGGATGCGTGTTTGCTCAGAACACTGTTGTTCTGGCAGGGAAAAGGGACTGCAGGTAAATAAAGTATGCAAATGCATTTCGTAATGGAAAAAAAAATCCTGTGATGATCATTACGTGGGTTCTCTGAGAAAGACTGCAAACTGTAGCAGAAATGCAACAACTGGCTCCTTCAGCATTGATCACGAGGCAACTGAACACAGACCGGAAGTGACCGGAAGTCTCCTTAGTTCAGCTTCGGACAGTCGTCAAAAGGCAGGCTGGGTCTCAGGAGGTGAACAGGTCGCACCTGACGCATATAGGAGACGCCTCCGAGTAGAAGGACTAGGTTTGAGAGTCTAGCTGTAGTCCCTGGTGTCAGGAAAGAGAGAGGGATAACAGTTAAAGGGGAAAGAAAGAAGTCACACCCCGCCACCTCTTGAGTGCCCGACAACAGACATGGCTTCTCTCCCTTTAGCCACCAAAAGAGCTCTCCAGAACCTTGAGCTGGCCTGAGGTCACATGGAGTGTTGGAGTTCCTCGTGGAGCCCCTCGATACCTTCCTATTCTTTCTCAGGCCTCACAGCCATGCTCATCCGTCCAACAGCAATGGCCTGGGGAGAAAAATCTCCTTCAGTCTGGTGCTTCCCTGGAGCTTCACTCGTGACATCAACGCACATCAAATGCACCGCAAATTCCAGGTGCAAACCAGAAGCTGCGAACCTTTACTCAAGCCTGTTTCTCTTCTCCTATTTCCTCAACCAGGGCGCCCAGCTCCTGCCTTCTTATCCCACGTGGGTGTGTAAACCTAAAACCTAGGGATCTTTTCTTGGCATGCTATGACCTTGTCCCAATATTCCATATCTAACTCATCCCATGCCCTACGTATTATTCTTCCCAAACACGTCTCAAGTGGCCCCACTTGCATATTTTCTTGTCCCTGCCCTAGACCACACCTCCAACATTTCCTGCCTGGGCCACTGCAGTAGTCTTCCCGGCCTACTCTGTCCCACTCCAGTTAGTGGTCCACACATGCCTTTGCCCATTAGAACTACGGTAACAGAGTACCTTGGACAGGGTAATTGACAACAGGATGTTTCCTTTCTGTAGAGCCAGAAGCTGGGCGATCTACCTGTGTTCATCACTAGCACCTTCAGCTGCATCTTCTCATGGCAAAATCCTGTGGTGAACAACCAAGCATAAAAATTCTATTGAAAAACAACTGTTCTTGAAATGCAGGGAGAGCCGGGCATGGTGACGCACACCTTTAATCCCAGCACTCGGGAGGCAGAGGCAGGCGGATCACAGTGAGTTGGAGGCCAGCCTGGTCTACAAAGCAAGTCTAGGACAGGCAAGGCTATACAGAGAAACCATGTCTGGAAAAAAAAACAAAAACAAAAACAAAAACAAACCAAAAAAAAAAAAAAAAACAGCACTTAGAGATACAGGGAGGCATTTCTCAAGACTCTCTAAACGGTGGAACCGTCATGAGCCAATCACCTTCCAGAGGCCTCACATCTTAATACTAGTGTATTAGGGGTTCGGATTCAATATAGGAAAGGGGACAGTGTCAATATTCAGACCAGAGCAACATAGGAACGGAAGGAGCCATGTGTGGCGATGCCCATAATCCTAGCATTTGGAGTATAGGCAGAAGGATCAAGAGTTCAAGGCTATCCTTAGCTATGAAGTCTGGAGTCTGGAGCTAACTTGGGCTGTGTGAGACTCTGCCTCAAAAACAAGGGAGGGAGGGAGGGAGAGGGAGGGAGGGAGGGAGGGAACCATAAGAATCTCTTCGCTCTTTCTTTTGCTTTTGAGGCAGGGTTTCATCTCGCTATATGCTTTAAACTGGTCCAAAACTCAACACCAGGAACCTCCTCATCCCTCAGGCTCTACAGGCCAGGCTTATGGTATGTGCCACCATACCCAATAGGATCTGTGCAAGACACAAAGCTGGCTGGGTCTGTACCCCCAACCCACTCCGGCCCCACCAGCTTTGAATAAACCATGGAACAGGTTTGCACAGTTCTTCAGGTGAGGACCACAATCCTTTGTGTAGCCTACAGGGTCTGGTGTGGTCAGAGCTCATGCCCCAAGCTCCTGTGCCAGGAGGACTCAGCTGTTGTCAATCTGCCAATGAACCTTTGCATATGCTTGCCCGTGGCTCACCCCTCCGCGTCTGAACTCCTATTGTAACCTCAGACACAGGTACAGCAGAGGTACAGAGAGAGGTACAGCGAAGACCTCTTTGCCGCACGTTTTCTTTGTATTTTGGTTTTTTTGAGACAAGGTCTTGGTAATTAGCACAAGTTGGTCTGGAATGTATACTCTTTCTACTTCCTGATGCTGGGACAGCAGGTGTGCACCGCTGCCATCTTACTCTCACCCTGGCTGCTCCTTGTCCGCTTGTGTCCTGATGGTGACTCCTTCCATCCGTCACCTGAGATCCTTTCCCTCTCGCTGGTCCAGGAAGTCCCGCCTCTTCCTCTCCTGCCCAGCTATTAGCTGTTCGGCTCTTTCTTTAACCAGTCAGAAGGTTTTTGGAAAACAAGGCTTTACAAAATACCGAGTCAGGAGATACTGCATAACAACCGAAGACCAGACTGCAACCAGATCTCATTCCATATTTGAATACATGGCGCACACACACACACACACACACACACACAATCTTCCCACAGGCTACATCTTGAAAACACACACACAGACACACACACCCCCCACAGAGAGTGAGAGAGAGAGAGAGAGAGAGAGAGAGAGAGAGAGAGAGAGGGAGGGAGGGAGGGAGGGAGGGAGGGAGGGAGCGCACACTTGTTCTTTCATTTTCTTCCTGAAGACACACAGCCCCTTCCACGTATGACTCCTTGACTCCTGCCTTCCAGCGCCTCCAGATTCCTCCTCCTTCCCCTCCGCTCTCCCAACCTTTCCTTTCCTCCCCACGTCCAGCTTAGAGACAGGTCCCCACCTATAACTTTGTCTGAGTTGATTGTTCTGTTTCTTTGGTCGCTACCTCCAACCTGTGTGTACTGCTATCAATCACCCTCCATGGCTCACTCCTGCCTCCAACATTCCAGTGATATTTATTTGATCTCTGAATGAGGAAGAATCCTGTAAGCATAAAAGTAATGGAAGAAATCACTAAGGGAAAGAAAATCAATGTATTGGACTACACCAAATTAAAAACTTCTGTGTGTCAGAAGCCATTCCAAACCAAACTAAAAAGCAAATGACAAGGCTGGGGAAAGCCTATGCAATAAATATGATGAAAGGTTGTTATCCCTCAAATATAAAGAGCTCATATAAATCGATAAGAAAAATACTAAAATCCCAGTGGGAGAATGGGCAAAGGGCAGGGCTGTGTACAGACAGCTTAATAAACACGCAAAAAAAATCTTTAACTGCAGCAGTCCCCAGGGACATGCAAATTCATACACTGATTCCCATCTTTTATCTACGAAATCAGGGTATTGAAGCTGAAAGGCTAATGCCTGGCGGTGGTGGCGCACACTTTTAATCCCAGCACTCCGGAGGCAGAGGCAGGTGGATCTCTGTGAGTTCAAGGCCAGCCTGGTCTACAGAAGGAGTTCCAGGACAGCCAGAGCTGTTACACAGAAAAACCCTGTCTCAATACCTAAATAAATAAATAAATAAATATTTTTTTTAAAAAAAGCTAGAGAAAGCACTTGGTGGTTGAAAGCTTGTCTAGCTTGTACAAGGCCCTTGGTTTGATTTGTAGCACTTGGTGGGGGTGAGGGGATGAGGCTGATGTGGTGATTTGAATAGGTTTGTCTCCATAGACTCATGTGTTTGAATGCTTGGCCCTAGAGATGGCACTATTAGGAGGTGTGGCCTATTGGAGGAAGGTGTGGCCTTGTTAGAGGAAGTATGTCACTGTGGAGGTGGGGCTTTGAGGTCCTAAAATGCTCAAGCCATGCCCAGTGTGAAACACATCCTGTCTCCTCCTGGATCAAGGTGGGGAACTCTCAGCTCCTCCAGCACCATGTCTGCTTGCAGGCTGCCATGCTCCCCACCATGATGACAATGGACTGAACCTCTCAAACTGTAAGCCAGCCCCAATGAAATCTTCCCCTTTATAAAGAGTTGCCTTGGTCATGGGGTCTCTTCATAGCAATAAAACCCTAACTAAGACAACCGGGAAGAGTCCAGTGTTCATTTGCTGCTTCCCAAGTGTCTTAATTACTTTTCTATTGCTGTGACAAAACACCATGGCCAAGGCAACTTATATTTAAAAAAAAGAAAAAGAAAGCGTTTAATTTGGGTCTCACAATTTCAGAGAGTCAGAGTCCATAACAGCCATGGTGGAGTGTGTGACAGCAGGCAAGCATGGCACTGGGACAGTCGTTGAAAGCTTACATCTGATCCACAAACAAGAGACTGAGCTATCTACGAATGGTGTGAGCTTCGGAAACCTCTAAGCCCACTCAAAGTAACACACCTCCTCTGAAAGGCCACGCCTCCTAATCCTTCTTACACAGTTCCAATACTGGAGATCCTCTCTTCAAATGCATGAACCCATGGGGGTCATTGTTAACCAAACCCCTACACCAAGAAACAAGAAGAAAGTGTTTCTTTTTTCCTTCCTTTTTTGGGTTGGTTTTTGAGACAGTTTCACTGTGCAACACACGCTGGCCTCAAACTCCTGCGCCTATAGCCGCAGCCTCTTGAGTACTGGCATGCTGGGATTGCAGGCAAGCATTGCAAAGAAGCCCCTTCTTTGACTTTCAATATCTTGTCACCATGTAGAGCAGTGGCTCTCAGCCTTCCACACGTTGTGGCCCTTTAAAACAATTCCTCATGTTGTGGTGACCCCCAACCATAAAATGATTTCCACTGCTGCTGCATGACTATAATTTTGCTACTGTTATGAATCATAATGTAAATATCTGTGTTTTCTGGTGATCTCAGGCAACTCCTATGAAAGAGTCATTCGACTCTCCAAGAGGGTCACGACCCACAGGTTGAGAACTGCTGATCTAAACAAAGGCGCGAAGAATCTGCAGGTTCTGGTCTTTGTCTCCCTGTCTTGGCTTACCCTTTGCATGCCACACCTCCTGTATGATGCTTGCAGAAAGGAGATAATCATAACATTTTGACCAATGTATGGAATGCCAAGCCTGTCTGGGTTGCCTTCCTGGATGCTCTGCCTCCTCTTTTGCACCTTTCCTGGACCCCCCATCTTTTCCTGATACCCACTGTTTGACAGTTGTTCTGAGAAGTTACCACCCCGGCTTGGCACTCCTGCCCTGGACTCTCTCATTACACACCCCTTCCCTTACTAGATAATACTGAGAATGACTCTTTACAGCTTTCTGTCCACCTTAGATTATATGTGTCTCACGAGAGGCATTATATTTTTATTCATTCCTGTATCCCTGAGCCTAATCCAGGAGAGATGCTCAACAGATGACTCTGAACTAATCAGTCATGTAATAAATTAGCAATTCCATTTTTGCACCATAAATTTTTGCTACTGTGCTGGTAAATGTGAGTTTTACTTAAAAATGGATAAAATTAAATGCTCCTGGATAGAGATGAAATCCCTTATTCATGCCCCAGCCCTCATTTCAGGCCCACGTTCTATCATCCTATGGGTCGTAACCTACTATGGGCCATGAAATTAATTCCTGGGTCACAGCTGCCATTATTTTAATGAAAAATATTAGAAGCAGAAGAAAATAGAATGACTCTCATCCCATTGCTCCACTTCTGTTTCTAGCGTCCTCTGTTACTTTCATTTCTCCACCTGCTGCACCCAGGTCGGAGGAAGTACTGATAAATAGTAATAGAAAGTAATAATGAAAGAAGAGCCCCGGGGGATGAAGGCCCTGCTCCAAATTTCCTTCACTGCGGAAAAGCAACAGAGCTCTGCAGGCAGGCCCTCGGTCTCATGCAGTGAAAAATGAGGGCAATAGAAAAGAATACAAGTTAGGCCGAGCTCATTGGCGCACGTCTGTAATCCCAGCACTTGGGAGGCAGAGGCAAGTGGATCTCTGTGAGTTCAAGGCCAGCCTGGTCTACAAAGTGAGTCCAGGACAGCCAAGGTTAACACAGAGAAACCCTGTCTTGAAAAAAAAAAAGAAGAAGAAGAATAAAACTTAGGGTTGGGGAAGTAGAGAAGGCAACATGAGGACCCAAATTCAATCTCTAGTGCCCACATTCTAAAACAAAAACAAAAACAAATGTTTTAGCAGCATGTGCTCTTAATAGCCACACTTGGAAGATGGAGACGGGCCAAAGTCCCTGGAGCTCCTTGGCTGACCACCCTAGCCTAGTCACCAAAGTCCTGGCCAAACAAACAAACAAGAACCAAAGTGAACAGCTCCTGAGGCCTTTGGTGCAAGCATACACATGCACAGGCACACAGACATTGAACACACACACACACACACACACACACACACACACAATAAGGTGGGTTGCGTGGTGTGGTTCAATGGTAGCACACTTGCCTAGCACTCATAAAACGTACCATTGCCAGGAGCACCGCAAAAAGCACAGACAACCTGAGGGGTGCAAATGGGCTGGGACAGGAAGGAGCCTCTTCTAGAGTTCAGCACTGTTCATCAGCACTGCAGCACCGAGACCCCAAGCACCAGAAGCAGACAGCACAGCGTGCATCCAACCTCCTCTGCCCTGCTGCCTGATCTGTTCCACACAAGCCTCCCAGCTGCCTTTAAGCTGGGACGCAGTTCCAAGACTCCCAGGCTTGAAAGAATGCGTCCACTCGGGAGCTTCAGGCAAGTGTCCAAGTCCTGGAGCCCAGGGCCACAGATTCTGTCTTTCTAAATTGCAAATGTGACCATATGATCACCCCCACTCCACTGCCCCCCACCCCCACCCCCACTCCTGCTTCACATGCTTCCACAGTGTCCCTCATACTCACGATGAAGCACTGGGTCCCTAATATCACCTAAAATGTCCTTTCAGGTGCTCTTCCATGTGCCCAGTCTCCCAGGCACCTGCATCTCCCAAGGCAGCGTGCTCTCTTGGACCCTGGCCCTTCTATGCTGCCCTAGCTGCCTAAAGCACATCTATCTCTCTTCCTTTGAGGCCTCCGAAAGGCATTAGCAACTTCTTGGATTCTGTCCCGCCCTCCTCCACGTCCTCTCCCTGCTCAGGACCCCATGCCCTGCTCTATGGTTGTCTTAGTTTCTGTCGCTGTGATAAAAACACCACAATGAAGAGCAACTGGGGAAAAAGGAAAGGGCTTACTTCATCTTACAGCTTGTGGTCCGTCATCCAGGAAAGTCAGGGCAGGAAACTCAAGGCAGGAACAAAGGAGGAATGTTACTTACTGAGTTACTCCTCTTAGCCTCTTTAGCCGGCTATATGTCTGTGTGTGTGTGTGTGTGTGTGTGTGTGTGTGTGTGTGTGTGTGTGTGTATTATTAATTTATTCATATTATATCTAAATTGTTATCCCATCCCTTGTATCCTCTCATTCCTCCCTCCCTCCCATTTTCCCCTTACTCCCCTCCCCTATGACTGTGACTGAGGGGGACTTCCTCCCCCTGTATATATGCTCATAGGGTATCAAGTCTCCTCTTGGTAGCCTGCTGTCCTTCCTCTGAGTGCCACCAGGCCTCTCCATCCTGGGGACGTGGTCAAATATGGGGCACTAGAGTTAGTGTGAAAGTCAGTCCCCACTCTCCACTTATGGAGAGTGTCCTGTCTGCTTTCTTATAGAACTCAGGACCACTTGCCCCAATGTGGCCCCACCCACAATGGGCTGGGCCTTCTCACATCAGTCACTAACTAAGGAACCGCCCCCACAGGCTTGCCTACAGGCCAATCTGGTGGGGATGCTTTTTCAGCTGAGGGTCGCTTCCTACTTCATTCTAGCCTGTCAGTTGCCATAAGAACCAGCCAGTACAATGGCCCCTCCACTCCAGCACTGGTTTGCGCCCTGAGTCCGCCAGCTGCTCCTGTTTCTCTTGCTCCTCAGGGGCAGGAGTTGGGCCTTTTGTCCCATGTCCCCAGCAGCCAGCACAGCACCTCCCTCAGAGGTGGCACAATAGAAGGCAGGTGTTGGGTGAAAATTCTTCATCTGATAAATCCCCAAATGTCCAAGGTCAGAAGGCAATCCAAAGCTTTAGAACTTGGAGCCATCTTCTAAATACCAGGCCCTTGTGGGCACCAAAATGAGGGGGTGCAGAGAACACCAGAGCATGCTGTATGCCAGGATCACAGTTTCACAGATTTCACAGATGAAGAAATTTTCTGAAAGGAATGTAGCTTTGTACCCAGCCAGGTCAGTGAACATTGAGAGACCACTGAGGAGTCAGGACCCTCAATGTCTCTGTGGCCTGAACATACTTAGGGCCCGACAGGAATAAGTCCATTCTTGCTACTGCAGTGAGTTTAGAGTGTGTGTGTGTGTGTGTGTGTGTGTGTGTGTGTGTGTGTGTGTGTGTGAAGGCACATTGAGAGACTTGCTTCTCTCTAGCTTAGGACAAGGGCTCAAGTGCAGAGGACGTTTACCACAGTGCCAGCCATTGCAACCTCGGATGTCCAGTGATGCAACTGGATCTTAAAGGGGAAGAGCAAGACAAAAGCATGTAAACTGTGTGCATGCATGAAGGTACATTGAAGGCATACATAAATTGTGTGCATGCATGAAAGTGCATTGAAGGCATGTGTAAACTGTATGCATGCATGAAGGTGCATGTAAACTGTGTCATGCATGAAGGTGCATGTAAACCATGTGCATGCATAAAGGTACATTGAAGGCATACATAAACTGTGTGCATGCATGAGGGTACATTGAAGGCATATGTAAACTGTGTGCATGCATGAAGGTGCATGCAAACTGTGTCATGCATGAAGGTGCATGTAAATCATGTGCATGCATGAAGGTCCATGTAAACTGTGTGCATGCACATAGAGCCCAGAGATAAATGTCAAATGGCGTCCCACTGCTCTCCACCGTATTTTTTGAGACAGGGTCTACTTGCAGACCCAGAGTTCACCAATTTGGCTGGTCTGGCTGGTCAAGGAGCTCTACCCTCCCCCTGCCCTGGCATTACAGGTGTGTGCCACCTCCTCTAGCTTCTTACATGGGCCCTGGGGATCTGAAGTCACACACTCATGCTCGTTGACAAGTGCTTCATAGAACGAGCCAGCCGTCTTCCCCAGCGCCCGACTCTAGACTTTTGGCCACTCTGTTTCACCCACAAACAGCATGGATGCTGGGACAGAGCCACAGTAACTGAAGTAATGTCTCCAGGGCCACCTGTGTCAGAACACAGAGCCTCGTCGGGGCAGCGGAGCTGATACTGGCTAGTCAGGGCTAGGAGCACAGCTGCACATTCCATACACACCATTTCATTTGATTAACACACAAAGTAAGAAGATGGTAAGTCAGCGGGGCGGTGGTGGCGCACGCCTTTAATCCCAGCGCTCAGGGAGGCAGAGGCAGGTGGATCGCTGTGAGTTCGAGGCCGGCCTGGTCTACAAAGGGAGTCTAGGACAGCAAAGGATACACAGAGAAACCCTGTCTCAAAAAAAAAAAAAAAAAAAAAAAAGACAGTGAGTCACCTTGACTTTAAGGATGAGAAAGGCTAATGATCATAGACGCTAGGAACTTGTCCCGGCTCATGTAATACAAGACCAAGTACAAATTCAAACCCAAGTGTGACTTCAAGTCTCTTGCTGTCTTCATGCTTGATTCCTGTCCCTCAGGAGTCTCTTCATCAGAGTCTGAGTGCAGTGGTCCAAGGATGAGAGACAGTGAGACCTGGAAGAGCAGCCCTATCGCCGTTTCCACAGGCTCTGCTAAGCTAGGAGCTAGGGGCTTGAGGTGCATCTGTTTCCTGGCAAACCACAGCCAGCAGAGACAGTCAGTCCTAAGATCCCATGGTATTTTTGTTTGTTTTGTTTTGTTTTTTGTTGTTGTTGTTTGTTTGTTTGTTTTCTCTGCATAGCCTTGGCTGTCCTAGACTCACTTTGTAGACCAGGCTGGCCTCGAACTCACAGTGACCCGTCAGCCTCTGCCTCCCGAGTGCTGGGATTAAAGGCGTGCGCCACCACACCTGGTTTGAGATCGCAGTGTTTATCATCATCCCTCCCAAAGGAGGCAGTGACTCTTGCCAGATCCCCAAGGCTCAGGAGAGGAGTCACCTTCTGCCCCAAAGGCAGTGCTGCCACCTGAACTGTTACCTTCTGGCCCCAACAGAGATTTATTTGCACAGCCACAAGTAAGTCAGTCTCTCTCTCTCTCTCTCTCTCTCTCTCTCTCTCTCTCTCTCTCTCTCCTCCCAACCCCAGACACTCCTCCGGTCCTGAGCAACCTGTCCTCCCGGCAGAGTGTATACCATGAGGGTGACAGGCCTCCCATGCCCCGGAAAGGTAGGAACACAGAGCACCCCACCCGTCTTCCCCCCCAGAGTATGTGGCGACTGAGATCCCAATGCAGACTTGCTTCTCTCTAGCTTAGGGCAAGGGCTCAAGTGCAGAGGACGTTTACCACAGTGCCAGCCATTGCAACCTCAGACGTCCAGTGATGCAACTGGGTCTTAAAGGGGAAGAACAAGACAAAAGCAGGATGCTGAGAACTATCTGTGGAGGCCTCAAGCAGAAAAGGCAGAGTGGGCTTTTGTTTTGTTTTGTTTTGTTTTTTGTTTGTTTGCCATTCCCCAGTCACAGCTTCCAGCAAAGCAGAAGTTAACTGCATAACATTTAGGTTTGGTGAGAAGAGACACCTAACCAGCTTCTCCTGGAATCCACCCTGTAGCCCCAAAAGACGTGATTCTGGTTGTTCCTCTTCGGTACATACTGTGCTGGTCAGAGCTGCCTTCTAGTCAGGAGAGAATGAACTATGCTCATCACAGACAAACAAGATCCTGGACTACGGACTGAGTTCCTGGTACCCCAACATCATTCTACAGTGCTTGCTGACTTGAGTTTGGGCAGAGAAAATGAGAGAGGCGCAGAGGCAGCTCCTAATGATGGGGATAGGACGTGGGCAGCGGCCAGCCACCCCAACTTCCAAAAGTGAGGCTGGTTCTGTAAGTAGGGAAAGGTTACTCAGGCTCCTCTACACGCGTGGGGCGGAAATCGTGCCATCTGGAGTACGGGACCTTGAGCTGGGTCCCACCGAGTTCTCAGGTCAGAAAAGTGCCGGTTATCAGTGTGGGTGGTGCTGGATGCCAGTGATCTCAGGACTCTGGAAGCGGAGGCAGGAGGATCTCAAAGTCAAGGCTATGGTTTCAAAAACAAACAAAAAACACTAGAAAAGTGCCTCCCGGGGCTGGAGAGATGGCTCAGTGGTTAAGAACACTGGCTGTTCTTCCAGAGGTCCTGAGTTCAATTCCCAGCAGGCACTTGTTGCTTCACAACCCTCAGTATTGGCATCTGACGCCCTCTTGTGCTGTGCATGAAGGCAGAGCACTCATGTACGTGAAACACATAAATAAAGAAATCTAGCCGGACGTGGTGGTGCACGCCTGTAATCCCAGCACTCGGGAGGCAGAGGCAGGTGGATCGCTGTGAGTTCGAGGCCAGCCTGGTCTACAAAGTGAATTCAGGACAGCCAAGGCTAACACAGAGAGACCTTGTCTCGAAAAACAAAAAAACAAAAAAAAAAACAAAACAAAAAAAAAACAAAACAAAAAAAGAAATCTTTAAAAATCATAGCCGAGTGCAGTGGTGCACGCTTATAATTCCAGCACTCAGGGAGGTAGAGACAGACGGATCTCTGTGGGTTTGAGGCCAGCCTGGTCTACAAAGTGAGTCCAAGACAGCCAGGGCTATTACACAGAGAAAACCTGTCTCGAAAAACCAAATAAATAAGTATAAAATAATATGTATATTTTTAAAGTTTGCAAGACAGATTCCAGAAATGAAGATGCACGCGCGCGCGCGCGCACACACACACACACACACACACACCACCTTCAAGATTCTCAGGTTTTCTCCTTCTCTCCTCAGTCCTGACACATTCTGCCATACACCCAACACCCAACATATAAATTTGACGCAATACTACACCCTTGAAAAAAAACAAAAGAACAAATTTACTATTCACCTAGCGGTTGTAACATTAAATTGCAGGCTTAGTGTTAAAAAAAAAAAAAGGAAACAATCAACTCTGTAGTTCAGCTGCTAACACAGGTGGGAAAGGGCAAGGCCCATAAGAACTGGAGTGGGGGCCAGGGGGCGGGGCTCAGATGCTTCAGGGACCAAGTACTGAACACAAAAAAGCAAGGGGAGTGCAGCGGTCACCCAAAGAGACAATCTCAACTTAGTGACTTAGCTCTGATTGTCTTCTAAAAAAACCGCAGGTCCGAGTCGTACCTTGATTTTCAGAAGCCAAAAATTCTAATTGAAAGTGAAGCCTCTTGATTCTTGGAGGGCGACTCAATTATCCTGGGAACATTAAAGGAGCTAAATCTAGCCGCGAGCTCTGCAGCTTTCTGCGCTCTGCTGTAGGAGAGACATGGCGGCTTCCCTAACTGTGGTATTACACTGCCACTCGCCAGCCACCGTTTGCTACTGCAGCAGAGGCGTCCGGCACGAGGCTCTCAGCTTCCCTCCGCACCCAGGGCTGGCCGCCAGAGCTCTAGCAAACAATTAAACCGACAGGAAGTAGAAGGCTCGCCCAGGGGCAGGGACTGGGAGGACCTTTGCAGATCAAATGGCCGACTGCTCCTGCAGGAAGCCCTCGGGGTTAGGGAGGCTTTTATCCGGCTCAGAAGCCAGCGCGGCCTCTCGAAGGACTTCAAGGTGCTCCTCGGCAGCAGACAGGGACTGGTCGATCCAGTCCAGGCCCCCGGTTAGGTGACAGGCATTCCTAGTCACTAGCACCAAGTGACTAACGGATAGGAGCAGGGCAGTCGTCCTAGAGGGGGTGGAAAAAAAAGATCAGGCTCTGTAGAAAGTGGGGAATTCTGCACAAAAGCCCAAGTGGGTACAAACGCTAGGTTACTGCTCCCCAAAGTGGAGACCCTTCCCTGGAAGGTGAGTGGTTACGTAACACAATGGGTCCTGGCTGAAATACACAGGGCATGGCTAGCTTAAACGAAGCCTGTCTCTGGGCCTTTGATGAGCTTAACAAAGCTCCAAGGGGAACCCGGGAGAGCTGGCAAATGCACTTGAGACGGTGGAAGAGGCGCTCTGCAACACTCCCATTAACAGCTCCCAGAAGGGTGTTTTATGAAACAGTTTGGTCGTGGTCAATTGGATGAG
The DNA here is from genome assembly GCF_964271855.1 of Acomys minous. Lineage (NCBI taxonomy): Eukaryota > Metazoa > Chordata > Mammalia > Rodentia > Muridae > Acomys > Acomys minous. Next base: position 73,828,497 of record NC_140493.1, on the reverse strand, counting down.
CAGATCTCCAACTGCTGCCCACTTAAAGATGGGCTCTCTCTATATATATCCCTGTTCAGTGAGCATCCCTTATTGATCACAAATCAATAAGCTGGAAACTGGCTTATTCAACGCTAAAGAAAATGTAATTGAAAATCAAATTGAGGAGGAGGGTTTTGTTTTGTTGTTGTTGTTGTTACTCTGTTGTTTTTTTTGTTTGTTTTTGTGTGGGTTGTTGTTGTTGTTGTTTGTGTGTGTGTGTTTTATGTGTGTGTGTGTGTGGTTTTTTGTTTTGTTGTTGTTGTTTTGTTTTGTTAATCTGACTGAAAGATTCACTATGAAATAATTTTTATATGGTGAGTGTGCCAGATGTGTTCGGGGCTCCATCATCGATTACTAACCCAGGGAGAAAGGTGAGCAGCGGCAGGAATGGGGTAGCGAAACCAAAGCAGACATGCCATGACTTACTGGCCACCTGGCAACCATCGCACAACATGGCCTCCTCGGGAGCCTCACAAATCAAATGGAGACCGTAGGTAGGTATTTCATGGGTTTACAGTCTGTAGGGCGGAGCGCATTCTGCAGAGTGGAGGAGGGTGAGGAAAAGGGGGGGGGCCCTGAGATGCCTGGTGAGGGGTTGAGCTCCGCTGTGGCTGACGTGTTATATGCTCTGGTTGCCGGGCTCACCACAGCCCCACTGGACAGTGCTTCCAGCAAGGTGTGGCTGCTTCTGAAGTCCAAAGATCAGAGGGAGGAGTGGGGAGTGAAGGGTGGGGGGAGGCGCAGTTAGCACAGCCAGTTAAGCGTGCACACCCACACCTGGTACACAGCTTGCTCCCTCATCTCAGGGATTCAGGAAGAATGCGCTCTCTCACCTGGCAGGCTCCACTCACTGGATGGCTCACTGTTGACATAGAAAGGGATGAACCCAGAGCGGGGTGGGGGGTGGGGGGGCGGGGGGCCTTGGAAATCTGGAAAACCATCCTCTCTAAACTACCCAGGCAGCCCCCTGAGGGGCTAGATAACCGTACCCCTCCGTTGTGACAAGATGAGTGGGCCCTCCTCCCCTCTCACCGTGCATCCAGGAGCTTGGGGTCCAGTGGGGGGTACATTGACTTCACGACATCGTCCACTCTAGGGGAGGCAATAGGGACCAGTGTCAATATTTTCACTTTGTCTCCTTTTCTCCCTCCTTTCTTCCCATCCTCTCTCTAGACTTCTCTGCTGCATTGCACGCCCACTCTTCGGGGGGTCCCTCTCCCTAGCGGCTTCTTCTGCATGTCCAGACAGAGTCTAACAGGAAGACATCAGCTCCTGTTTGGAAAATATTCTGCTCTGTACTTTCGCTTTCGCTCCAATGGTTAAAATGTGTGAGGTTACACATATGGAGAGACGCGCAGCGCTACTACTACATTTAAACACCAAACACGAGCGCACTGTGTTCTTTCGTACATATAAATAAACCAAAGCTATGCACTGCAACAGGGGAGGCCTAGAGGAAGGCTCACAACTTAATCTCTCCAAGCTGGGGAGGGCGGAATTAGGGAGCACCCTACTTTTCCTGAAGTAGCTTAACTTTTATAAGAATTTGTTACTTTTGTATTTTTTTTTTAAGACGCTAATACAGTGACATGGAACACTAAAAGAAAAGTCACAGCTTAACTTGGGTTCAAACTATCCCACTGTGTCTTTTCCGTCCTGCATAGTCCATGGCTAATATTTTTAAGTTATGTTTCCACCTGTTCTGATTTGTGGGGTGCAAGATTTTGCTCCCATGGATCACTTAGTAAAAAGAAAAAAAAGAAAAGAAAAGAAAACTGTATTGTTTGATTTCTAAAAGTACTAAGAAAACTACAGCCCTCGCTCTCACTCAGGCCTGAGGAGCTGGCAGGCAGGTGGCAGAGGCACAGCGACCCTCAGCACATCCGAGCTAGCCCCTTCCCTCTCCACAGAACCCAAGGCAGAAGCCACCTCCCTTGAAATAATAAATCATCATCATGACAGATGGAGAAAATGAAACAGGAAGGGCACGGGGGGGGGGGGGGGGACGACAAATGTCAGGCAGAGGGAGAACTCGTGAGGGCGAAGGGAGAAAACAAGAGAACTCTGGTGACAAGCATGAAGGACAGTGCCTGCGGGAGCTCCACCCTCCCGCCAGTGCCACACTCTCACCTTGGCACACTATTAACCCTGGTCCCCACCCCCCAGAAATCTCAGCACCCGAGCACCCTGTTTATAACCTGTACCTCAGGGCCTCTCCTAGCCCCATGAGCGCACAAGGTAGGGTCCCGCAGATATGAGCACTGCAGCGGCTGAAAATGGCAGGAGATCAGTAGCAATGCCTGACACAAGTTGGAGCCAGGGGGTGAGGGGGTGGGGAGGGTGGAGGGAGTGAGGGGTGGGGGTGTACCTCACACAACCACTAATGCTAACCAGGTGTTTTACACCCAGGGGGCAACTCGAGAACCATCAGCTCTTCTGGCTTGCATCTTAATTCACTGAACTACCTAGACAGCGTTCAAGCACCCGAAAGTCTTGTATGTCTCAGAGGATCTTTCACGTTGCTCCTCCTCAGCTTTACTAGGTTACTCTTGAGACAGAAAAGGCCAGTGTTTGCTCATGATTTAACCCAGGCACCAGGAATGCACAGTGAAGGCCATTCAAGGCAGAGGCGGGGTCAGGTGACTGATAAGAACACTTTCCTGGAATCAGTCATCTGACAGTCGATCCACATACCAGCCACCAGGTGGCAGCACACTTTTAGCACGGCCTTCCGCTCTAAGAAAAGGGCCTTATTTTTCTTTGTGAAACTCCAGTCCAACTGAGGGGGTGTAGTTGTTGACTGAGGCCCTGCTGGGTACCTCCCACAGGGGATTTTGCAGACAGCCTGGAATTCAGGAGGTCTGAATGTGGCTCCACCTCCCACCCAGTGCCAGGCTGAGAACCAAGCATCGAATGAGGGTCACCATGGAAGATGTCCCCTGAATTAGTCCCCAATATAGCTAACAGGCCGGACCTAAGGGCATGGCTGGAGATAGCAGCATAGAAGCCAGTGGTAAATGCGCCTGCTGAGCTGTTAAAGAACCTGTGCTTGGAATGGGAAGGGTGGGTGACCACCTCAGTTTAGAAATGCCCATACTGCAGGGCATGGTGCCCCTTTAATCCCAGCACTTGGGAGGCAGAGGCAGGTGGATCGTTGTGAATTCGAGGCCAGCCTGGTCTGCAAAGCTAGTCCTGGACAGCCAGGGCTAACACAGAGAAACCCTGTCTCAAAAAAAGAGAAAGAAACGCCCATACTTGGCAGTCCTGTATACACTGGGGTTTCCGATAACTGAGACCTCGGACCTCCTGTTTTACAGTGTTGCTTAGCCTTGCTGGCTGCCTCAGCTTCCCCTGTGAAGTGTGGGACCTCATAGCCGCTGACCACTCACTCTCACCTGGGGCTGATCCTCTTGGCCACCACAATGATGTCGCTGACACTTGCCGACGTCTTCATCTTGGCCCCAGAACCCATTGTCATGGCAACAAGTTTTTCTGTCAGAGTGTGACAAATCTAATATAACAAGGAGGGAAAGAGGCGATAAAGGGTGACCTGGCTCCCCACCCCCACACCAAGGGCTCTGCCACCCCAACAAAGACCAGTGCAGCCCAGTCTTCAGCACCAGCACCAGCACTAAGCTAGCTCCTGCCCTAGTGATGAGAGAAAGTGGAGCGGAAAGAGGCAAAAGACCAATAACAGTCTGGGTGGTGGTTGCAGGCCGGGGGTGCGGGGTGGGGGACGGGGCTCGGATCAAGGGCAGAACTTTGGCTCAATGAAGACTAAGCTGGAATAATCCATCTAAGAAAAAAAAATCACGCGCTCTAATTTTGCCACCTTTGGTCTGGGGGGGCAGGTACTTTCTATTCCCTCAGCTCACGGTTTAGAATTCTAAATGGATTAATATCTCCAGTGGGGCGCTCACTGAACTGGGGCTGGACAAAAGGCGATTGCTCTCTTTAAGGCACATTCTCCGCTAAGGGCGCCTATGTTGGCAGTTTTTGAGGGTTGGGTATTATCAGTATGTTTGTCCAGCAATGATGAAAAGGCCCTGGAAAAAGCAGGGTAGGGGAAACGATGACAACACATGGGCTTCGTCTTCTTCCACCACCAGCGCCATTTGCCACCTCCAAGGCCCCGTTCTATAATCCCCCATGCTAAAAACCAAGCATGCCTCTATCTCTGCAAAGAAGCCCCACCCCCCCACCCCCCCACCCCCGTTACCTGCTGGTACCCGGGGCGAGAATACAGAAGCAGGACCAAGCAGAGGTCACTGGGAAAGAAGACCCACACTCTCCACACTCCCATGTAGGGGAGATGATGGAGCAAACGCATTCTGGGGTCTCAAGAGGAGGCTCGGGAGCCCTTTTCTTTATCTAAGATCCCCAATCCAAGAAGAGGGGCCCTCCCTCCCTGATGGAAAAGGACAAGATTTAAGAAAAAAAAAAAAAGGCAAGGCCCAGGGCACACCGTGGCTGGGCAAAGGGAAATGTCATACAGTTTATTGCTCCGGCCAGAGGACCTTGCTATCTCTGTCTACAGTCATATCTGTATGTGCAGCCGTATTTACACATCCAAGAAACTTCCTGACTGCCAGGCAATAATTTCCTACAGAGGTAGCCAAGGAAGAGGCAGGTAAAGGGGGCTTTTTAATATCCTGTGCTGAGTGACCCCAGAGAAAAGAGCAAGCTGTCTCCTTTGAAATAGTGAATAATTAGTAGACAAAGAGATAAGGGTGCTGACAAGGAGACACTCATATTTGCAACTTGTTAAATATTCACATGTTGTTATTCTATTGGGGAAGAAAATATAAGGCAAGAGTTGAGAAATGAACACTGGGACTATGGAAATGGCTAACATGCTATTTAGGTGTAAATTTTCCAAAGGTTTCAGGACTCAAAGACCAAGTGGAAGAACTTGTAGTTTGGGTTTTTTGTTTTTGTTTTTGTTTTTGTTTTTGTTTTTGTTTTAAACTCTGACTATTTGACTATTGTTACCAAAGAAGCCAGGGAAAATTCTTAGTAATTGAAGCCCAGATTCAGAATGCATTCATTCCCTGGACTGAGCTCAGATTTAATAAACAAAAGATCCCGAGAGATGGGGGTAGGGGCAGAGCTTCATTTGCTTCATGGTAAGATTATTACTAGAGGCCCCCAAACTGTCCCTTCCATGGGTCCCTGTGTTAAGAGGACCAGATGAGAAAAAGCCTAAAGAGGACTTTTAGAACACAAAAATAGCCAGGCGTGGTGGCGCACGCCTTTAATCCCAGCACTCGGGAGGCAGAGGCTTGCAGATCGATGCGAGTTCGAGGCCAGCCTGGTCTACAAAGCGACTCCAGGACAACCAAGGCTACACAGAGAGACCCTGTCTTGGGGAAAAAAAAACATGAAAGTAAAACAGACTCAATAGGAGAGAAGGCAGCTGACAGTAGAAACGCGGCACAAAGCTAATAGGGACTGCTCACAAGGTCAACTCCACGTATACCTCTGCTGCTCCAACAACCACCCTTGACCTCACAGGCAAATCAGAGTATTACCTTCAAGATGGCGATGCAGTGCGACATGAGACCCCTGGGGAGACAAGAAAAAAGTATCAATGCAGCTCTGAAGAGCCCGACTCCTTCTAGCTACACCTCTGCTCTTCAGCCGGCACCAGGTGGGCACAGCAGGCACCCACCTCCAAGCAGAATCCCCAGTGTGCACATCCAACCCACCCCTCCAGCCAGCTCTGTCACCCCCTGCCAAGATCATTTTATATCTCATGTTCTATCTCTGGGCGTCCAACATGTCCTTCCCCTTAGACTCAGCCTGGTGAGTTCCTCTCTCAGCAAATCCAAGTCAAAAGGCACCAACTCAGGGAAGGGGCTTATGAGATCCCCACCTTCCACAAGAGCTGATAGGCAGTTAACAGTTGTTGGGTAAAGAGAGACATCTTCTTAGTGTAGCCACTGTTGGGATGGCCGTGCTCCTATGAATAATTCCTGTAAGCAGCCCTAGTTAAACTAAAATGGGACACACACACACACACACACACACACACACACACACACACACACACACACACCATAAAAGAAGACGGTATGGGGGGGACAGGAGATGGTAATGGGGGCATGAGTGTGGTTAAAATACATGATATACATGTGTGAAATGTCAACATGAAACACACTAAGTACAATTTTTTAAAAGAAGTTTTTTAAAGGCATTGCTTTGGAACGTGCTTCACCTACGGCCCCACTCCACCCCCCCACCCCCCACACTGAGTCTCTATGACAATGGCTTTGGTGCAGTTCTACCTCCCTGCCATTTTGACGTTGGCAGGGCCTGGCCTCACACCCTGTATATAGCGCCCCCTAAATGTATGTCAGTAAAGAAAAGGATAAAGGATGATGAAAGAAGGTGGCCCACATTTCTCAGAGCGCAACCCTCCTTGGGACCCTGAAAGCAAAGGCTGTCTGGAGCTCACTCAAAAACCCCTGGACAGTCCAAAAATAACCCAACCACACTGGGGGACTTTATAATAATGTCAGCCACACGTCTAACTGCCCGGGTGTTCAAGCCTACAAGTCAGAGGAACAGGACAAAACAAACACTGTTGTGCCCTACGCTGGCATGGCTCATGATGAGGACAGGGGGAGAGCTCCGGGGGTACAGTGGAATGTCCTGGTAAAAGAACCCGGAAGTCCCTTTGCCATGCCAAAGGACTAGCAAGCAAACGTCCCCTGAGGCCTTACGAGGCATCTTCAATCCAGTCTTCGTTCTCCAGGATGGCCTCGATGTGGGGGTTGGTGATCACAACATCGTCCAACTCTAACTCCGAGGGCTCAGACTGGGTCTCCATGGCACCGATGAGGTCCACGATGGGCCTAGAAGGAACAGGCACTGTTAGAGGTTCACGGCAAGTGACTGGCTGAACCTCTTCTCATAGCAGCCACTGCAATAGTTTAGATCTTGAGCTGTCCCCAAAAGGACAGTGTGTTAAGGGCTTGGTCCGTAGCATGGCACCACTAGGAAATGGGTCCTCTAAGAGGTAGGGCCTAGTGGGAGGGCTTTCAGTCTTTGAAGCTGGACCCTAAAGGGGATGGCGAGACACTGGCTCTCTTTTTTGCATTCTGACGTGGAGGCGAGCAGTTTGCTTCTCCACGGACTCCCATCTGGCAGCACCATCAGATCTAAAGGCAATGAGTCCACTTGACCAGGGGCCAGAAGCTCTTAGCCCATGAACCATAAGAAACCTTTTCTCTTTACAGTAAACATCTCAGGTATTATATTACGGCAACAAAGGCATCAACAATTTAGAGAAGAGGACACTTGCCCTGGACACAGATCTGACTGCAATGTGACCACAGTACAAGACAAGGCACACAGCTAAACAACGGGTCAAGAAAGCAGACCAAATGTAAAGGATGCAGAACTGCTGAAGAAAGGACAGACTGAGCACGATTCCAAAGATGTCCTAAGCCTAGGGCTGTATTGGCACATGCCTTTAACTCCAGCTCCTGGGAGGCAGAGGAAGGACAGCTCTCTGTGAGTTTGAGGCCAGCCTCATCTACAAAGTGAGTTCCAGGACAGCCAGGGCTACACAGAGATACCTGTCTTGGGGGAAAAAGTATTAGACAGAACCATTATCTTTTTTCCTTTTCCCTTCAAGCCTATACAAGTATGGAAAGGTTCACGTTCTGATCACCCAAGCCTACCTGTGCCCAGTAACTGGGGTACAGAATCACTTTTGGGAACCACCCCTCTGAGTAAAACTACCTTTTCCTTTCCCGCAGGCTTCTGTAGAACCCAAGGTACAGAAACATTCATTGGAAAGCAGAGCCTTCTGGGACACATAAATGGGCATTCGCGGGCTATTAACCACTCATCGGAGATGCTGGCAGAGTTCAGACAAATAAACGTCAGAAACCTAAGTTTGGTTGCTAACATCCCTTATGCATCTCTCCACTCAGAATCCCGAACCTGACCTTGCTTTGCAAAAATCAATTTCACATCACAAGGCATGGTGATGAAGAATTCTGCTGTACAAGGAGACAGGCACCCCTGAGCTGGGACTGCATGACCGGGACCACTTGTTGCTTAGATACATGGATAAGTGTGGGCATCAGATTTCTGTTCCCAGGGGTTTGGGCTAGAATAGGGTTTGGCTCATCCTCCTGCCAAATGAGGTGGCCAGCATCGCAAAGAAGGGGCCTTCGTGTGAGGTGAACACATTCAGTGACGTCTTCATGACTGAATGAAGAAAGAGGTGTGTCAGGATGCTGGTACACTTTGAGAAATGGTCCTAAGCTCTGAAGTCTTTATAGTATAAAGTGTGGCCTGCAGGAACCATTTAAGAGAGACTAGGTTGAGCAGAGGTGGCCCAGCTCCCTCTGGTGTTCTGTTGTGTCCCTGCTCAGCTCTCCTCTCTCTCCATCACAGCCTACTCACTTGGAATCATAGCGCTGGAGCAGGTCTCGAGGCCGGCAGTAGCGCTGCCTGCAGACCACCACCAGAGCGGCAAATGAGGCCAGGAAAATGGTAGCCAGCACACCTATGGCGACGATCACCACGGTCTCCATGCTTCCGGAAGCTTCCAACTACAGTCCACTCACATCCTCTGAGCAGGTAGGAGCTGGAGAGAGCACAAAGTCAAGTAGACCAGGTGAAGACACGGCAAGGAGGGAAGGGGCTGCTGGTCCTCACCTGCTGGAAATGGCAAGTAAGGATGGGGAAGGTGGCAAGGCTCCCTCAAGTCACCTACAAACCCGAGGGCCTGAAGCAGGGTGCATCATACGCTGTGCCAAAAGCTTGGGACACATTTGCACCGGTCTTGATGATTTCGCGTTACAAAACATGCGAGAAAAATAATACCACAACAGAAGCCAAAGGTGGGGTTGTACTTAGCACGGAGTCCCTCTGTATCACACACCCTGTATGTGTAATTTTGTCTGACAACAACCATATGAGGCAGATGTTGGAATCTCTATTTTATGATGAAGAAACTGAGGTTCCAGGGGGTTGAGGAATTTGTCCAAGTCTGCGTAGCTGGCAAACAGAAAGCCACCTGCCCAAAGTGAAATCAACAGTCAACTTCCTTTTCCTTTCTAAGGAAGAATGAAATCTCCATGATGTGTTCTGACTTCCACTATCAGTATTGGGAACTTAGAAGCATTCCTTGCCCTAGCCATCTGGGAGGCTCTTTCACACCAGCAGTCAGGTATGGCTTAACAACATGCATCTGTTCTGAGAAATGAATTACCTAGTGGTATGGTCACTGTCAAATGCCCACACAAAACTTATACACACTAAGACCAGCTATGATGTCATTACATGACGCAATCCTATGGGGACCACTATCCTGTATGTGAGCCATTGCCCATGCATCCCTTTGAACAAGTCTCCTCCCCTCCCTGGGTTTAGTTTAGTTTCTTCACCTACTGAAAAATAAAAAAAAAATTTAAAAAAAAGTGTTCTACAAGCAATGTTTATGTGCATGTCTCCGAGAATTCACACTCTCTTGACGGCCACTCAGGGAGCGTATATTGATCAACTACTGTGCAACAAGTACTAACTTCTGAAGACTAGAGAAGGAAGACCCGGCCCCTCCTCCACGGGAAGGAAGAAGGATTCAGCGCTGTGTTGATATTAACCAAGTCTAGAAATGTGCAGACTTGATTAATAAAGTGACTGCATTTGCATGGCACTTCCTAGAAAAGCCTTTTTCACAGACCTGGGGCTACTTAAGCTGGATTTTGAGGGATGAGTAAGGGCACCAGGTAAACCTGTTTAAATCGTCAAGGAAACCTCCTCAGCAGTCTACAAAGCTGCTTTCTCGGTGTGTTTGTTTGTTTGTTTGTTTGTTTGTTTTCATCTTGTACCTCTATCGGGAAAGCATGAATAGAGGGGTACAGGGTCTGCCTCCTTTTCTCCAGACACACACTACTGTCCTTCCCAGTCTACCTTTTCTTTCCTCCTTATCATGTCTTCCTCTTTAGGCTTCCGCCCCATCCCCCCATATCCCCCTTCTCCCGGCTCCCCACATCATCTCTTCCATTCCCCCATTTCTCCAAGCACCCACACCCACACCCACCGCGTGCGTGCTGCCTTCCTCTTCTCTCTCTCTTTCAGTAGTTTTCAGTGTTTTTCTGAGTGTCTGTGCTTTCTTGCACTTTCCCTCCGCCTTCTTCTGCGATCCCTCTGTGTGGGCGTTCCTTTGTGCGCTTTTCTTTCTTTGTGTGTTCTCTGTATCTCCGTGACTTTTCCTCTCTCCCTCAATCTCTCTTTCTCGTTCCACCTCGCTCTTTCCCTCCCCTTCCATTTGATTCTAAACCCATCAGGAGCAAACTCTCTCTCCCTTCCTTGTCCCTGCCCGCCGCCGCCAGGAAAGGCTGGCACCGCACTACGCGCGCTCCCAAGTTTGGTCCGCAACTTGCGCGCTACCCCACATCCGCCTGGCAGAACAAAGCTGGGTCCCTGGAGCCCACAGGGAGTCCTCCCATCACCAGCCCCGCGTGCTCACCCACCTCAACTGCAGCTCCGGGGCGCCCTGGCTCCCCTTGATCCCCCAAGGCCAAGTCCGAGTGCTGCGGGCAGCGGCCAGCAGCGGGGCATGCCGGGAGTGAGGGCGGGCGGGCCGAGGACCCAGATCCACCCCCGGCGGGGCGGCCCAGCCAGCGCACCCAAATCCCCCGCTGCCAGGCGCCGCCGTCCCCGCCAGGCCCCTGACCGCCCCAGGATTGGCGTCGCGGGAGGCTGGGGCAGCTGGGAGACAGTCACTGACTACCCGAGGACCCCTCCACGTGCACCCACGGAGGCCAGGGCAGAAGGGTGGTGCGAGGGCCGTGCGCCCACACCCACTGCCCTCCAGCTGGCCACCCAGGAGTGGGGGTAGGAGCTCCCACGGTTTGCACAGGGCTGGGTCCCTGCGCCAGCTGCTGTCTGCAGACTTTGGAGCGACTCACTAGCTGTAAGCAGCAATTTGACTTTGCTTTTCTTAGGGGCCCTCCTAAGGATCCTGGGAACTGGTGTCAGGGTCAATGACACAGGGCTTGCATTCTTGGGGAGAGCCTCGCCCACAGCTAACAGAAAATCTTTTAGCCTGGCATAAACCTCTTGCTAATCACTGTCCAGGACCCTGGCAGGCAGTTGTGCCCATGATCCCATCCTAGACATCCCACTGCGAAGAGGCCACACCTCACTGATCAGGATATAGTCCAGGCTGCTAACAGTCACCAGTAGGCTGTCCTTCAGGCCTCACGATGCCAGCTATAGGCAGCAGCTTGGGATCTCAGTGGTCCCCCAAAGGCCTAGGAAGCAGGCATCAGGTTATTTGGGTAGGGATCCCAAAGTCTAAAATATTAAGACCGTGTTTTACAATGAGAAATGAATGTGCTCCAGATGACCATATTCCTGGTCTGTCCTGAGGAGAAGGCAGAGCCTGAACGGGTCAAGTAAAGTATGGATGGACCGTCCAGGTCTAAAACAACCCCACTTGCAAGGGCCTTAAGATGACAAGGCTCAAAGGATGCAGATTATGTCTCCCTCAACATGATGCAGTGTCTGCAAACCAGAGCCTGTAGGCTCATCCAGATCCCAGTACCTTTGTTAATTTGGTTTGTTTGTGCTCCTGTTTTGCTTTGTTTTGCCCTGTTAGAGGTTGAATGCAGGACTTCCTGCGCGTGATACAAGCGTTCCACCCACAGTAAGGGATGCAACCTCCAGGCAAGTGGTCCTGGCTTATATAAGAAAGCAGACTGAGCATCCCATGAGGAGCAAGCCAGTGCAGTGCGCATCACTCCTCTGTGGTCTCTGCTTCGGTTCCTGTCTCCAGGCTCCTGCTCTGACTTCCTGCCCTGGCTTTCTGTCATGAAGGACTACAGGCTGTAGGGTGAAATAAACCCATGGTTCCTCGGGCTGCTTTTAGTCATGGTATTCACAGCCATAGAAGCCTAACTAGTACAAGGAGGCATTCAGTGTCAACATGGAGCCTTCACACGCTCAGCCTAGTGGTAGCGTGAACCCAGCATGCGCAAGGTGTGTTTGGTCCCTAGCACCAGGGAAGAGAAGGAGCAAGAGCTTCTCTTCCAATTCTAGGTGTGTTCTCTGGGAGAGAAGGCTGGGGAGTGGTTTTTTTTATCACCCTCTGAAAGTGCTTTCAGGCAGACCTTTGGAGCTCTGTGCCTGCCTGCGGAAGTTCACAGCACAGTGGCAAGTATGGGGGTTGGGGGGGCAGTGTCTCTGCTTCCTGGAGGTTCTCCAAGATGAATTGTTTCTGTCTGTCTTGGTGGCTGCATGATGGATGGCCTTAAGCTAGGCAGTTAAGCTACATGATCTTTGTGGCTAGCTCTGAGCTTTTATGGCCACATGAGAGGTATAGTAGCCTTTAAAAGTTTATAACACAAATGAATATTTTCCAAGAAGAAAGAAAAACCGAATGTATAAGCAGCCACCCGAAGCTGATGATGTTGACGCCCCCAGAACCACTATCCATCAGGCAGACAAGGGGGTTCTAGACATTGCATACCTCCCCCAGCCCACTGTTCCTCACTATTCTAGAACTTCTGCCATTCCAACACCACGGAAGTGTCTCTAGGACCATCAGAGACGACTGTGTTTGGCATTCGGTATTCTCCCTTGCAAGTAAGAGAACCCAGCCCAGTGTCCCATGTGGACATAGGACCTATGAACAAGAAAGCCATCAGTACCCACAAGGTTGCCATGAGAGTAAAGGTCCATGTTAGGAAGTGGGCAGGCTTCAGGGCTGTATGCCATGGACCTGCAAGGATTATGATTAGCACCTCCAATTTTGTCCTTTGACCTCCCCCCCCCCACCCCCCAGTGCTGTGCAGGACCTGAATGTTCAACTTCCACAGTGAGAGGCACAGACAGTATCCTGATGAGAAGGGTAGTCTCACCAAATTCAAATACCCCCCCCCCAAAGTATGGTCACTCCTCACCAAGATGAACATCAAACCATGTTGCAGGTATCCCCCAAATCTAGACTTGAACCCATAACTAGAGACGAGAAGTGGGTTGAAAATGATGTTGACCACGGTGAGGAAGGAAAAGGGGGTGCCTGGCTCTTAGCCCTAACAGATGCAAATTCATGCTCTACCCATGCAAGAATTGAACACTTATTTGTGAGAGGCCGCGCTCACATTCGCCATTACAAGATGGCGCTGACATCCTGTGTCCCATGCTGATAAAACAACTAATCTGCGCATGTGCGAAGGGATTTTCCACTCGTTGTGCTCTGCCTCTCCCGTGGCGTCATCTCGCCCGATGAGCAACAGCCAATCAGGGACTGACACATCCTAAGCGGAGGACAGTTTCCTATATAAGGGATGGGTTTCTGCTGTTTGGGGTCTCCATTTTACTTGCTGTAAGCTTATGCTCTCCCTCTCAAGATGCATTAAAGCTTTACTGCAGAAGGATCCTGTGTGTGTGTGTGTGCAGCGTCGTTCTTGCTGGCGAGACGGTAACGCAAGCCACACTTATTGATAGCCTCGAATGTATGTATCAGACACCAATCTGGCACCTGACACCACGTGTATGTTTTGGTTCTCTCGCCAACCCTGACATTTTAATATGATTAGATTTGTAAAGGAAGGGTTCCTTGAACGGGTTAGACAGCTCACTGGTCTCTGTCAGTGATGCACAGTAGGACAGACAGGGAGAGGAACTCAATACTAGCTGACACCAGAGGCCAACCACCAAACCAGGAAGCTAACAGCTCTCCCAGTTCCCTGGGAGTTGGAACACAGCAGGTTGTTCTGGTCCCAGCTGCAACAAATGGAACCACTTAATGTCACCGTTATATAAAAAAAAACACACACACACACACTTGCCCTGGTCCTGGGTGTAAGCCAGGCATTAATTACACTTCCTGTCTAGTTCCCTCCTAATCCACATTGGCCTTTCCCTTCCGTTAGCAGCTACATCGCTGCCTCTGCATCAGGTGCCTCCTGGGTGACTGACTCTTCATAGCACCTAATGCTGCTTTATTTATTCCTAATAAGTAAGTGGTGACAGTGCCACTGTGCTACATTCATAGGACCAGATGCAGCAAAGCCCTCCCCGTCCCTGCGCAAATGCTACCAGCAACATCTGTCATCCTCGGTAAGTCCTAGGCAGAACAGCATCCTTCATCTCCCTCATAGAGCTGGGTAAGAGCAGAAGCCTACATCAGAGAAAGCACCATCTCAGCCCATCTTCCCCCTGCATATACAGTAGCTGCACGGACCTGGGAGTCAGTCTCCTCCGCTGTGCAAGTGGGGGATAATAGTGAAATGTATGGCTGATCCCTGTTTCAAAGGTGAGATGAGACAGCTGGCGGGGTGTTCGTGTTAGCACTCCCTTGCTGCATCCAAAGCCTTGAAAGGTCAACTGAAGAGGAGGAGTTGGTTTGTTTTGGTTCGTGGAGCCAGAGGTTTTTGGTCTGTGCTCATTTCACTCTGTTGGTCTTGAGCCTGGGTTGAGACCATACCTGGTAGAGCAGGGAGCTTGTGGGGGAGCAAAGGTGCTCACCTATCAGGGTCTAGGAAACAGAAAGAGAAGGGGCGGGGCAGGAAGGGACAGAGAAAGAAGGAGGAGCCAGGCACACAATACCTTCCAAGGAGACATCCCAGTGGGCTGCTTCTTTCACTAGGCTCCACACCCTACAGCTTCCATCTCTTCCCAGTAGACCATTAAGCCACCAATCTACCACTGATGAAGTCAGAATCCTCATGACCCAATCCCCTTCCAAATCACTCCCCTCTGAACATCGCTGTGCCGGGGACCAAACCTTCAGCATCTGAGCTTTCTTCTCTATCATGGCTGATTTTTTTTTTTTTTTTTTTTTTTTTTTTTTTTTTTTGGTTTTTCAAGACAGAGTCTCTCTGTGTAATCTTGGCTGTCCTGGACTCACTTTGTAGACCAGGCTGGCCTCGAACTCACAGGGATCCACCTGCCTCTGCCTCCCGAGTGCTGGGATTAAAGGCGTGTGCCACCACACCCGGCTTCATGGCTGATTTTAATGATGTCAACTTGCCACAAATTAGAATCACCTGAGCATCATCTGAAGCACTGTCCTGACCGCCTGATTGATTTTGGGGAGACTGACCCTCACGGTGGGTGGCACCTTCTGGTAGCAGTCCAGGTTTTTTTTTAAAGGTGTCGGAGTATGTCAAGGAAACTTGGGATAGGCTCAGCAGTGAAAAGCCCTGGCTGCTCTTCCAGAGGATTTGGGTTCAGTTCCCACCTCCAACATGGTGGCTCTTGGTCATCCGTAACTTCAGTTACAGGGGATCTGATGCCTTCTTCTGATCACTTCTGACACCAGGCATGCATGTGGTGCATATACTTATATGCAGGCCAACATGGGCATATGCATGAAATAAGATTCATATATAAGCAATTTTTTTTAATTTTTAAAAAGGGTATGTCAGAAGGAAGATCACCTTGTGTTTTGCTCACTTGGCCTTCTCTCTTGTCCTGCTGCTGCTGCTACTGATGATGATGATGGTGGTGGTGGTGGTGGTGGTGGTGGTGATGGCAGTGGTGGTGGTGGTGCTGCTGTTGCTAGTGATGATGCTGGTGATGATGCTGGTGATAATAATGATGATGATGACTTCGACAACGACAATGACAATGATGGTGGTGGTGCTGCTGGTGATGATGATAATGGTGGTGGTGCTGCTGCTGCTGGTGATGATGATGCTGATGTGGTGGTGATGCTGATGCTGGTGGTGGTGCTGCTGCTGGTGATGATGATGGTGGTGATGCTGCTGCTGATACTGGTGATGGTGATGATGGTGCTGCTGCTGCTGATGATGATCCTTTTACTAATAGCAGAACAGTTTCCAAGCTTTCCTCATGACTAGGGGCCAGCAGCTCTCAGCTCTCCAGGAACCTCCCGGACTCCCAATACCAGATTGGAACTACTGAGCCCTCACACACAGACACATCTTGTGAACTGAATAGTTACCAGTTGTCAAACCCAGTGAGAGATAACTATTGTAGGACTACTCTGACTGTTGCGGTTTTCAGCCGCAAGGACCATGCAACTAAAGGGTGCTCGGCTTCTCAGGTATGGTTTGACTTTTATTATTATTTTAAAACTGACTTAATAAGTTCTGATGTATATGTACACATATATTTTTTCATTTCTTTGGTTCTGTCCTTCTAGAGAGCCCTCACTAAAACAATATCCAAAGCACAACAGTGTTTGTTACATAAAAAGTAAAATAATGGGGCTGGAGAGATGGCTCAGTGGTTAAGAGCACTGCCTGCTCTTCCAACGGTCCTGAGTTCAATTCCAAGAAACCTTATGGTGGCACAAATCCATCTATAATGTGATCTGATGCCCTCTTCTGGCATGCAGGTGTACATGCAGGCAGAGCACTGTATACATAACAATACATAAATAAATCTTAAAAAAAAAAAAAAGGTAAAATAATGGTAGCCAGGGACTGGGGAGAGGGAAGGGTATCAGCGGTGTTAAGGACAGAGTCACACCTCCACATTAGCGCCCTCAGCAGCCTACAGGGTGTCCTTAATCTTCTAGGAACCTCAATTCAGGTAAATGGGATTCTTGACTTCAGAACAGAAAAAAAGCTGGGCAAGTCAGGCTGAGCCTGTTTATTAAAATAGAACGGGGCTGGGGAGATGGCTCATTCAATAAAGTGTCTGCTGTAAAAGCACGAGGGGCCTGAGTTTGGGTTCATAACAGCCATGTAAAAGCTAGGCGTGGTGGCTGTAGCCCCATTTCAGGGGATGCAAAGACAGAAAGATCCCTGATGCTGTGATAAGATAAAATCAGGAGCCGGGTGGTGGTGGCGCACGCCTTTAATCCCAGCACTCGGGAGGCAGAGGCAGGTGGATTGCTGTGAGTTTGAGGCCAGCCTGCTCTCCAAAGTGAGTTGAGGACAATCAAGGCTACACAGAGAAACCCTGTCTTGAAAAACAAACAAACAAAAAGATAAAATCAGGAGCCGCTGGAGTTGCACAAGGGGCTTAGGGTATGTCCTTTCACTGTTAAAGGGTTTTCTCGTGAGATTTCCTAGAAAATTGCAGGTTTGCAGCTAAGAAAGTGGGAGAAGTCTTAAGCAAGTGTTAATTGTGTTGGAATTCATGGTTTTCAGCCAGCTGGAGGCTTCAGCCAGACTCTGGTGGGGCTCCTTTCCCTGCCATGCCTCACAGCTGTCCCTGTTGTCCTGCCTTGCCTTAGGAAGGCTTCCTGTTGAATGGATGCAGAGGTTTGGTTAAAGAAAATGAAAACAAAAACAAAATGAAAGTGCTGGGGACAGAACGTGGTGGTGTCTGTACAAAATGCAAATGCCTTAAGGCTGATGAGCTGCATGGTTAAAAGTGGTTTAAGTGGTAAACTTTTGTTTTTGTTTTTCAAAATTGAGTAAGCGCTCATCATAGGATAGCGTAGGAAAAATGGGTCAAACATATCGTTTTCCCAGTGTCTGGCCTTGATATTTCCCTCTGTCTGGAACACTCACTCCATCACCCCAGTGGCTTCCTCCCTCCCTCTGCCTCCACCTCCTCCACCGAGAAGCCCCCTGGATCACTTCCCATCAGTCCTGTTTCCCAGGCCCAGATGTGTGTTTTTGATGAAGCGTGCCACTGCTGATTCCACGCTTCACAATTTCACAATCTAATGTCTGTGAGGGCTGAGTCTTGACTGCCGCTTCTCTGCTGACCCCTGGGACCCGTAGTAGTGCCTGGTACTTAGTCAGTGCCCAGTATGCACTTGTTAAAAAAAACAAAAAGGAAAGCTGAGCCACTGTCACTGTCACAGTCCAGCAGGAGAAGGAACTCAAGACTCACACACAGTCTAGGAGGCCTGCTGGATAGTGTAGCAGCCCCTTGGGGGGGGGGGCGGCGGGGCCGGGGGCGGGAGGGATAAGCACCCAGGAAACTCTGAGACATCAGCACTGGTCAGAACAGGAAGGCTGGCTTGAATGAGAGGAGCACAGTTTTAAGCTCCCGGTTGGACTCTGGGTCCATCTGTTTGCAGCGTCTGGGCCCTTTTGTGGACTAGCAAGTGACTTCCCAGTCAGGGAGGGGCTTGTGCATACACACACAGATCAGGCCTTCTTGGAGACCTTGCTGGAGCAAAGCCAGCAAGCATAACCTCCCAAACAAACTGCTTTAGCTGGCTGGAGTGCGGCGGCGGCGGCGGCGGGTAGGACCAGGAAGCAAGGGAGACCGGAAAAGCCGGTAGGAAGGTTAAGAGCTGGCAGGGCGGGCTTGCCAGGGTCCCCACTGGGCTACAGGTCAAGTTTGCATTTCCTCTCAGTTAACTTAGCTGGACTAACGGGTAGAGAGACCCTCTTGAGGGATTTTCCCTGGGGTCATTAGGTCATTCATACTAGAGCAACTGGGAGGGTGGGAAGATAGACTCTTGGCAACGATTCTTAAAACC
Source organism: Acomys minous (assembly GCF_964271855.1). Classification (NCBI taxonomy): domain Eukaryota; kingdom Metazoa; phylum Chordata; class Mammalia; order Rodentia; family Muridae; genus Acomys; species Acomys minous. The sequence continues at coordinate 73,810,088 of NC_140493.1, read as the reverse complement.
TTCAAAAGACCGCTGGAAACACTCTAAGACAGATTGCACAGCCTTCCTCTCCTGCCTGTTCTAGCTTTGCGCCACAACCCACTTCAGAACGAATGGAAACCTCTCTTGCTTTAAATATTTAAGGAGTGACAGCCAGGTGCGTATAAGGGGAAATAACATCCCATATTTTATTTAATGCGCTTGAAGTTGGTTTAAGGATGGATTGGATGCCGTAATCAAGTCATTTGCGTCTCTGGTTCTTTTTGACCCACGGACATCACAATAGTCATAATTGCGGCGAGTTTTGAGGTGATCTGTAGGTTTGTGGGTGTTCAGAGTCTCTATCTCAGCTTGGCCTTAAACTCCTGATACACCCAAAGAAAACCTCCAATTTCTGACCCTTCTATCTCTGTCTCCCAGGTACTGAGATTACAGGCAGGAGGCACCACGCCCAGTTGACGTGGTACTGGGGAATCAAAGCCAGGGCTTCACACAGCTTAAGCAAAAGTATTAACTGAACCAGCCCTGGGGCTGTATATGTATTTCAAGCTAAATGCTAGGTAACATCATAGTTCAAATCTGGATATAAAGCAGTTATTAGCTGTAAATTAACTTCATGGAGTCCAAGTTTCCTATGTCAAGTCAGGGAGAATAATGCTCTATTTTAAGGAGGTGATTATCATAAGCTTGCAATCCCTACAAAGTAAATCCCTATAACAGTACCTGCCTGGCCCATAAGACATTTCCCTAACACACCATTTTTGCATACCAGCATCAGGGAACTTTCAGGAAAACGTTTACTAAGCGCCGACTCTGTTCCAAGTACTCAATCGGTCTCCATAGTCCTGGGAGGGAGGGGTGCGTCCCCTGGAGAGGCACCAAGTGTCTGAGAGAGGCCAGGGGCTTGCTGTAGGAGCTAGTGCCTGGAAGAGCTGGGGCGTGAAGGCAAGTCAGCCTGCCTTAAGCCTGCTGTGCTTCGTCTATACCCACGTCTCTCTGTGTTCTCCCAGTCCTGGGCGAACACCAGACTCTACAATCACCTTACCTATGCGATTGCACTGCTATGGAGTTTTCTCTCTTACGACATCTATGTGGTGAAAATACCTGCTAATAAAGCCGTAAATAGCCGGGCAGTGGTGGCGCACACTTTTAATCCCAGCACTCAGGAGACAGAGGCAGGTGGATCGCTGTGAGTTCAAGGCCAGCCTGGTCTACAAAGCGAGTCCAGGACAGCCAAGGCTGCACAGAGAAACCCTGTCTTGAAAAAAAACAAACAAACAAAGCCGTAAGTATTTATGTCAGAACAGCAAAAAGTGTGAAGCCAAAAAGGTGTTGCAGAGGGCGGTCCCCTATGTTGACCCTCTGTATTTGTCCTGTGGGTGGAAGGGGCTCAAACAGGGGCTGGAGAGAGAGCTCAGTGGCTAAGAGAATTTGTTCTTCCAGAGGACCTGGGTTCAAATCCCGCCACCCACAAGGCACTTTCCAGCCATCCGTAACTCCAGTCCCAGGCTGCACATGATATATAGACATATAGATGTTTTTTTTTAATCCATATACATAAAATAAGATAAATAAATAAATCTAAGCAAAATAAAATTAAGAAGGAGCTTGTACTGCTCTTGCAGAGGGCCCAGTTCAGCTCCCAGCACCCACAGAGAAGTAAAAGTCTGGGCTCTGGTGCTAACAGCCCCAGATTACCTTGAGTGTTCTTTGAAGTACAAAGCTAACGGAAGCTACTGAAGCACACAACATGCTAGGACACAGGCACAGAATCCTGCAAGAGATGACTGGAAAAGCTTGAGGCCTCTGAGCAAGGCTTCCTGGAGACCTGCCCCCCCTCCCCCAGCCCACAGCCAACAAGGTGCACTTTGAGAAGCAGTCACTGGGTGTCAGCACTGCTTCTCAGGTATGTACCCTTTCTCAGCTATTAGCTAATGCCAAAGCCTGCTCCTTGGTCTCCGTGGAGGCCCAGGTGAAAGGCTTGATGACTCCCCGCCTGCCGGGAGCTCTGTGACATTCCTACTCTCCTCACACCCTGGCTTCTTCTGGAAGGCCCGGGTCAAATGGTAAAACAGAGTGTTACTCCCCAGCCCTGAATCTGTCTCTTCCAACTGGCACCACAGCACCCAGTTAAGAGAAAGTCACACAGATAAGGCTTCAATTTCAATTTGTGATGAGCCAGGTACTCATTACTGACTAGCAATCTGTCCATGAATGTCCAGGTCTCATGTCTAACATTTCTGTTTAACTTGATGATTGTGGCGGCCATGGAGGTGATGGTGGTGATGGCAGTGGTGGTGGCGGCGGGGTGTCACAACATGATTGTGGAGGTCAAAGGGCAACTTTCAGGGATTGGTTCTCTTCTTCCACCTCGTTGAGGCAGGGTCTCTCTTGTTGTGTCTCTGCTGCTCTGGGTGCCACAGGCCAACTGTCCTTCAGCTTCCGGGTGATTCCCCTGCCTCTGCTCCCATCTCACCAGAGGAGGGCTGGGACTGTGAAGGAGAGCCACATGCCCAACGTTTTGTGGTTTTGGAGCTTGAAGGGTTGCATGGCAAGTGCTGTCGCCCACTGGGCCACCTTGCCAGCCCTGGCGTCCAACTTCTTTAAACAACTTCACATCCGTTCTTCAAAGTTTCATGCTTCTGTGTTGGCTTCTCTTGTTTTATTCGAGAGAAAAGGGGCTGGGGGAGGGGGAGGGGGTACCGAGGGTGTAGCTCCATCGGTAGAGGACTTGCTTAGCATTCATGTTGGAGTCCTGGGCTTAATTCCCAGTACTGCATTAACCAAACTATGCCTGCCTGCCTGCCTGCCTGTCTGTCTGTCTGTCTGTCTGTCTTCTCCTTCACTCTTCTTTTTTAATTAATTAATTTATTTATTAATTCATTCATATTACATCTCAATTGTTATCCCATCCCTTCTATCCTCCCTTTCTTCCCTCTCTCCCACTTTCACCCTATTCCCCTCCCCTATGACTGTGACTGAGGGGGACCTCCTCCCCCCTGTGTATGATCATAGGGTATAAAGTCTCTTCTTGGTAGCCTGCTATCCTTCCTCTGAGTGCCACCAGGCCTCCCCATCAAAGGGGCGTGGTTTCAAATAAGGGGTACCAGAGTTTCCTCCTCCACTCTTACTCTGTATCCCATTCTCTTCCTTTCTAGTTCTGGATTCTCTGACCTTCATGACTTTCTTCTAGCCTGATGGCCTCTTCCACCCTGGAGAATTACCAACCACAGACAGACAGGCTCTGGTATTCCTTTTTAAAGGTTTATTTATTGGGGTTGGAGAGATGGCTCAGTGGTTAAGAACACTGACTGCTCTTCCAGAGGACCTGAGTTCAAGTCCCAGCACCCACGTGGTGGCTCACAACCATCTATAATGAGATCTGATGCCCTCTTCTGGCCTGTAGGTGTGTATGCTGGCAGAGCACCATACACTTAATAAATAAATAAATCTTTTTTAAAAAAGATTTATTTATTTATTTATTTGTTATTATGTATACAGAGCTCTGCCTACATGTACACCTGCAGGCCAGAGGAGGGTATCAGATCATATTACAGATGGTTGTAAGCAACCACATGGTTGCTGGGAATTGAACTCATGACCTCTGGAAGAACAGTCAGTGTTCTTAAGCTCTGAGCCATCTCTCTAGCCCCTAGTATTCCTTTTTAAAGAATTCAAGCACACACCTGTAATCCCAGTACTTGGGAGGTAAAGGCAGGGGGACCAGGAGTTTGAAGTCATTCCTTGCTGCCTAGTAAGTCTGAGGCTAGCCTGGGATACGTGAGGTCACCTAAAACATTTCCTTTTCTCTTTATGCCAAGTGGCTCTCCAGTTACAGGCCTGTCTTTGGTGCTCCTTTCATCTTAAAAATGTTTTTTAACATTTACTTATTTATTGTATGAACCTCCGCACACACGCCGGCTGTGTGCAACAGGATGTGTATGCCAAGACACACGTGAGGATGAAGGGACAACTTGGAAGAGTCAGTTTTCTCCTTCTACACGGTGGGTTCCAGAGATAGAACCGAGGTCATCAGCATCTGTAGAAAGCTCCTTTACCCACTGAGTCACCTCCCCGGCACTCTCCTTTCATCCCAACTTAGCCGGAGCCTCTGTCTCTGCTAGCTGGCACCCACTCTCTTCAACTTGCTCATCTGCTTGATACTACCCCTGCTTGCCTTGCCCCATTGAGGTGACTTTTCAAGGTCACCACGACCTCCATATCACCTGATGCAGCAGATACAAAGATCTTCTTTCAGGAACATTCCCACACATACCTTAATGGTGCACACCAGAGGAAACCAGAGGAAACACCGTCTTCTTTTATGCCTTCCTATTCTTGGTGCACACCAGATGGGAAAATTTTGTTTTCCCCACCTTGGTTAAGTTTGAGTCTAAAATGTTTCCACAGGCTCATGATTTAAATGCTTGCTCCCCAGTTGGTAATGGTGCTTGGAGAAGCTATAGACACAGTAGGCAGTTGGGGCCCAGCTGGCAGAAGTAGGTGCCTAGGGGCAAGAAGTCTACCTGGTCCCTGGGTCTGAGCATGCTTTCCACTTCCTGCCTCCCACAGGTTCAAACTCCACCATGCCCTCCCCACAATGGGGTGGGGGTTGGGGAGACTGTATTTTCTGGAGCTATAGAGATAAGACACCACCCCTCTTTTATTTCTGAGAGGTGTTTTGGTCACAACAATGCTAAGACTTCTTTTGTTATCGGCCCCTCTACTCTGATTCTAAATATTTATAGCTTTTCATTCGAACCCCGGCTTGGTCCCCCATTTCTACATCACCCCATTTTCCCAGACACCTTCATCCATGCTGCTGATCTTTGCGTCTAAGTGGCTGCTTCTCAGCTGTGGGCCTTTGGCCCCACCCCTATCTATTTGACGTGTCCACCTGTATCTTTCACAGGTATTTAAACATTAATGAGTCCGGAATGGAATGTTCCACTCCACACTCTCTGGGAAAGCCTGTTCTTTGGTTAGCCTGCTCCATCTCTAGAGAGGGGACCACGGTCAGCCACACTGCTCACATGCCACACACAGGAATCTGTACCTCAGTCTTCACTGTCTGCCCCCCCCCCATGCACACCTAGAGCAAATCTAGTTGCTTTTATCGACAGCATGTATCTTTCTTTTCTCAGTGACCACTGTCCACACTGCAGTCCCATACAGGTCCAGGCCAGCCCCGCTGTCCCTGCCAAAGAGACGGGGAAACAGTTCAGACTCATCTTCCCTTTCCATCACTCGCTTCCTCCATAGGTCATGATTCAAGCAAAATACAAAAACCAAACCAGGAAGCCAAAGATGTCAGTTACCAGAGTAAAATTCCCCTGGGTTCAGGTGAAAAAAAAAAACCCACCCCCTGAAGGCTGTGCTCTGGCCCTCTTCTCCAGCCTGCCTCTCACCACACTCGTTCTTGCTGGCTGGAGCGGCTGATGCTCTGGCTTCACTTACTTACCTCAAGAGACCCAAAGGCATCCTGCCTACCTGCCTGGGAGCCTTTGCGCAGGAAGTTCCCAGCATCCTTCCCAGGCCCTGGCACCTTCTCTTTCCTCTCCCCTAGAACCGCAGGTGATGGCATTCGTTCTTTGTGTTATATATTCACCGCATTAGCTTTCTATTAGAGTTGTTCTGCTTTTTCGACAATTGGGGCCAGCGTTTACAACTGCAGACACTTAATGCATGCAGTGCTTTTCTATGTATATGCCACCTAGACAACCAATGCTGCAAGTCTTTGAGCAAAACACCCTTTCCCTTTTAAAATTCCTATGTATCCTGTAGAGATATACTTAAATGCCACCCCCCCCCCAGGACCCTAAATGGTGGCCCTTTAGACACTCCTAAGAGCTTTAGCAATTTATCTACTGAAGGGCCGCAGTGAAGGGAAAGATTGTGACCAAAGACACAGGTTGGGGGAGGGGTTCTGGGAAACGAGGCCACAAGCAGAGACAGCAGCAGTCTTCACTGCAGCAAGCTGCAAGCCTGTGGCGCTCTTTCCTTTCGTGTAAGCCCACCGCTGGAGTCAACCCTGGGAAGCTCGTGATCTCCACTGGTCCAGGACACTAACTTCCACCCCCAAGTCTAGAGAGAGGTGGTTGGGACTCCACGTTTCCAACTGGACAACAAACAAGCAAAAACAAACACAAAACAAAAAACAGTGGGCCATCTCAAAGCAGAGGAGAAAACAGGAAGTTAAAGCGCCACAGATGGGCAACACAAACACACACACACACACACACACACACACACACACACACACACTATGCATGGGTATGTTTAAATGATTTTCCAATGAAAGCTAAAGGCTAGGCACCTGCACCTGCTGGTGAGGGTGCAACACAGAAACTCCCAATGCTGAGGGCGTTTCTTCAGACACTTGTCCTCCAGCCCAGCCCTTTTTGTTTTGCTTTGTATTTGTTTTGTTTGGCTTTGTTGTTTGTTTGTTTGTTTGTTTGTTTGTTTGTTTGACAGCCGTAGTCACTTCAACCACTGGGCCACTCAGGGCAACCTCATCTACTCAGAAGCTCTTCTGAGAAGCTCCGATTGTTCGCTGCAGCGGTGTCTCTGTGGGTGACAGCTCTTTGGAAGCTGTACAGAGATGGTCTAAATGCCTTTAGGCTCCCCCAGGCCAGGTACCAATCATCCTGGCCGCCCAGTACACCCAAGACCCAGGAGCATCCACTGAAGCTGGGATAGAAACAGCACAGGGGTGAGGCATGGACATTTCCACAGCGCAAACAACTCAGAGTGTAGCCCAACAGCAGCACTCTGGCCTACTGTGGATTCCCACATGCACAGAACAACCCAGACCACCCAAGAGGACAACACTGGGGGCACGATGAAGAAACTTAGACTGTTGTGCTTCTAGGCCTTTCTGTGAAAAGGAAGAGGAGGAGAGAGAATGTGCCGCTGGTGAGAAAGATAGCCCTCGTGTTGAAGATTCAGACAACTCCAGGTCTTTCAACTTTCATACCTGTTTTTTTTTTTCCAAATAGAAGCAGGGTTAACATCTGATATCCCTCGAAGATGGAGAATATTATTTTTGTTTAGAAAACACTTAGAACTTTATATTTTACGTTTGTGGGCATTTCACTTTGCTGTTTCTTGATTGCCAGCCAACTTTCCTTCCCACTGCTTCCGTGTGAGACTGGACCTGCAGCCAAGTGGGAAACGCTGCTCTTCCTCCCCTGGGTCCCTGTGCTTCACCTCCCGACCCCACCAGTGCCCGGTGCCACCTTTCAGATCCTGCCCGGCCTTTAGCACTTCCCCCTCAAGTGTCACCTCTGGTTTATTTGTGTCCCACTCAGTCTTATGATGTTTCTACTTCCACTGAGGGCTATAGCACACACACATACACATACATATATATACATACACACATATACACACACATACATATATACACATACACACATATACACACATATACATACACACATACACACACATACATATATATACACACATATACACACATACATATATATACATACACACATACATATATACATACACACATATACACACATACATATATATACATACATACATATACACATACACACATATATACACACACACACATATATACACACATACATATATATACATACACATATATATACACACATAAACATACATACATATACACATACACATATATACACACATACACACATATATGCATACACACATATATATACATACACACATATATACACACATACACACCCATATATAGACACATACATACACACATATACACACCATACACACACACACATATACATATATATATAGACTCTTGGAGCCTATATGGCTTGTGTTGTAAGTATGGCTTACATCTTCTCAGTTTCTTTTCTTTCTTACCTTTCTTTTTTTGTGAAAGGAAAGGCTGGAGGTAGGATTCAGACTGACCCCTCATGCTAATCATGTAATAATATTTTTCAACCCCCCTTCATACTGACAGCCATATGCGAAAGAGACCTTATGGTTTCTCATTTTCTTTCTCTCTCTTTCTCTTTCTTTCTTCCTTTCTTTTGTTTTTGATTTGTTTTGTTTTGTTTTTGTTTTTGTTTTTGTTTTTAAGACAGGGTTTCTTAGTGTAGCCCTAACTGTTCTGGAACTAGCTCTGTAGATTAGGCTGGCCTTGAACTCACAGAGATCTTCCAGAGTGCTGGGATTAAAGATGTGTTAAATCACCACCCCTACCTGGCTCTTCATTTCCTTTGTTTATTTGTTTGTTTGTTTTGTTTTGTTTTTTTGAGACAGGGTTTCCTTTGTGTAGCCTTGGCTGTCCTGGACTCACTTTGTAGACCAAGCTGGCCTCCAACTCACAGTGATCCACCTGCCTCTGCCTCCCCAGTGCTGGGATTAAAGGTGTGTGCCACCACCGTTCGGCCTCATTTCCTTTTTTTAAAATTAAAGATCTTTATATCTTAATTTTCTTTAAAGGTTTATGGTGTGTGTGTGTTGCGTGTGCACGCCTTTGTGAGTTTATATGTACCACATGCATTCAGGAACACTAGCAAGGGGGAGGGGCAGATGAGGTCATCAGGACCCAAGAACATGGTGGTTGGGAGCCACCATGTAAATGCTGGGACCTGAACTCAGGTCCTCTGCAGGAGCTGTGAGTGCTCTTAACCTCTGAGCCCTGTCTCCAGACTCTCAAAAATGTTCTTTAAATTATGTTCATTTCTTTATTTGTGGGGGATCAGAGGACAAATTTCAGCAATCAGTTCTCTCCTTCTACCATGTGGGTCCTGGCTTTGAACTCAGGTCATCAGCCTTGGCAGGGAGCATCTTTACCCACTGAACCATCTTAGCAGCCCAGTTTCTCATTTTCAACTTGACCGACTGCATTTAGAACTGCCGTGGAAACGTACCCCTGAGGAGGTCTAGAAAGGTGTCTAGAGGGGAGACTGGCCCTGACTGTGCATGAGGTCTGGACTGACTGAAAAGGGGGAGAGCCGGGCAGAAGCATCTTTCTCTGTTTTCTGACTATGAATACAATGTGGCCAGCTGCCTCAAGCTCTGGCCACCACAGTTAAAAGCCACTGTTACCACTGTGTCCTTCCTGGACAGGATGGCCTGTACACTCAAACTGTGAGTCAAAATAAATGCTCCTTAATATAGTTCCCATCTGAATTCCTACAGCAAAATTGGGATATGCAGTGATTCTCAGTACACTGATCCATCCAATCTTTTTTTGTTTTTTGTTTTTTGTTTGGTTTGGTTTGATTTTTTTTTGAGACAGGGTTTCTCTGCATAGCCTTGGCTGTCATGGACTCACTTTGTAGACCAGGCTGGCCTCGAACTCACAGTGATCCACCTGCCTTTGTCTCCCAGGTGCTGGGAATGAAGGCGTGCGCCAATACAGCCCAGCCACCCAACCATTTTTAATCCTCACAGCATCCTGAGAGGCTGGCCCCAGGATTGGATCTAAGCCTTTAGAGGTATGAAGTATGCCAGGCCCACACAGTTATCAACAGGCCAAGACTCCTCACCCTATGAGAAAGTGTTGGAAATGCCCGGGAGATATTTGATTCCCCACACAGCCAGCCTCTGCAGCCTCGTACAGGCCTGCACGCAGTGATTTGCACTTGGGGGCCACTTGCCTTCCGAGACACAGTTGGCAACATCTGCGGCCATTTTTTTGGTTATCATTCTGGAAGAGAAGATGCTACTGGCAGCTAGTGGGTAGAGCGTACAGATGCTGCCGGTACCCTACAATGCACAAGACCGTCCCACACAACAAAAAGCTGCCTTGTCCCCCAAAGTCCACAGTGCTGTGGCGGACAAACCCTGCTCTCTGAATGTCATATGTCTTCTCTCTTCCCACACTCCATTTTATTCTCCACTCCTAGTAAAAGCAACAAGCATTCTCCAAACGACATTACTAGACTGTACGCTAGATAAAAATATTTAGGGTTTTGTTTTGATTTTTTTTTTTTTTTTTTGGTACTGAGAAAATACAGGCAAATACTATACTTCTGAGCTACATTTCCAACCCTTCAATCCTGGACCATGATACAGTGACACAAGGAAGTAGCCAGCTTTATTGGCCATGAAGAAATAAAACTCAAAAATCAAATTCTAGCCCATCTTTCATGGAACCTCCTTATAGTTTCGGGAGTTCCCCATCGCTGGAAGGGGAAGGAGTCCCCTAGATAACTCTTTGCTGTGGGAGGTAGTTCTGAGCACTGTGGAATGCTGGGCAACATCCATTCCTTCTACCCAGTAGCATCATCCCTACCAGACTAACAACCAGAAACATCCCCTGGCAGAGCCAAGTAGCTCTTAGCGGGTAAAAATTGTACCCCGTTGTGAACCACTGCTAGGCCTGCCCTATTTTGTTTTCCCCAATGGGTATGCCCTGGGGTGAGGTCGGGTGAGAAGGAGGACTCAATGAAAATGTCTTCCCCACTAAGGAACATTCTAAATACACAGCGTCATTTGATGACGGCCTGGTACACGGCAACTCTTCAAAGTTCCAGCCCACACTGGGCTGCAGGAAAAGGAGATGGCATTTAAGAATCAGCTTACAGATTGCCTGTTGCTGGAGGGAAGAGAGAGATGCTAGGGACTCAGGTGTTTGTGGCTGCTGCCAACAGAAAGAAAGCCAAGTGGGGGAAGATAGCAGCCACGGGTGGATCCAGTTCACAGAAGCTGCCTGCTAACAACTTCTGAGGAGAACAATGGGTGAAGAACTCCCGAATCAGAGGGTCAAAGTCAGCATTCCCAGGGCCGCTAACATGATACCTCTCTCGGCTCTTCTGAGCTTCCACAGAAAGGTCAGTTCTTGGCCTGGGAGATTTCTTTTCTTTCTTTCTTTCTTTTTTTTTTTTTTTTTTAAGATTTATTTATTTTATTTATGGCATGAGTGCTTTATCTGCAGAAGAGGGTATCAGATTGCATTACAGATGGCTGTGAGCCACCATGCGGTTGCTGGGAATTGAACTCAGGACCTCTAGGAAGAACAGGCGGTGCTCGTAACCGCTGAGCCAACAAGAACAAGCTCTCTCCCTCCTCTTGTGTGTGTCGCTCCCCCCCTCCCTTCTCGATCTTTCTCTTGTCTTTTATTTGTTTGTTTTCAAGACAGGGTTTCTCTTTGTACTTTTGGCTACAAAACTTTGTGATCCACCTGCTTCTGCCTCCCAAGTGCTGGGATTAAAGGCGTGCTCCACCACGCCGGTGCTTATTTTTCTCTTTTCCCCAGTGGTTGTGTTAGCTCACTCCTACTTCTTTCTGACCATGATATAAACGTATTTTTTTTCTCAGAGAACTTTGTCATTTAAGCAGATGAATGCATGTTGAAGGCGCTCTTCTCTCTCTCTCTCTCTCTCTCTCTCTTCCTCCCTTCTTTCTTCTTCCCTCCCTCCCTCCGCCCCTCCCTTCCTCTCTCCTTCCGTCTTCCTCTCCTTCTCTCTCTGGTTTCCTGTATTACAGGTCTTAAACTCGCTCTGTAGCCAAGAATGACCTTGAACTTCTGATTCTACTGTCTGTACCTCCCAAGCCCTAGGATTACAAGTGTGCACCACCACGCCCTGTTCCATGGTGCTGGGGATTGAACCCAGGGCTTTACGGGTGCTAACAGCCAGCGCTGTACCAACTGAGCTACTTAGTACAGTGGCCATCAATTTACCAAGCAAAGCTCATCCGGAAGTTGTTCACTCTGTGTGTCTGACTCCATGTGTTTTCATTCTGGCTGTTTGGCTGCCAAGATTTCAACTCAAAAGCTCTGGAAGCTGTAATTTGCTAAAGTGAATCTAGTGACCAGGCAGATTTGGAATTCATTCGCTTGTGAAGCCTTCCTGGAGCAGCTTTGTAAATCTGAGGATGGTGTGGGAAGGACAGGCATTCACAGGTGCTGCACACACACACACCCTGGGCGTTCACAGTTGCCTGGGAGAAAAAATATATCTCACCAGAGTCAAGAGTGCCTGGTTACGCAATAGCATTAACAGCTCAGGGGAGGAAGCTTGACTTGGAAAGCAAGAAGTCACTGTGCCTTTAAGACTGAAACACTGAGAAACCATAGCTCGAGAGGCACTGAATTCCCTGCAATTAGTATAACACCCGCACTACAAGGAAGTGACTGGTATAACATAAACCAACAGGGTGTGAGAATATTAAGGAACAGAGGTGTCAAAAGAAAAGATCGGCAGACTAGAGTGATCTTTCCCCTATCTCTGCTCCCTATCAAAGCCACGGTGGAGGAACTGACAGATAATAACAGACCTGACGGCACTATTGTTGAGGTTTATAAATCCTAACAATGTCCCCAGCTCCATGCTGAGTGTTTAATATACTTTATCTGGTTTAGTTGTCATAGCAACTGTTGGAAGAAAGGAATCAGCACCAGTCTCACCTTAAAGAGGAGGAAATGAGGCTTCAGCGGAAGTGACTTGCCCAAGGTCACGTAGAGTATGTACGTGACAGGGACAGCCCCCACAGTTTTTGCTTCCAGCTCTATGACTGCCTTTACACCCTGAATACCATAGCCCAGAGCCCTGGGACAGTGCAGCCTCATTCTCTGTAGGTTCTGCACCCAAGGATTTAGCCAATCACACATTGGGAAAAATGATTGTATCTATGCTGAAAACATAGGCTTCCTGTTATTAGTTTCTAGGTAACACAGTGTGGCAACTACTTTCCTACCATTTATGCTCTACCGGGCATTATGAATAATCTTGAGATAATTTAAAGCCGGAAGAAGGAGCTGGAGAAATGGCTCAGCACTAGGAGGGCTTACTACTCTCTCAAAGGACCTGGGCTCAGTTCTCAGCACCCACACGGAGGCTCCAAACTGTCCACAATTCCAACCCCAGAGGATCTAGCGTCTCTTTAGACCTCCATGGACTCCTGCACACAGGCAAGAGGATGTATTAGGTCATATACAAGCAGCAAGCCATGTTGTGTTAAAGGGATTTGAGTGTCCATAGAATTTCTATCTAATACAAATCCCACACATACAGAAGCTGTAGGGCTGGGGGTGTGATTCAGCTGGTATATGCTTGCTTAGCACGTACAGAGCCCCAGGTTACAGACTCCCAGCACAGGGTTGTAATCTCAACACTCAGGAAGTTCCTCAGCTAGCTAGAAACGTCAAGACCAAGCTGAGACACATGAGACCCCTTCTTAAGAGAAAGACAGCTGGGTGGTAGTGGTACACACCTTTAGTCCCAGAACTTGGGAGGCAGAAGCAGGCAGACCTCTGAGTTCAAGGCCAGCCTGGTCTATAGAGTGAGTCCAAGACAGCCAGTGCTACACAGAGAAACCCTGTCTCAAAAAGAGAGAGGGATGGGGGGGGGCAAGAGAGAGAGAGATAAAGGGAGAGAGAGAGAGAGAGAGGGAGGGAGGAGGGAGAGAGAGGGAGAGAGAGAGAGAGAGAGAGAGAGAGAGAGAGAGAGAGAGAGAGAGAGAGAGAGAGAGAGAGAGATTGGGAGGGTGTCGATTGTAATCACCACCCATGGTTGCTCTGTGTAGTTATTACATGTACTTAGCCATTGATGGGACTCTCAAATGTTACTTGTCCACAGTATAGGTTTGGTTCTTCTGAATTACTGCTTTGATATTCTCTGAAGAGTCCTGAATTAAAAGAAATAAAAGTCCCAAAGAGCACCTAAATGAACAACAACAACAATAAAGACCAACCAACCAAAAACAAAAAAACAAAAAACAAAACCAAAAAACTCAACACTTTTATGCAAGGCAAAAAAAAAAGAGTCTCTATTGCCTGGTTGACAAAGCTATGGCTTCTACTTACTACTCAGTCCTTACTTTCATGTCATCAGCCTCATTTCTCATTATCTCTTTTAAAATGTTATGAAGCATGTGTTTGTGGTATTTGTGTGTGTGTGTGTGTGTGTGTGTGTGTGTGTGTGTGTGTGTGTGTGTGTGTAGATCAGATGTTGATGTTGGGTATTTTCCTCTATGGCTTCTCACCTTGATTTTGTTTGGTTGTTGTTGTTGTTGCTGCTGCTGCTGCTGCTGCTGCTGTTTAAAGATTTATTTACTCATGTATTGATTTTTACCTGCATGTACACCTGCCCACCAGAAGAGGGCACCAGATCTCATTATAGATGGTTGTGAGCCACCGTGTGGTTGCTGGGAACTGAACTCAGGACTTTTGGAAGAGCAGCCAAAGCTCTTAACCTCTGAGCCATCTCTCCAGCCCCCCTTACCTTTTTTTTTTTTTTTTTTTTTTTTTTTTAAGACAAGGTCTCACTAAAGCTGGAGGGTGCTGATTCAGCTGAACTGAACTGGCCAGTAAGCTTCTGGAATCTGCTAGTCTCTGTTGCTTGACTATTATGCCCAGCTTTTTACATGAGTGCAGGGGATCCGAACTCAGGTCCTCTTGCTTGTGTAACAAGCATTTTACCCACTGAGCCATCTTCCCAGTCTATGGAAGCGTGTACTCTAAGCTAAGCTGAATGTGAGGCTTTAACGCTCTGTGGGATGGCAATCTTCACAATGAATAGGAAACCGAGAAAGGTTGGGCGGGTAGGGAATTAAGTAAGTACTATTATGTGGCAAGAGGACACTGGAGAACTTGTGGGAGGGGAAGAACGGCAGATTTGATGTCACAGGCAGGGCTGTGGGGTGGGTAACAGATGGCCTTCAGCCATAAAAATATTTAGTAGGTTTTTATTACCTGCTAATTTCAAAGTCCATAACTTTGCACGGGAATGATAATTAACTACCCCTAGGAATCGAGAATCACACAGAGGAAAACCACAGGGTAATAAGAAGACTTGCAGGCAGAAGACAGCCCAGCCTGCTCAAGGGGACATGCAGAGGCTGGAGATGCAGAGGCTGGAGATGATGCAGAGGCTGGAGATGCAGAGGCTGGAGATGCAGAGGCTGGAGATGCAGAGGCCGGAGATGATGCAGAGGCTGGAGATGCAGAGGCTGGAGATGCAGAGGCTGGAGAGGACGGCTCAGTAGTTAAGAGCACTAGCTGGGCCCTCGGTGCCCTTTTCCGCCTCCATGGGCACCAGGCACTCACACAGTGCTCACACAGACAGAAATGTAGGCAAAACACTCATACTCACAAAGTAAGACCTTTTCCCCTTCTTAGTTTAAAAGGACATGCAGTAAATCATTTTCATCTGAGAATGTCCCTGTTCTGAAGAAGAAATACACTAACAGCGACAGTAGCTTGTGTTTAACTAGCATTTGCCACCTGCCTGGAATTATACGAAGCATCTTATAGATGTCACTTTGTTTTGTGGTTCTAAACACACTGAGATGAATTTTATCATCTGTTTATTCGAAATGAAAGCACTGCGGCTTATAGAAATGAGCTAATAAGCCCAGAGCCATATAACTAGTAGGTGGCGAAGCTCGAACTTGAACTCTCCCCCAGATAAACATTCTTCCATGGCCTGTCTCTGGCCACTTGCAGTAGGATCTCCTGGGATGCTATTAAAGGTCCCATCCTACAGCTCTGGTACGGGTGCCTAATGGATGAGTACCACCTTCGTAAGGATGAAGAGAGTGCTGTTCTGGGCCAAGTCCTGGTCAATAGAAATACTAGATACACCAGGAAGACTCAACTGTAGAGAATTAGAGCAGATGGGAACGCTAAGAGAAAGTGTCCATGGCATTATTAAGAGACAAGCGAGGTCAGACTGGGGCACTGAAAAGGTGACTTAGAGAAAAGGGGTGGATAAGTGATGCTTAACCTGGAAACCCAGCACTTAGAAAGTCAAGGCAAGAAGAGCAAAAGTTTAAACTCGTATTCAGCTACAGAGCAAGTTTGGGGCTAGCCTGGACTACTTTAGACTCCAAGAACAAATAAACATAGGGGAAAAAATCAGTGAGGACAGGGCCAGAATTCTTTGGCTAGAAGCTCCAAGAGGGAGGTCCCCTTGAGAGAAGTAGGTTCTTCTGGCCTTGACCTTGGCTCCCCAATTTGATTACTCCTCATTGCCCCCTGGTCTTATCTTGATGGCCTATCAGACCCAAAGAACGAACCCAGCTCATAAACAGGGGTCAATAAGTATCAAGGTCAGAAGATTGGACAGTTGAGAGCTGGTTGGCCTAGGGGCACAGTGAGCATATGGAATATCAGTGACAGTAGGGGACACCTGCTGGGCACAGGGGAAGCCTGAGTGGCCAAGGTAGGCCTAGGCAGTAGTGGGTTCTACCAGGGATTCAGGTCCTGGAGGGGATATTGGGTTACATGACCTCTGAGGTTTCCTAGGATTTGCTGACCCAGCTTTTTAAATAATTGAAACTTTCCCCTTGTCTCATTTCTTTAGGGCTCAGCTGTCAGAATTCGGATACAACTATGGTTGGTGTTGTTTCTACCTCCAGATAGTGTAAAGAACGGAACTGGAAAATGCCAGGGAGTCACACTTCATTCGGATGCCATCTCATTTCATGATTTTGTGTGTGAGCACACATATGTGTGCAGTTGCACGTGTTCATACAGGTGCACATGCACCTGTGTGCATGTGTGTGTTCAGGACAGATGTTGATATCAGGGGTCTTCCTAAATCATTCCCATATATATGTGTGTGTATATATATATATATATATATAATTTTTTTTTAAGCTCATCAACTCAGCTAGAGTAGCAAACCAACAAGCCACAGAGATCCTCCTGTCTATTCCTCCCCTGAGCAGGGATTGCAGGTGTATGCCATTCCACCGACTTTTTTTTTTTAATGTGTACAGTGTTCTGTTTACATGTACACCCACAGGCCAGAAGAGGGCACGAGATCTCATTATAGATGATTGTGAGTCACCATGTGGTTGCTAGGAATTGAACTCAGGACCTTGGGAAGAGCAGACAGTGCTCTTAACCTCTGAGCCATCTCTCTAGCTCCTCCACGGACTTTTTACATAGATAGAGGGAATTGAACTCGGGTCCTCTTGCTTGCATTCGAGCACTTTACCAACTTAGCCATCTCCCCAGCCCTATTTCATAGTCTTAACTCTAGGTGATGGGTACCACTTCAGCTCTCTCGTTAAAAAAACAGGGACTATGAATGAAAATCAGTTAGAAAGGAATCTGGGGGAGACTAGAGGCCACAGTGTTCCTGAAACATTGATTTTGAAACAGTTTGATGATAATGAGAGAATCCAGACTCAGTTTCTCTTATTATACATTCACATCCTGGATTACTCTTGACAGCAGATGCTGCTTCCCCCACCGCCACAGGCAAGTCTGCAGCAATGGACACCAGATGGGTATTTCCCTAGTCCAATTCTAATATTTACCTACTTGTCAATAGATAAGATAGACGTATCCACAAGATTGCCTCCACCCAGATGCCAACAGACACCCTAAGTTTCTTTACCCATGTTTCCAAGTTAATGCTACCAGCCAGAGTTACCTCAGTGCCCGTCTTGGGTTTAATTTGTTAGATTATCTCAGAGAACTCATGGAAACACATTTGCCAGATATACACATAACACACATAGAGAAGCAGAGACAGACACAGAGAGAGACAGAGAGACAAGAACACGCACACACACACACACACACACACAGAAACAGAGACAGACAGACAGACACACACACATAAACAGAGAGAGACAGACAGACAAACACAGAGAGAGAGACACACACAGAGAGACAGAGAGAGAGAGAGAGAGAGAGAGAGAGAGAGAGAGAGAGAGAGAGAGAGAGAGAGAACACTACAAAAGGGTATGGATGCAGAGACCAACGGGCTAAGCATATGGAAGGAACATAAAGGCCTATGTGTGCTGCCCTACAGGACCTGCCATGCGTTCAGCTAGCCAGAAGATCCCTGAAACCTGTTTGGGTTTTCATCGAGGGTTTGTTGCGCAGACATGATTAAAGCACGGACAATCTTGTAGAAATATGATTGGAGAGAAAGGACATAACCAAATGTTAATAGACTGATGGAGAAACTCAGCAAGGCCCATGCGGTCACATTCTTCTTGGCCTTTCCATGCACTGCACCTTGGGGTAGGACCCTTCTAAGGAGTATGTGTCTTAACACATACTATCAGATAGGAAGTCAGAACATTTATTCCTTGCTCCAAGAAAGACAAGTTGGAGATTAGAGGTTCTCTGACTCACCTCGGGGAAGAGGAATTCTATTTTCTATGCCTCTGGGAGGGAGTTGGGAGTTAGGAGTTATGGACATTACAAAACATACATATGACCAAATAATAACTACTTGCTATGTTGTCAGAAGGAAAAAGGGAATTGGAATAATTTTCTTCCTTCATAAAATAACAACAACAACAACAACAATCATCATCATCATCATCATCATCATCATCATCATCATCATCATCTTCCATCCAGCTTGCACTCTAAAGAAGAGAGAAAAGGAGGGAAACAGTTTCAGAGTGGTGTAGACCACCAAGAGAAGCTCTAGTATGTTTCTCATCCTCGATAGCCTTTACCTTCCCTCTCACATTTCTTTTCTCATTGACAGAACCTTTTAATGGGATGTATATGTTGGGTCTGTAGAAGAGACTGCCCGTGTAGTTCATACATGTAATCCCAGTACTCAGGTGGCTGAGGCAAAAGAATTACCAGGTGTGCTCCGGCCCACGGGCAGAGGCTCCCCAGGACCAGGGCAGAGTGGCCTGGGCTGATCCCAGCCTGCCACATGCCAGGCAGAGGTATAGAAAATGGAGTCTACAGACAAGGTGGAATTGCCCAATGTTGTAAGCCAAGAGCCACTAAGGGCCGCTCCCCATACATGCATGTGTCCTGGGACCACCATGGTAATACAGTGAGGTCCTGATGAAACCAAGATAGCAAGCAATTAGCTCCAGATTTTTTTCCCTCACAAATATGCATTTTGTCCAGGTTCCTAAATGGATCTCACATGCTTTAAAGCTGGAGACATCTCACCCAAAGATACCATTACCTCATGAATGGATTGTAAAATTCTTTTTCCTCTCATACTGTCAAATCTATGGGTTCTAGGAATAGTTCCAAAAGCCAGAAGAGTTAGTGATTGTCTGGCCGGAGGCTTAGAGAAAAGCCCTCATGATGGACCACATGCACACAAATCTATTTTCTAATTAATTAACTGGATAATTAATGTACCTACTGAGCACCAGACAAGGTTTGAGGAGCATGTCCCTGTCTCAGGGTGTTTAGGGGAACATGCTTAGACAGCCAATTCCAACCCAGTGTGATAAGAAATGTTGGCAGCTAAGAAAGGCATGAGCTGGGGAGTGTGGCTCAGTGGTACAGCACTCTACCAGCTTATGCAAGGCTAGAGACCCGGTCCACGGCATGGGGAGGTGGAGGTCAGGGGCGGGGAGGATATATACCTCTGCAATTGCATCACAAGCAGAATCTGTTCTAGAGGCAGTTCTAGGCTGTGTCCACATCCTCTGTGTGATTCTTTCTTGCCTGTGGCCTGAAATCCGTGGCTCCTCTGTGGGTGGGTTGTTGGGACAGTCCCTGTTTGGTGACTCACAGGATCATGAAGGTAATTTCCCTACATTCTTCTTCCTTCTCCAGTGATGAGGACTTGTGAAGTAAGCTTCCCTTCAGCTCAAGGCTTCCTAATTTGGAGTCCGCAAAGAGATCACCCACGGGGGCAGAAGAAAGGAGCCAGCCTTATGCAAACACTGTTTTGTGTATGTACTTAATACAGGCAGCTCAGGAGACAAAGCCCGCATTTTTTTTGTTTGTTTTTTTAAAGATTCATTTATTTATTATGTATACAGATCTCATTATAGATGGTTGTGAGCCAATATGTGGTTGCTGGGAATTGAACTCATGACCTTTGGAAGAGCAGTCAGTACCCTTAACCTCTGAGCCATCTCTCCAGCCCAGTCCACATATTTTTAGTAAAACATGATGTCTAGTTAGGGTTTCTGTTGCTGTGAAGAGACCCCCATGACGACAGCAACTAGTATAAAGGAAAACATTTCATTGGAGCCGGATTACAGTTTAGAGGTTTAGTCCATTATCATGATGGGCATATGAAGGTGTGTGGGCAGACATGGTGCTGGACAGGTAGCCAGAAGTTCCACGTCAGGATCGGCAGGCAGCAGGAAGAGAGAGCAATGCTGAGCCTGGCTTGAGCTTCTGAGACCTCAAAGCCCTTCTCTGGGAACACACTTCCTCCAACAAGGCCACGCCCACTCCATCAAGGCCATGCCTTCTAATAGTGCCACTCCCTGTGCGCCTACGGGGGCCATTTTCATTCAAATCACCACACATAAAGGTGTGTATCACCATGCTGGTTTCGTTTTAAAGTCCTTTTTTTTTTTTCACTTTTAAGGGTGACCCCTACTGTTCATTTTTCTTTGCTCCCATAGAGTACCAGGATGTAGGGGTTGTAGGCGAAGAAAGGGTCCAGAGGTAGACAAAAATCATCAATGGCATCAGAGTTGGTGTGCCTCAGCTAGGTTTACTAGTGTTGTGATGAAACACCTTGACCAAAAGCAACTTGGGAGGAAAGGGTTTATTTCACTCACAGTTCCATATAACAATTCAACATCAAAAGCACCGAGGGTGGGAACTCAAGCAAGGCAGGAACATGGAGGCAGGAGCTGCTGAAGAGCCCATGGGGGGTGGGGATGGGGGGTGAGGGGGTGTTGCTTACTGTGTGCTCATCATGGCTTGATCAGCGTCCTTTTTTAAAGATTTATTTATTACTATATATACAGAGCTCTGCCTACATGTTCACCTGCAGGCCAGAGGAGGGCATCAGATCATATTATAGATGGTTGTGAGCCACCATGTGGCTGCTGGGAATTGAACTCATGACCTCTGGAAGAGCAGTCAGTGCTCTTAACTGCTGAGCCGTCTCTCCAGCCCTCAGCGTCCTTTCTTATAGAACTCAGGACCACCAGTCCAAGGATGGCACTACTCACAATGAGCTGGCCCCACACCCATCAATCAGTAATTAAGAAAACGCCAGATCTTATATCGGCGTTTTCCTCTCCTGAGGGTCCTTCTTTTCAGTTAACTCTAGCTTGTGTCAAATGGACATAAAGATAGCCAGCACAGGGTGTGTTTTTACTTTAAAAATTTAGGCTTCAGAAACTACAGATAAAGCTGGATGTGATAGCTGTCTTAGTCTACTGTCTATTGCTGTGATAAAACACTATGATCACAAACAGCTTGGGGAGGAAAGAGCTTATTTCACCTCACAATTTACAATTCACCTAGAGGGAAGGCAGGACAGGAAGTCAAGGCAGAAACCGGGAGGCAGGAACTTACAGCAGGGACACACGGAGGAGTGTTTTTTAGTAACTTGTTCCACATGGTCTACTCAGCCTGCTTTCTTTTTTCTTTTTCTTTTTCTTTTTTCTTCTCTCTCTCTCTATATATATATTTTTGTTGTTGTTGTTGTTTTTGTTTGTTTGTTTGTTTTTTGCTTTTTCAAGACAGGGTTTCTCTGTATTGTCTTGGCTGTCCTTGACTTGGTTTGTAGATCAGCCTGGCCTCGAACTCAAAGCGATCTGCCTGCCTCTGCCTCACTGAGTGCTGGGATCACAGAAGTGCACCTGGCTCAGGCTACCATTTTTATTTATTTATTTTATTTTTTAAGGTTTTTTGAGTGCTGGGAGTAAAGGCGTGCACCACCAGGCCTGACTCAGCCTGCTTTCTTATGCAACCAAGGCCTAGCTGCCCAGGGGTGGCACCACCCTCAGTAAGCTGAGCCTTCCCATGTTAATCATTAGTCAAGAAGATGCCTTACAGGCTTGTCTACAGTCTAGTTTGACAAGGCATTCTTTTTCAACTGAGGTTCCTTTTCCTAGATAACCCTAGTTTGTGTCAAGTTGACAAGAAAAACTAACCAGCACAGTGGCATAGGCCTTGGGAGAATTGTTACACGTTTTAGTTAAAGGCTAGCCTAAGATACACAGTGAGACTCTGTTTCAAAACACCAAAACAAACAAGCAAAACTACAGGCAGTATATATGCTACTTTTGTTGTGTCACTTTTAGTTCAAATCTAGGCTTACTCATGAAAAGGAAGGCAGTATGTTTGAAATACTTTCTGTGACAGAACCCAAATGATTTCTGTATGTCTACAAATATATCATGAAGTTACTTTGCAATGTAAATTTGCCTTACTGTTCCTTACTGTTCCGGCTCTGTAACAACTCAAGCTCATAAAATAACTATAAAATGCCCTTTAAATATTCTTCATGGCTGTATTTTTTTTCCTTCCCTTCCTGTTTCTGTTTTGTTAGGTTCATGCTGAAAAAAAATAATTGTCTTGCTGGGGTGCAGAACCCCTGGTAAAGGGAGATAAAAAGAGGGTGGGACAAAACAAACCAGAAACGTGCTAGGGAAACTGAAAGAGAGCAAACGGTCCAAGCACATCACCCAGAGTTGATTTTCACTGATACGCCAGCAGCCCCCGTGCTGTGGCCTAGTCATTAGAGTAAGCCTGAGCAGGCCTGCACACTGTGTTCACATTGACCAAAAGCGGATAGTCTGAAAGCGCTTTTTATCAAGCAGTTTGAGATGCCATATCTTTTATTACGAAAGACTTTAATATCTACTCGTAACGAGATACTCCCCTAGGAAGCCTTAGCACAATAACTGAGTTTAGGGTTACTAACATTAACACCATCGACTACTGTCTGATAGATAGTCCATTGCATCAGCATCCTTTGCCTTTTCCTGGTTTGAGGATCACACATTGCCTTTAGCTGTGATGTCTCTTTGGTCACCTGTAATCTGGACCAGGGTCTTGGCATCTTTGTGTTTTCGCACCATTGGTATTTTCGATGGGTACCGATCAATTCTCTTGCAGGTTCCTCCTTGCTTTGGTTTTGCTTCATGTTTCTTTACAGATGCGTTCAGCTTATGTATTTCTGGCAATTAAATGGTATTGTGTCTTTTGCAGGCAATCAAATCAGAAAGTTCACAATGCCAGTACATCTCACTACCAGTGATGCAAACTCTCATTTTACTTGTTAGTGTACCGTAAACCATAACCAAGCATGCATAGCCAAATATGTTTCTCCTCTCATTTTATCATGAAAGAGATTCATAGCAAGCTAAACTGCTCTAATTTAGCCTGCTTGAGTATAGTCCTCAATGCTTAGTCTTCTTGCCGTGTCTGCAAATATCTGGGCTTTGTGTGATTAATAAGGCTGCAGCAGGGCACTAGAAGGCTGCATATAAAAATGATACAAGTAACAAATTACCCCTGAACATGTGGATCACAATTCTCTTTATACTGCACAACCCAACACATAAGAAATTTACACTGGAAACCTGGGGCTGATTTAAATTAACAGTGGACCTCACTGGATAGCTCTGAGTTCATTAAAAGAAACTTATTGGCTTCAGTGCCTGACTCTGTCCTAACCTGGACGTATACAGGAGCTTACAGAATATCTTTGCACAGATTGTATATACATTTTAGATTTGAGGCTCCTGTACATGACAATGGCTATAATAAAGTTATCCAAACTTAGCCACTTGAAAACTACATATCACCCAGCTAGAGCTCTCATTCCCTGCATATTTTTTTTTACTCTATAGGCTTTCATGTCTCTTTTCCTAGTGGCTAGAATTTTTCCCCAGGACTCAGGAACACACACACACACACACACACACACACACACACACACACACATATCTACAGGGCCTACATACATATCCACTTACTAATAGGGCTTGAGGTCTGTTTCCTAGGCCACAGACTCTGAGATCTGTTTCTTTCCCTCTACAAAGTCAGTTCTGCTTACATTGAAATACGCTGCTGTGAACGCTGTCGAAATGCAGAATCACTCTATACGAGTGTCTTCTTAGCCACTGGTCCACTCTCCCACATGACCCAAGCACAGGACAGTCCCACCTCCCTTGGAAGTGTCTTATCACAGAGTTCTTCCTCTACACACAAGCACAAGGAAATGCAGGGATCTTCTGAAGACGGAGAGCTACACACAGGAGCCAAACGACAGCCTCGCTGGCTGTGCCGTGCCAGGGACCAGGCTAGCCTTCTGACAGCAGAGGTGCTCCACGGACATGATCAAGGCACTGTCCCCTCTCTTGGCAAGTGTGGGTTGTTGGCAGCTGAAAGATGCCAAGGCCTTTCAGTCTAGTCTGCTCATCTCAAGTTCAGCCACAGAGCCGAAGCCCAGCCAGGGCTTGGAGGCCTCTAGATTTCCTATCAGATGCTGCACAGAAGATGGTCCTAACAAAAACACCGGCCTGGACAGGTGTAGGCACTGGGCAATGGCCCTTACAATGATTTCCATCAGGAAAATATAGTCTATGTTTGGAACAAAAAATTTAAAATATTTATTTGCTCTTATGTGAACATGTGAGTGCCTGCACACACACACACACACACACACACACACACACACACACACACACACACACACACATATATTCACCATGTTTCTGCTTGGTGCCCTCAGAGGTAGGAAGAGGGTGTCTCATCGCCTGGAACTGGAATTACAGGTGAAACTGTCATGTGTGTGCTGAGAACTGATCTCCCGTCCTCTGAAAGAAGAAGTGCTCTTAACAACAGAACTATCTCTCCAGCCCCCCCCCCCATTTTAAGAGCACCCAATGTGCCTTTAAAGCTGGAGAGCACATACAACTCATGATAATCCATGCAACTAATTTTGTGGATTTCTTATTTATAATACGACCCAGTACAATAGCTACTTGGGATGTGTGGGGAGTGGGGGAGATACCGAAAAGTGTAGGACACAGTCTTCTATGCTAGAAGTCTGATATTATCCTGAGGAGATGATCCATACATGTATTAAACACTTACGAGTACACGGTAATGTCTGACGGCATGCTCAGATGAGTGGAAGAAAAAAAAGGGGGGGGGGCGACTACTGGAAATGGAGGAAGAGTAAGCCATGTGGCTGAACGCTGGGGCTCATAAATCAAATGACCTCCACGAAGCCTCAGCTTCTCCATTTCCTAGCATTGTGACAAAGTTACTTAAGTTTGCTAAGACACTGAGAACAGCTCTGAACAACGTTTTTGGTGACCTGGAAGTGTTCGCAACTATAGCCATCTCTACTCAGCTCCTGGGTAGCACGCGAGCACGGGACAGCTTGACGGAATCATAACGGATAACTCGCGCCAAGCCTGCTCAAGTTATGTTTGTAAGTTTGTTGGCACGCACTAGACAGCAAGGCCCTAATTCTACCCCGCAGTCAGAGGACCACACAGCACCCCGCCATGCGAGATGCCCGTGCCTGTCTCTAGGGGGCGCTGCCGCTCGTCCGCCGCGGCTGGCCAGGAGCGCGTCCCCGCCCCGCGCGTGCGCGCCGCCCAGGTGAGGAGGCGGCCGGGCCGAGGCTGGGCGGGCTCCTTTGAGGGGCGGAGCCCGAATGGCCAGGGCGGGCGGGGCTCAGCCGGACCCGGGCTAGAGGAGGGACCAGCCGCCGCCGTCTCCGTCTCGCCACCACGGCCCCTACACACCCCGCAGCCACCGCGGGAGGAGCGGAAGCCGGCGGCCTCGCCCGTTCCAGAGACGCGCCGGCCCGAGCGCTGAGGACTGGCGGCCGCCTCTCTCTCTCCGGCCGGACCCCGCCCGAGCGTGCCGCGCGCCCCCGCCCCAGCCCCAGCCCCAGCCCGAGCGCGCCCACCTGAGGCCCCGCGCCCACCTGAGCCAGCGCCATGGCGGAGCAAGAGAGCCTTGAGTTCGGCAAGGCGGACTTCGTGCTGATGGACACCGTCTCCATGCCCGAGTTCATGGCCAACCTTAGGCTCAGGTGAGCGGGTCACGGCAGCCACGCTCGGGTTTCCCGAGAGGGGGCGCTGCTGAAGCTTCGGGGGTGACCGGGGGGCGAGCAGCTCCAGCGCAGAAGTGCCGCGGGGTGACAGGGGGTCCGCGGCGCTGGGTGGTCACGCCTCCTCGAGAGAGGACTCCTCCATGGTGCGGCCTTGGGACTCTAGGGTGTGGTGAGGTGTAGGGTTCAACTTTTAGGGGTCTGGGGTCGTCCCTATGTGGTGTCCAGATTGGAGGCCATAGGGGTATGCTGAGCTTGAGGTCGCTTGGGGCTGTGCTAGCCTGTCCAGTGCCAGGTAAGTGATGTGGGCGGGATCGGGTGACTTAATGGAACAAAAGTAAAGGAAAAGAAGGAAAAGAAACTTTTGGGAGCCGTTTGGTGTCCCCTGGCGGCCCTAGGAAAACTGGAGGGCTCCTTTAAAAGAGGCTGTCATCTCTTCCCGCTTTCGTTCTTGACTTTTCTTTTTCTTTTTCCTGGCGTGGTTCCATCCTGCCATTCAGGATGCTATGGAGTGAACCCTGAGCTGTCTGTCTGTTCCGGGACACGGGTATTTTTTAGTTACTCGTTCGACGTAATTAGACACGTTTCCAGACGTCGAAGAGACTGCTGTACTTGCCAGTGCCAAGATAAACTGTCTGAATTTGACAAGGCGCTCATGGTTTCGGTTTTTTCAAGGAGTTTTATGGATGGAGCCCTTGTATTACTGACATCCTTGAGAATTTAGTCACAACTCAATGCCTCAAAATGGGCTTCCAAGAGGCACTTATTTTAGAAAGGCTTCTATATGTGATTATTTCATTTTTGATAGCGTAATATGTAATCCGAGTACTAAAGAAGTTTGACTTAAAAAAAAAAGTGAACCCGAGTTTTCCCAGCTTTGCTCTGTCTGTTGCTTGTAAACCTTATAGCTAAATATAACTTCTTTAAACTTAAAATCTGAAAGTCATAATCACGTTTGGATATTTAACTAACCTTATTTTTCACTGTCAACCTTATTTTCATAATGAAAAGAAAACAACCCTAGTTTAATCTTTGAACTAACAAAACAGTTTCATATGTTCTGTTCTGCTATATAGCTCGGAGTGACCTTGAACTTGTGCGTTTCCTACCTCTACTTCCTGCATGCTGGGAGTACAGGTGTGCACTGCCACACCTGATTTGTGTAACGCTAGGAATCAAACCCAGGGGGCTTGGAGCCTCAGGCAACCACTCTTATCAACAGGCAGGCAGGGCTGCATCACCAGCTCCCATCTGTTCTCTATCAGGCCTCCTTATGTTTGGAGGGAGAGTGTGGAGCAACAGCATTGGCCTTGGTGCTACACCTGCCTGCCATAAACAGGTCTTGTCTGTGGGCCTCCGTTTTGTAGTGATAAAGCAGCAAGGCTTTCTAGGAGTTTTCAGGGCTTATACTTCTAGGACTCCCTGAGTTTCCCAGGGCAGCAGTCTCAACCGTACAGAGTGTATTGCTAAATAGAATGTTGCATAGTAATGCGCAGTCCCTCGGTGTCCTCAGAATGTCCATCCCAAGAGTCCCTGCGGATTCTGAAATCTGAGGGTGCTCACCTATAATGCCATCTACTTCAGGGGTGATGCTGGAACATACGTTTGAGGCCGATCTAGGAAGTTTATCAAAACTCAGTACTAAAAATTACAATGAGGGGCTGGAGAGATGGCTCAGCGGTTAAGAGCACTGACTGCTCTTCCAGAGGTCATGAGTTCAATTCCCAGCAACCACATGGTGGCTCACAACCATCTATAATGTGATCTGATGCCTTCCTCTGGCCTGCAGATGTACATGCAGGCAGAGCTCTGTATACATAATAATAAATAATACATCTTTTAAAAAATTACAATGAAAGGATGCCTGAACCAGTGTACACTGACATAGTAGGCTAGTAGCCCCTTCATTTATGTGGGGCATATATTCCAAGAAACCCCCTAGTGGATAAACCCTATGTACTCTTGTTCTTCCCTACAACTGCAAGCCTGTGATCAGCTTTATAAATTCAACACAATAAGAGATAAAATATGACTAATATTAAACAGAACTATTATAACAAGATATTGAAATAGAGGTTAGGTGGAGTTTCTTGTGGCTTCTCTTTCAAAAGGTAGTTTTGTACCATACTCACCTTCGTTGATAGCATACAGCTGAAAATGCAGAAAATGAAGTTTTGGATAAGGGCGTCTTTTTTGCATCTAGTCTGTATACACACGCATTCCTTCCTGTATTGTTTTTCTTTGAAGTCCTGGCGACTGGGCTAGCCAAGTGCTCTCCCACTGCACTGCATCTTTAGCCCCTCTTGTGTACTTTAAACCATTGTACTGGGCTACTTATAATGCCTAGTACGATGCAATGCTATGTAAACAGTTGTTATATTATCAAGGGGGTAATGACAATACAAAGTCTGAAGAGCACGGTCAGCACTGATACAGTGATACAATGCTTTCTCCGAATCTTTTCAGTTCTCAGTTGATTGAATTTTAATCTGCGAATATAGAACCAGCGGTTACAGAAAGCGGATACAGATCATATCCGTAGCACTATATTAGCATGTTGCACCTTTTTTTTTGTTAAGTTGGTTGTTGTTTTTGTCTGTTTGTTTGTTTGTTGGCTGGTTTTATGGTTAGTCTCCCAATGTGTAGCCTCAGACGTAAAGCAGTCTTCTTCAGCTTCCTGAGTTCTGGTATTACTAACATCTGACACTGTGGTTTATATGTTAATCTAAAACCAAATTTAGATGCTCAACTTTATATAAATGGCCTCAAATACTATGCTAATCAACATGATGTAATTGCGACTGTAAGCAGTACTGTGGTGGTTCAGAGTCGATGGCTGAGATTCACATTCTCGCTTTACCACTTTCCTGCTGTGGCCTGGATAGCTTGCCTAAATATTTCTGTATCTTTATCGCTTTTTTAAAAAGTAGAATTAGGGTTGTCTTGAGGTTAAATTTAGTTAATATATGTAATTCCAAAGACAAATTCCTGGCAAATACTTAGCAGCGCCATTCAAAGTTTTCTCAAGTGTACATAAAGCAGAGAAAGAGTATGGAAAATAATACTCTTACAAATTAAACTTGCTCACAGTTATTGGAGACTACCATACTTACCCCCACTATGGATCTATGTGCTTTGAGAAGCCTCTTTACAATTCAGCTGCTGTCAGTTACTAATCATAGTGCTTACAAGACATAGCAGTAGCACTTAAATATGGTGTCTTATTTTAATTTCCATATGCACTGCACATATGTAGTGCATCATGGTACTAATCATGTGTACTACACACATGACATGACACTGACTAGAAGTATGAGGGATCTTCTGAGTTTGAAGTTGAAGGCTTAGAGTCAGAGTTAAATTCGTTTTTAAAACTTCCTTTTTGCCAGATATGGTAGCTTACTCCTGTTAATCCCAGAACGCGGGGCTGGGGCAGGAAGCTTACACATTCGATTCGAGCACCGTGAGAATCTGTTTCACAAACCCACCCCAACCCCAACAGAAAAGAAAAAGGTAAAGCAAAGAGTGTCTCCTCCCCATCCCGC
Organism: Acomys minous; assembly: GCF_964271855.1. Classification (NCBI taxonomy): domain Eukaryota; kingdom Metazoa; phylum Chordata; class Mammalia; order Rodentia; family Muridae; genus Acomys; species Acomys minous. The sequence goes on along the minus strand of NC_140493.1, from coordinate 73,780,870 downwards.
TGAAGGACAACACTTAGAATGATTTTGTTTTTTAAAGGTTCTCACACTCGTTGGTCACAGGCTTTGAAGGGTTTGGATTATTAGATCTTCAGAGAGAACCTAGCTTCTGTGTGCACAGAAGAGAATGACGTAATCGAAGGTTGTTGAAGGTGCTCTAAGGATGAGATGGGTGGACGCAAGGAGTTAGGTATGAGTAAGACCTGTTCCTTATCTCGAAGAGGTGGCCAGTCAGCGCACACAGGGAGAAGGGTGAGAATTGCGATTCATTTAGATCATAGAAGCTAAGATGGCTGTTTGCCAAGTAATTCTGCAAACTTAATTGTCCTGGAAGTTCAGAAGAGGGAGAAATGCTGGGGGGGGGGTGACTCAAACACCCTGAAGAGTTGAGCCAAGTCCCAGAGGATGAGTAGTGCTCATCTGGGTGGACATGTGGGCGGAGAACATTCCAGGTGCGTACGGTGGCATGAGTAGGGGTGGCAGCATGAGAGCAGGCTGTGTTTAGGTGATCGTGAGTGGGCTGTGTGGGCTGCAGAGGAGTTGCTGCTGGTCACGGAGGGGGGTGGAATCATGGGCTCTCATGAGCAGGATTCCTGGCTAATGCTCAGATTACCAGGCTGCCTTTTCCCTGCCAAGCAGAATTCTAGATTGTCAGATACCTGTATGTGTTTGCTGCTGTTGTTGATTTTTTTGGGGGGGGGGTGCAGTGAGGGGAGCGGGGGCGGACACGGTTGTCATTTCACTACATAGCCAAGGCTGACCTCAAACTCATAATCCTCCTGCCTCTGCTTCTGTGTGCTGGATTGCAGGTGTGTGACACCACAGGCCGCATTTGTGTGCGTAACTTTGAGAGTCGGCTATGGTTCTCATCACGGGGCTCATCAATTGCTCAGTTGTTAATTCCCTGGAGCCTTAAGTGTGGTGCCAGCAAAGGGTTAGCTCCAAATCCACACAGCCCTCTCTGGTAGCATAGGCATCCGGCCATCTCAGCGTTTCCCGCTCCCTGGCGGTGAGTTCCTGGACACTTGCTGCTGTGTCTCTTGGCTCTCCGTTTCACTTTATTTACAGGTGACTGGGAGTCAGCATTGCAGAGCATGTGCCCAGAAGAGATAAGAAAAACCGTTTTCAGCATGGATGGCTTGGGCAACACCAAGCACATACTTTTGTCTGTTTGCTGGTGAAATGGGAGGTGTCTGGTTGAGGGATGGTGCAGGTATGCAAATGCAATTCCTGAAGGTGTTTTTTAATTTATTTTTATTTTTTATTTTTTATTTTTTTTTAATTCTTGCCTGTCCCCATGCTGGCTCCAGTTTGTACTCCTTGCTCTGGAATGTCTGGTCCTCTTGATTTCTGCCTGGCTCTTCTGCATGGACCATTTCCTTCCTTTGGGGTCTGTAACAAACGGTGGAGAACTAAGCTGCAGTTACTGAAGGGGTCTGTGCGTCAGAACAGTGGAAAGTTTCTACCACTGTGCTGGGCACCCAGTGCATTCCTTTGTGGTAAGAGTTTCTGTATTATAGATAGAGAAGAAAGGATTGCTTCGGTTACTTTTAATAAAAAATTTACGGCGTTGGGTGTGGCGGTCCACACCTGTCAATCCCAGCACCTAGGAGGCCAAGTCAGAAGAACTGTGAGTTCAAGCCAGCCTGGATTACGATAAAATAATCTATCAAGTAAATGGGTAATTTAAAACCTTTTATGTAAGTTTGGAGTTGTCTTTTCAGAGCTAGTGGTGAGGTCTGTAGTGTAATTCAGAGGATGTGCTGCCTAGCACGTCCTGGGTTTAATCCCTAGCATCATCCAAAGGGGGGGAAAAACCAACAAAGTATTTGGATTGTTGTTTTCTGCTTCTCCTCTGTTGGAACTAAAGCTTGATTTTTGAACATTTACTGCAATGCACCTGTGTGTGTGTGTGTGTGTGTGTGTGTGTGTGTGTGTGTGTGTGATGTGAAAGAGATGGCACGTGCTGGTATGAGCAGGCATATCTGAGAAGATTCCATTTGTATTTCTTGCTCTTGTAACAAAACCTACCAGTGTCTTCAGGCGCTCTTCTCTTCCTCCCAGAGGTCTCCTGTAGAGGAAGAGGCTTGCTCTATTACTTCTCTTTAATTTTTCAGTGGTTGTGGTAGTGGCAAAGCCCTTACTCTGTTTCTAAAGAGTCTGTGCCCAGGAGTAAGAGTCCTTTGAAGTGTTTCCTTGCTTTATGAGCAGACACAAGTCATGCCTGCCTCCTCAGTGCCCACTTGAGACCCACCCCCAGCACCGGCTGCATCCTTTTTCCTTGTAGCCACTTGTTTGGGGCTGGGAGCCCTTCCTTCGCCTCTTCCAGTCTAATCTCTATTACTGTTCCTGAGTCTTTCCAGCATCCCCACCAGCTTCGAATCCTCTGAGTGTGAGTCCTGCCAGGTGAACAAACGGCCGGGAAAACCTAGCTGGGCCTCACTCTGCTTGTCACCCCTCACATAACATCTGCTGAAATGCAAGATGCGGGCTGCTGTTCAGGAGCAGATTGGAGCTGAGGACACTGTCCCTGAGAGATGTGCTTCTCAGCTAATATGACAGCACAGTGTGGTAGGCTTCCTACCATCGTCTGTTGTTCCTCGAGAATAAAGCATCTTACTCAGCCTCGTTTATTTTGTAGTGCAGGGAGTTGAACCCACAGCCTCATGCGTGCTGGGCAAATGCTCTACCACTGAGCTACACCCCAGTCCCCTCTTCTTTTAGACCTTTGCTATATTATACCTTTGCTTAGAGTAGAGTTTTTTAAGTGAGGCTGTTGACATTTTGGGTGGACAAGGCTTTGTTGTGAGGGCTCGTTCCTGTCCTGAGGTGGGGGGGGTGGTGGTGGTGTATTTAGCAGCATCTACCTACTAGAGGCAAGAATTGTATGTAGGTAAAATGGCCTTCAGTAGGGAACCTCTGGCCTAGGCTGTTCTTACTCTCTGGAATGTTCTCCTCCCCTCGTCACTGCCCTCATTCCCTCCCTGCTTGTCACACTCTTTCTTACTCATCTTGAGACCAGTCTGAGGAGTCTTTCCCAATCCCACAAGACAGGGTTAATTATACTGTGTGCTCCTAGGTTACAGGCACACTTGTTTATGACAGTTAAAAGCCTCTGTCACATTCTGTTGTTTTTTTTGTTTTGTTTTGTTTTGCACGACTGTTTCTTTGCTAGACTGTGGCACAGTCAGTCAAGGACAGCATTTCTAAAGGTAGACCTGGGTTCTCCGGTGCTTTGAAACCCAACGCAGGAGAACCGCTGTCTGTAAGAAAAGGAATACAAATTACGGGTCTAAGATTGGTAGAGGGCTCTGGACAGGAAGGTGGGAATGAGTGACTGAGGAGCCAGCCTTTTGTTTCCTGTCCTGCGGAAGACTTGGCACCTGGTGTGCTCAACACAACTTCGGTAGTCAAATGCTGGATAATCAGGCTTGAGCTAGGAGAACTCTTGGTTCTGAGTGTATGACAGCACCTGCTGCTGCAGGTCTCTAATCGCAGCTGCGTGGGAGACCGAAGCAAGGAGACTGCTGGCCAGGGCTGTGGGAGCCACAGAGTGAGGTCAGGGGTGGACTTGCAAAGAGGAAGGGAGTGGGGCCATGGTTGGGCATAGCAACATATGTCTGTAATCCCAGGATTTGAGAAGTGGAGGCAGAGGATCAAGAGTTCAGAGCCAGTGTTGGCTAGTGAGTTTGATGCCAGCCTGTGTGGGGGTCTCCCCCCCTCAAAAAAACCTAAAACCAAAACACACACACACACACACACACACACACACACACACACACACACCTAAACACCCAAAGCCAAAAGAGAAAGCTAGGGCATGTAAGTTGAGTAGAGGGCTTGCAGAAGCTCAATCTCTAATGCCACCGCACCTGCAAAGCCCACAGAGAGCTTATACCCTTCTCAGTGGCATACTTATTTATGTGCTGGCAAGTGGCAGAGTCAGGGAGCAAACGGGCAGCCGGCAGCTGGGGACTCACATGCTTCATAGACTCCTGCGCCCACACCCAGCAGCCGTTTGGTCATTGGAAAGTTTGGCGAACAAACTTTTCCCTTCCTTACCAGACCCTGGGTGGTCTTCACACACCATGGGCGCACCATAGGCTCAGTGCTTCCTTTCAGGCTCTTTCTCCTTAGCCTTAGAGGAGAGGTGAATGGCACACTAAATCTTTTTGGCTTCCATATAAAATTCTTTGGCAACTGCTTTTGGAAATGGACAGCTTGCTCTGTGCCTGTTTTGCACATTGGCTTCAGATTGGAACAAAAACGGGAATTTGGGTTTTGGAGTTGCCATTTGGGGTGAATCACCCACCGCCTTGTTTCCTCTCCTCTGCGACAGACTTCCAAGACTATTTTTATTCAGGGTCATTTCTTGACCCTGTAGACTTCTGCTGAGTTTAGCTCCCAAATAGAGCCAGATGTGGATGGAATCAAACACTCAGAAGTCACTACTGGTTTCTTTCACCACAGACTTTTGACAGGATTGACTCTTAGATTTGCTTGACTCTGAACAGGTCGGGTGCGTTTGATATGGATGGACGACCACGTTTAATTAGTGATCTGCACGCACTTCTGCCCTGAGCTAGCCTTATGTAGAGAGCTGGCTGCTCACCAATGTTCTCACCGACGTCTGAGCCAGCCCAGCGAACAGAACCTCACTTAAAGACTAGCCCCCATTTTCCCATAATTCCATAAAGACAGGGTTGTGTCGTTGTGTTGTTGCCCAGCCAGTGTCAAGTCCATTGAGAGGAGAACCTCTGTGGTCCTCACAGCCTTCAGCCCTGATGGTAGCTTCCCCCATTTATGCAACCCACTGACGTCACTCAAGATGTCAACTCCACTCACAGTTGGTAAGGCTAGAGGGTAAGGCTTCTTCTAATTGTCTTTTAAATCCCTTGATTGATTTGACAGTTTTATTTCCTAGGGGAAATAGGCTTCTTTCGTCTAGCTGCTCTGTAATTATTGGTTAGAGCTCTTGAAGAACCTCTGTTTTCCGCACTTTAGTTTGGGGGCATGTGTGTGGTAAGAAGAGAAGGTAAAGTATACTTGCCACAGGGCCAGTGAAAGCATGCAGGCTTTGAGGCTGCCTGACCCAACTCCCAGTCTCAGCCTCACTTTGCCTTCTACAGCATTGTGATTTAGGTCCGCTAGGCCTCCATGTCATTGTATATGGACAGTGGTCACCTTCTAGGGCTACCGGGATTAAACCATCAGTGTGGAAAAGAGTCTCTTTCCTACTCCTTCCCATATTGCCTTCCCTCCCTGCCCTGCCCCGCCCTGCCCCTGTGAGTGCTAAAGTAGCTGTGTTCTCCTCCCCCAACCCCGGAAAAATAGAGAAGCCATCTGTTTTTATTATTGTTTTTGTTTGTTTGTTTGTTTGTTTTTTGGGAAGGAAGGATGAAAAGAGTCCTGGAAGGGATTCTGGTTTCCTTGTAGAGAAAGCAAGATGTTTCCCATGTTCTACCTGGCTCCCTTGAGCCTCCCTTGTGGGAATGATGGTCTATTGTAAAATTAAATGATAGCATCTGAAAAACTCTAAGAGGTAGCCAGAACATAGCATAGCCAGAACATAGTGAGTGCCAGATTCCATGGTGCAGCCCCTTGGATTGATCATTACGGGCCTTGCTCACTTCTTTGTGTAACCAACACCTGAAATACAACGGCATCTACAGGAGAGCCCCTGTTTACTTCCAGAAATCCATCTTAGGCTCTCCATAACAAGCACTTCTTTCTGCTGTGTTCTGTTCTGCATGCCACATTCTCTGCTCTCATACAAGTTGGTAGCACTGACCCTCTCAAATTTAGGCACCGTCAGCCATGTGATAAACTTTTAAGTAGAGTCTTTTAAAAATAAAACAACCCTGAAGCCCATGCCCTTATTCAACTGTGGGTTCTCTCTGGTTTTCATATACTCTGCAGCTTTAAGCTGGCAGCGAAATGAATTATTGCTGAGCAGTGTGCTGAGTACTTTGCTGGGCCTTTCTTTTAGAAGTCACTCTTTGGGAGATAGCTTATTGCCGTAAAATTACTAAATGAATCAATGTGAAGTTAAATATGGAGCCCAAGTAGACAGTGCAAATAATTCACCATTTTAAGCACTCCCTCGACAGAAGGGATCAACATACCGTATTTTAAAGAAGAACTCATGACAACATATTTAAGAGCTGTGCATATGTATATTACCATGCAGAGAGGATTGAGAACCAAGATTGGATGTGGCTTGGGCATACTCTTGCACAACCTGAGCAGACCTTGATGGAAAAGAGCTGTCTCTCTCGTTGCGAAACTATTGTGCCCTGATGCCTTCTTGCCTGAACCTCCCAGGATGGCTGTCCTTCTGTGTCTACCTACTCTCGGTGTGGCTGGGCTGGCCATGCTGCTAGCCAGCTTCCATTGCATAAAGCCGCCTTCCCCCGTAATGTCTGCACCCTTCCAGTTTTCTCTTATGTTGCCTTTCAATTAGAGATGAAGTGAGATTGATAAAAATTCTCTTAGAAAGTCTCATACTGCCAGGCACCGTAGCTTACACTTGAAATCCCAGTCCTGGGGAGTCTGAGGCAGAAGGATACCCTGACGACACAGCTATGTCGTTGCAGGCCTCCCTCCCTCTTCCTCTCTTCTAGAATCATATACTTCTAGGGCATCCCAGGCACATTAGTGCACACTGGCCTAGTCTGGTTACTCTCTACTTCGTGCCTCCCTGTGGCCCTCCACAGGAATGAGGGACTGGAGTTTTCATTTCCGAGAAGTGAGTTTGCTTTGTGGTGCTGCTGATGAGGCAGATCTGGGATGGAGTGCTAAATGCTGTTGGGAAGGGATGTGTGTGCGGGATCGTAGTTCAGTTTATTCTTGGGGAGGCAAGTCCTTGGGACGAGGGAGAGTGGCCAAGGAAAAGTTTGTACAGTTACGATTTCTGGCTCATCTTTGGGTCTAGAAGAAGGTAGGGAGCAGGAAATCTCTCTTCCCTTTATCTTATGCTCAGTTGCAGACTGTTGTGTACTGTGGTCGTGACACTGTGGGTGGGAGATGTTTGTGAGACAGCCTGTGAATTAGATCATGGCGTCCACTGTTTCCTGGTGAAATAGAATAGTCTACTTGCAGAAAGCGGGGCATTTCAAAGCAAAGGATTCCAGTAAGAGGTTGAAGAGTTGGAAACATGTATCAAGGCCATGAGGTATGCTCCTAGTCCATACTTTGCCCTCTCCCGGTTTCCCCCCATGTCCTAGCTCTACCTGTGAAGGTACCGTAGCTTACAGTCCCCACACAGCTGATTCATGGATGTTTTCATTCTGACTAACCAGGACTCCCTTCATCTCCCCCGCATTCCACTCAACTCACAAAATAGCTGCAGATCTTACTGTAGTGTGATTGAAGCATTAACTCTAACATGGCTGTTTGGCTTTACCAAAAAGATCGCTTTATTGCTGAACAAGAGTTTTCCTAGAGGAGCCACGGGCTAGTACAAAGTTCTAATATGTCCTTCTGGTATGGATGGGAAGGTATATGGAGGAGCTAACATAGCTTTCTTTTCATTTCTCCCTTCCATGCCTCTCCCATGATTATATTATTGTCTTGATTTTTTTTTAATTACCATTTTCACAGAAGGTTCACATGAGCAATAGAAGCAATTGAATTAGTCAAAAAAAAAAATGGTTTCACCCAAAACAATGAAGCAAACACCAAGAGAAACTCAAACAATTTTTCTTTCTGTGACCACAAAGTCGGCTTTGAGGACTTGTACAATGGAGGATCATCTAGAGCGGCTGAATGAGGCTGCTGGCCTATCTCAGACCACTGCTTTGTCTGCAGCCTCAAGTCAGGAAAAATGCCGTAGTCAATTTTTAAAAAGGTCAAACACCATTAAAAACACTTAGGCTTGGGTGGGCACGGGTCCGTGGGGTTTGAAAGATGAGGACCTCAATGCAAACTGAGGAGGATGATTATATTCCAGAGCTACATAGAAATAATCACCCCTGAAAGTGGCCTGATTGGGAAGAAACACTTAGCACAATGTATTAGAAATACCCAGGCCAAGATCATCCAAGACAGCGTCAATCGCATACTGTGTCTGATCCTCAGAACAGCAGTGACTGCACAGCCACCAAAGCTCCAAAACACAGTGCTGGTGTTTCCCAGGAAGAAAGAAATCCTGTCATGTGGATCATCCATGCCCTCCCACTGCAGGACCATGGAACCACACTCAGGTGAGCTCCCAGGGACACTGGTTGCCACAGCCACCACTTTTTGGGTTGAGGTCTGGCACAGTGTGGACCAAGGAGATGGCATTCGAGGAGGGGGTGCTGTTTGAGTCCAGCCCAAGTGAGGACTGCACTGCCTATACCACAGGCCTCACAGACCTCCTCTCACAGGCCGGGGCCATGCTCAGTGCTGAAAGCTGGACTGTGCAGAGGTAGATACTAGGGGCAGCACCGAGGCAGGGAACCATGGCAGATGGAGCACGGGATGGAACCAGAGACTCAGGAGGCATGAACCAACAGAGCCACAAATTCCCTGGGACAAGAAGCTGAGCTGGGCGAACATCAATGGTTTCTGCAAGCTACTCAACAAAGACTTTGAGGGGCCACCTGCTTGATGTCCCACAAGATCCAATACCCACAGGAGTAGGAGGGCATCCAGGCCTTGATGGCCAGCAACAAGCTGGCGAATTGAACAGGAGCGGGAGAGCTGGCTCTGAGGACATGGAAGCAGGAGAGCTGGCTCTTAGGATGCTGGAGCAGGTGAGCCAGCCCTGGAGACATGGGAGCCTGAGAGCTGGCCCTGCCTTGAGGACACAGGAGCTGGAGAGCTGGCCCTGCCCTGATGTCATGGGAGCAGGTGAGCAGGCCCTGCCCTGAGGACATGGGAGCATGTAAGCCAGCCCTGCCCTGATGATGTGGGAACAGGAGATCGGGTCCTGCCCCGAGAACACGGGAGTGGGAGAGCAGGCCCTGCCATGATGACATTGGATGGAAAGAGCGGGCCCTGCCCTGAGGACAAGGGAGTGGGCCCTGATCCAGGGCTCTGAACCTCACCCCAACATCTACCCCATGTATGACCTGTTGGAACACATGAAGGGGTCAGACCTGCAGATTCAAATATTAAGAATCTTCTTGACACATAGAAACAATGGAATATCCGACAGCAGTCCCAGTGAGGATCCATTAACGATAGTGTAGGCCTCCAACCAGACCCATGACTCGTAGCAATGAACATTTGAAAGTAAACATATGTGGACAAAAGGCTATACTGCATGATACACTATTGCTTCTGTGACAAGATTTTTTGTTTGTCTGTTTTATTTTACTGGGGGGAGAAGAGGGATTTTGGTGCATAATATGTAAATCATAGACATTCAATAAAAGTAAAACAAACAAACCAAAAAATAAAAAACCCACTTAGACTTTTTTGAATGACCCTGCCATTGGTCTGGTTTCAGGTCTGACTTACATAGATTTCTGGGTTGAGTTTTAATATTAGGTTGAGTTAGCCGATTCTGTTATCATTCTTTAAAATCTTATGAGTGATAAGAGAACCTTTAAAACAGATAAATAGACAAAGAAGGGAGGTCAGAGACAAGGCTGGGCTACACGAGATGCTTTCCCTAAGCCCCCAAACAAACAACAATCGCTAGACTAGTTTCAATGTCCATAAGTTACAACTATGGGAATTTGTAATCATATTCAACTAGTTTATCTGTTAGTTTTTATTTGTGTCTTACCTTAGCCCCCATGTGCTGAGGATCATGCAAAGGCTTATTTCCAAGCTTTAAGGGCAAAGATAATTTTATATATGTGTAATGAATGAATGAATAAATACATATAATTTAAGCATCTTTGTTTCCTTGTTAAACCATGTGGGTTTTTTTGTTTGTTTGTTTGTTTGTTTGTTTTAAACATAGCATCTCAGCTGTGGCTGGCCTGGAGCTTATAGACAGAGCCATCCTTGAACTTACAATGATCCTTCTCCCTCTGCCTCTAGAGCACTGGGGTTTCAGGCATATGTCACTGTGCGCAGCTTCATGTGCTGTGTTTAATGTACACTTTTTACTTACTGTGTTCTGTGTATAACGACTTTCCTGTTGTAACTTCAGTCTTTGAGAACACGGGGACATAAAAATTACCACTGCTCTCAGGGCAGGAGGATGTGCACTATAATACATTTGGGGATCTCTGTGAAATGGTGACTACCTCTTTTTTTTTTTTTTTTCCAAAAGTTTGTAAAGAGGCCCGAGGGATGGCTGATGGCTGAGTGATTAAAAGCACTTGCTGCTCTCCCAGAGCACCTGAGCTTGGATCCAGCACACATCGGGCAGCTTCACAACCGCCTGTAGCTGTAGCTCTGAGAGGATTCTGCATCCCCCTCTGACCTCTGCAGATACCACACGCAGGTGTCGCATACACACACACACAGCAAGTCTTAGGGAAAAAGAGTTGTAGAACTAACTCAGGCATGTGATGCCTGAACCGTAAGACACAGCGGAAACCATGGCTAAGAGTCCTTGGTGGTGAACACTCAGACACGATTGCCCACTTTAGCCAGTTAACTGCATTTTCACCACACTCCCCAACTTCTCACAGCACCCCGAGGCCTTCATTCGGCTTTTTCTTTTTTCTTCTCTTTTCTTTTCTTTTTTTTTTTTTTTCATTTGTTGGATGTCCACAAGGCAGACACTCTAATACAGCAAGCCCAGTGACTCTGCTTATTTCCGTTGTGCCTCTCAGAGTCAGTATTCTGTGTTGTTCCTAGCCTTAGAGCTGCTTGAGGGACAGGGCTGTGGGCCGCCTGCTTTCTACGACTTTGAACAGAGCAGCTGGGCTTCTAGGGAAGTCTTCATTTGGAAAGAGCACCAAACATTGAGAAAGCAGCTTATAAACCAATGCTATCAATTTAGAGCACCCAGAATTTAGGTATACTCGATGATGGTGATGATGATGATGATGATGATGATGGTGATGATGATGATACTCCCAACCAAAAGCAAAAGTGGTAGTGCGTATAAAACAACAAGCCTGGAGACCAGTGAGCTCTGTGGCCGTGCGTGGCTGCATCGTTCAATGCTTTGCTTCCCAGAGCTTATACGGCCCAGCCTTCGAACGTGCATGGGTCCCACATTACAAGGCTGTCACCAAGTGAGGTGTAGACTGTTTTGTTTTGAAACAGAGTCTCGATATGGAGCCCTCGCTGTCCTTAGAACTCCTATGTAGCGCCACCTCCCTCTGCCTTCCAAATGCTGGGATTAAGGTTACGCACCACCATGGCATAGATTATCTATTCTTGACGCATGGTGGGTGATCAGGTGTGAATTCTCCCTCAGTTTTGTTTTCTTGAGGAAAATATGAGGATAGGATCTTACGTTTTCCTTAGTAAATCATCGTCATGGCCATAACTTTGAACAATTGTTTTCAAGCCATGGTTTTACGTAATTCCTTCCTCCCCCAGCTGATGTAAATAATTTAACCTTTAGAGTATCTGGTTAGGTCTACATGATTTGTCTGCCTCCCCCCCTCCTCCCAATCCTCTCTCCTTTCTTAATGTACATATCTAATCTACTCTGGATTCAGCAGCCAGATAGACGCATTAGAAGCACATAGTAAGAAAGGTGTTCTGATGAGATAGAGCTCATGTGTCAGCTGTGGGTCAGGAGGCTTTAGGAGCCTGTGTCTTCTCATCTGAGAACCCCTTTTTATTGCTTTGGTCTGTTGATTCAGGAGGCTAGGCCTAGTAGGTGTGGTGCCACTTGAAACTTATTCCTGCCCTTGGCATTTGGATTATGTGTGTGATTGAACAAACTGAACTTATGAATGGAATTTTCCATGCTATGAGCATTTTGCTTGCTTGCTGACTTTTGGCAAGCCACTGCCATGTTTCTATCTGCATCGCCTTCCACTCAGGCTCCTGTTTTATTTGAAACCTTTGATGAACAGGAGCGTCTTTAATGTTGCCTTCTTTTGTCCTAGACAGGTGCAGCTCATAGCCCGGATTGTATCAGAAGTGCCCAGCTTCAGCCAGGCTTCCTGAGCTCCGTTTCCTGGAGACTGATTTACTGAATCCTACGATGCCCCAGTGATTCTTGGGTACAGCCGGGTCAGCAACCACTATCCAAGCGAGTGTGCTTGCAGCCCAGGGTTGTGTTTTGATGAGGCCACTAGGGCATGACTGTAATGTGAGCTCTCCAGGTTCGTTCGTTCTTTCTTTCTTTCTTTCTTTTTTTAAATTTCTTTCTTTTTTTCTTTTTTTTTGGTTTCTTGAGACAGGGATTCTCTGGAGGGATAGGGAAAGAAGAATGCAGAGACAGGCAGATCCCTGAAACTCACTGGCTAGCCAGTCTAGCCAGTCGGGTGAGTTTGGATTTATTGAAACTATTAAAAAAAAAAGGTAGAATGTAATAAAAGAAGACGTCGGACATTGACCTCTGATTTCCAAATGCACACACACACACACTGTATGCACACACACACAAATGTTTATTATAAATATGTAATTATATACCATTCTTGTTAACACTTTGATATATTTCCTTTGTAATTTTTATACATACGTAAGTGTATACACTTCAAAATTTGGAATCTTCAGTTTCCCTTAAGAGTATGGGCCCTGGCAGGTCAAGCATGCTCCAGTGGATGGCCCATGCCTATGAGTATATTAGCAGTATAGGTTACACTCATAGGTTATTTTCTTTTAAAGGAAAGGGAAGGTACATAATTGAGAAGGAGTGAGTGGATCTGGGGAAAGTTAGGGAAGAAATAGGGGTGAATATAATCAAAATACATTGTATACATATATGAAATTCTCAAAGACTTAATAAAAATATTTAAACATTTGGACTCTTTCTACTTACTAGGTAGTTTTGTGAACTGTTTTCTTATGTAGCACAGTATCATCCATATTTTTTCATGGCATTAAGGGACCTTTGAAAGAATGATATCCACCATGTCATAGTTTTCCCCTCTTCTTCCTCCTCCTTCTTTTTTTCAAGACAGAGTTTCAGTGTGGCCTTGCTGTCCTGCTTTGTAGATCAAGCTGACTTCAAACTCACGGAGATCTGCCTGCCTCTGCCACCTGAGTGCTGGGATTAAAGGTGTGCGCCACCAGTCCAGGCTTTTTTTTTTTTTTTTTTTTTTAAAGAAACGTTCATTTCAAAGATCTGAACACTTGGAACAGTGGAAAAGAGACAATGTGAGTGAAAAGTAACTAGCACTTCTTTCATGAACAGTAACTTAACAATATAAACAAAAAGTAACATTGTAGAGGTGACGAGATGAAGGCTTAGTAGTTTAGACTATGTATCAACATTGTTCCTAGCTGGGGCCACTTTACCTGCTCCAGCTCTCCTGCAGGGATGAGTGGTCCCCCCCCCCCCCCCAGTCAATTTGAATGCTGTCAGCTGCAGCTGCAAAGAAGCCCTGACCTCAGTGGCTTAAATCAGCAGGAAACGCAATAACCAAACCAAGCTGTCTGAGCGTGAGAGGCTCTGGCCATGCCCTGAGGCCCAGCCTGTGACTCCCTGGGCCCTTTCCTTCTTGTACGGCTTCCATTTTGATCCTGGTGCTAAGTCTTGCAGTAATAGTGTGCATTCCACCTGGGCACAGTCACCTTCAAAGGAAGGAGAGGGACTGCCTGTTGTGTTGTGTTGTGTTGTGTTGTGTCTTTTGTAATTTGTCAGTGTTTGGTTGCATGCCCATTATAAGACCTGCCGGTGACGAGAGGCGCATGATTATCAAGGTTAGTCTGGAATCACCGGGAACTGAGGAGACAGTTTACTTCTGCCACACCTGGCTTCATAGAAGGGCATCTGTAAAGAACAGCCAGGTTCTTTTAGAAAGGAAAGAATTGCATGGCTGGAATAGAATGTTGGGAAGTGACCAAGAGTGTCTCCTCTTTATTCTTTCATAAGCTATGTGGATAGAATGGAGTTCATTCAGAAAAGAATGCTTCCTGTGAGGAGATATTTGAAATTAAGGAGTGACTGAAAAAAATAAGATATAGATCATCATTATAATAAAAAAGCCCCTACAATATTTGAGTAGGAACTGGTTGTGCTGCAGATCCCAGAAGACAATGTGTATCACTGGGTAAAAATGTTTCCCCTCTTCCTGAAGAATGTCATCCTAAAGCCATTAGGTCAGAGCAGAGCAAGGTGTCTATGTCAAGGGGAGGGGAGCCACAGGGACCCAGATTAGGGTTTGGAGCCCAAGCTGAATGAAGGGGCTCCAGGCCCGAGGATCTGTGCAGGCAGCGTCTTGGGGACAGCAGCTGTCTTGGTTCTCAGACTGATGCTGTCACAGTGCTTATATTTAAGTAGCACTCAGAATGGTGTGTGATTTAAGATTTACAAATTGTTTATTTCTGGAATTTTCCATTCAATGTTTTTGGATTATAAGCTGACCACCAGTAATTGAAACCACAGGAAAGGAAACCACAGATAAGGGGGAAAGCTACTCTACTTAGGGAAAAAGGACCAGTGTCCATGAAAATGAAAATAGGAATAAATTATTTATTGGGACAATTACTAGGAATCTGGAACTATATTTAGAGCTTTTTCATTCTTTATCTCTTTTAATCTGCTGAGCGCTGCACAATAGACTTTATATAGATGTGAAACTCATGGTGAAGTAAGAGGCAGTTGGAATTTGAAACCAAGTTGACTTGAGTTCAAGGCCCATGACCTATCAACTGCTGAGCACTACTGCTTCCTACCATGATAAGAGCTGCAAAGGGCTGATAATGTCTGCAAGATATTGAAGTGTTTCTGAGCACTCAAGTGCTTAGGAGGTGATCACGGAACACACATAGGAGACCAAGATGGTAAAAAAAAAAAAAACAAAAAACCAAGCAATAAAGTGTGAGTAAATGGCCAATGGATGAACCTTGAGAGACATATATTTATTTACTTGTGCATGGGTTCTGAGGATTGGGCTCGAGTCATCAGGCTTGGGTAACTAGTGCTTTTACATGCCTTGATTCAAGAAAAATACAGCCTATACAGGGCTGTCCAATAGTAATGTCCTTAAGAGGAGCCAGGAGAGGAGTGTCCAAGGAGGTTGGAAGAAAGCCAGCAAGTGTGGTGGTTTAGGAGTCAAGAGAACAGAGTGTAGACAAAGGTGGCTACCCCAGAAATGTCTAGGGAGAGATA
Organism: Acomys minous; assembly: GCF_964271855.1. Taxonomy (NCBI): domain Eukaryota; kingdom Metazoa; phylum Chordata; class Mammalia; order Rodentia; family Muridae; genus Acomys; species Acomys minous. The sequence continues at coordinate 73,765,740 of NC_140493.1, read as the reverse complement.
CATAATGACTACTCACTAGATACAGCCCCAAGGAGAGCATTGGTGCCATCAGAGAATGGTGTCAGTGGAGGGTGGAGGCAGAAAATAGTTTATAGTGTTTAAACAGTGAACGGTGAGAAGGCCTTCTAGAAGGTTGCTTTGCAGGGTGAGCAAGATGTTGACACAAGAAATTGAAAATGGGTTTTGTGCCGGGTGTGGTAGCACACACCTTTGATCCCAGCACTTGGGAGGCAGAGGCAGGCAGATTGCTGTGAGTTCGAGGCCAGCCTGGTTTACAAAGTGAGTCTAGGACAGCCAGGACTACACAGAGAAATCCTGTCTCGAAAAACCGGAAAAAGAGAAAAAGAAAATGGGTTTTGTTGTTGTTGTTGTTATATTTTAAGTCTGAAGAGTTGAGCTTGAGCTGGGTGTTGGTGGCACACACCTTTAATCCCAGCATTCAGGGAGGCAGATCTCTGAGTTTGAGGCCAACCCAGTCTACAGAGTAAGTTCCAGGATAGCCAAGGCTACACAGAGAAACCCTATCTCGAAAAACAAACAAAAAGAGTTGAGCATAAGTATATAATGGTATAACAGAGAGGGAGGAAAAGTGTGTGGAGGGTGGAGAGAAAAATTAAGATTAAAAGAGGAGTACAAGATGGGTTAAAATGAAAGCTCTTGTGCTCTCTGCCTTTAATTGTCCATTTTTTCCACCATACATTTTCTCACCTTGCTTTGTGAGCCAAGGTGTTGACTCACCATAGTCTTTGTTTGTTTGGTTGGTTGGTTTTTGTTTTTCGAGACAGGGTCTTTCTGTGTTTAGTCTTGGCTGTCCCGGAGTCACTTTGTAGACCAGGCTGGCCTCTTGAACACAGCGATTTGCCTGCCTCTGCCTCCTGAGTGCTGGGATTAAAGGCGTGTGTCACCACGCCCGGTCCACTTACCATAGTCTTGATGCTGTGTGGTCTGCTAGACCATTCTCAAAGACAGGAAGCCAAAACAAGTGTCTGGTATGCATATCCTGAATGGTGGCAGCTAAGATATATTCTCTTTAAAGTTGCTCAATTCAGTACTGTCTTCCTGGTATGAACTCATGAGAAATGCCTTCTTACAAGGAAGAGGAGAACAAGGCATTGAGAGTAACCACTGTCTCACAGACCAAAGGAAGCTGATGCTTCAGACGAGTTCACCTAAAGAACTTTATGCCATGTTTTTCAGGACTGAGTATGTTTTACAACATGTATTCATTCACTCTGTCATGGCTACTTTCCCTACCATTTAGAAAAGCTAAATTCTGGCATATCTACCTTGGTTCTGGAGAACTGTTTTAATCTGTACAGTTGACAAATCTTTAGAGGTGTGCCAAAACAATGTGATGTAGTGGGAAATGGAAGTATTAGGTTTAGTGTTAAAGTGTAATAAGGAGCAAATCCAAACCTGGGAAGAGCACGTGTCCACAGCATAGGAAGAGGAAGTGAGTTTTACTGATAAAATGCTACACAGCAACAACAGTGAATGGACTTAGAGCTACCCACAGTAGCATGAATCACTTCCTAAGACTGAGCAAAGGATGCTGAGCACCACGCAATACCTCTTCTACACCCCAGTGTCAGTTTAGAAACAAGCAGCACCTACTGCTAGTGTTGGAGTCCTGGCGATGGCTCTCTTTTGAGGGGGAGAGAAAAGCAGTAATGACAGAAGTTAAGGGGAGGCTTACAGGGTGCTGCAAATCACTGTTCCCCACACGGGTGGAGGAGTGTGTTCATCAAGTTGTGCATTTGGGATCTTGCCCTCTCTTGTTATATTATACGTCCGTACAAATGTGCTTTAGATGAAGACGAACGACAAGGAGCCTTCCAGGAAGTGGTGAGGAAACTGTAAACTCAGGAAGTGATTGAAAATTGGTAGAAGGCCTTTAACCTTATATGACTCCCTCCAGCCAATAAGAATTTGCCTCTAATCTGTTAATGTGTGTTGAGTATATGCCGTGGCTTTAGTGAATTTCCATTGACTGGAATAATAACGGCCTATGATGGTGGTGGGTCTTGGTTGGTTGTTGTTGTTAGTGGTGGTGGCGATGGTGTGTGTGTCCACACTCACCCAGAAATGCATGTATATTTGTGTGCCGTACATTGGTGTTTCCCTAGAACACACCAGCACACCCTCTGGGTTAGAATGTGGATTCGGGTAGTGCACTCAGCCGAGGGAGTGTCTCAGCTCTAACCCCCAGTTCCTGTGTGTACTACTGCCGTAGTTACAACCTGTTCAGCTTTTGGCCTGCATTCATAACTTCTCAAGTTTCTTTTTAGTTTCATTTTGAATTAGGTGCCTTTCAAGAATTGCACACTTTTGGGGTGTTCTTCCTCATGGGCTATGTCGAACCCAATCAGTTGGTCCAAACCAAAACTTTACCTAGTGCACTTTAACACTAAACCAGAAAGAGGAAACTCCCTGAAATTATGAACAGCTCACACTAAAGTGTCATTTGCCTTCCTTGAATGGAGTGTATCATGTACCCCAAGGTGAAGCAAGAATCATTTTTGGATTATTTGTTTGCTGTTGGCTTCACTGTTGATCCCTCCTTTTACCCAGCAGACACTGTGGCTGGTTTCCATAGATGTGCAGACTTCAGATCCAGGTTTATTTCAGGTGGGGCTTAGCTTTTCTTGGCGAGAGGTGACTCACTCGTGGGGAATTTTGAATGCTTAAGTAAGGAAGAGATCTGTTTTTCAGAGTTTCATAACTTTCAACTAGTCACTACTTTGCCAAGATACATTTTACTCCTTTATAGCCTCTTGTAAGTTAGAGCTTCCTGATAATTTGGGTTAATAAATTAATAAGGCCTACCAAAGTACTTGATTGGAAAGAAAAGTAACTCTCCCCAAGATGAAAAGATATTTTATTTTTCTTTGACTTGTACTGATTCCAGTATGGTAAAGTTGTTGAATTGCTAGTAAAGAGAATATTTGTTATTTTTCTGTTTTTAGAAAACTAAGGTAATTTTTGCCTATTTTGAAACCAGTAGCTATGAAAGGTGTCTTTCAGGCTTTTGCTTTAGAAGAAGAGAAAGCACCCTGTGGGAAGGTCTTCGGAAACTAACTTAAAAACTTTCATGCCATTAGCATAGAGGGTCCCAGCGCTCCTAACGCTGCAATCCTTTAATACAGCTCTCATGTTGTGGTGACCCCCAAACATAAAATTATGGTTGCTATTTTATGACTATAATTTTGCTACTGTTATGAACCACAATGTAAATATCTGCGTTTTCTGATGGTCTTAGGTGGCCCCTGTGAAGGGGTTGTTCTACCCTCACAGAGCTCACAACCCACAGGCTGAGAACCACTGATGTAGCCATTCATAGAAGTATTTGTACATTTAATTGTCTGTCAGCTGTATGCTATGAGGTAGAGGCATAAAGACGAACCGACTCTTTTTATAGAGGAAAAGACAGACAAAAAAAGTCATTCTAGCCATATTGCAGTAGGAGTAAGGATGGCATGCTGCAGGAACGCAGAGGAGGACACTCATATTTTGGGAAGGTAAAGTGGAGTTTTCCAGAGGAGATATTTGACCTAAGGGGTGAGTAGGAGGTTCGCAATAGACACTCAAAACAAAACAACAAAACAAAACAAAACCAGTTCATTAAGCCCCTTACTAAGAACTTTGTCTTTTACATGGTGATGGGATGCCATTGAAGGATTTTTAAACAGGGCAATAACTTGACCCAACTTGCACATTAGAAAAATAACTGTATTGATAATGAAGAGGATAATTGTGTGCCTAAGGCTAGAGGTAAAGACACTACTTATGAAATTACTATTTAAACAGTTTAGATGAGGTGTGAGGATATAGTTCAGTGGATATAGTTAATGATTGGTTAGCATTATATTAAACTCTAGGTTTGATACTGAGCACCACCTTCCAACCAAATCAAAGTGCACATGAGACCTGTGAGGAAGTGAGAAGAAAAAAAGAAAACATATTTTGTATTCCAGGGCTAGACTGAATTGGCATTTCTATTGGTATTTGATTGGATATTGATGGAGTCTTGTATGCATCACTTAACTTACCCAAGGTAGGAATTTCAGGAAGGTAGAGCTATTCACAAGAGCTATCAGTGTAAAAAGAATGGAGGTTTGAATGTTAGCTAAAAGGCAGGACAGCAGTTGACATTGTTATTGGTCTTCAATGGAGTTGTCTGGTGGCCAGGCGACAGTGGAGGGTGGAGTGTGCCAGTGACATTGTTTGTATTTGATAACTGGGGCTTCCAAAACATGTGAGATGACCTCTTAGGAGTGAGACGTGAAAGTGGATACCACCTTTTCAAACAAGAGTTTGACCCTTGATTTCTTTTAAAAAAAAAAAGTTTGTTTCCCCCCTGATAATGATATACATGATCTTTACAGAACGCTTGGAAGTCCACAAGAAAATCACTTCTGGTATTTGGAATATTTTCTCTCAGACCTTTCCCCCATCTGTGTATTTCCCATACACCTTTACTAAAACTCAACAGCATCATATTTTTGCTATGTAACATTGCTATAAGTTTAAACATAACTTCATCTTTTATCATAAACACCTAATATTTAATGTTTCTGTGCCAGGATTACTTCTTTCATTGTTGATGATCGCAGTTGTCTTAGTTAGGGTTCTGTGGTGATGAAGCGCCATGACTAAAAAGTTGGGAGGAAAGGGTTTATTTCGATTGCACTTCCACACTGTAGTTTCTCAGTGAAGAAAGGTAGAACAGGAATTCAAAATAGCAGGAACCTGGAGGGAGGAGTTGATGCAGAGGCCATGGCGGAGTGTTGCTTACTGCCTTACTTCTCGTGGCTTGTTATAGACCCAGAACCATCTGCCCAACGGGCTGAGTCGACCCACATCAATCACTAATTAAGAGAATACCGGGGGATAGTTTGTAGTGGTGCAAACCTTTAATCCTAGCACTTGGGAGGCAAGAGGCAGGAAGATGTCTTAGTTTGAGGCCAGCCTAATCTGCAGAGTGAGTTCCAGGACAGCCAGGGCAACATGGAGAAACCCTGTCTCAAAAACAAAACAAAAATTTAATCCCAGCACTTGGGAGAGAGAGGCAGGTGGATCACTGTGAGTTTGAGGCCAGCCTGGTCTACAAAGTGAGCCTAGGACAGCCAAGGCTACGCAGGGAAACCTTGTCTCAAAACACACACACACACACACACACACACACACACACACACACACACACACACACAAACACACAAGAATGCCTCACAGGCTTGCTTATGGAGGCATTTTCTTAATTGAGGCTTCCTCTTCTCTGATGAGTTGTACCTTATGTGTCAAGTTGATATAAACCTATCCAGGTCAACAATCTTTTTAAAAATTTTATTGTTATTATTATTATTATTATTATTATTATTATTATTATTATTATTATTATTATTATTATTGGATTTTCAAGACAGGGTTTCTCTGTGTAGCCCTGGCTGTCCTGGAACTCCTTCTGTAGACCAGGCTGGCCTCGAACTCACAGCCCTGGCTGTCCTGGAATTCCCTCTGTAGACCAGGCTGGTCTTGAACTCACAGTGATCAGCCTGCTTCTGCCTCCCTGCATGCTGAGATTAAAGGCATATACCATCATGCCTGGCTTTTTAAATTTTAATTTATTTCATGTGCATAGGTATTTTGCCTGCATGTATGTCTGTGTGAAGGAGTCAGATCCTCTGGAACTGGACACTTGTGAGCTTTCATGTAGATGCTGGGAATTGAACCTAGATCCTGTGGAAAAGCAGCCAGTGCTCTTAAGCACTATGCCCTCTCTCTAGTCCCAACAATCTAATCTTATATGGATTTCTAGAAGTAACATACTTTGGTTGAAGGTGTGAGCCACTGGGAAATATTATACCTATCCAATCACTTTTCCATGTAGTTGTATCAAAACCTACTACCAGCGATAGACAGTCCTAACATTTCATGGTTTTATGGAAGGAAAAGTCCATACAAGAAGTAGCTGAACCAGAAAATCATGGTACAAAAAGAAAGCAGTGTGTCTGTGAGGATTTCTGGAATGAGGCATCAGTCGATGCTGAAGAGAGGTCACATTAAACAAAGTGGATGCACTCACTGGGTGTGGTGATGGGAGATGTCAGTACAGTGGTAGAGTGTTAGCTCGGTTTCAGTGAGCTGGGGAGCACTTGATGTGAACAGTTTAGTCCAGACTTTTAGTTATAAAGGGCAAGGGGGAGAAAGTTGATAGGCAGAGGGACCACAGACTCAATGGAGGGTATTGTGGTAGTTGTTTTAATATGAGTGAGTTTTAAGCACATTTGTGAGACTAGGGGTTGATAACAGAATCAGATGGGGGAAGTGAGTCGATGTGGGGTCCAGATCTCTGAGTCCTCTCTTCCCCCTGGGTAGGGCAAATGGTGTTTAAGGTGCAAGTGGGTGAGGTCGTAAGTGGATGGAGGGACTGGAGGAGTGGCTACTAGGTCTCACTTTTGCTCTGTGACAAAAGACAAGATATTGCCTCCCAGTGAAGAATGGCAGAAGCATCAACTTTTGCAGTAAGAGCCAATGGTGGGTTTACCTTGTGATGTGGGTAGCAGTCAAGCACATGCCTCACCAAGCTTTGTCAAAGGCCTTCCTTCCTTCCTGCCATCAAAAACCACAGGCTGGGCTGGGCATAGTGGCGCATGCCTTTAATCCCAGCACTTGGGAGGCAGAGGCAGGCGGATTGTTATGAGTTCGAGGCCAGCCTGGTCTACAAAGCGAGTCCAGGACAGCAGAGGCTACACAGAGAGACTCAGTCTTGAAAAACAAACGAAAGAAAAAAAGAAAGAAAGAAAGAAAGAAAGAAAGAAAACCACAGGCTGACTGTGGAGCTTCCAACATGCCAATCCAGGAGGTAGTCTCCCCCGACCCAGCACTCAGCAGTCCAGGTGCCGGGGCGAAGCAAAGCAACCAGCCAGTGTATCTTAAAACAATAGGGGTGGGTTGGTTGGTTGCTTGCTTTTACACATTAACTTATCTACCATAGCGAGTAAAGGGAGGTCTGATCGTCTAGTAAACTAGATAAACAGATCGATTCACATGATATATAGTTACTTTTCTCATCCCTGCAATACCTGACAAAATAGCTTCTTGGCAGCTGGTCACACTGTCCACACTCAGCAAGCTGAGAGGAGAAAGAATCTAGTGCTCAGCCGGCTTTCTCCTTTTACCCTTTTTATTTAGTCTGGGACCCCAGCCCAGGGATGCCGTCTTACCTGCCCACTTAAACTTCTTAGTAGATCCCAAATTCAGTCAAGTCGACTGCATTTTTTTTTTAAGACAGGGTTTCTCTGTGTATCCCTGGCTGTTCTGGACTCATTCTGTAGGCCAGGCTGGCCTTGAACTCACAGAGATCCACCTGCCTCTGCCTCCCGAGTGCTGGGATCACAGGCGTGGGCCCCTGAGACCTGCTAGGTCGACTGCAAGTTAAGCAGCAAGCTGTTACCAAGCTCTTGCGGGAGTCCTCCCCTCATCCACTCTGCTGCAGTTAAGCTTTAGAAGCATTTGTGTGTTCTTGTTACAACAAAGCTTAAGCAAGCAGAGAAAAGGCTAGGATATGTATAATGTTGAGTAGGGAAGAAGAAAAGCAGCGTTTCCTAGTTATTTCTATATAAAGTGACTATGTGTTGCGAGAAGCATAAATGTTTGGTCAGTGGAAGTGATGGAGGACCAGCCAGGTGGAGGAGGCGGCAAATGGTGCACTCACAAAGCCAGCTCGTTTTTATACCCTCAGATATTTTTTATGTGAAGAGTGCTTGAGGAAAACGATACGAAATGCATTTTTTAATGTTTTGTTTTTCAAGACAGGGATTCACTGTGCAGCCTAGGCTGTCCTAGAATTCACTCCGTAGACAAAGCTGGCCCCAGACTCACAGAGATCCACTTGCCTCTTGTCTACCCAGTGCTGGGATTAAAGGTGTGCGACACCACCACCCAGCAAAATACAATTTTGTATCAAAGTAAAATGTCTGTGCTCTTTGATATGTGTAACCTGGAAAAGCCCCGCGGTGACATAGACCTGGTTTGTTATTGTTGGAGGAAGGACAATGTGCGCTTAACCATCAGTGGATTTGTTTTAAAAGGTTCACATGTTTTGGTTTCCTTACTGTGTGGCAAAGAAGTCGTCTCTTCTTTATCAGTTGCTCTCATTTTGCCTCTTATGGGGCTTTAGGTGGTATCAGTGTTTCAGTGAACACACCAGCATCCCCAAGAGCAGTGACTATTAAGTTGATTTGAAGACCTCTTAACAATGATGGAAGAAAAAGGAGTTGTTTCCCAAAGGACTGCTCAAAGACTGATGCTTTTTATGCCAGCGAAGGGCCAGTTTTTAACCACAAAAATTTCCCTGTAACCTTTCATGATTGAAAACATACTACTTGCTATTCAAAAACACAGGCAAATTAGTGAGGAGTGTTTCTAAAATAAGCTCCAGGGTTAGACATATAATTTGTGGATGACAACTCATGACACAAAGTGTGTCTCCTTCTGGGTTTTGTTTTAAATGGTAGGGGCACATGAAACCCAACAATCCAGGCTTCCGGTGTATTTTCACAGCTGTAAGATGAGTGTGCTTAATTTTTTTAAGGGACTTCTGTTCCAAGTCTTACATATCGACTTCTGACAGTTTGTGTGTTCTCTTACAGAGTATGTTTATCTCCTGTGCATGGTACATCAGGCTGTTGGGAGGCTTGGCCTGGTCGGCCAGGGGCCTCTTTATTGTGTGTGTGTGGGAGTCTGTTCTTATAAGGCATATGGTTTTAAGAAGAAATATGAGACACAGGATTGCTGTGTGAAATGAGTCAGCTCCTTGTCATGACAATAAGGACATGACACAGCATGGGCTGTGGTGAGATGGTGACAGTCAGTGGTTCTAGTTCAAGTCACCGCCTGATCCCTGTGTGTGCTACTGTGAGGCGTGGGTCAGCTCTAGAGCGTCTGTAGCACTGGAGAGCTGATGACAATACTGTGCTCCCTCAGTAACGTCGAACGCTGTTTGGATCTCTAGGCCGTGCTCAGGTGACCACAGAACTTAGCTTTTGGGGCGACTCTTTATTTTGATGTAGTTGAAAAATCATGGAAGTTATGAGACATTATTATACTTTCATTCAACTGCCACACTTTGTTTGGCATTTGCCCTGTAACCCCCACCTACTGTTTAAGAGAAAGCACAGACATTGTCCCTCCGCAGCCCACATAACTCAGAGGGTGTTCCCTGAGAACAAGCAGCATCCTAGCGTGCCCACAGCCTGCTTGTGTAAAGCAGACCACTCTGTGCTGCATTGTATGACAGCATCGTATCAAGGTCCTTATCAAGGTTTTGCCAACTGCCCTGATAACGTTAACTGTAATAGTGTACTTTCCTATTCCAAGTTTCATTTGCTACCTCTTTACCTTTTTAATCTTAGATTATTTAAGTCTTAAGTGGGATGGAGAGGGCCTAGTTTTCAGAGCAGTCATTGGATGCCTTCATTGCACATGTAGCCGTGGCAGCGTTGCCTCTGAGACATCATGGACAGAAGTTTTTTTGCAGCAGGTGCTTGTGCTCTGGCCCATCAGTTGGGACATTCTTGCAGAGGAATTACTTTCTGTGCAAACAATCGTTAGTTCTTACTAAGTCTTGCCATTTTGTGCTGAGTGCAATAATAAGCCAGATTTTGGATATATAATAGCTCCTTGTTCATTCCATCTGGATGTTCTTCTAAGTTCTTGATGAAACAGTTCCAGAGTTTCAAAACAGGGTGTTCTCTTTAACTGAAAGAAAGAAAGAAAGAAAGAAAGAAAATGACAGTGGCTACCATCTTTCTGCTGAAAGTCCGCATTGCAGTTTTCTTTCACTGGGCTGTAGTTACCCTCTCAGGTGCATGCTAACAGAGCAATAAATGCTGTGAGTGTAGTCACTTCTACTTAGACTGTGTTTGTTCTAGTGAAGAGTGGACAACAGTTCTTGGTACTGATGTTTCTTTCTGAAAGTTTGACAGAGTTGTCATTTCACTTCTGAACCATCCCCAAGGTAGAAAGAGATCATACACTTAGACTTTCCTTTAGAAGCCTGAGGCCTAACTGCCATCAAATAAGTGAAACCGGTCCAGTTGTTAGGGAGCTATATTGTTCAATGTTGCAATGCTCTAAATTCTACAAAAATGAGAATTATACTGTCCTTAATCTCTCTTCTTTTGTCCAAATTATTTTTCAAAAATATTTATTTATTTAATGTATATGGATACTTTGTCTATATTACGTCTACACACCAGAAAACGTCATCAGTCAGTTGTGAACTGCCATATGGGTGCCGGGAATTGAACTCAGGACCTTTGGAAGAGCAGTGAGTGCTCTTACCCACTGAGCCGTCTCTCTAGCCCCTCTGTCTGAATTCTTTATGGTTTTCTTGAATGCTTGATTGTAAGTGGAATTAGCTACTGTGCTTCCTTAATATTTACATCGTCAGTGTGCCTCCTTAATGTTTAATGATTTGAAAGTTTGTGATAGGTGTAATACATAAAAACAGGTAGTTTTCACAATACTGTTTACTGTTGAAAGACTGACTCTTTTCTGTTTCACATGGTTGATTTAACACATAAAGCATGAAGTTTGGTTTTCCTCCCAGGAGACACGGGGCAGCCATCTGTGCACACTCTATCAGTAAATCTCACCATGCATTCTGTTTATGCTGTTTGCTGTTGGGCTGAGGAGGTATCTCTATGGCTGATAGATCTGCATGAGCTCACAGTGTGCCCTCACCTCTGGGCATTCCCCAGGATGATGCTCATTAGGTGCTGTATTCTGCAATCTGCCTTTTCAGAGGCTAAGACCAAAGCCATACAAGGCTGTATCTCCAGCAGCTAACTCCCGACCTTGTTTTCTCGAGCCCACATTGCATTGTAGGCCTTTCTGAACTCTGAGTTATGTAAAAATTCTAGTTCATTTAGACTGAAGAAGAGGATTAAACAGATTCTAGGCAGGCCACCTACAGAGTACACTATCCCCTACTCCAGGGTCTTAATGTGCCTCTCACTGTTTTCTACTCCAGCCACTTTTAGTTTCCCCTGCAGTATTTCAGAAGTCATGCTATGTGGAATACGTTGACTATATAATGTTTTCCTTGCTTTGAGGAAGGCAAAGCAAGGGTGTGCAAAGCCACCACATGAGCGGAAAATGCTCCTGGAGTGGGAATCACACTGCTTCTGTTATGACGGAAACTTTCCTTGTCTGGACTACCCAGAGTATTCACTGTCGGCCACATGTGGTCATTGAGTCCTTGAAATGTGACTGGTGCAATTACAGAACACAACTGGTTTTCAAGTAATTTAAATTTGAATAGTTCCATGTGGCTAGTGGCTGCCACATTGGACTGTGCAGGCTAGTACCGGACACACTCCTCCCACTTCTGCTTCAAGCAACTTCTCTTTAAAGTGAGGATCACACCCCCCCCCCCCAACTTCACAGCTTTTAGAACCAACTAGGATATACATGCAAAATCTTTTAAAAAACTATACATTGAATGGGGCTGGAGAAATGGCTCAGCAGTTAAGAGCACCGTCTGCTCTTCCAGAGGACCTGAGTTCAATCCCCAGCAACCACATGGTGGCTCACAACCATCTATACCTTCTAAAGCCTTCTTCTGGTGGACAGGTGTGCATGCAGATAGAGCACTCATATACATAAAATAAATAAATAAAATCTTTTTAAAAATGAAAAAAAACTATACATTGAAATATAAAGTGACTTTATCAAAATTATGACATCCCTGTGTTTATCATAACAAAACTGGAAACACTCATATTTTGCTGATAGCATCCACTCTGCTATCTCTCTTGTTCAAATGCTGACTTTTTGTTTGTTTGTTTGTTTGTTTTCTGAGACAGGGTTTCTCTGTGTAGCCTTAGCTGTCCTAGATTCTCTTTGTAGACCAGGCTGGCCTTGAACTCACAGCGATCCGCCTGCCTCTGCCTTCCTGAGTGCTGGGATTAAAGGTGTGCACCACCACGCCCGGCTAATGCTGAGCATCCTTTTAAGCGGATGTAAACCTAGAATCTATTGAGCAGGTAAAGGAGGCAAACTTGATCATCACTATGGAGATATTGTCCAACCTTAAAATGTTCTCAAAAAAGTTTCTAGGTAGAAATTGAAATGGCGTTTAAAAATAAAGACCTTATAAAAGAATATATGGATTTTGTGGTTTTCGGAAAATGTCAGGATGGGAGTGGTAGCTTAAGCCTTAATGTCAGCTCTGAGGTGGCTGAGGCAAGAGGCCAGCAGCCAGCTTGAATTACATAATGAGACCGTATCTCAATACTCCCCCACACACACACACACAATTTTTTTAAAAAAATGGAGCAAGACAGAAAGTGACAAGGAGCACTCAAAATCTTACTACTCAGAATGGTTGTTGTCAGTGTTTGGTGTAGCCTTCCAGAGTTTTTGTTTTATATTTTGCTTTTCATTTTTCTCTGTATACAATTATAAGCACACATCTGTAATCTGAGTGCTTAGGGATGGAGGCAGAGGCAGGAGGATTGAGAGTCTAAGGCCAGTTTGGATAGTAACAAGATTTCTGTCTTTTTGTTTTGTTTTGCTTTGTTTTATTGTTTTTTTTGAGACAGGGTTTCTCTGTGTATCCCTGGCTGTCCTGGACTCACTTTGTAGACCAGGCTGGCCTCGACTCACAGCGGTCCGCTTGCCTCTGCCTCCCGAGTGCTGAGATTAAAGGTGTGCACCACCACACCCGGCAAGATTTCTGTCTTAAGCAGCCTCACATGCATACAAATACAGAGATGTGCAGCTTTGTTTATAGTTAAATGTCAGTAGTTAATATTTACTTTAGGGGCTGGAGAGATGGCTCAGAGGTTAAGGGCACTGACTGCTCTTCCAGAGGTCCTGAGTTCAATTCTCAGCATCCACATGGTGGCTCACAACCATCTGTAGTGTGATCTGATGCCCTCTTCTGGTCTGTGGGTATACATGCAGGCAAAATGCTGTATACATAATAAATAAATAAATAAATAAATAAATAAATCTTTAATATTTACTTTAAATATCTGTAGATTTCTAATTACAACTGTTCTAGTTTGTTTTCTATTGCTGTGATAAACAAACAAAACTTGGGTTTACATTTTATATAATTCCATCACCAAAGGCAGCTAGGTTGGAACTCAAGGCAGGAATCTGGAAGCAGGAAGTGGAGCAGAGACCATGGAGGAGCACCGTTTACTGCTTGCTTCTTATGGCACCATCAGCTTGCTTTTATATACACCTCAGGACCTCCACCACCCACAGAGGGCTAAGTCCTCTCACATCAATCGTTAATGGAAAACATTGCCCCAGACTTGCCAACAGGCTAATACAATGAAGGCATTTTGTCAGCTGAGGCTCTCTCTTCCGACATGACTCTTGCTTGTGTCAAGCTGGACATAAAACTAACCAGCATACAAATATAACATAAACTTGTATGGTGAAGTGCTTGTAGTTGTCTTACTAATAAAGTTGTTTTGAGGGGCTGAAGAGACAGCTCAGCAGTTATGATTGCTTTCTGTTGGGGCTAGAGAGATAGCCCAGTGGTTAGGAGCATTTACTGGTTTTGGAAAACACTGGAGATCATTTCCCATCACGTACATGATAGCTCACAGACCACATATAATTCCAGTAGGGACCCAATGCACAATCATATACTCAGCACACTTACGTATACATAAAATAGTAAATATTCTTCTTAAAAGAATACCTGCTGGCCTGAATTTGTTTCTCAGCACCCGAATCAGGCAGCTCACATCTGCCTGTAATTTCAGTCCCAGGGAATCTGGTACTCTTCTGGCCTTTGTGGGCACTGCACTAACATGTAGTGTATACTTAGACAGATACATACTTATAAATAAAAATAAAATGTTTTTGTAAGCATCCTCATTATAAATACCTTTGCCCTTTCTATTTAATATAGATTCTCAGATGTTAAATACAGGACCAAAATGTCTGGAAATTAAACTTTTTATTTTTCACTGGATTGCCCTCAGAGACAAATGATATTAATTCAGCCAAGGACAGAGCAAGAATACTTCATATTTACTTGAAGAGAGATAGTATTTCACTGTCATTATCAGGTTTTTCTTCATGCTATTCTTTTTTTTTTTTTCAAGACAGGGTTTCTCTGTGTAGCCTTGGCTGTCCTAGACTCACTTTGTAGACCAGGCTGGTCTTGAACTCACAGCGATCAGCCTGCCTCTGCCTCCCGAGTGCTGGGATTAAAGGCGTGCGCCACCATGCCCGGCCCTTCATGCTAATCTTAAATTGAAATATGACGATGAATTTGTTTGTGTTCATAGGAAATTATAGACCTGGCCTTTTACCTTTACTGCCTTAACAAGATCCATTGCTTTCCCTTTGCCCCTGATTCTGGATTATCACTCTCTCCTCTCTATCTTTTGCATTCCCTTAAATTCTAGAGGAGTAAAAACTTGGTGACTTTGAATTTTCTTTGTATACCATAGAGAAAAGCATGACTTAATGACTAGAAAAGCTAAAGCCAGTTAGTTAGTGGTCAGTACTCAGCGTACCACGTGACTCAGTCAGCGCTCTGTTACAAATTGTGTGTGTGCCGTTTTGCAGCTTTAGACTCATTCTGTATAGATGTGTTCTCCGTGTGCTTATTAGCCATAAGGGTGGGCTCTGTGCTGACATGCAGTGTGTCCTGTGAGCTTCAGTGGTAAGTGGTTAGCTACCCGCCACTCTGGCTGAAAAGTTGCATTTTAAAACTTCCTTTTCTTTCCTCTCCCCCCTCCGCCTTTTTTCTTTTTCTTTCTTTCTTCCTTCCTCCCTTCCTTTCTTTCTTTCTTTGTTTCTTTTCTTTTTTTTTTCTTTTTTTTAAATAAAAATGGACCTTGCTTTAGAGCCCAGCTGGCTTAGAACCTGGGGCAATCTTCCCGCCTCAACCATCCAAGTACTGAGGATGTAGGTGTGGGCCGTCCCACAGAACTTGAAAGAAAAACAGAAATGAGATACTTGACAGCACAGTGGCATGGGATTAGAGACCTACTGTTATAGTTTGCTCTTTGTGGCTGTGATAGGACGCTGACCAAAACCAGCTTGGAGATGCAATGGTTTATCTCATCTTACAGTGTCCGTTATATCACTAAGGGAGGCTGAGGTAGGAAGTGAACCAGACGCCGCCGCGGAGGAAGATGTTTACTAGCTTGCTTCCTCTGCCTGTCTCGGCTCTCTTTCTTACACAGCGCAGGCACATCTGCCTAAGGATGGCTCCGCCCGTACTGGGCTGGGTCCTCCTAAATCAATTCACGACTAAGAAAATGACTCAAAAACTTGGCCACAGGCCAGTCTGGTGGAGGCAGCTCCTCAGTTGGAGGAGGGAATCTTCCCAGGTAGATCCAGCTTTGTGTCCAGTTGACGACAACTCAGCAACACATCTCTGTATCTGCAGACATAGTGATTTGAAGGTTCTTGGAGAGAGCTACCTAGAGACCGTAGATTCTCACTTGAATTTTGAAATGAGCTTCTGGAGCCTGGGTACACAGAACAGGCAAGACCATTCTGGGTGAAGTGAGGAAGGGGGCATGTAAGACACTAGGGGTGAGGATTGGGGTGCCAGCTGCCCCTCAGAAGTGGTGTGCAGCTTTCTGTGGTGGAGACAGGTCACCTAGGCAGGTAGTTCCTGACGGAGAAAAGAGGAGAGAATATGGAGGCCACCAAAAGCATATATATGCTTTAAGATCATGAAGAATAACAGAAAGTTCTCATCAAAAAAAAAAAAAAATAACAGAAACCCATTAAGCCACTGTGCAGCTGTATCCTAGGAGCCCTTGCCCATTGGCTACTGCTAGGATGCGCTGTCTCAGAAACCTTGCACTGGCTACACTTGTACTTCCCAGTGCTCTCATTTCCTCTCAGATGCCGCTGTCCTGGTCTTATACTGCTTCCGGTGTCTTCCTTCTGACCTGTCTGTCGGCCACCTCAATCTCTGTATCCATTCTCACCCTTACACTGCACTGCCCCACTGTCCTTTTGCGTGTGTGTGCGTGGGCGGGGGGTGGGAGTGGGAGTGGGAGGGCTTGTCTTTCTGGCCAACTCCCAGCCCTGAAACTACCAAGCTGCTCTTTTAAGCTTGCCGTCAGGATTCCGATGTTTGGTCTCCGGGGATTTCCTGGCAAAAATGATACTACTATCAATGCATGTGTAGTTGCTTACCTTAGTCAGAACTCAAAATGCCAGGTAGTCCTTCTGTGACTGCCCTGCTCTTTCTTCTTTCCTTTCTATAACAGGGTACATGATTTAAAATGCAAAATAATCCTACCTTTTGGCTTTGGTTGGTCCTGAAGCCAGCACTTAACCCAAGATAGACCACTCACTCAAAGTTCATCAGAATTTTATATCTAAAATGAAATCATCGTGTTTTCTAAGAATACATATATTTAGTAATTGCAGGTGACCAAGTTCTACATAAGAATTAAAGATTGGGGTGGGAGCAGCGGTGGAGTAAAAGGCAGAGAAAGAGAGAGAAACAATATAAATGAATTATTGCTGAAAGGACACAGTAACATTTCCTAATTTCTTTCCAAGTAATGATTCCCACCCTTTCATGTTGTGACCCACACAAAGTAGTTCATTTCTACCCCTGAGGGAATGGGGTGAAACTGTGCTTTTGCTTGGTGGAGGCACATGCAGTCTGAGCACAGGTTGAGAAACTGCCCCACAGCGCTCTGGGGGAGCACATTTGTAGCGCAGGCCTGGCTCCAGTTCCTCTCCTGGTTCCCATGGAGGTCCCGTGAGGTGTCCGTCATAACTTCACCATAGATGTCAGTTCCTCTAGCCGCCTTCCTGAGCTCCCCAGCTGCTGCTCCTATGTGCTCCACTAATACCCAGCCCCTATTCTGCAATTATCTAATTATCTGCCTGTGCACTTTGCTGCACTCAAGAGCCCCAGGAGGATAGAAAGTACATCTGTCTTTTCATCTCTGTAGCTCCATTGCCTCCAGTGGGATAAACATCTCCTGAAAGAGGAATTATACTCTCTCTGCCCACATGAAAAGAGTAACAAGAAAACTGTAATTGAAACAAGATCTTGTGTGAGTGTTCTTTCTAAAGAAGACGGCTTTGGAAAGGCACCCTGGATAAGAAAGTGCAGAGCTATGTCTTCTTGGCGTCATCTACCTCATGATGTTGTCAGACCATCAAATCGTCCAGGCTTGAAGGAGCTGGCTCAGTACTCCTGTTAGAAGATAAGACCGTTCTCGTTTCCACAGTAGCAGATTTCCTATGGAAACAGATGCAGTGAAATTTCTGAGGATCAATATTGTCCTAACAGAACGTACAGGTTTTCACCTTTGCTCTATCCAGAACTTGAGAGGAGGGTGAAGGTTAATGCCTTCCTTACCGCGTGAAGCTCCTCCAGCAGCATTCTCGTCATGCTCTTCCTCTTGATGATCTGTTTTCTTCCATACCGTAGCTTCCCCACTGCACAGCTTAACCTCCCTAGTAAACACACTTAACACTGTGACTTAGTGAAGCCACAAAATCACTGCTCCCTTTCCTCTGGCCCAGTTTTAAGTCCTTAAAACCTCTGCAAGTGTCTTTTGGATCCCGTGGCTCTCCGGACGTGCCACTGTGGCTTATCGCTTTTCTTCTGACACCACAGCCTTTTGGAATTCTGCTTGAAGTGGTTTGGTTCTGCTTTTTAAATTGCCCTCTCAGATTTAAAAAAATATACGGGTTTTTGTTGTTGTTGTTGTTGGGACCCAGGTAAGCCTCCTCCTGCAGGTTAGTTTGAAGGCATTGGTGGCTTGCTGTAAGGGCTCAGCAGCCTACTTCCTTACATTTATTCCTTTGCCTCTGTCTCTCTCAGTTATTGACATCTCCTAGGCTGTTAGGCAGCCTATCAGAACTCCCCTGCCCGCCCTTTTTCTCCTTTCTGCTTTTGTTGTTGCTGTTGTCCCACTACAATTGTATATTATCTTTATAAGAACATAGGATGCAAGATGTGTCATTTCTTCAAAAACCTGAGGGTAAATGATACATAATCAAGTTGTAGTTGTTCATAGGTTAAATATTTAAAGCAGTTCCAAATAAATTAGATTAAGGTGAAATTAAGTGTGTAGGGGGGAAACTTGTATAAGTAATACCAGAGTTAATCTGTGAAAGCAAGTGGTGATAGCTGCAGTAACTTCCTGGGAAACTGCCTTAATCCTACACATGCGCCTTTGAACAGGCTCCTTGGCTGTGCTTGACTTCCTTTAGTAAATTATTCTTCATCTTATGGTCCTTCTAAAATGCAGATCTGAACACTTTGCTCTCTGATTACATTGTGTTCTGCCTTGCCCTGCCCTTAGGATAAAGTACAGAGCTGCTTTTAAGGCCTCTAAGATCTATCCAGCCCCACCCTTCCATGGCCTGAGCTCTTGCCACACTCAGTTTCCCATTCCTCCTGCTGCAGCCAGGATGCCAGTTCTCAAACTCTCCTGGTACCCTCTGTCTTTCATTTGTAGATCTTTCAGTATGCTATTTCTTCTGGTAGGCCAGGCATCACACCCCAGAAATGTTTTCCCTCATTAGCCAAGTCCAGTAGGGCACCCCTCATTCCCTGCCTCCGTCTCCCACACTTTTGTCATGCTGTGGTATTTTGTCTGGCTGCTTCTCTCCATGTCATCACCATAAGAACAGAAGCAGGGAATGCCTCTTTCACCACTTAGCTCTAGGAGCTGACATGATGCAGCGGCTCAGTAAGTACTACTCAATGAAGCAATGGCGATGATGATGTAGAAAGCATTATGATCATGACGTAAAAATAGGCATTCGCGGAACTAAAAAGATAGTCCCGAAATAATCATGAAAACTGCGTGAATGATACACTGTGCACTATCAGCCCCAAACAGAAAGGAACATGTATTTGATAAGTGTTGTTACTATCGTTGGTTATTAACTTGAGTAAAGAAAGCTTAGACAAGATTCTAACATAATACTCCCAGTATTGCTAAGGAAATAAAGGGTTGAATAAAAAAACCCTATAATACAATGCTTATGAGCACTCACAGAGGAATATTCATATTTATAGTGAGTACTTTATAGCGAGTGTCCCAGGGAAGAGCCTTTCCTAAGCGTGTGCGTGAACACAGGCTCAGCTGCATGAGACCATTAAAAGCACATTAGACCTCAGGAAATAATTGCTGGAAAACATTATATTATAAAGCTCTCTTTCTTGATTAAATGTGAAAACCCTGTGATAAATGCACATATGCAATGAACAGAATATTTATCATGGCAAACATATAAATGCCTGGTTTCACTTTTCCTAGATCCAGAGAACTAGTATTAAAGCAGTGAAGTAGCAGGGGTTTCTGTTGTTATTGTTGTTTTCTTTATTAGACTGGTAAAGAATTCTGTTTTTTGTTTTGTTTTGTTTGTTTTGGTTTTGTTTTGTTTTTTAAGCTACGGTTGTAAGGACATGGCAAGCAGGCGAGGAATACTTTCTCAGGCATTGCTGGGCACCAACGTCAACTGACAAGGTTCTTTATGAAGTAGCCTAGCTTGGTCTGTTTCAGTACCAAGTAGTCACATACTTCTGTGACTCTTCCCATCTGTGAATCTAGATTAAAAAAAATAACATTATAGGAAGAGCTTTAGATTTTGGTCATCAAAATGTTGTTATAGGAAAAGAACCTGTCTATGTGTGTAATTACAGGAAAATGACTAAGCAGTAGAATATACCTAATTGATGAACTATAGTCTGAAAAAAGTGTGTGTGTATGACAAAAGACTCATAGCCAGAACATACAAAAATCATCATCAAACAAACACAGCATTAATATTTTTTTCAAGCACTCAGAAACAAAGGTAAGCAAGTAATCTATTAGCAGAAGAAAGCCCACATGTCTCTTGTATAGTGATAAAGCAATCTATATGAACAGTAAAATAACATTTTCAGTGCTATGATAGAAACAGCAAAATGTCATGGGAGCACAGAGGAGGAAGTATGCGTTTCTATGGGGAGCTGGAGAGCACCACAGAGGAGGTAACATTTTAGTGGAGTACTGAAAGATAGATTAGTGTATACTCTCCAAGCAGCTGGGCAGCGAGTGGTGTGAAGGGAGAATGGAGCTATGTGGGATGCACCTGTCAGAGTGTGTTTGGGAGCAGCCTATACTATTGACAAAATTAAAGGAAAATCATAGCGTCTGCTTTGGAGAAGGTAAGTCCAGCCCCGGTGTGCTAAGAGAGATGAAGGAAGGACAGTTGTGAGAGGAGGAAGCTAGAAGAGTGTAGTCGTTAGGTGGCAGTTGATGAAGGCTGCACACTGCAATTGTGCCGCAGTTAGAGTTGGACTCAAGAAGCTGTCAGATCGGCTGCTTGGTTGAGGAAAATTAATTGGTGGGAATTCACAGGATGCTGCCTTGAAGAACAGGCTTTGCTGATCTTGACTTTACCTGTGGCCACCATGTGATCTTGGGGGTGGGTGGTCAAGAAGTAGAACACCTTCATTTGATGAACACTGTGTCTTCTTGCCCAGAACTATTTTCCTAGTGACAGGGATAATGTATAATTGGACAATCTGTCATCCCTCCTAAAGTGCCCTGTTAATTTAATGGCAATTCTTGGACTCCTGTCTGTTGTGATTATTATTGGTCAAATTCAGCATAATATCAAATATTTAAATTTTTGAGACATTCATTCATTTGTTTACAATGATAAGTGTCCGGTTTCACCCCTGTGCCATGCTGGAACATCCAGAGTAAGGAAGGGCAGTTTATTGGCATCAGGAGAGCTGAAAGGAAGGTTTAATGTTTTCCATGCTGGGGACTTTGAGCACAGGAGTAACATGATATGGCTTATATGTAAATGGAATCCCTCTGACTTCTGTTTTCGACAGTAAACTGAAAGGGAGGCAGGGAAACTGTACAATAATATAACTGCCATCATCAAAGTGAAGGACTGCAAGATGGCTCTTTAAAGTGCTTGACATGCAAGCATGAGGACCTGAGTTAAGATCCCAATGCCCACATAAGAAAAACTGCATGTACCTGGCACAGTGGTGCACGCCTGTAATCCCAGCACTCGGGGGGCAGAGGCAGGTAAATCTCTGTGGGTTGGAGGCCACCCTGGTCTACAAAGTGAGACCAGGATAGCCAAGGCTACCCAGAGAAATCCTGTCAAGAAGCAAAACAAAATAATAATAATAATAATAATAATAATAATAATAATAATAACAATAACAACAACAACAACAACAACAACAACAATGTTATTATTAATAAAAAAGAAAAGACTGGATGCGGTGGCCTATTCCTGTAATCCGAGCACTGGAAAGACAGAGGCAAGAAGGTTCCTGGGCCTCACTGGCCATCTTAGCCTATTTAATGACTGAGCTCCAGGTTTCATAGGAGACTCTATCTCAAAACATAAAATGGAGTGATGATTGAGGAAAAACACTCAACAGCAACATTAGGCCTCCACACATATTTGCATACACAGGTACATGTACCCACATGCATACATACCCCAATATGAACATGTACTTACCACAAACATATATACACAAAATAATCCAAATGATGTAATGGTAGCATAGGTGGCGAGAAATCCTATTCTATATATGTTTTGAAGATAGTTATTGTTGGCAAAATCAAAGCTGGAGAGTAGGCAGCTAGGAAGTGGCAGCACACACCTTTAATCTTAGTACTCTGGAGGCAGAAGCAGGCAGATCTGTGAGTTCGAGGCCAGCCTTGTCTACAGAGTGAGTTCCAGGGCAGCCAAGGCTACACAGAGAAACTCAGTGAATAGTTTTGGGGCAAGATTGGGCACTCCTTTTGAATGCTAAGGAGGTAGTTGGATTTATGACTGTGAGGTTCAAGATGAAAGTCCATGCTGGAAAAACAAATTTAATTCTGATTGAATGTGTTAGTTTTATATGGTTTATGATTTAAACACCCAAGACTCAGGGGACTGTCATAAAATACACCATTTTACACTCATGAAAAGATCCCAAGGGGGAAATTGCAGATTGTGTTTTGCAGGCACAGAAACACTTTATGGATTATATAAATTAAGCGGCTAACCTGAAACCAAGAGTTACGTGCATTTTAAAGGATTCCTAAATTGTGCACAGTATAAGTTCTTCTCATTTAGGTTTTACTTCTAGTTTTAAAATAAAGCATGTTTCTCAACTCAGCAAAAATGGTGAATTGACTTTTTAAACGCAGCTTACCTTTACTCAGAATGTCCTGCATTCTTTGCTTAGCTTGTTTTTCTCCCACCTTGCTGTATACTCAGACTGTAGGTTGGAATTTTAGTCACTATGGCAAATAGGTTAGCTGAGAGGGAAAGGTGCATTTAGCTTGCAGCTTCAGAGGTTTCAGTGCTTAGTGAGCTTGCCTGTGGGAGTGTGGTGGAGCACAGCTGTTCAGGAAGCAGAGAGCGGGAATGCGTCCTCACGGGTGGGGATTTTTCTCCTCTTGCCTTTGTTTTACTTGTGCTGGGTCATGCCAGATGTACTCAACATAGATCAACTAAGTTGGGTTCCAGGTGCCCATCATCTCTAGAACTGCGCCTACAGACACACCCAGAAGTGTGCTTTTCCTAACGCTAGGTATCTCTCAGTTCAATAAAGTGGCAATCAGGATTAATCAGTGCAAAAAAATAAAACAAATAAAAAGATTAACCAACCGACTAGCCCTTTTAAAACTCAGGATCTCTAGACATGGTGGTGCATGCCTTTAATCCTAGCTCTCTGGAGGCAGAGGCAGAGGCAGAGGCAAGCGGATCACTGTGAATTTGAGGCCAGCCTAGTCTACAATGTGAGTCTAGGACAGCCAAGGCTACAGGAGAAACCCTGACTCAAAAAACCAAACCAAACCACAACAACAACAAAACCCAAAACACAACAAACAAACAAACACCCCAGGATCTGCTTAGAGATATTTAGGCTTTTTTAAATAGTTCATATTTGAAATAGATACACCTGTGTCTTAAAAACAAACCAACAAATAGGCTAGGCGTGGTGACACAAACCTTTAATCCCAGCTTTTTTTTTTCATTTTCTTTTTTGGTACTAGGATTTGAACCTGGGCCTCACAAGTCTTACTAGGCAAGGGCTCTATCACTGAGCTATATCCCTTGCTCTCTTTTTATTTTGAGACAGAGTCTCAGTAAGTGCCCCAGCTGACCTTGAACTTGTTCTAAGGCCAGGTAGGTCTTGAGTTTTTTAAAAAATCTTCCTGCCTTAGTTGCCCAAGTAGCTGAGACTGCAGAGCTGGGATACTGGGCCTACCCTTACTGTGTCTCAGATGCCCTCCTGTATCTCTGAGACATAGTTCTGCTGACCCGGCTTGCAGCCACTCTCCAGTTAACCCACTGACATCAGCTGAGGCACCATATGCGCATACAGTTAAAGTATTTTCTTGTACTTAATCACAGTTTGATCAGTGTCAATTTCCTGAATTCTGCATATTCTCCTTGTATAGAGAAGATTGCTGTCATGATGAATATCTCAGCTTAATTTCACCTCTTTCTCCACGTATCTCCATTACTCAGAGCGCAGTTGTGTTAAATAAAGTAAAATTTGTTTCGGGAAAGCTAAAATAAATATTAATAATTTTCTTTATTCACAAGAGACTGCCTTGGGCCCTGTAACTGGCTGGAAGGTTGATTCTGCTGTAGAGACACCCCACCAGGTGTACGCTCCCTTCTCAGGGCCCCTCCCAGCTTCTCATGGGAGAGCAGGAGAGTCTGACCCCACGTTCCAGATGGTAATAGCACTGAGGCTTAGCCTGTGACCACACAGCCCGGTTCTAGGAGTCTCACAAACCTCAGAGTGTGTAACTCAGAGTGGAAGAAATGGCTTTTGAGTTGAACCCACAGTTTTTTACATCCATTTGTAAATGAAGTATTTGTTGTTCTACCCAAAATCTGTTTAAAAAAAAAAAGGGGGGGTGAGGGAGGAGCAGTGAAAACAGCAGTCTCGGACGGAAATGGCCCTTTGCTATCTAGATCCCTGCTCCATGCCTGTGCGGCCCCTCCCTGTCAGGCCACTGTTTTCTTGCTACTATTTCAAGATCTCATCGAAGAAGTAAATGTTTTGTAGTTTACTTTGGCACGCTGTAGCATATTTTCTTTCCATCATTTCCATTTTTATTCCCAACTTATTTTCTCCTGTCTGTGTGCATTTGTGGTGGCGCAGCCCAGTGACTAAGTCTTCAGCATTGGAATCAAACCCAAGTTTTGCCACCAGACTATCATTTACTAATGGTGTGGTTTTTAGGGAAATTTACCCAACTTGTATGTGCCTCAGTTTCCATGGCAGCAAAATAGGAATGCAACAGTACAGAACCAGAAAAACCTATTAGGTCTCAGAAACCTAGGACAGATGGCTAACTGGGGTGCCTATTAACATGTCAAAGTGGACACACGGGCCGGCCCACCTGCCCCCCAGCACTTCTCACCTCACCACCTACCCTAAACCTCTCCCTCCCAGGGGCTGGGCTTCTGTTTCTCTTGCCCCAGCCTGATCCCTGTATACCTCAGCCATTTTGGCTATGCCGTTTCTTGGTGAGCAGTGCCTGTCTTGCTCGCTCTCTCCCCATCTCTGCTCATGGTCCGTGTTCAGCCTAGAGTCTTTCCTTTCGCCTGCTCTCTCAGGGTTAGGGTCAGTTCACTGTCTGCGTTCACAATAGATGCCTCCGTACTCTGAGATTAGCAGTGTCCGCCTTCTGCTTCGTATTTTCATTCACCTGTAGAGCAGAGCGAGTGAGAAGACGCACAGAGTCACTGCGCCTCCCAGCACAAAGCAAGACTCAGAGCCGCTTAGCTTTTCCATCTCTTAGGACTCCCTTCAGAAAATAAAGTTGATCATGACTGCTGTCCCTTTCTCTCTCTCACATGTCATCTTCCCCAACCTTTATGTGAACTCAGAATTAAAGAGACTGGAACACGGCTCAGCACGCCATGTGCCCCTCAGTCACTGCTTGGTGTGGCTCTGCTAACTCCAGAGATAAAGGAAATGCAGTTTACTTACTCAGACAACTACTGCTTGCTTACCCAGGACCTTGCTGGAAAATCATGCCTGCTATAGTCTGCTGACTCCCACGCTGTCTGTCCACTCTTACTCTGACTCAGACACCACGTGTTTTCCATCTTGCTTAGAGCCACTCCCATACTCAATATCCTGTTCTTTTCCCAGTAGTCAGTGCTTTGTGACTCCACGCTTTTGATTGTTTTTTTTTTGTTTGTTTGTTTGTTTGTTCTTTTGTCAGACAGTGCCATTTTTTTTTTAAATTTCACATAGAAGTTGGATACAGAGACCACAATGCTGGTAATACCTCCTGCCTATCATTCAGAAGACATCCCAGCCCTGCTAAGAAAAAACTGAACACAGCTAAGTGTTGCCATGCAGGTGAACTAGGGAACAAGAAGACAAGACAGAAACACAAGACACAGCATCTCTGCACACTGACATAAGACTGGCCATGGCCTAGAAGGAAAGCAGCCGTGGTACAGTCCTTGCTGATGCTGCCAACCAAGGGCGCTGTGCTCAGGACAGCTGTCTCCGCTGCCTGTGCCTTCTGGGCTCTTCTATAGTAATTGGAGCTGCTTGTTTGAAAGTTGGTTGATTCACAATGTCATCCTTTTATCTTCAGTAAAAATACAATTGATAAGTAAGGGCAGACATTTTATCTGTAAGTCAGTTTTCCAAAAAGATTTGTCTGTTTAAAAGAAAGTTATTTTCTTTTAAATGTCTTTTTTGAGATTTTATTTGGTGTGTATGAGCACTTTCCTGAATGTGTGTCTAGAGGCCATGTGTGTGTAAGGTCTGTAGAGGCAAGATCCCACGGAACTGGAGTTACCAACAGTTGTGGGCTGCGAGGTGGGTGCTGGCAATTGAACCTGGGTCCTCTTCAAGAGCATGCAGTGCTCTTAACCACTAAGCCATCTTTCTAGCCCCAAAAGTACTTTTCTTAAGTTCCTTCCCATATCAATTTGGCATAAAAGATTATTCCTCCTACACAAAGTCACAGGTGATCTGTTTTATGAGCTGTCAATTCGACTTTGTCTTTAAATTTAGTAAGATTCTCCCCTCCTCCTTCCCCTCCCGGCATGGTCTCACGTAGCCTCGGCTGGCCTGAAGCTTACTGTGTGGACAAGGATGCTCTTGAATTTCTGGTTCTCTTGTTTCTGCATCCTGAATGCCAGTGTTACACGTTTATCCAACCATCACACTGAGTTAGTGGTACTAAGAATCGGGTGCCATGCTTGCCAGGCAGGCAACGTCCAAGTGAGCCACGTCTCCACCTCCCTTTCCTTCCTATGGCGATTGCATGGATTGGAGGTTTTTATTGATTCTTTGTGAGGTTCACATCATGCACCCTAGTCCCTCTAATCTCCTCTCCCCTCGTATCAGCCCTTTGCCCTTGCTATTGCCCCCCCAAAAAAACACAAACAATAACAATAACACAAAGTGTAGAAAACATCTCATCGTGGAAGCTGTAGTATGTCGCAGTATCTGTCACGGTATATCCCCCTCTCCACACGCCTTCACTTGCAATTGATCTGGTTCGAGATCTTTGACTTCTGTGCCGCCATCAATATTGGATCCTCATTGGGACTCCTGTTATCCTGTTGCTGCCCTGTGTCAGTGGAGATACTGCAGCTTCGGAACAGCGGGACTGGCCCTTTCATGCACCCCAGCTGTTCACAGATGACACAGAGTTTGGGGTGGGCCTGGGTGTTAGCTGGGCCACTCAGCCTGCCAGCTCTCCCTTATCTGTGCCACCAGGGCAAGAAGCAGGATCAGCTCTCCTGCTCTCCTGCCCTCAGTGCTGGGACTGGATCACTTGCACCCACACCTCCAGAGCCAGCTTCACTGTGCTGCCACACAAGTGCAGCTGTCACAAGTGCTGCAGCTAGTGCGGGGCTGGCCAGTTCTCCCAAGCTCATGACCCCACACTCACACCCTCGGGGCTGGCTCTCTGGCACCCCTGTCCTCCCCAGGACCAGCTCCACTGTGCTGCCTGAGCAGGCACAGTGCCACTCTCCAGAGTTCTGCCTTCTGTGAGAGATGGGACCAGCCCTCCAGAGTCCAGTCTGCAGTGAGCGTTGGGTCCAGTTATGCACAGCCCTGGGACATCCAAGTAGTTGACCACCCCAGGCAAAAACATCCCTGTGTTCTCTAGTGATGATATGAGCCACCAACGTCAACACTGACCCCTGCCCCTGCCGCTGTACAGCCACAGACTCAGACACGGCCCTCAGTGGCAGCTCAGGCTGGGACCTCACCATGGTCCCCACCCTTGTGCCAGTTCCATCTCTCTTCAGAGTGCTCAAGCTGCTCCACTTGTCTTTCTCTCCCATCTGACCACCACATATTCGCACACTGTGGTGGCTCCCGCTGCAGGCTGGCCACACAGGCCCCTGGACGACATCCTCCATCCATGTTGCTCGGCATGGCAGCAAGTGGGTGTCTGTGTCCTGTCTGTCATGCACTGGAGGGCAGGTCTGTGAGTGGCATGGTGGTCCACAGGCCTCTGTCTGACTTCCTCCTACTACTCTGTACTGCCTGACTTTGATTTTATGACGTAAGACAGCTTTGGGCACCAAGCCAGGCATCAAGCTCAGGTAAACAAAGGACTGCTACCTGCTCTACCCCTGATTGACATAATAAGAACACCACCACCACCACCACCACCAACAACAACAACAACAAGGTATCTCTTTGCACATTGCCAGGGCAGTGAACCCCTTTTAAATTTTAAGAGAAAGAATTTTGGCTTCAGAGGGGATTTTTTCAAAAATTAAAATATAATTACATAATTTCCCCTCTCCCTTTATACCCATCAACTCCTCTCATGTCCTCAACTCCCTTTCAAATTCCTGACCCCTTTTTCTTTAATTGTTATTGTTACAGACAAATATAAAACATAAACATATGCGTATTGATGTATATAAATATGAGTCTCCTGAGTCTGTTTTTAAAAACGAAATGCCTCCTACTAGCATTCATATTGTTGTAAATTACACATAACAAATGTAACATGTACAAGGTACAGTATGGTTTAGTACTTAGCAGTACTTTCACATTTTGGTGCAGCCATAACTGCTATGCATCTCCCACACTTGTTCATCATCACAAGCTGCCTGCCTGTCTACAGCGCTCCACCTCCTCCCTCCTCTCCTCCAGCCCCTGGTAACCACCCTTCTTTCTGTCCCTATAAATTTGACATTCTAGGTATCTCATATAAATGGACTAATACAATGTATGTGCTTTGTGTCTGCCTTGTTTCACTTAGCATAGTGTTTTCAGGGTTCATTCACGTTATAGCAGGTTGCAGGGTTACATTCACGATGGCTACGTGACATGCATAGACCACTGTTTCTCCGTTCATCTCTCTTTGACTGTGTGAGTTGTCTCTATCGTTGGGTGCTGCACATAATGCTGCTGTGGATATTGTTATGCAAATATCTGTCTACATTCCTGCTTTCAGTTCTTTGTTATGTAGCTACAGTTGCCACCTACTGGCTCATATGGTCATTTTATATTTATAATTTTGAGGCACTACCATACTGTCTTCCACAGCAGACCACACTACCTTATACTCCCAAGGTTCCTAAGAAACTTGCAGGAGGTGAAAGCAGTTAAAATATATGTACCTGTTCAACTAAGGTTATATCAGAATTTTTAAAAAAATTATGAAGAATCATGAGAAATGCATAAGGAAACACTGTACTTTACCATGCTATCCCAAGATAATTTGATATTTGTCAAACTAGTTTATAATTGGTGCTCATTGACTTCTGCATAATTAGAAGTCTTCTTTTATCCCTGCACTCTCTGAGGCAGGAGAGTTACTATTCAAGGCCAACCAGGGCTACACAGTGAGACCCTGTCTCACAGAAGAAAAAAATTATTATGATTATACTGTCATGAAAATGTGGGCAATGTCCTGTGTGCTGTGTACTTGGTGTTCAGTATTACTAAATAACAAACCACCGAAGGGATACATGTTCTTAACAGTAGGATTTACCAAGCTAAGAGATACTGAACTGAGGCCCAGTCTTCAAGCACCTGCTCTTCCTTGGGTAGTAGCTGGCTGCTGCTGTAAGTCATGTGTTCCTATACACGTCTCCACGTGTGTTTAAAGCATTTATTCATTTACGCCAACAAAATTCCGTTGGCTTCCTGCCCTGACTCTGTGAGGATGAGAGATGGGGATGCTGGCTGCAGGTAAGTGAAGTGGGCACGCCCCGTTAGGCCTGGCTAAGTTCTGTGGAAGCAGAAGTCCAGAGAGCCGGGAGGAGCTGGGAGGGGGCAAGCCACACCAGGTGTCTTGGAAAGACAGTGTATCAGGGAATAAGACTACACTAGAAAGCCTAGAGTACCTCAGATTTCTCCCCACGTAGCCAGCTCCAGGAATAAAATAACGACAGGCACTCCCATGCTCTTGAGCACCATCTCTCAGCTGTGAAATGAGTGCTGCGTCGAGGAAGCAGCAATTAACTTTCATCATGCCTAGGCAATTAAAAATGCCAATGATTTTTAAAACTCTGTGCATATGATCATGTGATCTTAATTTAAGAAGCTTCATCCTGAAATAAGAAATACCCAGAGTTATTAATATATTAGGGGAAATGTTTTTTCTTGAACAGTAATGAATTTGGTTCTGAAAATGTTCTGTACAAAGGTGAACAAGTTCAACAACTTGTTTTGACACATTGTTTTCATTTTCTTTATTAAAGATTGTATGTGTGTGTGAGAGAGAGTATGTGGTTCGTGCATGTGAGTGAAGGTGCCCACTTCAGAGGCCAGAAGGGGAAGTCATATTTCTTGGGGCTGGAGTTACAGGTTGTTGTGAGCCATTTGAGGTATGTGCTGGGAGCCAAGCTCAGGTCCTCTGGGAGAGCTCTTAACTGCTCAGCTATCTCTTCAGCCCCATGACTTCCACACACGCCACAGCAGAGACAACAAAGACTTCATTATTTATTTATGTGTTTGTTTGTTTACTGAGATAGGGTTTCTCTTTGTAACCCTGGCTGTCCGGAAACTCACTCTGTTGATCAGGCTGGCCTGTCTCTGCCTCCCAGGGGCTGGGACTAAAGGCGTGCACCACCACCAGCTGGCCTTTCTTCTTCTTTTTTCTTTCTTTCTTTCAAGACAGGGTTTCTCTTGTGTAGCCTTGGCTGTCCTGGACTCACTTTGTAGACCAGGCTGGCCTCGAATTCATAGAGACCTACCTGCCTCATCCTCCCTGGATGCTAGGATCACAGACGTGTGCCACCACTCCTGGCTCTGGCTGCTATTCTCTAAATAAAACATTTTAGTTAAAACTTTTCCCTCTACTTTAAATTTCGATGTACTTTTTAAACCTTTATTTTTCATAATTATAAAGAAAAACCTGTGAGTTACAATCAGAAGCGATATGAAAGAGGAAATATTATTTCCTCCATTTTCTAGAATAAACACTGAAAAGGTGGTATCTTTCTTCCCAGAGCATACAGCCAGTTGATCCACCAAGTGTCGATGTATATGTATACGTAGGAATGAAAACAAGGTGGAAGGGGAGGAGCCAAAGGGAGAGAAGGTAGAGATCATGCCAATAATGTTGTATAGTATGACTTCTTTTTCCATTTAATACAATATAGTCCTTTCTTCCGTGTCTGGACACTGAATTCTGCTTCATTTCTCCAGTGCCTGTGTCTTTTCAGTTTGAATGTAATTGTTTATGATAGCGTTGTTATGTGCTACAGTAAATGGCCTTACACATGTGCCTTTGCATGTGTGGTCAGTATTCCTATACAGTGTGATAGTGTAGTCTCATCATGTTATGGCTCTTTGACACTGTGCACCAGATTGCTCTCTGAAGGGCTTGTGTTGGGTAGTCTATCTCTTAATCACTGTTTAGAGGCATAGCCTCCCCACCTCACCTACTACCTCTATCCCCTCAGTCCTGGAGCAGGCAATTGTAAGCATGATCCTAGACTAGTGGTTACAGGATCCAATGCTGTTAGTTTATTGTACATTCCTGGGGTTTCCTCTTTTCCAAGATACATTAGCTATTTAGAGTCTCAGAATTTCCTCTTCTTAGCCATTTTGTTAGAGGACTTGTTACATTTTTATTGATTTCTAATAACTTTTTATAAGCAAGCTCTTGCTGTCTGTAGGAAATATTTTCCCATTTTCTCTTCCAGTTTTGTGTATGGTGATTTTTACCAAATATAAATTTAAAATTTTTAAATAAGCAAATCTGTCAGCTCCCTCTTTATGGGTTTTCAGTTTGGTATCATGATTATAAAAGAGCCTTCTACATTCAAGGTTATGGAAATATTCAACTAAAACCTTTTTTCTTCTATTATTTCCATGGGCTTGTTTGTCCCTTTAATTTGATAATGTACTTGGGATTTATTAGCCAGTGATGAGAAAGACTTAACTTTAGTAGAACAGTCCACCCTTTGGGCATTGTTTGGAGGTGTGGTTTTCATCACCTGCTTCCCATGTGAGTGAGAATCCCTGAACTTGCTTCTGTCTTGCTTCATTGCAATTTGTGTGACAAGAAGCTATTTGGTGTGGTGCTGGCTCTGGAGAGAGGTCCCGGGTCCAACCTGAGCCATCTTTGCTGGCTGTGTGGCGTCAGACAGTGGAGTAGTTTTGAGCCCCAGTTCTCATGTGTAGGAGCTTCACAGGGCCATGGGCACCAATTGGAGCAGTGTGCACCTGCCGACTGCCTAGGGAGCAGCTCCGCAGTTACCTGGCAGGGAGCAAGCTGTTAGCACTGTCAGGCAGCTATGCGTGTTGACCCACGGAGCCACGCTTTCCACGGAAGTCCCCACCCGAAGCCTACTCTTGTCTTCAAGAATTGAGCTTTAAACACTTTTCCAGTTCCCAATGCAAGTTCGTTAGTATTTTGAGTATAATGGCTCTACATTTCTAAGTCTGCTTTTGGGGAAAATTGATGTCAACTTGCAGAGTTGCTCTGTTGTAAAGTAGTCTCTGCTGTCCAGTGAGTAATCTCATTTTACTCTGCTAAAAGTTTGATGTGCTTTCAACAGATTTCTGTGATAGTTTATTGACTTGACAGATACATTTACTCTTAGTTCTGTCTTAGTTTATGTCAAGTTTTTCACCTTACTGCCTCTGAAGTAATTTCATACTCGTTAGTTCTCTGCTTTGTGTTTTACTTATCATTTGAAGGTGTGCAGTTAGTTTGAAGTACTCCCCTCTAGTAAGTTACCTTTATGGTTACAGCTTTACATGCCTTCTCTTCCTTCCTCACCCAGGTGTTGGTAACTAGGTTACTATTACTAGTCTACCTAGTTATGTCTCAGCAATATTGTGTTTCGTATTTGTGGAATAGAAGTGGTGTCGGTGGCCTAACCAAATGGAGATGTATTCGTCCCACAAAATGACCAAGAGTTGGGCTGGTTCTCTAGCTACGCAGTGCAGTGTCTTTAGTGTCCCCAGCTTAAGGTGCCCGCTCATAAGCTATTCTCGGTTTGTGACTTTTGTGTTCCTACTTATCTCATGATCATGGGGTGGTTGCCTCATACCCAACTACTCATCTGCGTTCTAGACAGGAAGAGGAAAAAAAGAGGAAAAGGAAAACAGGTGCCTTTGTTGGAGAAGTGAGACTTTCTTAGAAACCCAAATTCAGGGATCATTGAGCAGAACTGTCACAAGACTCCCTTTGCTGGCATGTCCTGTTAGTGAGACAGGAAAATAAAGCGGCATTGGCCAGGCAGTCACCAATGTGAGGCACACACTGCTTTTGTGCCTTTGGGTGGTATCACCAGCTTCTTAAGACCTTAGACCGTGAGCTTTAACTGTACCCTGTGACCCTGTTTGGAAAAAGTCAGAACACTTAAGTGACCTTTTACCTGTTCTTCTTTCTCTTGCTGATTTCTCTTATTTTGTTATTTTGAACACATCTTTCCCCTTCCCTGAGGACTCCCTCCAGTGGGCTAAATGTTTGCCTCCAATCTTTGTGCCTCATCTCCTGCAGCCATCCCTTGGATTGTTGGTACTCATCTCTTTTCAGGATGGCCTCACGTGAAGTATATCCTTTCCATCCAGGCATGGTTTCAAATCACTGCCTGATGTCTTCATCCCGAAATGATAATTTGGGTACAAAATTCTCCACTGTACTTGCTTTCTTGGTAGCATTGCTATGCTGTGTTCTGCCGCTGAGTTTCCATGAGGTCTGGAGGGAGCCTGATTTAATAGATGTCCTGGGCTATTTATATTTTTATGTTAGCTTTTCAAGAAATTATTTGGTGTTTTGTTTTTACCCTCAAAGCTCAGTAACCTTACTAGCACAGGGCTTGGTGTTGAATTCTGTCTGTTGGTTTACCTGAGAACCTCTTTGAACAGAGCATAGAACATTTACAATGACTTCTTACATGTCTTCAATTGTGTCTTGTAATGTTTTGCCTATGTGCTTTCTTTCCCCCGCCCCAGAAATCTCAGAGAGATATATTGATTCTCTATTCCTTGTATGTATTATTTTCTTCCTAATTTCTCTGTTTTGTATTTTCTTCTCTTGCTTTTTTTTTTTTCCAAGCTCATCCCAGGCCTAGATATGTTTCGGCAGGCTCTGTTTCTTTTGACCTTCTGAGGGGACCTCTTGTTAAAGTGTGATTTTATCCTCCTCCTGTCATTGCTTTTCTGTTGCTGTTGTGATAGGTTACTATAAGTTTAGAGACTTAAATCAGATTTGTCCTTTAACAGTAAAGAGGTCCCTGAGCAGCTAAGAAGGACTACGCAGGATGTTGGCAGGGCTGGCTCCTTTCTGAGGGGTCTAAGGTAGACTCTCTTTCTCACTCTTTCTGAGGTTTAGAGTTTGCTGACATTCTTTGGCTCAAGCCTCCTTGATCATCTCCAAAGACACCTTGCTGGTCAAGTCTTTGCCACTTTGTGCAATTCTGACCACACTAATCCTATCTTCCTGGAATCGTACTCTCTCTTGTGCCTCTGTTTCCAGTTTTAACAACCTTTGTGCTTATATTGGATCCACCCAGGCAACCCAGGATCATCTTCATCTTTGAGAATGAGTTGATTAGCTAGTTCCCTCCGCAGCCTGACTGTCCCTTTGCCAGGTAAAGAACACACAGACTCCAGGGGTTGGGGTGTGGCCATCCTTGCACAGGAGACACACTTCTCCTACCATAGGGAGTGTTTCCGTTAGTGGCTTGGGCATGATTTTCACCTATCTTACTGTATGCATTGTGCTATTTTTGACATGTCCATCCTTCCTCGTTCTCACTAACTCCCCTCCCTTCTCCTTTCTTTTTCCCTCACTCCTTTTCCTGCCTCCTTTCTTTAGTTTTGAATAAAATTCCTATTTTCACAAGAAAAAGGAGTTTTTCCTAATGGGCTATTATTGTGGGTTTTGGGGTTGAGGAAACAAGGTCCCCATCTGGTGTTTGAAGTTAGATCTGCCCGTGATGATTTAGTTCTGGGCCAAAACTGAATCTTCTGGGAGTCATAAGGGAGCCCAGGCGGGAGTCTGTGTGTACACATGCCTGTGCATGTGTACCTGCATATGAGTGAAGCATGGGGGTGACCTAGTCTTGCTCATTTTCAGCAGAAAGTGGCACTCTTGTAGCTCCTTGTGAAAACAAATTTCAAGTTTTAAAAAATATTTCTCTACCATCTTGTTTTTCTACCACCTGCTTCTCTTGTAATTCTTTAAACTGGTTTATCTATTTTTTAAAAAACAAGTTTTATTTTATTTGTGTGTATATGCATCCATTTATGAACTTAACTTGCTCATATTTGGAAAAGTTCTAGAACCAAAAAACTGGAAGTATTGTCCATACTAGACATGTGATTGTTTTTTCCCACTGGCATTTCCTTCCAGTTTTATGGAGGCACAGTGATTAACAAAAATATCATTTTTTGAGCCAGGCGTGGTGGCACAGGCCTTTAATCCCAGCACTCGAGAGGCAGAGGCAGGCAGATCGCTGTGAGTTCAAGATCAGCCTGGTCTACAAAGGAAGTCCAGAATAGGCAAGGATACACAAAGACACCCTGTCTTGAAAAACCAATATTTATAACATTTTCAAAATTATACATGGTGTGCTTTGATATTTATAGACCATGAAATGATCTCCATTGTCAAACTAATTAGCATATTCATTACTTCACTTACCATTGTGTATGGTAAGAATTCTTAAGATTTTCTCTTAGCAAATTTCAAATATATAATACATTAGGTATCTAAAACTGAAAGTCAGTATTCTTTGATAAGAACCTTTCCTTCCCCCATCCCTGAGCCCTTATGGCCACCATCCTCCTGTGTCTGTGAGCTGGACTTAAAGACTCCGTTTTGTAAGGGAGAACATGCAGAATTTGATATCTGTGGCTTATTTCACTTAGCTATTGCCTCCCAACTCAACTACATCGGTGCAACTAAGGGTTTCTTTTATTTTTGTGTAGGGCTATCTGTGTGTGTGTGTGTGTGTGTGTGTGTGTGTGTGTGTGTGGCATTATTTTTAATCTACACAGGCAGATTGTTTTCACAGCTGGTTATTGGCATAATGAACACAGGAGTGCAAATGTTTTTTTTTTCTGAATAGTGATTTAATTTCCAAAGAATATAGGACTGCCAGATAATACAATAGAGCAATTCTTAGTGTTTTGAGGAAACCGCAGACTATTTTACATTCTCACAAGCAGTATGTGCAAGAGCTCTCTCTTCTGCATCTTGCCTACATCATTTACAGAGAGACTGCTAGCCTGCTCAGCAGTCGGTGTAGTTTGGTTCACCTGTTCCCCTGACCTCCCAGCCTCCCCTCCGCAAGCTGGAAGAGGGCTTGGTTCTGGGATAGCCAGCCTCGGTGCACAGCAGCTGCCAGTGACGGATACAGAAGCTCAGCGCAGTCCTCTGAAGCACTAAGTCTAGGTTGAGCCCCTTAGTTTTTCATTATGAGCAGATTACTCAGGAGCCACTGTACCTCAACTGCTTTCTTTGTAAATTATTATATTCTACATAATGTGGTTTTAAAAATTAAAAATAGTACACTTCAGACACCCTATGAAGTCCTCAGAGCAGTGTCTGACTCACAGTCAAACCCCATTGGTGCATTACTGCTGTCATTCTGCTAGAAATCTGGACTTGAACTGGACAACTTCAAGACTTGCTAGTCAAAGTTAACAGCAGAACGCCAAGTGCCCACAGTGAGTCTGCACATAGATATGGGCAGGTGGCTTCTGAGGAAGTACAAAGGAAATTTGGTAGGGAAGGATTTTTCTTGTTGTTGCTGTTGTTTTGTTTGTTTGGTTTTGGTTTTTCGAGACAGGGTTTCTCTGTGTAGCCTTGGCTGTCCTAGACTTGCCTTATAGACCAGGCTGGCCTTGAACTCACAGCGATCTACCTGCTTCTGCCTCCCGAGTGCTGGGATTAAAGGTGTGCCCCACTATCGCCCAGCAGATTTTTGTTGTTTTAAAGAAAATATTCTATTTTTCTTTTTCTAAAAATCTTAAGAAGTAAAGTAAACATTTAAAATACTCAGTTCATAGATTGCTTCAACTTACAAATCCAGGTAATATGGTCCAGCATATGCTCCAGGATTCAAAATGAATAACAATAATAAAAAAACAGTATATCTCTTCCTTTTGGGGGTCATTGGATCCTTGACAAATCTAAAGAGGGCATGGCCATTCTCTGCATGTATGAAAAGCCCACATGCTCACACAAACACACATGCAATCAAGGTTGATTGTGCTTTGTTTAGAGGGCAATGAAAGGGCTACGCTAACTCAAATCCACCTGCCATTGCAGTATATGAAGAAGTGGAAATTGTCCTCAAAGCAGAGGGAACTTTTTATAAGAGAATATTAGAATTAGAAGAGAGAAATAGAAAGAAACAGTGACATTACCTGTCACCTCTAGGTCTGTCAATTTCTCCCCAGTACTCCTGAGAGATCCTGTGAGTCATTTCACAGATAGCCTCCTGTTTTGTAAGCAAACTAGCCTGGGGGAAAAAAAAGGAATGACTTCTATGTGATGAAGATTTATTGCTGGGTCATTTCAAATCCCTTTTAGCCAATATTGCGGCAAACATTTTCAGAATGAAGTGAATAACCAGCTGCTATTACTGCTCAGCTCCTACTGTTTTTTTTTTTTTTTTTTTTTTTTAATGTAGGTTGACTATTCTCCAGGCATATCCTTTAAAAAGCAAAATAAAACAGGTCAGCTTAAGGAAAAAGCAAGGAAGAAGGGTGACATCAACTTCTCTGGTACAAATTTGTTTGGGTTACTTCAAAAAAACGTTTTGGAACTGAAATGAGACAGAACTTCCTAAGATTTTAGCTGGAAAGAATTTTAAAGGTTTTTTTTTTTTAGTGCACTCTTCTCAGACATAGATAGAGAGCTGGGCTCTAGGGTTGGGTTGCCCACTCAGTCTCATTTAGTGGTCACAGGAAGCGTATGCATTGGCTACCCTCACTCCCAATTAACGTGATGCAGACGTCCTGGAGCAGAGCGTGATCCCGAGTATCCTGGCTGCACAGCACATGGTAAAATGTTTGTTTGGACTCTGACACTGTATTATCTACTTTGTCTTTTAGCATCTGTTTTTAAAAGGAGGCTAGAAACTCAAGTCTTGCATTTTGAACTTTGAGCTAGATAAGGTCTTCCTTGTCCTCCTTCATGACAACATAATTTCAACTATAAGATGTCTTCCCACTGAGCTGATGTTGCTGGTAGCTACTGTCTTAGCCAACCTTCCTTCCGTGAAGAGACATTGCGTGGAGCCCTAGCTTGGTGGTGCTGGGAAGAGGGCAGGGGCTGCTGGACAGTGGAGCTGCAGATGTGAAGTTACAATTCCCTCTTGCTTGCAGAGGATCTGCAGGGTAAAGGGGAAGACAGATAGAGAGCTCTGGCTTGGGCTGGAGAGGCTGGCAGATCTATGAGTTCAAGGCCAGCCTAGCCTGTTCTACAGAGTTCTAGGACAGCCAGAGCTGTTACATGGAAAAACCATGTTTCGAAAAACCATTTTTTAAAAAAGTAATCTTTTATTGCAAAATACCTAGCAGCTAAAATGCTAGTTTTGCTGACCATAGTAAACCTTAGAACCTCATTAAGTAGGAAATTAAGTTATAGCTACTTGTGTATGGTATACAGATGAATTGTGAAATTTTTATCTAACCCAAAAATTTTATGATATGTATGTCTATTCTTTCTATTTTTTAGTTGTCTATCTTTAGTTAGAAATACAAATTCTGTGTTGTTATTTAATCTTCTTCTCCTTCTTCTTCTCCTTCTTCTTCTTCTTCTTCTTCTCCTCCTCCTCCTCCTCCTCCTCCTCCTCCTCCTCCTCCTCCTCCTTCTTCTTCTTCTTCTTCTTCTTCTTCTTTTTAAGACAAGATTTCTCTGTGTAGCCTTGGCTGTCCTGGACTCACTTTGTAGACCAGGCTGGCCTTGAACTCACAGCGAGCCGCCTGTTTTTTTGGCTTTTTTGAGAGAGGGTTTCTCTGTATAGCCTTGGCTGTCCTGGACACACTTCGCAGACCAGGCTGGACCTCAAACTTACAGAGATATACCTGCCTCTGCCTCCCTGAGTGCTGGGTTAAAAGTCTTTAAAGGAATT
Source organism: Acomys minous (assembly GCF_964271855.1). Taxonomy (NCBI): domain Eukaryota; kingdom Metazoa; phylum Chordata; class Mammalia; order Rodentia; family Muridae; genus Acomys; species Acomys minous. Next base: position 73,727,169 of record NC_140493.1, on the reverse strand, counting down.
TTATTATACTTGAAGGAAAAAAGACAAAAATGTTTTGTGATGAAAATTAATTAGAATTTAAATTTTTAAACTCCTACTTGATGTTATAGCCAGGAATTACCTGCAATGAAAGCTTTCATTGCTGTATTCTGACCACTTCACTATAAATATCATATAATTCTTATTCACTAGTTACAAATTCATAGTTTAGTATTTTGAAAAACAATTATTAATGTTTTTCACATACACACACAAGCATTTTAAAAGTATTTTCTGTTGTTAATAACACCACAGCTTATTTGGGTTATAAAAGAGATTTATTTTGTTTTATTTTGTTCACTATTTTGGTTCAAGGTTGCTGATGATCTTCTTGTTGGCAGAGTCCTGAAGTGGCTCAGTAAACATGCTGTGTATATACGCCTGGCCTCTCAGCTTCTTTGTTTCTTGCTTTGTTTGCTTGCTTTTTCACGACTGGGATTGAACCCAGGGTTTTGAGCGTGCTAGGCACCCTTGAATAATTTTTTTAAAATCTCTGTGTGCATGTGTGTGCTTGTTCGTGTGCATGCCATGGTACGTGTATGGAAGTCAGAGGTCAACCTCAGGTGTCAGGCCTTGGTTTCCATCTTGTCTGAGACAAGAGCCTCTTGTTTATTGCTCTATACAGCAAGCTAACTGGCTGGTGAGCTTGGAAGATTCTTCTGTCTCCACCTTCCGTCTCATTGTAGGAGTATTGGGATTACAGGCATGTCTGGCTTTGTGTGGTTTCTAGGGACCAGAACTCAGGTCTTCATGTTTGTACATCAAAGACTTTACTTACTGGGTCATCTGCTCATCCCTTTTATAAAACCACCAGGCTTCAGTCATGGGCATCTACCTTGATGACCTAATCAGAACCCCTAAACACCATACCCGCATTAAGTTTCCATCCTCTCAGTACCTCACAATGCAGATTAATAAACACCAACATGGGATTAAGGTGGACATATCACAGTACCAAAGATACTGAATTCGGAATATTCAAAGGAAATGCATAAGAATTACAGTCTGTTGCAGTTTGTTCAAATTTGCTTTTAATAGAATAGCAATCAGGTAAGAAGAAACTGAGAGAATTATTTAAATGATTTCAAAGTTCAAGAGCAAAACCAATTATTAACAAACATAGAAACCTGTGTTGTCTTCTTGGTCAGGAGCTTCCTGCTTCTCGGTCTAATCCTACCTTGGCTTTCTGGTCCCTGTTTAGGTGTCATGTTTAATACTGTTAGCACTCTGCTCTGGCATATATCTTGTCCTCAGAGTTTTACTGTCTGTACCAAGAGGCTGCTAACTAAATTACCAACGCATGTTTCCTGTTCTTCAGAGACACACCCTCTTGCAGCTGTAGGTATCAGGATACTGATGGCCTATGGCACATTTCCCCATTCCCTGACCTCTTCTGCTGACTGGACATTGGTACCGTAGAGGAGCTTGAAGGCATGTGTTGGACGTGGCAGAGTTTTTGTCAGATGGGTCACTAAATGGTTACATGAGGCAAAGACCCAATCTTTTATCCCAGAAGCATTTGTATTGGAATACTTTGGGGTTGTGAATAAACTTCCTATGTTAAGCCAATGTAAAGCTTGGGTTTTATTTGTTAATAACAATTAGCATTACACCAAGGCAACTTTTAAAAGGTAATACAGCAATCCCAAAGTATTTAATTTTTAAGAGTGATTCATTATGTCTTAATTTGTAATGCATCCCACTTGAAAGAAGCATGCCTTCAATTAAACTAGTCTGCTAATTCTTAGCCTTGCTTTCATTACTCCAAATTACTTGGCTTTTTTAACAGCCAACTAATAGTTTGGTTAAGTAGGTCCTGTGTTTATCCTCCTCCCTCCCACACTATTTTAAGATCACATTTCTGTGTTTACAAATCCAGAGAGTATTTACTGTTGTTTATAAATGCAGAAGGAATAAAGGGAGAAGCAAATTTAAAATGTCATCCTCCAGCCAAAGCTACACAGAGAAAACCCTGTATTGAAAAGCCAAAAATTAATTAATTAATTAAAATGAAATGTCATCCCCAGAGTATTGTTTATACAGCTGACCTGGTTTGTGGCAACCACTTACTAAAAGGTATTGTTGCTTCAAGAACTTTACCAAGGTACCTAATCCAAGCCAGAAATGCAGGCATTCTTTGCCATCTCTCTACAGCATCCTGACTATCATCAGTCAGTCCCAGGTGAACACATTTCAGCTTAAACTAAAATAGCTCTAAATCTGATCACATGGGGCTACAGTTTTAGCATCAGTGAAGTCCCCTGAGTACAACCATCTCTCAACAAGTCTCACTGGCTGCAGACTTAATACTTTCATGCCGACGCCCGAATTAGCTTTCCAACGTGCTGAACCCAGCACCTCAGAATCCTTCCTGTCTGGACCTTGCCCTTGGGATAAACTTACTTCTTTAACAGTGCAGAGATTAATTCCAGGGCCTTGAACATGCTAGGCCACCACCCTGCCTTTGATCTCAGCCCTCATCCCAAAGCTGTGCTTACCCCAACCCCCACCCTGCACCTCACTAGCTAGACTGAGGATGACCTTGAACTCCTGATCTGCCTTCCTGATTTTGTCAGCCCACCGAACTCTGACCTATGCTTTCAAATGGAATTTGGAAGACCTGTGTCCCCACCTGTCCATTCTCCTATCTGGTCCCTTGCTGCCCTCCCATCCCTTTTTCTCTACCATCTTTTATTCACACCGTGTGCCAGCCTTGCTGGACTTCTGTCTATTCTTTAAACACGGCTTAGCCTTTGTCAGTGCCTCCTGCCACTGCCCGGCCGGGATCAGTGTTGAGCTCTGCTCTTCCCGCCACACCTCCCCGTCCCCTTTAGTAATTCCAATCCTTCCTCCTTCTCTGCTTAGATGTTATTTCTGGAATTGCCTTTTCAGAGCCTTAATGTCTAGGTACAACACCCCTTCTTTGTGGCCTGACATCACCTTGCATTTTCTCTATTACCACCCTTCTTTCCTTTTGTTTTCTTTTTACTGATTTCTCTCCTGTCCTAGGCTGGTGACAGCCATGATTATATTGATCTCGACTGCATCTAACAGTTGGCACACTCCCTGACACTTTGTTACACAGGTGAGTTAATAGGCTCTGTGGGACCCCAGGCCTGTGCAGACTTAGCTATGGGTGATATTAGAAGACACACTGAAGGAGAGCCAGCGCCTGAATATCCAGGGATTGGGAAATCCCCAGTGCTAATGACCATTTGCAGGAGGAGCCGTTGAATGCTGAATGTGTTTTGAAAGTTGAGCTGATAAGGATGTGCTGCGGGGGTGGATGGTGGGTTTGAATGACCTCGCATGTGTTCCATTTGCTTGATGACACTGTTCATATAGAGATAATATTGCAGTTATGGCTAAGGTTACTGTGAGAATTTAATGACTTATGGCTGTGAGGATTTAATATACATGTGAAGTTTCTACTTAACCTAGTATTTGGCATTTTGTAGGTACTTGATCAATACTGTTTCTCTTCATTCATAACTTAGTTACAATGAGCTGAGGCTAGAAAGCAGAATACGTTGCACATGGCATTACCCATGAGCAGAACTTTAACGCAGCAGCTTCTTGGGCTGTCTCTGGCAGCTTCTCCCTTGAGCTAGTTCTGTAGGTGGCTCTCCAGCTTCCTCACCTAGACACATCTTTATTTTAGGCTGGCACTAGTTGAAGCTGCTTTTCTTGTGCTGTCTTGCTTCTTGGATGCTGTGTGTGACTCTGCTTTTTTCCCCTTGCTGTGACTAGTATAATGTAAAGCCTTAAGTGTAGGAAAAAATGGGGCCACCTTTTTAGACCTTGCTTGCTCCCCTTTTCCTCACATACGAAATGGGAGTGGAGACTCCTAAAATTGTAAGCAGTTCCTAGTGCTCAGCCATCATGAGTCACTGTCATACCTGATGACCGCAACCACTTTTCTGGATCTCCATCACTTGTGGACCAAGTTTTAAGTCCTCTTACCAACCCTTCCCACAGGAAGCTCAATCTCAAAATTCAAATCCAAGTTTATCAACTTCCCTGGTAGTCAAGCTTCTAGAACTCTAAATCCAGTCCTGGGATGGATCCAACAGCTGTGGCTTCTTGGCTTCATGCTCTCATGACCTTGGTCTTTGCCACGTCCTCAGTGTTTTCACTTCTTCTTGTAGTCTTCCTCTCATACCTTACAATATATACATACGTGTACATGTGTATATACTTCTTCTTAATACGTGCCCTTGAGAACATTGACAAAGACTTTTCCCTTGCCTTAGCTCAGATCTTCCTAATAGAATCACTGGCAGAGACTGGAATCTCACCTTGTAGCTTCCATAGTTGATGACAGTATTCTATCACGAGGCAAAGCGGGGCACCTGAGGAACAGAGGCAGAGCCCTAGGCACAGGAAGAAGGCTGACAAGAGTGTGGGTAGAGGTCAAGTGTGTCTGCTCCACTGTTTAAAACATTTCATAATTGGAGAGAAACAATAAAATTGAGTCAGGGAAGCTGCTGCCATTGTCAGAAGTCAAGTCAGACTGAGTGTGAGGCAGAGGGGAAGGAATGGGAGGCCCAGCTGGCGTCATAGGGTGAGGTAGGCATGGGAAGGAAGAGTGTCCTTTGGCGTTTCGGTCCCGTTTGGCCAAGTGGACAGTCACGTCACTAAGAAGAGCGGACACTAGGTGGGGCGAGCTATTTCAGTCTGCAGGGGATAGTTGATCTAACCCATGGCATGTGAGGAGCCTTGCAAGGCACCCCAGTGGAATGTTCCGCAGTCGGCTGAAGGGTCTGAACTGGAAGTGTCAGTTTCTGATTGCTGTTTCCCGGAGTCCAGAGGTTCGGCTTCATCCCCTTTCCATGTTCCTGTTGCCTGCAGTCTCCCCGCTAACCTTCCCGCTTCTTCACTGCATTTTGGTGACCATAGCCTCTCCCTTCTCTTCTCAAGGAATAAACGTCCCTTTGGTGTAGTTAACATTGAAAACTTAAGTTATTTAGCTGATCTATTTTGCAAAAGGCCTACAAATCATTAAACTACAAAAACAACTTCTGTACCAAAGTAGTTCCACCAGGAAGCCCAAGGAATAGTGGTACGTTGGGAGAATTATTTAAAGACATGTTGAATGTCACAGATTTCTCTTTTAGTCATCTTTACCTAAAGGAGCGGGCTACATGAATAGCAAGAGCAAACAGCAGGGCAAAGCAGGAGGGCACGAGAGGCGCCAGCAGGAAGCAGCTGGCAGCGTAACACAGCTGGAGGGGTAGTCAGCTCTGAGAAGTGTGGAAGGGTGAGAGGTGACCTGGCCCAGGAACCTGTGACAATGGGTTGTGGACAAAGCTATGGAGAAGAGCGCCCAGACTGACAGAGCACTGAGGGAGGAAGGAAGGGCGGGAAGCAGTTGGCAGGAGGACAAATACGCAGATTTCTAAGAGAGAGCTTGAAGTCAGTCTGCAGAGGTTTGTCAATGTTGGAGGCCCCACATCAAGACACACTGGCTTCTCATACCAAAGGCACAGGCCTTTATGTAGCAAAGGACATTTTCTTACTCACCTGTGATCTTCTGTGGATCTGGGAGTCCGCCCAGACTCTGACTGAGCATGCACACTGTAGCTTCAATCTTGTGGCTGACTGCATCTCAATCACCAAAGCATGTGCACACCAGCCTCTCTGTGCTGTGGCCCAGGTCTCTGTGTTCCACAGTGGCCTATTAGCCAGGAGTGACTCATGGCCCTACCCAACTGCAGGAGGTGAGAAGAAAGGGAAAATACAGTCATCTTTGTTATAGTGTGTAAGGCATAGTAATAAAAAACAACATATAAATGCACTTATATGATATATATCATGTACCTCTATTTATACAGTGAAACATATTATATGATATGTATTATATAATGTACCTTTTAAGACTAAATATACAAGTTATAGGCATATGAAGTTTCTGGAATGATATACAAGGCATTCTTAACCAATCAAATGGTATTAATTCTTTTCATTAACTAATCAATTCTGATCATGTTAATCCTAATAGTAGAACTATATTAATTTTACAGATCTTTCCCCCATCTGATTTGGAATCTTCCATGAAAGTAAATTCAACATTGATAAATCTTAAGTTTTATGACAATTAATTTTCCTCAAATAAAATTAATCTATAATCTTGCTATGTGAATATGTATGTAACATACAGAACAGGGAAAACTATAAAATCCACATCCTCCCCATGTTAACTAACATTTGTATGTTGCCAGTTTTACAAAATAGGAAATGCCAGTCCCCATTTACCCTGCACCACCTTTTTCCTGAATACACTGAAAGCAAAGGGCAGGCAAAGAAATAAGTAATCCATTCATAGTGAACAAGTAAGGGGCTGACTAGTGTCGCCATGGAAAGCCAGACACCCTTGGCACTGTGAATATACAGTAACAGAATCTTTGCTCCCAAGAGAAATATTTTTAAAATAAATTAATTTCTTGGGGCTGGAGAGATGGCTTAGAGGTAAAGTGCTCGCTATGCAAATATAAGAAGCCAAGTTCAGAGCCTAGCACCCATGTAGAAGCTGGTTTGGCAGCATTCGGCAGAATGGGCAGAGACAGGTAGATCCCAGAGGCTTACTGGCTAGCTAGGCTAGCTGACACAGGGAGCTCCAGTCTCAAAAATAAGGCAGGAGAGCTGGGGAAACCGCTTAGTGGATAAAGACACTCGCTCCACAAACCTGGCAACTTGGTTGGATTCTCAGAACCCACATTAAAAATGGGACACACGGGGCCTGAAGAGATGGCTCAGAGGTTAAGGGCACTGTCTGCCCTTCCAGAGGTCCTGAGTTCAATTCCCAGCAACCACATGGTGGCTCACAACCATGTATACTGAGATCTGGTTCCCTTTTCTGGTGGGGAGGCACACATGTGGGCAGAATGTTGTGCACATAATAAATAAATCTTAAAAAAAAAAAAAGGGACACACTGGCATGCATCTCAACTCTTAGTACAACTACAGTGAGGTGAGAGGTGGAGACAAGAGAATTTCCCAGAATCCCAGGGAAGATGCAACACAGAAGCAGAAACAAGAAAGACCCCATCTCCACCATATGGAAGGCAGGATCCAGCTCTGGTAAGTTGTCCTCTGATGTCCTCATGCACACGTTGGTTGGTTGGTGTATATGATTTTGAGCTAGAGTTGCTACAGTGTCCTTGCGTAGTAGTCTCTGTGACCTGGTGCTACTGTAGGTCTATGCTACATCCTCATGTGACCTCAGCATGGGTTTGAGAGGATCTAGATGGATCTGTGCTTTGCTGAACAATGTAAGCTCACTAAATCTCACTCTTGACTATCATTGTAATATCCAACTGCCGAAAATTCTATAAATGTTGTTCTTCCATAACACAGACCAACAGATTCAGACAAAACTCCTGAAGCAATGCTGTTTTAATAATGAATCTAGAACATTCTGTAAGCAAAGGTAGAAACATTAGCTTAAAAGAGCAATAGAAGAGTTCTCTGAGACAGTGTCAATTAATTGGTAGGTGAATTAGAGGCAGTAATTGTCCTGAAACTCCAGTGGAAGGAAGGAAGTGACTGAAGGCTAGCAGAACCAAGAAAAGCCTCAGGGAAAAGACTTTAGAGTGTTACAGTATAAAATGTTTTAAAATAGAAATTGGGGCTGGAGAGATGGCTCAGAGGTTAAGAGCACTAGCTGTTCTTCCAGAGGTCCTGAGTTCAATTCCCAGCAACCACATGGTGGCTCAACCATCTATATTGACATCTTGTGCCCTCTTCTGGCATGTAGGCATACATGCAGGCAGAACACTGAATACATAATAAATTAGTAAATCTTAAAAAAAAAAAAAAAGAAATTGAATCAATTGTAACTGTACTTTTTAATAAACTAAACAATAGTCATAGTAGTTAGTATGCAATGTATAAATGTAGGTATTATTACATAAATGTTACAGTCAGCCTTAAGTGCAAAGGGAACTCTTCCTTTTTTTAAAGATTTCTTTTAATCTTAATTTGTCTATGTGTTGGATTGGGCTGGGTGATGGGAATGTGACATGAGCGTGCAGGTGCCTTCAGGGCCCAGGACGGGGTATTGGCTCCCCTGGGGCCGTGTTTGTAGGAGGCTGTGGGACCTAGAGTAGGTGCTAGGAACTAAACTCAGGTCCTCTGCAAAAGCACGGAGTGCTCTTGACTGCTGAGCCACCTCTCCACTTCCTCATTTGCATTCTTATCTTTAAAAAAAAATCAGAACTAAAAGTCTTTGTTCTTTTGAATCATCACAAACTTCTCAGTCCTTGCTTTGAGGCAGATTCTGTATAAGTGGGGATACTCTGGAAGGTTCCTTTAAGGGCTCTGTGTCGCAGATGTTGTTTTGTAGTGTGGACTCACTCCCTGCCAGCAGAGTGTAGTTGATGTTGCATCACTTCCTTTGCAGAAGAATCGACTCCAGGATCCTCGGGCAGGGTCATTTTCTCATTGTTTTGCACACTGTGTATCACCTATTTACGTTAGAACTCCGATGAGTCACAGCCACAAATTAATACACCTGTTAGCTGGTGGCGTGGTGGGCTTTGTGTAAGCTGACTTTTTTTTTTTAAAGCCGGTTTTATATCCTCTAAACTTCAGCCTCAATTTCAGACAGAGTAATACCCTTTGTTTAAAAATCCATGTATACAGCTTCTCCTGAAAAATCAGAAGTTCTGGCACACCTCATCTACGTCTTCAGAAAGAGAGCCGTCTATCTGCCAGTAAACCCTACTGCTTTTTTCTGGTCCAGGTCTCCACCATTCCCCCACCTGACACTTCCTGTCTCCCACTTCCCTGTCTGGCTCTGTGGTTTCTTCCTCAGAGCTCTGATTCTTCTTAGTATCTCTGCTTGATAGTTAGAGTAACACGCAATGATGTGACATACTCAACAACTGAAAAGCAAGCAAAAACAAAACACTGGGGTTTTGCAATATGTGTTATCATTTATAATTTGAACTGTGCATCATTTGAAGAATATCATGATGTATAAATGCTATGTTTGAAATCAGCAGGTCAATTTTAGCAATATATTATAGTGATTTTATGTGTGCTTAGACACACTTAGACAAGTGTGTGCACAAATGTGTGAGCGCTCATCTGAACGAAGACTGCTTGGGAGTTTATGTCTCATGTTTTTCTGACAGGCTTTAGGTCTGCAGTTTTATAAATGGGAAAGTTGGTTTTATTTTTTTAACTCAAAGCTAACTCCTAACACAGATTTTCAACAATGAAGATCTTTCTTCTCTAAATGATCTTTTTATATTTTAAACAGAATTTGAGGAAAGGAAAAACTTAATGCTAGACTACTTGTTACCATGTTATTTCCCAGGAAAAAATATTTTCCTATAGTTTATACTAAGAATAAAATTTAGGGACATTCAGGAACAGCAGAGGACAGAGCAGAGGGTGGAGGGAGGGAGCACAAGCCCAGGAATGCCTGCAGGCAGCCTTCAGGAGCGAGGGCAGACAGGGTGTTCTTCTGAAGCCTCAGCGAGCAGCACAGGCCTGCTCACACCTTGGTTCTAGACTTTTGACCCCCAGTACTAGAAGAATAAATTTGCCTTTCTCAGCCAAAAACTTTTTTTTTTGAGAAATATCTTTGTATGTGTTAACAACTGAAACCATTTGTATCTGCCTCTAGTTACTAGTGTACTGTGTGGGGAGGCACTGGAATTTCTACAGCCAAAGACGGGCCTCATTAGCAGAATCCATATGAGGCTGATGCAAAGGCAGCCACATTTAGGTATTTTAACAAGTAACCACACTATCCACAGGACACAAGCCATTTCTTCACGTATGCTGACCAGTGTTGCCAGTTCCCTCCCATTTGCTCTGTCTCCCTTGTAATCAATGGTTATGTGTGTCCTTGTAGGCCAGTCAGGATAAAGGCTGTACACCACACTGCCAAGAAGGAGAACAAAAGTTAATAGGGCTATGGATGGGTGTAGCTCAGTGGAAATAAGGATCTGAGTGGTAGGTGTGATTGTTCCTGGCATGTGACTACCCTTAGGCTCCTCAGCAAACAGAGCTGGAGAATGGGCAGGGTGCATTCGTGCATGGTCAGCTCTCTGTGGCTGTGGATTCCACACCCACAGATTTAACCAGCAACAAATGGAAAATATTTGAAAAACAAGATGGTTCAGAAAGCTCCAAAAAGCAAAACTTGAATTTGTAGTGTATCATACTGAATCTACATAAATAAAGTGGTAGTGGGAATTTTATTAGGTTTTATGAGTCATACAGAGATGAGTTAAAGTGTATGGAAAATATGCATTGGTTATGTATATATGCATCATCTTGCATGAGGGATGTGAGTGTCTTTGAATTTGGATATCCACAGTTTCTTTGGGGCTCCTCTGAATATCATGAGATGTTTCTTTGAATACATTAAACATGAGCTCATATTAGTATCTCACAGTTCATCCAGTATCATATGAATTCTCACCTCTTCCATATCTATAATTTCCTCCTGCAGTATGGAGAAATGAAGCCTGGCTTCCAACACCCTCAACATATTCCTTACTCAGTCCTTCTCTATGTAACTAAGTTCCCCAGGATGCGTACAGACCAGAGCCGAGACCCCGGCCCTGCTGGACACCCCGGCACACTGATGAAACCCTTTCTCTGGCTCCACTACATGCACAGTGAGCCAGCTGAATTCTCAGCCTGGCTCTGCCAGATACACTGGCCAAGCTCTTGACTTTTTAAACTTAGAGGAATTATAAAAGCAAAAAACTTAAGACAAACTATTTCCTGAACTTTAAAAATAAGGATGCTGAAACTTTGAGTTATTCAGTCATCGTCCAGTTTCAGTTATTATTCACAGGGGCTCGTAGGACTGCTTACGTAAAGATTTGAACTAACGTTATTTATAAGTAGTCCTAACTTTTCCTTTGTGTAATATCATGTTAATAGGAATTTAAAGGAACTAGCTTTGATGAGCAAGGTTGAGCTTGCCTCTTAGTCCTTCAAGCTCCTGTGCAGTGGCACTTCAGCAAAAAGCTAATGTTATATAGGATTTGTCATCAGTTGGCAGCTGATTCACCTACATAAATTCTTTTCTCAATTTGATTTAACAATAAAAAGGATTTGATTTCTTCTAGAGGAACTAAGGGAAAAGTGGGAGAAATTATTTGTTTTTTCCATTTCCTGGTATATTTGATCTGTTTTTCGTTTGACTCTTTTCACTGCCGCCACATTCTTGCTCTCTTAGTTTGCTTCCTGGTGTCTGCTGGTCCTGAGTGTAGACAACTCTTGGTTTATTTTCACAAGTGGAGATGGACCCGCTAATAAAGCAAAGAACTGGATGGTCTGACTCATGCTTGTCTCTGTGTTGGTTTTGGTGGTCTGAGTGCTGGTCCATCTAATATGCGGAGAAGATAATCACGGGTCTCTCTGTGGCTCCAGGTCTCTGCCTCTGAAAACTCCCTTAGCTCCCAGTGCAACGCACTGGGAAAAGTCAGAACAGCCACCTAGCCGGATCTCCCCTGCTCTAAGGAAACTTAGTTCTGACATAGGAGCAAAGCTGTGTGATCTACTCAAATATCATCTAAAGATGAAAACTCTTAGCACAGTGGCAATGGCGATGTCTTTTATCCTTTATATATGCTTTAATCTTCTGTAAATTTAGCTCCCTCCTCTTTACGTGCAAAACCTTATTCCCAAATGCCCAGCCATTATGCAGAGGCCCCAAGAAACAGCTGTTACTATTTCACTTGGGCGCACTACCTGACACTCGGTTTCCCCAGGGGCTGCTGGCATGAGGGGAGTTGCATTGGCATCCGGTGCGCACTGCGAGGTTCTGTGTACCCCATGGACTCTCCCAGCATGGGAGCAGTGTGTGCTTCAGCCCAATCTCCTTCCTTCATTTGAAGCTTACATCCACAGCCCAAAAGCAAGCACATCTTAAATGACAGCCAGCCCAGCACTGAGGATGACCTTGAGCTCTGTTGTTAATTCGGTTTTATTCTTTGCATGCATATAGTGAATTTTAGTCCCTTTCAACCCATTACCCTGTCTCATTCTCCCCTGCTGGAACCTTTCTTCCAAACAAGTCCCCCCCCCTTTATGTTTTTGTGTGCATGTGACCCACTAAGTTTCATTAGGGTTGTCTGCACGAGCAGGGGTGAGAGGTCGTTCGCTGGAGTGTGGGCAGCTTATCAATGACTACACCGCTAGAAAGGGGCGCCCATTCTCCAGCCACCATTAACTGTCAATAGTCACTTGGTTAGAGGTAGAACCCCTTTAGGGGCTCTTCTTTATTCCATGAAAAGATGTTGAAAAGACTGCTTCTGGGTAGACCTTGTGTGGGTAGCTACAGCTGCGGTGAGTTCGTGCATGTGTCAGCTGTGTCATCTCCAGAAGACACTGCTTCACGCCAGTCCTCCCAGCCTCTTCTCTCCATTCCTAACTCTCTATTGCAGTACCCTCTGAGCCGTGGGTGGTGGGTGATAGCCATGTCCCACTTAAGGTGGAGGGGTCCACAGTTGCTTATTCTCAGTTCCGCTTTGTTTTTTAAAACAGTTGTCATTGATTGGCTAGGCTGGCTGGCCAGCTGGCCAGTGACGCCTCTCCTGTGTCTCTAGTTCTGAGATTATAAGAGACCTATAGGCAGTGGGTCCCTTGTACCAAAGTGGGTATGATCCATCACAAACCTCTGCTCCAGACCTGTCCTAGACCCCTCAGATGGCTTCAAGGTGCCCCTTTCCCAGCATTCTCTTCCTGCCCAGCCCCCCTTTCTCGGCATGCTCCCCTATTCTCTCTTCTGGATTCCTTAGAAACTTGGTCCTTCCCTCCACTAGGGCAGTGCACATTTGGTGGCCTCTGCTGGAGCCCCTGTTTAGTGTCTGCTCTCCTTCCTACTTTCAGTAAGGCAAAAATGGGTCAGCTGTTTCTTACTCATGGCCCAGAAAGCTTGGAACATGAGTGCTGACCAGTAGCAATTGGATAAGCAAACATGAATACAAATGAAAGCAAAGACAGCAATAAGAATATTTAAAAGACCTACAGGAATGCTGCTGATAAAAATAGCAGTTAGTGTAATTATGCTCTTACTTTGCACCTGTAGTGTTTTGAGGACAGGTGGAACATCTCATTTCTTCTAACAATCTTGTGAGGTGATTATATACTGTAGTTAGGATGGTGGTTTGTTATTGCTTTTTGAGACAGTGGCCTCACTGGGCCAGCAAGACTGGTACTTGCTATGTGTAGCCCAGGCTGAGCTCAAACTCTTGATCCTCCTGTTTCAGCTTCCTGTGTTCTGGGATTACAGGTAATGCACTACCATGCCCAGCTAGTTTGGCTGTAAAATGTCCACCAAGGCTCTTGTGGTAAAACTAGGGTCCCTCCCTTATTGGAAAGTTGTAGAAGCTTTAAGAGCTGGGATGTAATAGGTGATCTTTAGGTTATTGAGAGTATGCCCTTGACATTATGGAACCCCCAACCCTCTTACCATCTTTTGCTCCCTGGCCCTTGAGATGAGAGGTTTTTGCTCTGCCACACATTTCCACCATTGTGTGCTGCCTACCAAGGGCCTGAAGCAATAAGGGCTGCCCAGCCACAGGCCGAAAGCTCCCAAATGTAAAACCAAATTAGCCTTTTTCTTTTATTTATGGATCATCCATACATTTGTTACAACAATAGAGACCTGACTAGCCAGTACTAATACTGCCCTGCTGTTCAGGTGAAAAATATGAGATGCAGAGGCGCCCTGACTATAACATTGTGCTAGTTAGCGCTAACCAGCAGCCACACTGCAGAGGGCACTTTGTCAGCTGCTGTTCTGTGCTATCTGTGGCCCAGGAACACTCACATGCTACGCAGGTACCCTGCACTTAACAAGGTATCTCATACATCTGAATTGCAGGCTTCTGTGTCATTAGAAGATAAAAATGAGCCATCCAGTTGAAAGTGATTTTAAGACAATTGAAATTAAGTAGTGCCTGGAACTGTCTGTGTCGCCAACTGTATTACAGATAACTCAAATGTCAGACAACAGCATTATTAGGAACTTCTTTGAACTCTCACTTTTAAATCTGGGCTAAGTTTCCTTCTCTACGCTGTGGCATTTTTTTGTCTCTATTATTGCCTCAAATAATTTCTGAAACTATGGAATTGAGGATGTATGGAAGGGAGAGTGGGAACAAAAGAGTGGTTTTACAAATAACTAATTTTAAAACCCAATTATTTTGCTTACTATGTGGCATTGTCAGTCTACACAAAGTATACAACAATGTAACATAGGTCTTAGTTTTCTCTCAACTCAAGCTCTGCTTTGAGTGCCAGGCTCCTGAGCACTTACTGACCACTCAGATATATATGAATGTACACAGTCAGCAATTAGGATTCAAGCACAGGGCCCCAGGGCTGTGTGACTGAAAACCCCTTCTCTTTCCAACACTCAGTCATCACCCATAGTCCCACAAAGTGGATAAACTAAGTAACTCTGTTGTGTGGAAACCATAACTTTGACAAAGGAAGTAGAAAAAAAATGCTTTGGCCTTTAGAAGATGTACTCATGGAAGAACTGGGAAGGTGATCTGAACCTCACTAAAACTTCCAGTCACCCCAGAGAACTCTGCATAAACAGGCAAACAGAGGGGTCAGAGTTTTGTGTACTTTGGAAATAGAGCTTGGCAGTCTAGGCTCTCCTTTCAAAATAATCTAGGATCAGTGGTTAAAATGCTCATACCCAGACCAGAAACTGTCACATATTGTAAATATAATTATAAATTATATTATCTCATTGGAGAAGAATTTGACAACAATTCATGCATTTAAATTGCATGTAGACTTTAAAATTTTTAGATGCATTTATTTTGTTTTGTATGCACAAACATTTTGCCTGCATGAATATATATGTACCATGCAGTGTCCAGTGCCCATGGAGGTCAGAAGAAGGCATCAGATCACCTGGAACTGGACTTACAAACAGCTGTGAGCCAACATGTGAGTGAGCGCTGGGGACTAAACCCATGTCCTCTGCAGGAACAGCAAGCCGTCTTTCCAACCCCTGCAAGTAGCATTTAAGCCAGTAGTTTTCATTGTAGAAGTGCATTTTACAGGCACACAAGCATATATGCCCCAAGGAAGATACACACCACATGTTTACATTTGCTTTGTGCACAGTGACAAGTACTGCGTAACAATGTGAGTGTCCAGTGGGATGAACTCAGTACTGTTTAGTCCTTTAAAATGGGACTTCTACCTATATGCTTATATGAGACTTTGACAAGACCAATGTTTTAATTAGGGAAAAAAAAGTACTTATGTTAAGAAGAAAAACAACAACAACCAACAAACCCAAAAATATTACCAAGCAGTGAGCTGACTCAACAGATAAAAGCATTTGGAGACTGTAACTCAAGCCTGGCACCCGAGTTCAGCCCTCAGAACCTATGGAGAGGTAGCAGGAAAGAACTGCTGACATGCGCGCTGTGGCTTGCCTTCACCCACACGTATCATACATCTGCACACACTTGATAACACTTTAAGGCCTTCACATACACATGTGTATGGGCATAAACTATTCCAGAGGGGTTCACGGGAAAGCTGCAGCAGTGGTTACCTCCAAGAAGCAAAGTTGTAAGAAAGATGTGAGAAGTTTGAAATACTTTCCACTGTCTGTCTTTTGTATCACTTGAGTCTTTTACTAGTTTACATCACCTTGTAACAGTTATACATTAATAGGTATTTAAACTTACTGTATAAAGAGGCTTGGAATTTAGATTTTTAATTTTCATTATTGAATTTCAGGTATATGGAAAAAATAATATAAAAACAAATACCTTTTATTCCTCTCCAGTTTTTTTTTATTTTCCTCAATTTCTAAGCTTCTTTTTATATATAATATGTATAGTATATATATATTCCTGTTGAGTATATTGGAGACATCATGATCCACTGAACAATTCAAGACTTTTCTAAAAACAAGAATGTTCTCTTCACCACAGTGCGGTAATCAAAATCAGGAAATGTAATTTTGTCATAATTCAGTGTCTAACTCTTAGTTGGTGTTCATATGTTATCTTTGTTCCAGTAATGTCCAAAAAGCGATTTCCCCTTTACTCTTGATTCAAACTAGGAGTGTGCCATGCATTTAGGTGTCACATCTCCTTCAGGCCCTACAGTCTGACATGCTACCCAGCCTTGCTCTCTTTTCTTGAGCAGGCCCTCTGCGGTTGTTTTGGAGATGTCTTCTGGTTTCAGCCCTCGTTGCTCTGGGTGAGGTCCAGGTCCTGTTCTGGGGCTGCTGCTCTCTCAGTGCTGTATCTTCCTCCCTGAGTCTTAGCAGGAGGCGCTGCTGGCCTCTGAGTGTCAGCACTGGAGCTACTCAGTGGTTGTCTCCTTCAGGCCATGTGTGCTGCTCTTCAGCCCAGCTGGGATCCCTGCGCTCACTCTTTTCCTCTCGCTGGCTGCCTTGCCCAGCGACATATGGCATGTCTTCTGGATTTCTAGAACTGTTCAGGGATGTTGCATACTTCCCGCTGCTTGCTTCTTAGAAATGGCTGTCACAGAGCATGTAATGGCACTGTTTTGCCTATTGCATCATCTCAATAAACTATGAACTGCCTCTACTATCCGAAGCAGAGCCTTCAATCAGATTAGAGGACCTGTTCTAGAAACTTTGCAACAGTTTCAAAAACTCTCACATTTTAAAATTTTCTCCAGAATTGCTCATTTCCCAAATACAGATTAACCTGGGTTCTCTGGTGAAAGAGAACCAATCAGATGTGCAAGGTATGAGAGAAATGGAGATTGAGAGAGATTCACCATAAGGATCCTCACAGTAACTTGTGCAGTTAGAGGCTGGGAAGTCTGTGGCCTGCAGGCAGCAGACAGGAGACCTAGGAAACACAGTGGCACAGTTTTCAGCCCAAGTCTGAAGGCCTGAAGACTAAGTCCAGTCTAAACCCAAAGGCAGAAATCTGGTATCCCAGCTCAGACACAGACAAGGGAAAAAACTGGTTTTATTGTTATTTTGAATAGTGTTTTATTCTCTTCAAGTCCTCAAAAGGCTGGGGAAGGAAAATGCTTTAAGGAGCCCACTAATTAGAAGGTTGATTTCACTTGGAAACACCCACACAGTCATACCCAAAGTGACATTTTAGTTAAGCCTTTGGGCACCCTGTGGCCCAGTCACAAGTTGCTATGAAGTTAACTATCACAAGCATATACCATTTTGCTCTAGTGTTGGTGATTCTAATTTTTAACGACTTAAGTGTTCATAAACTTCCTCTGCTATAAAATTAGCATTCCCTTTGTAATTAATATGTAATTTATGAAGAGCTGCTCTGAGGCTATGTAAGTACCCTGTCCCTTGTCATATTGTAACTACTGGTTTCAGCATCCACGGATAACATTCTTACATTGTCCCTTCTATGTGCATGCCCTGACATCGTCCCATAAGGAGAAGCTCCTTCTGTCTTGTCTGGTGTTTACTGTGTTCAGTGAATTAAAATCTGTCCCTGGCATCATTTCTTTTCATGCCAGTTTCTCAGGTGGTCCCAGAAAGGGGGTCTACTGACACTGTCGGTCTTTGAGCACTTTTCTGTTTGGTTCTACAAGATACTCAGGGCTCATCTTGTGGTTCTTTTAGTCTGTGAAGACTTCAGCTCATTTCCATGGAGCCTTGGACCCTATTAGGTAAGAATGGTATTTGCACACCTACATCTGGGTGTTATTTCTTGTTGGTACCATGCATGGGCAGTTAGGAAATGCAGGTGCATGCTGTTACCTCCTCTCCCCTCCTCTCTCTGCTCCGGAGTCCATGGTCCTTCCAGTTTCAGTTCAGACCTACTTGTTTTCTCTCTGCATCTCGTGTTTATTTTGTAATTAAAATATAATCCACTTTAAATATCCCCCAAATCTTTAAAAATTCCAATGCTTTTAAAGTTACAAGTCTCTCTCTTTTTTAAAATGTAAACTCTTTCTCTTTCCTTCTTCTTTTCTCTCCCTCTCTCTCCCTCTCTCTCCCTCTCCCCTTCCCTCCCTCCCTCCCTCCCTCTTTTACATCCTCATCACTGGCTCACAGTTTCTCCTCCCTCCTCTCCTTCCAGTCCTACACACACACACACCCCTATACACTCATCCTCCCTTTCTCTTCAGAAAAGGGCAGGTCTCCCATGGATATCAATCAACCATGGCTTATCAAATTGCAGTATGAGGTGCCTCCCCTCATATTGAGGCTGGGCAAGACAATACAGTAGGCAGAAAGGGTCCCTACAGTAGACAAAGGAGTCTGAGAGAGCCTCTGTGCCCACTGTTAGTGGTCCCACAAGAACACACAACTGTAACATATATGCACAGGGCCTAGGTCAGTGTCATGTAGGCTCCCTGGTTGTCAGTTTAGTCTCTGTGAGCCCCTATGATCCCAGGTTAGTTGATTCTGTGGGGTATTGTGTGTGTGTGTGTGTGTGTCTGTGTGTGTGTGTGTGTGTGTGTTTCCTTGGCGCTCTGGCTCCTAAAATCCTTCCTCCCTTCTTCTGCAGGATTCCCTAAGCACTTCTTAATGTTTGGTGGTGGGTCTCTGCATCTGTTTCCATCAGTTGCTAGGTGAAGCCTCTCTGATGACAGTTGGGCTAGCCAGCAATCTATGAGTATAACAGAATGTTGTAAGGAATCATTTTCTATCCTAGGTCTCTGTGCTATCCAGCCTCTGGGGCCTGGCCTTGTGAGCTCCCTCTCATGGCCTCGGTCTCAAGCTGGACCAGTCATTGGTTGGCTACCCCCACAATTTCTGCACCACCTGTACCCCAGCATATCTTGTAGGCAGAACAAATTGTAGTGTAGAGGTTTTGTGGCTGGGTTGGTGTCTCAATCCCTTCATTGGGAGTCTTACCTGCTTACAGGACATGGCAATTTAGGCTCTGTAGCCCCTATTGCTAAGAGTCTTAGCTAAGGGTCACCCTCATAGGTTCCTGAGAGTTGCCATAAAAGTTGAAAGTCTTTAACTGTAAGTTCATATAAATATTAAAACCAAGTAGCATCTGTTCAATGTATTATGGTCCCAAATAGAGATTTTTATTCCAAAAGAGAAAAGGCAAGGCCCTAGCAATGAGCAGTCACACCAAAGCGAAGTCAAGCCCAGGAAGGACAACACCTCATCTCGCAGCTCCAGCGGCTGGAGTCTAAGACTTGACTTGCATTCTCCGGGTTCCTAAGGCTTAGGCAGCACAGTCCTTTTAGGAATCTTTAGTCTTTTACAGTCTCTTAGCTTACATATCATGATATAGGTTTACCAACACTTATCCTCTAAGATAATCTCAACCAGTGTTTCATAATGAAGCATTCTATTAGAAATAGAAAGAAGAAGGCCACATTTTTATTTAATGTGTGAACAAGAGTGTTATTAACAATAAAACAAAAGCATTCATGTCTGTTTTTTCTGTCACTGATCACATGATCGTAAGCTGGTATTTATAACTACTTTCTTCTGCCCGTTCTGCGTTTGCTCTACTCTCATTAAGCACTTCAGTGAGTCTTGGTTCTTTATCTGGAGAAGTGACCTTTACTTTCACACATGAAGGGTCTGGGCTATTTATCATCCTGACTGGATTGGCTTGTAGTTTCTTATTGACTTTAGTCACAGGCATGGTAACACTTACAGATGCGCAGGAAGTCCTGCACCTCAGATGGTCCGGTTTCCCTTTGTTAGTCTGCATCAGTCACACCTCCGCCTATCCCTGTTCATTCTTTCTTAGTCAGCTGACTCAAAGCCCTTAGGAGCCCAAAATGTCAGAAGTGCTGACTTCCAATTTAGTGGGGTATTTGTTGTGCCTCCTGACAGGCACATCCTTCTTTGGAACCAAAACTTCTAGGCCTGCAGAACACAAGATTGCAGAAACAGGAAACAAAAATGTTCCTAGTGAGTCACTAGGGGTAACAAGTGTGTGGTACCATTTTCATTTTTACTCCTTGATTCCTGGGTCTGCGAATCCTGGTTATAAGAGAAAGAGTACCTTACGTTGGACTCTGATTTAAAGCATATTCTGCCTTGTGGAGAATCCTGTCCCAGCCCCTCCCTGTCCCCACCTTCCTCTCAAATTAATAACCTCTCTCTCTTTACTATTGTGATAGATAGATAGGTAATAGGTAAAGAGGATAGATGATAGAAGATAGATAGATAATAGAAAATAGATGATAGGTACATAGACAGATAGATGATAGATAGATAGATGATAGATAGATAGATAGATAGATAGATGATAGACAGATAGATAGATAGATGATAGATAGATAATAGATAGATAGATAGATAGATAGATAGATAAATGATAGATAGATAGATGATAGATAGATAGATGTACAAATATATAAACATAGTCTGCTGAATCTATTTTGTTGTTTGTGTGTCTATAATTTCATAGCAACTCCTCCACCCTAAAGCTC
Organism: Acomys minous; assembly: GCF_964271855.1. NCBI lineage: Eukaryota > Metazoa > Chordata > Mammalia > Rodentia > Muridae > Acomys > Acomys minous. The sequence goes on along the minus strand of NC_140493.1, from coordinate 73,706,769 downwards.
AGGGAACGTCCTGGAAGAGCTGGTGGAAAGACTGTAAGAGCCAGAAACCAGGAAGACTAGAAATGGCTGTCTGGACAATGACACTATCAATAGACATGCTACTGGGAAAGAAGGGAGGGGGAGAATTAGTCTCCCTCAGGGACAAGCCCCCTAATTGATTATGCAGTTCCACTTGTTTGCAATAGTGTTCTGCAGCAGTGAAAACAGTGTCTCAGATTTGAGTTGGAGTAGATACCTTTTTAAATTTTTTTTTCTGGCTATGGAGTTGCTCACATAAAGAGAGTAACTGATTGTTTTCTGTGGGGGACATGTACACATAGCCCATCTTTTTAAAATTAGATGGCATTTTGTTATGTTTTATCCCTACCCTTCACTTTTGAAAGGCATAAGCTAACAGCTACCAAAAAGCTAGGATTAACTTTATATAAATAGGGAAAAAATAATGCTAGATGACTTAAGGCTTTTCATATCATAGCTGATAACCTGAATTTTGTCTATAAGCAGGTACAAAACAATCCCCGAAAGAAAGGGATGGTCTAGAGAGATTCATCCATTCATTATTGGTTGTATTCATTAAATATCTGACCATTCCTTGCTAACACAGACTGTCTCACATGCTGAAGGTAAAACAGTGAACAGCATGGATATGAGTTCTGTTCCCCTGGTACCTGTTTGTCACACCTACCATGAAGAAAACAAATAGGTGTGAGCTTTAGGATGGAGAAAGAATATGTGTTCTAGGACAGACCGGGTACTGGTGTGACATGGACCACTATCTGGGTGTCACATTCAATGGGTGTGGCTTCCCACTGAAATGAGTGAAGACCAGGGATTGCTAGTCACTGGATATTTTCAGGTCACACTTGGTGGAGTGTGGAGGAGAGATCAGAAGGAGGGAGAGCAGCCATAACAGTGCCTGTGGTGAGGACAGGCCATGCTGAGGACAGGCCATGGCCAGGACTTCAAGTTCTTGTTAGCACCATTCACTGCTCAGGCCCTTGATCATAGGAGAGAAGGCGTATCTTACTGCTTTCATTGAATTTCTTTTTGTAAAGAGGTTTGAGACACATTTTCATTGAATTAATTTTGATAAAAACTATCTGTTTTCTGTGGTTGCTATGGAGTTTGTTGTCCACAGCCCTGAGACAAGAAGTCCCAAATCAAGGTTTGAGCAGAACCAAGGTCTCTCTGACAGTCTTTATGGGCTCCTCCAGCTTCTGGTGGGGGTAGATGGTATTTGTTTCTTTGACCTGTGCTGCCTCACGCGGCTGTGTCTGTGTCCACATGTGACGTTTCCCCTTCTGTAAGGTCGTGTTGTGTTAGGGTGCACCCTAATGTGCTCATCCTGATGACCTCTGCAGCCGCCCTGTTTGCAAATAAGGTGACATCACAAGATGGGTAGGACTTCCTAATACGTTGTGTGGGGAACACAGTCCAATCCCCCACATTAATGCCTTGTGCTTTTTTATTTTCCCAAGCTGCTATCCGTTTTTCTAACAGGTATTGATGCTTTTTTTTTTTCATTTTTAAATGCACAGTTTATTGTTCACATGTGAAGAGTGGGGAAACAACTCCTGGAAAATGAATCTAACAACTGAACAATCTAGCTCTAAGTGGCCACCAATGCCCAGAGACAGAGTTCACTCACAGACAGTGGGTAGAGGTGGCACAAACACACAAAAAAAATGGATTGCAAGTCCCATGTCCACTGGTGGAGGAAGGACATTGCGTGGATGTCAGCTCTGCAGCAGATGCTGCTGGAGATGGACAGAGGCTAGCCGGTCATGCCTCAGTTGTGCTTAGCCAGGTCAGCCAGGGTGCTGGACACTCAGCAGTCATCAGAGTTAGAGCCAACCAGAGGGAGCTGGGTGGAAGATGTGGTCACTGGAAGGCTCCTTTGTTGCTAGAGTACATAATTCATGTATCTTGAGATGCACTAGAGCCAGTGTCTGCAGTTACTGTATTGTTTGTTATTTTGTTTTGTTTCGGCATGTTTACTGTTTTTAAATGTTACTATTATCAGATGGTAAAGCTATCGGAGGCACCAATATGTGATCTTCAATTATTACTCTAGTTCCATAATTTTCTTTATCATACTTTAGTTTTATCTTTCCATTTCATTTATTTTACCTAAAACCTTCTTTTTCTTATCCTTGTCTATTTGCCTGGTATTCATTCTCTCTTTTATTTATTATTTTAAAGATTTTTTTCTTGATTTGATAATTCCAAATATGTGTATAATGAATTCCAGCCATTTCCATCTCCCATTACCTATTCTCACTCCCTTAAAAAAAAAATAGTAACATAACTATTTTATTCCTATTAGAAACTATCTGGCCCATTATTTTGGCCCATTTTATTCTTTGTTACCTATGCCATTTGCATGAAAACAGGTTTTATTCTTATATTCATTTATCTCCTCCTTACAGCTGCTCAGAGGTGTGTAATTAATGGGACTAATTTTGTTCTGAAGCCACCTGCATACTGTGACCCTGCCATTCTCAGCAAGAGATTTTTGTTTGTTTGTTTAGCTATGAGGAACTGTATCCTGCCTTTGGAGCATGTTCTCCAGTCCTGAGACAGCAGAGGAAGGCACCAGTCTCTCTTAGCATCTTCTTTTGCTTGGTCTGTTTTTCAGATCAATCCATAATCTTTTTTAGGGGGTGGGCACTGTCTTACTATGTAGCCCTGGCTTGTCTGAAACTCACTATGCAGATAAGACTGGCAATCCTCCTGCCTCAGCTCTCCGAAGGGCTGGAATTACACAGGTCTATGTTACCACTTCTGGTGACCACAGCCTTTCTTTATATATAGTGGCTCGGAGTTGTGACTTGTATTTCATAATAGATAATATGTTCTCTTCTGGTTTTATCTTGTTCTTATTGATGATTTCAGAGAGCCAAGATGTTCTTATATAGTCTTTTTAGATCAGAGTTCCTTGGTTTGAAGTTAGTCCTAAACTCAGTCCTAGAGAACTTGAATATTTAAAGATAAATAGAAAAAGTGGAGGCAGCAAAGGAGCCTGATCAAGAAAAGCAGAGAGGTAGGAAGAAAATTCAGTAAATGTGGGCTCACAGAGGCCAGGAGAAGACAGTGTTACGGCGCTAGGACTCTGTAGTAGATGCTGCCGAGAAACCGAGATGAAGGCCCCTAATGGAGAGGTTAGAGTTCACGGGTCACTCATTCAGAAAGTTGGACAGGGCATTGGAATACAGGAGTGGTGCCCAGATTGGAGTTGGCTGAGGAGATAAGGATGGAAGGAAGAAAGAAATGATAGGTCTCCTCATAGACAGTATGCCTCTTCTGAGAGGTAAGGACGCTACAGCCGCAGAAGGATTTGCTTGCGTTGGAGAGGGAAGAAGGCACGCCAGACCACTTATGATTAAGCACCATCCTTCCAGAAAATGGTATATTTCTCATGAAACAAATGAATCATGCCCACTAATAAAGATTTGTATTAAGTACACCCTCAGAGAATTTTCTTTCTGATTATAAATGATGCCATGGACTTGATGACATCAAGCAAGGATACCAGTGAGTGGTTAGTGAGTGACTCTGACTTAGAAACCTCAAAAGAATGTGTGAAATCCAGTCTGAAGCCAGCTGTAGAGGCTCACGTCTGTACAGGCAGCTCTCAGGAGAGCTGTGGCAGGAGGTTGCCACAGTTTGAGACCTGCCTGGGTTACTAGTGAGTTCTAGGCTAGCTTGAGCTACAGAGTAAGTCCGTGAAAAGTCAAGAAAGGGTGTTGGGTGGGGGGGCGGGGTATGATGGTAATAACTCCTTTTTGTCTTATATTCAGTTTAAAGAATAAGTTTTTATCTCTTATATTTGGAAGTTTTCATGTTCTGTTAAGTTTCCCCTTAAAATAATTGGGATTTCTCTATCCTTAATTTCTGTTGTCACACCCTTCACTGAGCGTCTTATTGGTCTCTAACTATAAAACTTGTTGCTCATTCCTGGTGTGCAGACACATCAGATTTAACCCTTACTCCACCAGGCTTGCAGAGACTAGCATGTCACATCACCTGCTCTGTGAACACAGTAACATGGCTGTCTGCTCTGTTTAGCCAGCCGCCTTCCTCCTCTGCACGCACGCCTCTGCAGGCCTTGTCTGTAGGCTGTGTATGTGGGCTGCTGTGGCTGGTCTAAAGGAGCTGTTGCGTCTTGACTGACTGCCACAGATGGTCCTATATACAAGTGATGTGAGTGAGTTGAGCTAGAAGACTTTTAATAACCAAATGTTGCAGCGCTCAGGGGTATTGTACAATATGTCTTCCCACAGCATTGTCTTTACTATCTTCTCCATTGCTACATGTTAATTAAAAATATTTTACAACTTTTGTTTCATTTAGACGCCAACGAAAGCATCTCGTTTCAATAAATACTTTTCATTTAAGTTTTAAAGACTATGACAGTTAAGCTATTTGGGGTTCACTGGTTTTGTTTTTTTATTTTTTGAGATACAGCTGTCCTCAAACTCATTATGACCAGCAACTCCTGATCCTCCTGCCTCTGCTTCCCAAGACCTGAAATTACAGGAGGGTGCCAGGCCCAGCTAATTTTAATTTAATTTAAAGACATACATTATATATATATATGTATGTATGTGTGTGTGTATATATATATATATATATATATATATATATATATATATATATATATATATATATATATATATATAAAATCATTCTAGTCCCAGCACTGCTGGGACTATAGGCATATGACACTATACCCTGTCTTACTAAGTTATTTTAATGATTGGGAGAGTTCTAAAAAAGAAAAAATGTGAGGAAAGATCGTAACACTGCTGTTGGAGATTGAGTATTAAGTAGGACTCTACTCGATGCTGGTTCTCAGACTTTTGAAGAATGAAGGGGAATGTTGTGGTTAATTTAGAAATATAGCCTAATAAATGTTTATTATTAGCCCTGTAATTATTATTACAGTGGTATTTTCTAACCCGCTAGCAATCAATAAACACAGACACCTGTTATATTTTAAAATAGCCTTGTTTCACCTGGGGCAGAGCAGATATTAATCCTCTAAACTACTTCCTACATCTCCCTGCCCCAATCCCATGCTGTCTGCTTCTAATAATTTCTATCGAGCTACCTCCCATCCATAATCCCAAACACTTGCCAGTGATCTTTATCTGGGTCTAAGACTCCATGCACGCCAGCCGGGCGCTTGTCCACCTAAGCCGCAGCACGGCCTTCCTTCCCCTCTTCCTCTCTCCTCTCGGCTAGCTCATTCTCCCTTCTCTTCCATTCTCTCTCCCAAAAGCCCAGGAGCCTTAGCCACACCCATCCCATTCACCCTGCCCAGGTGTGCTGGCTTTTTATTGGCCAAACAGGAGTAAGTTTTTAGACAAAGTTACAAACATTTTGGGGTACATGAGCCTGCTCATATGGGCACCAACCAGACCAACCTCCAAAAGGGGAATGTGCCCAGTATGGAGCAGCAAAGGGACCAAGATGAAGGGATTCCAAGCAGTGAGGCCCAGGAAAAAACCATGAAGGCAGAGACCTAGAGAGGTGACAGGAGAGTGAGGTGCTCACGGCGGGGAGTGGTGGTGGTTGTTAGGGGTCAGGTGAAGAGGCCAGACCTTGTGTGCCTGGGGATAGGGTGTGTCTGTGACTTTAGGATTCCTCATTGGAAGGGTTTTTGTTGTTGTTGTTGTTGTTGTTGTTGTTGTTGTTGTTGTTGTTGTTGTTTTGTTTTTTGTTTTTTGGTGATTATCTTTGCTACTATTGTCTTCCCTATTCTATTCTCTGTTGTTGAGTTATATACAGGACTTTCTTGTTCTTTCCTCTTACTTTCCAGGGTTAGACTCCTTGTGATACATAGACAGTCTGTCATGACAGGTTTACACACAGCGGCCACAGAAAGGCTTCCATTGTCCCTTGGGAACATGGTGTCTCTTTTTGATCTTCTAGAGTAATTGCTGCAGATCCTCCCCAAGGAAGGCCTGAGAGGACCTCCCTACAGCACTCCTTTTCTGTTTCCCTCCGCCTTCAGGCAGCAAAAGCCTTCTGAAACTGCAAATGATGTTAGAGTGGCACCATCTAGTGGTGATTTTGAGGCCTAACCAAATTGAAAAACATTTGATAAACCATTTTAGAATTTCAGAAATAACTTTCTATCTTTTTTTTTTAATTGCTGAAGCATTTATTTAATGTCCTATTTTGTTCAGCCTCCGAAATAGCCTTCAAGTCAACAGATACTTTGACTGTTATGATTTATAAACAACATGGTTTATAAGCATGACATACATTTTATACCTTCTTGAGACAAGGTCTCCCTGTGGAGCTCAGGCCATCCTTGATCTCTTGATCTCGTGCCTCTGCCTTCCAGGATCAGGGATTGTTGGTATAAGCCACCACACCCTGCTACTTTACATGTATTTTGATTATATTTTGAAAATATGATGCTCAGAGATTTAAACTATTATTTAATTTGAACTAATACAGAATTTCGGAGACTACCCCACTTGTGGCTGTAAGAACTCTCCAGTGAGATGTCCCCTGGATGGGGAGGCCTGGTGGCACTCAGAGGAAGGATAGCAGGCTACCAAGAAGAGACTTGATACCCTATGAGCATATACAGGGGGAAAAGGTCCCCCTCAGTCACAGTCATAGGGGAGGGGAGTAAGGGGAAAATGGGAGGGAGGGAGGAATGGGAGGATACAAGGGATGGGACAACAATTGAGATGTAATATAAATAAATTAATAAAATATATTTTAAAAAAGAACTCTCCAGTGAGAAAATGTTATTATACCACTGAGTCAGAGCATCAAGCTCATGGGGTAACTTTTTTTTTTTCTAGCAGCCTGTTGCTCATTTTAATCTTTTCCTATTTGGGCAGTTTTGAAAACCAAACAACCCTGTCCTTCTCAGCTCCTTGGTGATGGCTGCTGAGCCCATGTTGCGTATTTGCAGATCCAAAGAGAGAGAGAGATCTGAGTGGTGAATCTTACTTTTTATTTCTTTGTGGATTAAAAAAATGTGTATATTCTTAAGGGGAAGGTTTATGCAGCTGTTCTTGGAAGCCAACGGAGGGCATTGGAACCCACGGATTGAGGGTTATAGTTGGTTGTGAGCCGCTTGGCATGGGTGCTAGAAAACTGAACTGTGGTTCTTTACAAGAGCTGTACACAATCTCAACCACTGAGCTCTCTCTCCAGTGGCACATTTCTGGGTCTTTAGATGTAAGCTATATACATTGATAGCTTGTTGGTGACTCGCCATTGACTGACAGCTGCGACAAGGATGGACATTTTGATCATTTAGTCCATTCTTCATCGATAGGGGCTATTGAGTAGGGGCAGTGTTAATAAAAATAAAAACATTTGGTAAAGAATCTATGCCTACCTGCAATCCCAGCACTCCTCCGATAGAGGCAGGCACATCAGGAAGTGAAGGCCAGCTTCTGGGCTGCCGGAGACCCTTTTTCAAAACAAGCAAATAAACCATCAGTTTATGCATAGCATAATGGAAGAATAAAATTAATTGCCAATTTTGGGAAAGGGGGAACGCTTGTTCAATGCCAGGGGGACAGAGGGGTGTAATTATTAACCATTGTACAGCTGGAGAGGCTAAGACAGAAGGAGGTTCAGTAACTTTGACAAAGTCTCACTGCTGTCAGTAATGTGAGCACTCAAGCCCAGATGTGATGGACCCCAAAGTTAGTGCTTCCGTTGCTGTCCGTGGGAAAACCACAGTAGAAAAGTGCACAGGAAACCTCACTGGTTGATAACTCTTATTTAAATACACACCAACTATTTGATAAAAATCTTGGTTTTAATTTATTGTTCACACTGTCTGTATTTGTTTGTTTCCACACTTATTTATAGCTGACAACTTTCCATCTTAAAGGAAATTTTTAAAATTTGCCTATCAGTCCTAAATGCTTAATTATTTCTCCTTGTCCGTTGGTTATAAGCAGCAGGGTATTTAGAGAAAAGCCACCTGTGGACCAGCATCTTTCAGCTCTTGAAGTGGGATACAATTTTCACTCCATATCCACAGATGCACTATCCTCACATCCAACCAACTACAGATTAAAAACATAAAGTTATTTAGATAGTATATAAATTGTGTGAAGAATCATTATAGCCTACAGATTATTTAAGATATGGAGGAGTGCCTGGGCGTGGTGCGCATGCCTTTAATCCCAGCACTCGGGAGGCAGAGGTAGGCCAGCCTGGTCTACAAAGTGAGTTTAGGACAGCCAAGGCTAACACAGAGAAACCCGTGTCTCAAAAAACAAAAAAAAAAAGAAAGAAAAAGAAAAGAAAAGAAAAAGAAAAAAGGTATGGAGGAGTGTGTACATAGGCTTTTCACAAACCTAGGACATTTTACTTAAGGTACTTAAGCATCCATGGATTGTGTCACTTGTGAGGGCTCATGGAACCAATCTCTAGTGGATGCTGAAAGATAACTGTATTTGCCTGTCCCTCACAGCAGGTCGAGTGTATTGGTGACAATCACTTGGGCAGAAACAGATAAGCTCTGGCTTGTACATACTTACACATATGGTTACTATTTAAATAGTATGTGTGGGTTTTCTAAATTTGTAATGTTAAATTTTTGTGCACATTTATCATCCCTATATACAATTTCAGTCTTGGAGCTTTCACTGTTTTTCACTTTGCTTCTATGGCTTCTTCTGAGCAACCTCCTCATCCCCATTCATACCACCCCACTGTATGTATTTAAGGATAGATATGCCAGTGTTCTATAATATCTTGCCATACATACAGATACTCATTTATTAAATGTATATATGGATAGACACACATACATAAATGTGATCCCATACAAAAATAGGATCGTATTATATACTTAAAAATATAGACACTTCTAGTCACTTGTCCCATTCCTGAGAGTCTTTCCCACTTTTTTGGTTTTTTTGAGACAGAGTTTCTCTGTCTAGCCTTGGCCATCCTGGAACTGGCTTTGTAGACCAGGCTGGCCTCGAACTCACAGAGATTCACCTGCCTCTGCCTCCCCCCGTGTTTGCCTTCCCTCTTTTTTATTTATTTGTTTATTTTTTTTTTTTTTTTTTACGTATATAGTGTTCTGCCTGCATGTACACCTGTAGGCTGGAAGAGGGCATCAGATCACAATACAGATGGTTGTGAGCCACCATGTGGTTGCTGGGAATTGAACTCAGGACCTCTGGAAGAGGAGGCAGCACTCTTAACCACTGAGCCATCTCTAGCTGTGTGTCCACAGTGTTTTCTGCGGTGTTGCTCATAGTAGCAGGAGGGAAGGGAGATCACTGAATAAATCATGCTGTATCTATACCACAGGATTCCAGGCAGTCACCACAAAACCTATATGATTTATATCAGAAGTGTCTCCTCTGCTGTTCTCTGTTGTGGATTTTACTGTGTTTATTTCTTTACTGACAATTTAATGAGGCTTTTAGAGGGAGAAGAAAGAAATGTGAACAGGCCTCTTTGTAATTGAAAATCCAGTGAAGTAAGTTTTAAGACCTGATTTAACTTCTATCCCCCCCCCCCCCAACACACACACACTAGAGCTGTGAGGGTTTCTCCAACTTTTTCCTTCTCTTGTGTGACCTTCTGTCTTTGGGAAGGGCAAATGCGTGACCTTCAAAGTGTTCGGTTCCACTTGCCTGGCTTTTAAACCCAACTGGCCTTTTTCACTAGTGGCATCAGTTATGGGCTCAGCTGTTAGTTGTTTTTTCAGAGTTTCACTATGTAGGCCAGGCTGGCCTCCCAACTCACAGTAATTCTCCTGCCTCGGCCTTACTAGAGCTGAGTATAAGTGTAACTACCATTACTGACTCAAGCATAGTCTTTGGGTTTTTGTTTGTGTGTTTATTCTTAAGACAGAGTCTCACTCTGTAGTTCAAGCTGGCCTGGAACTCACTGGCTTTGGATTCACAGCAATCCTTCTGCCTCAGTCTCTCTCTCTCTCTCTCTCTCCCTCTCCCTCTCCCTCTCCCTCTCCCTCTCTCTCTCTCTCTTTTAAGACAGGGTTTTTCTGTGTTAGCCTTGGTTGTCCTAGACTTGCTTTGTAGACCAGGCTGGCCTCAAACTTACAGTGATCCGCCTGCCTCTTCCTCCCCATGCCCGGCTCTGCCTCAGTCTCTTAAGAGATGGGATTATAGACACAAGCCGCCACACTAAGCTATAATGTCGTCTTTAAAAGTAGACCAGGAAGTGACGAATTGTCAGTTCAGGAACAGTTCCTGGAGCATTGAAACCAGTTTGGTAATAAACTATAAGGAAAGAATCCCCACATCTTTGTAACCACAGCTTCCTTCTGTCCTCGCGTCTGTGCAGATTTGAGAAAGGACGCATCTACACATTCATTGGAGAAGTGGTCGTCTCTGTGAACCCGTACAAGGCTCTCAACATCTATGGGAGGGACACAATTGAGCAGTATAAAGGTCGTGAGCTGTATGAGAGACCGCCTCATCTTTTCGCCATTGCTGACGCTGCTTACAAGGCTATGAAGAGGCGATCAAAAGACACTTGTATTATGATATCAGGTATTTGGAGGGGGCCCTGGTTCCAAGGTCAAAAGGTATTTAATATATATATATATATTTTTTTTTTGTACTCAAGAATTTACACAATTAATGAGATCTTTTTTGTTTGTTTGTTTTTGTTTTTGTTTTTGTTTTTGTTTAAGCTTAGAAACCCAAGAGATTTTATAGGGCCCAGAAAAGTAATAAAGACTAAATACCAAATTATTTCTACCATGTTTGATCATCCTCTAGTCTTGGTTTTGGAGGCTGAGACAGGAGAATTGCTTGAACTCTTAGGAGTTCAAGACCAGCCCAAGCAACATAATAAGACCTCATTGTTTAAAAAGAATGTACGTTATACTTGACGTGCCTTTTGGTCACTTGTAGACTGAGCCAGCATGGAATATGATTCCTCCTATCTGAAGCACACCGAAAAATATCAAATAAAACATAGCAAAAATGGTTCAGATGTTAACAGAATGAATGTGAAGGGTGAACTCAAGGTCAGACTGGTGTTTGGAAGCCGGTGCTGTGGTGCAGACCAGGTGGGAATGGGCTTCCTGAGCTTGGGACCTGAGCTTTGAGGAGAGGGCGAGCTGCAGCCCACACGCAGAGAATAGGAGCCTAGCCTCACGCGGTGCTCAGCCCTTGCAGCATCTCGCCTTGTAAAATGAGGACAAGGAAAATATCTTTTCCCTGGCCCAGGATGGCCTCTCAAACTGTGGGAATCTCTGCTGATGCTAATAATACCTCTCATTTACTTTAGTGGTTTTGTGCTTTTCAAAATATTTTTATGATCATTATTTTATTTTGGTTATCAAAACAACTTTAAGTGGTATGTAGCATAGTTATTTTTCTGCTTTGCAGATAAGAATGTTAAGGGTCAGAAGATTAAATAACTTAGTGTTGGAATTAGAGAATTATAGACTAGGACTATACTTTGGCTTTTTTTAAATAACTAAAACAGTTTAAAACACTTAAGAAGGTGACCAGTTATACAAATTTATGAATGAAAATAAGAAGTCCTTTACTTGCTGTTTAGATATGTTTTTATTCTCTGAGAATTTTATATAGACAGTGTATTTTTAATAGTAGTTTATCAATGTATTTTATCATTTATTGCCCTCAATTTCCTCCCTTCCAACTGTTACCACTCTTTCCTCCTCCCAGCTTCATTTCTTCTTTTTTGTTTATAACCCACCGGAATCTAATTGGTGCTGCCTTTATGCACGTGGGTGTAGGGATGCCCCCTACAGCATGGTCAACCTACCTCTGAAAACAACACCTCTGAAGAAAACTGATGCTTTTCCCCTCAAGAAGCCATTATGCTATCAATAGCTCCTCAGCTGGGGGCAGCCCTGTGAGCCTCTTTCTCACCCATGCTAGAATGCTGACTGGCAGGAACCTCGTGCAGGGTCTTGAGCAGGCAACCACAGCTACTTAGTGTGAGTTATGAGTACAAAGGCCCTGTCAAGTTATGAGTACAAAGGCCCTGTCGTCATTTGTAGACACAGCTTCTCAGCAGTCCTTCCAAACTTCTGCTTCTTAAAATCATTCTGCCCATTCTTCCAGAATGTTCTTTGAGCTTTATGAGATAGATACCTTACTTATGTATAAGTCCTGCCTTATTCTCTGCACTTAGACCAGCTGTGAGTCTCTGTGTTAACCACCATCACAGCAAAAAAGGAACTTTTCTGATGAGGACTAAGAGACGTATTAATCTATGAGTATAAAGATAAGTATTTAGGGCCTGGAGAAATGGCTCAGTGGTTAAGAGTGCCGCCTATTCTTCCAAAGGTACTGAGTTCAATTCCCAGCAACCGCTTAGTGGTTCACAACCATCTGTAATGTGATCTGATGCCTACAGGTGTACATGTAGACAGAACACTGTATACATAATAATAAATAAATAAATCTTTGGAAAAAAAGATAAGCATTTAGAAGACAGTTTGGGACTATGTCTATTTATGAAACTAATAGTAGTAGATTTCCCCCCCCCCAAGGGCCGTGACCTCCCCAGCCACAGGTCCTTGGCTAAGTTTACAGTACCAGGCATGAGTTTCCTCCTGTGGAGTGGGCCTCGAGTCCACTCAGATAGTAGCTGGCTACCCTCATAACACTCATGCCATGATTGTAGTACACAGGGCTCATAGCTAAGTAAATTGTTGATGAACAGCAAATATCAGCAGCCTACAGAGCACCTTCTGGGTACTGTGAAAGCAAGCAAGCAGAAAAAACGCTTCCAGGTCTGTTCCAGCTTGATTTCTACAGGTCCAATGAGCACGGTATGCGGTATCTTATGTAGTAGGGTCTTAGTGCCAAGTCTTAGTGACCAATCACGAGCAGTGGCAAGAGCTGTATTTTTTGTGAGGGGAGATTCCTCTGGGACCCATCTGACATGGGAAAAAATTGTCTTGCCCAACCCCGCCCCAACTCCAGAACTAGCAGATGGTTAGTGTGTGTCCTTTCATATACTTTTCTCTCTGTGTGTAAGTACAGAGTTACACACACGTGAGTAAGTAAAAATCCAAAGCTGTAGGCACATACCCGCCATTTGCAAAGCTAGTTTTTCCATTTAGCAGTATATAGTGGCCATATTTTCATTGGAGTTTCTGTAGAATTAGGACAGTCTCTTTAGGAATTCTATCGTGTAACTATTTATATCCAATTCTTTATCAATCTATTAGTTCAATTTTAGCTATAACACATAATTTATTAAAAAATAGTTTTAAAGCCTTGGGAGATTGATTCAATGTTTGGTTATACTACTTTTAAAAACATTTCCTTAGAGGCCGGGCATGGTGACGCACACCTTTAATCCCAGCACTCGGGAGGCAGAGGCAGGCAGATCGCTGTGAGTTCGAGGCCAGCCTGGTCTACAAAGCAAGTCCAGGACAGCCAAGGCTACACAGAGAAACCCTGTCTCAAAAAAACAAAAAAATTAGGAGAAAGTTCAGTAAGTGAAGGTTTGATGTTTAAACACAGAGGTAAAACTTGTAAACTGATCCCCTACTACCACCACTCTTACCCATTATCACACTTTCCCATGATGCCTTGTGTCTCAAGCTTAGTGTTTTTTCTTTTTTCACTAAAATTACTGTAATTTTTGGTTTAAGACTCTTGTTTTTTTTTCCTCTCTTTATATATATAACTAACTGCTTTCAGAAATCCCTGTGGTGGTCACACTATCTTTCTCAGGCTACAGAGTAACTGGGCCTATGAGCATCTGACTTTAAATTTATGACTAATTACTTTATTCTCAATAAATTTAAAAATAGAAAATAAGGTCATATGTATATAGCTGTGGCTACTGTTTGAATCACCACTTGAGTTTGTTTCTGCTATACTTAGGAGTGATTACTTACTCTAAGGAGCTAAGTTACTAAATATTGATTTTTAACTTATAATTTTATTTCTGTCATTTTTAAAGACATGTTTATATCTATTAGATATACCCCAGGACAAGATAATTCAATGAGAAAGGGGGGAGGGGGGAAGGGAGAGAAGGAGGGAGGGAGGGAAGGGGGGGAGGGGAAGCATAAAGGAGAAAGTAACATAGAATTTTAAATGACTAACTGTCGGCAGTGAGCTCACTGCTGGTCACCTGGTGTTAAGGCCTGCACAATTCTTCCCTCCAGGGGAGAGTGGAGCTGGTAAGACGGAGGCCAGCAAGTACATCATGCAGTATATCGCTGCCATCACCAACCCCAGCCAGAGAGCAGAGATAGAAAGGTAAGGGGGCCTCAGGGACGCGGGTGGGCGGGGCCTCACTTAGTGTGCAGACTGGGCTACACCTAAACTGACGGACATCCAGCATTTTTAATATGAAAATTGCTTTGATTCTCACATTGCATATTGTCTTTCTGCTTTTACTTCTATTACTATAGCAATTTCCAGCTTTATCAAGTTAAAAAAAAAATTAAAACTACTTTGAAATAGTTGAAAGTGTCCTGGTTCTAGCCAGTTTCCAAACTCAGCAGCAGAGCTTTTATGATTTGCATGGTCTTAGTCTTCAAGCCACTGCCGGGTCCTTGCTCTGTGTTTTAAAGACTCGAGCTCTGGGAGAAACAGGCCCAGGAAGGTAGACCCGCAGCTTCCTTCCCAGCACTGTCAACTGTAACCCACTGATGGCTGGGAGTCCAAGTAAGGTTCATGTGTGAAAGGGTCTCCTACTGTCCTGTGCTGGCCTCACAGTAAGATGAGTACAGTGCCTGGCACACAGAGTTTGCTTAATAGTATGTAAGGAGTAAATTGGTGATCACTTGTTTTTTAATGAAGCAACATGACTGGCTTTCTTATGCGGCACAACCTTTTCCAAGAGGGAAAGGGTGCTTTCCTAGTAGATCTCTCTGAAGTTGAACATTAGTTTACTGGAGAGTCACAGCTCATCTGTCCATCACGGGCAGCTTGACAGGCAGAGTCCAGGGTGTTGTAAAGGGTGATGTAAAGGAGAAGACTTTAGGATTGGTGATACGTGTGGAGTCTGCAATGTCATCGTAACTGGATTACCCAGGCAAAACAGGCCTTTTAAAAAAAACGTGACATGTTCCCACATCTGGCTTTTCACTTTGCAGTCTAATTTGAGAGTGAACATTTGATCAAATTTTTATAATTTCTTTTGGATCTCGGGAGGATAGCCAGCTGAGGACGAAATTGCTTTCACTTCTATATAGCAAATACGGTTTATGTAAATTTACTGTCATTCTCCAGCACATCGGGCTCTGTCCTCTTATGGTGCCCTTTGTAAGCAAGCAGTTCCTACACACATGCCTCTGTAAAGCATGGGCAGCAGTTTAAGGGCTGGGGGGGGGGGGGGCAGGGAGGGCGGTGGTGGCTGCGAGGGGCGGCGATGGTCCACCAATCGGCTTGTGTCAGAGGCCAGGTTATTTCTGTGGGTGTGGCTGTCGGTGAAAAGAAACAAGGAGATGAGGACTAGAACGAAGTTCAGATCATCCAGTTGTTAAGTGTCTTCGCCTCTGAATTTTGTTGTAACTTTGATATATTTTCTTAGAGTGAAGAATATGTTGCTGAAGTCAAACTGTGTTTTGGAAGCTTTCGGAAATGCCAAAACCAATCGTAATGACAACTCGAGCAGGTTTGGGAAATACATGGATATCAACTTTGACTTCAAGGGAGACCCCATTGGGGGACATATTAATAACTACTTGCTGGAAAAGGTAAATGTGCTAGACTTCTAGGATGATGCTTGTGAGAACTGAAAATTTTCATTTATTGCCTTAATGTAGTATTTAATCCTATTATTTGTCTTCAAGTCTCCCTTCCATGGTAAGATACTCTCTTTCTGCGTTCTCACATGAGCACTTAGAGCATCAAGTTAGAAAACGTTAGGATTTGTCAGTGCAGATTTGGGGGGGGCATGGTACATGGGACAGAAAGAACATGTGACCACTTCTGGGTAAAATTTAATCCAAACAAATCTCTCTTCCCTCCGTCCCTCCCTCTCTCCCTCCCTCCCTCCCTCCCTTCTCCTATGTGGTCAAGGCTGGCCTGTAACTCACCATCCTCACGCCTCAGTTTTTTTTAAGATGTATGTATGTATGTATGTATGTATGTATTTATATAAGTGTTCTATCTTTCTGTTTATCTGCATGACAGAAGAGGTCATCAGATCACATCATAGATGGTCGTGAGCCACCATGTGGTTGCTGGGAACTGAACTCATGACTCTGGAAGAGCAGACAGTGCTCTTAACCACTGAGCCGTCTCTCCAGCCCCCATGCCTCAGCTTTCTGTGAGTTGAGGCTACAGGAATGTACCATCATGCCCAGCTTGCTGACCTAGGCTTTTTTATGTTGCCATCCTCCATCCAGTTTACTTTTAACTAAACTGAAATTTTCTTTCCTCTAGTTTCTGTTTGCTTACTAAAAATAATATGTATTTAAAACTGGCTGCAGCAGGACACACATTCGTTCTCCCAATACAGTTAAGCCATGCTGTACAGTCACCTCTGCCTTGAATTGTGCTCTGATTGCTTCCCAGTAACCCCACAGCATCTATGACACTCTAATTTCTATTTTTATCTGTCACATCGAGGCTGACTATTAAGGAAGTAATTGCTTTGTCAGGGTCAGTTGGAAAGAAACAGGAAACACTAAGTATTACCCATCTCTTCCACAATGTTTCATGATTCCCCTGTGCATACATATTCAATCAAAAGGAACACTTTGAATGAACGTGCATGTTGAGCTGTCTCTTTGGAGGCCTAAGCAGAATCCACAGGGCCTGATCATGTTGCCTGATTTTACTGTGGGATGTGAGGCATTGCTTCCTTGAAATGCCCGCGGACTCTGGACAAGGGAATGTTGAGAATGCTCCTCCCTAGCGTTCCCTTCCGTTCTCCCCACTCAGATCCCTACCACTTGTACATACTATTTTTAGACTCCAGGTTTAAAAAAAAAACAAAATATGGCTTCACTTCTCATGAATGTTAAGGCATCCATTTTAGGCAATATAAAGAATTATCAAAAATATTTTCAGGAAAACCATAGGGACCACCCATCTCTGATAAGCTTTGGCCACAGGTTTGTTTGTGTTTTTTGTTTTTACCCCCACCCCCGCCCTCTGAGTTGAGGACCAAACCCAGGGCCTTGCTAAGCAAGGCTCTACCACTCAGTAAATCCCTAACCACTGGCTACAGAGGTTTTTGGGATTTTGTTGTTGTTTTGTTTTTTTTAGTGTCTAGATGAATTTCTTTTTTTAAATGTTTTTTTACATATACATTTATATTATTTACACTTATATAAAATAAACTACATACAGCAAGAAGAAGCCACAGAAAAATCAGGAATTATATTAATATTCATTCGTAGTGTATTTGGCAACCTTGAAGAAAACGTATGATTCTCTAAGAGAGTTGCTTCTGTTTCATTTAAACCTATAATTTCAGATTAATCCTTTTAATTAATTAATTAATCTCCTTTACATGCCAATCACAGCTTTTCTTCCCTCCTCTCCTCCTAGTCTCTCTCTCTCTTTCCTCCCCGCCCCCCATCCTTCAGTCTTTCCTTGGGTATCAGCCTAAATTGGCATATCAAGTTGCAGTAAACAAGGCATCTCAGTTAGTCAAGGAAAAGAGATCCAAAGGTGGGCAACAGAGTCAGAGACAGCCCTGCTCCTGCTTTAGGAGTCCCACATGAAGACCAGGTCTGTACAACTGTCACATCTGTGCAGAGGACCGAGGTCTGTCCCATGTGTGCTCTCTGGTTGACAGCTCGGTCTCTGGACCCCTATGGGCCCAGATTAGTTGATTCCATAGGTTTTCCTGTGGTGTCCTTGACCTCTCTGGCCTCTTCAATCCTTCCTCCCACTCTACCATAGGACCCCCCCACAGGACCCCCCAGGTTCTGCCTGTTGTTTGGCTGTAGGTCTCTGGATCTGTTTCCATCAGTTGCTGAGTGAAGCCTCTGGGATGACAGTTTTGCTAGGCACCTGTCTGCAAGTATAGCAGAGTATCATTGTGTCAGAGTGGGGACTCTGTCATGGCATGGGTCTCAGGATGGGCCAGTCATTGCTTAGCCTTTCCTTTCCCTCAATTTCTGCTCCATCTTTACCCCTGCACCTCATTGTAAGCAGGTGGGTTAAAGGTTTTGTGGCTGGGTTGGTGTCCTAGTCCCTTCATTGGAAGTCCTTTTCTGGTTGCTGGAGATGGCTGTTTTAGGCTCCATCTCCCTCATTGCTAGTCTTAGCTAGAGTCACCTCCATAGATTCCTGGTCCCAGACATATCCCCACTGATTCCAGTACTCTCTCCCTCCACCTCCACCCCTCGGGTCCCTCTGGCTCCCCTCCCCACCTCGTCCCCCACCCAGTTCCCTCCCTCCATCCATTCCCAATGTCTATTCTATTTTGGATTAACCATTTTTAAAAAAAAAAAAAAATCTTTTTCTTAGTCTCGGGTGATCGTGCAGCAGCCGGGAGAACGAAGCTTCCATTCTTTCTATCAGGTTAGTAATCACTTCCTTATGCAGAGAATTAGTCATTTGCCTAGTTGTGCAAAGAAATCTTTCTAGTGACTCTCATCCTATACCTTTCTGGCTTTCCTTGTCTCCACAACACATTACATGTATGTACAGGCTTGCACAATCCTACCCTACCTAAGAGCCTATGAGCACGAGCACTGAGAGAGCTAGTAGGTAGCCAGCCACCCAGATGCTCCCAGGCTGAACATGACCTGCATGTCCTTAAAGAGGAGGCAGGGTAATGGCCATGGAAGCGCTTACTATGGCGCCTTCTAGATGTGTTGATTTCTTTTTTTTTTCTCTCTCTCTCTCTCTTGAATTGAGTTGCTGCTCCTGTACTTGATATCTCCAGAGATGGGAATCTAAATTTGGTTTGCATTGTTCTTGATAGGCATGATATGATTACTTTAAAAACAAAAGCAAGGAGTTATAAATTCAAGGAAGAATCCTGTATGCTGTCAACACTCAGAAAAAAAAAATAAGCACATCTTTGGGGAATGTTATTAGAGTGTGAGACAAACTCTTAAATAACCCTTCTTTGGCACATCTGCACTCAAAGAGCAAGTGTGATATTAATATGATGTTTGAATCTCAAAATTATATAAACCATAATTTAAAGAATTAAAACTATAGGGTAGGGTAGATATTTCAGTTGGTAAAAGGCTTGCTGTGTAAACAGGAGCAGCTGAGTTCAGTCCCCGGAATCTGCGTTTAAAAAATAAGAGGCTTGGTGGTGTCCATGTGCAGTCCTAGTGCTGGTTAGGCAGGGACAGTCCTGGGGATGTCTGCTCCAGGCCAGGAGAAAAAACAAAGTGAATGGAACCCGAGGGATGGCAGGCGGCACCCAGAGATGACCTCCCTGCACACACCCACAGGAGCACACGTGCCGACACACATTTAAAGCTGTGAGTTAAAAGACTGATTTCTGTGCAACTGTCTTTGAAGGAGATTAATGGTGACAGTTATAGTTGAATACAACATCGTATGATTAGGGAACTGCCTTAGTCAATGCCGTTCAAGTTCTGGTATGTCTGGCTAAAATATTATTCTTTAAGGTCTCTTAACTGTGTATTTTACGTAAACCAGAGCTTCCTGTTGAGTACAGAACCTTTTACATCAAGGCCTCTTGAAGGCTTGCTTTATACTAAACAGTAGGGCATCAATTTCGTGTTTCTGTTGGCAGTTTGCTAGAGTTTAGATAAATGATTTCTCTTTAAGATATAAGAATTGTTTATTTTAAGAACTTACAGCTTTTTGCCGGTGTCTTTTCGGGTTGGATGAAGTCACTGAGACGTAACTTCACTCTAAGAGTCACAGCCATCAGTCAGTCACATTCCTTTTTGGCTGTGACAGTTGAGGACTCCGTGTGACTGTCAGTTGATGCCACTTCCCCACAATGTTGATGTATCTAAATTCAACAGAATGACACTGCTAAGCAGCAAGCCCCTCGGGGCAGGGATCTTGTCTCACAGAGGATGACATTCCAAGCAAGAACCTCTTAGACCAATTTTGCTGTGAATGAGACATTTTAAGTGCTCTTCTTCGTCACTTTATAACATACTGCCTTTCTTAATATATAGAAGCCATTCCTCTATAAGTAAAAACAAGGGGGCTGGAGAGATGGCTCAGTGGTTAAGAGCACAACCTGCTCTTCCAAAGGTCCTGAGTTCAATTCCCAGCAACCACATGGTGCCTCACAACCATCTATAATGTAACCTGATGCCCTCCTCTGGCCTGCAGGTAAACAAGCAGACAACACTGTATACATAATAATAAAATAAATCTTAAAAAAAAAAGAAGAAGATAAAACTAAATCTAAATCTTTCCTCAAAGGATGAAACAGGAGGACCTAAAAGTATAAAGCCCAGAAAATGAATAAGCACTACATCACTACTAAGTTAGAGTGTTTGACATTTGGGGAATCCACATCTGCTTTGACAGTTGCATTAGCTAGCAGGAACCCTAGAGAGGCAGAACCAAATGAATTGATATTTACTAAACTAGCATTTATTAGATTGGCATACACAACACCAGGCGGGTCGCCCAGCAATAACTGTCTTTGTGCTGGAGAGGCTGAGAACCCAGTAGCTGCTCAGCCTGTGGGCCGCTGAGCGCCTCAGCAGTTCCTGTCTGGTGCCGAGGGCCTGAAAATTCCTGGAACTGCTGATCTTCCTTGAAACCTTGAAGAAACTGAGTTCTTCTATCAGCAAAAGAATTGTAGTAGCAGTGGTTGTAGCTGCAGCAGCAACAGAGTAGATACAAAGACAAAAAGCAAAGCTCTTCCCTTGGACCTCCTTTTTATTTAGGCTGCCACTCAAGGGCCCTGCCCACATTTGGGGAGGGTCTCCTCCATTCAAACAGCCTGATCAAGAAAATCTCTCACAAGAGTACCCAGCAGCTTATCCTTTAGTTGATTCCAGATGCAGTCAAGTTGACAACCAAGGCTGTCCATCGCAGCAATTTAAATTAAACTAAATATTTTTCAGCTACTCCAGGGAGGTTCTGAGCAGATGCTGCACTCTCTACACCTGCAGAAATCACTCTCATCCTACAACTACATCCGTGGGGGGGCACAACTGAAGGTGAGTTCCAAGAGGAGGCAAAAGGAACACAAGAGGCCCACCCAGCCCCTCTGCTGCCCTCGTGCAAATGAGTGTCTCCTCTGTTCTGCTTTGAAAACTCTTGGTCCAAAACTTACTCTATCTCGGAACTGAAAACCTGGCCAAAGGTCCTCTCTCTGTGTTCAAGGTTTTCTCTTAGTATCTCTTAATATTTGATCTGATTCCATTTATCCGAAACCATAAAAACACTGAGGACTAGCAAGCCTTCCTCATAAGACTATGTGTGATTTGGCCAATGCCATTTTGTTATGACAAAATGAGATTAAAAAGCACTTTGATTTTCTCCCCATTTTTTATTTTGGTTTGTTTTGGTTTTCCAAGACGGGGGTTTTCTCTGCGTAGCCCTGTAGACCAGGCTGGCCTTGAACTCAGAGATTGCCTGCCTCTGCCTCCCAAGTGGTGGCAGTAAAGGCATGTGCCACCACTACCCAGCTTCCTACTACTTTTAAATATTGATTGTGATTATCCTAGAAATAGTTTTGTGGCCCTTAAGTTGTTTCTTTGTATTCATCTCTCAAAAGAACTCATGTTTTCCCTTCCCTTGTGTGCAGTCACTTGCATAGGCATCTGCAGGCCCATTTTGATCTTTATTTAAATTAATTTTCCTCTAGTCATCTCATAGCCAGTTTTAAATGTGGTGGTTCAGGAGAATGTATAAGGAAGTAAATGTGGTGCTGTCCTTGTTCGCTGGAGGGGAGGTATAGAAGTTCAGAAAGTACTGAGAGGCATGGGGCACGGATGCTTCCAGAGGGGTAAGAGTATGCAGATTTGGGCACATGCATGTAACCTCAGTACTGAAGAGGGCGAGACAGGAAGATGCTGAGTCTACCAGGGCCACACAGCCAGACCCAGCTCAAACAAGAGAAAACACCCGTGACTTTAGTTGGGTGAAGAAGAAAAGGATCTCTGACAGCAAAGGATGTGGGAAATGTTTTATATTTAAACTATTATTCCACTTAAGCTAGTTATACCCTCATTACTGGCATAGCAATATTTTTATTGCTATTCATAGAAGTACAGGATAATTAGGTTTTGTAGTTAATTTTCTATTAGTTGGCATTTAGATTGTGCCACCCTTTTCTAAGAGCAGAAATGTTTGGCTGAAAATGAGTTGAAAAATAAAACAGTAGAAAGATAATGGTCCAGCTTTCTCAGCATTGCCAGAAATACTTAAAAATGTATAGAGGATTGAGAAATCAACACTTAACAGCTAGTGGCTGGGCTGTTCCTTTGCTCTAAGACCATTTTATTAACAAAATTATTTTGTAGCAGGTCTTGTAGCTTAATACTAAGTATTAAGTTAGTACTAAGTAAAAAGTTAATATAACATTTTATAAATAAAATTAATCTTTTGTACTGTTTTGATTGGTTTTCTATTTGGACTCCATGCCCCTTCCTTTCTGACAAAAACAAAGAATATATGCACATAGTAAAACCCAAGAGAGGTGGCTCAGCAGCAGAGAGCAGTGGCTGCTCCTGTAAAAGACTCTCATTTGACTGCCAGCATCCACATGGTGGCTCACAACCGTCTGTAACTTCAGCTCCAGAGGCTCTGATATTCTCTTCTGGCCTCCATGGGTGTCAGGCACACTCACATACTTAATTATAAAATAAGAAAAGAAAAATTCTAAGACATATATGCCTAAGTCCTATTATGCAGAGATGATAACTAATAATGATTTGTATGAATATTCACTAATAAAATCCTACAACAAATCCTGCTTAAAACTAAATTTATTATGTTACAATATAATCATTTCCCCATACAAATATAAATAATTTTAATATCCATAAAGGATTATGTGTATTTTAATTAGTCTTAGAATGTAGGACTCATGTGCATAAGATACCTTGAGTCACAGGTAAGAGAAACTCCGGGTAAAGTTTCCCAAAACAGTAAGGAATTCGCTGATTCTGTATGACAGCAAGTGCTGGGATGGTCAGATCCAGCGTCTCAGCCACACAGGTGGGGTTTGTGAGGTGGTGGTGGTGGTGTTTTACCTTACAGCTCTGCTACACTCAGGAAACTGACTTGCCCTCTTGGTTTGGTTTTTGTTGTGGTCTCAAAATGCCATCAGCAAAGTCCCAGAATTCACAGGCAAAGGAAATGCCACATTATACACATATGCCTCCCTGGAGCCCCTCTCTTTCCACAGCCCGTCATGTGCTTTCCCTCATGTCTGCTAGATCACACTGACATCACATGCCTGTGGCTGAGCACTCACTTGCTAAGGGTTAGGGTTTCTGTTGCTGTGGTAAATACTATAGCCAAATGCAGCTTAAGGACAGAAGGGGTTTATTTCATCTCCCAGCTTGTGGCCCATCATCCGGGAAAGTCAAGGCAGTACACGGGGTTCAGGGCTGCTGCTTACAGACTTGCTCTCCAGGGCTTGCTCAGCCTGCTTTCTTACACCCCTCAGGGTCACCTGACCAGAGGTGGCCCCACCCACAATAGGCCATGCCTCCAAATCATTCACTCATTAAGACAGTGCCCCATAGGCTCACCTGCAGCCCGTTATTTTGGGAGGCATTTTCTCAATTGTGGTTCCCTTTTCTCAGATGACTCTAGCCTGTGTCAAATTGACCATAAATAAGCCAGGATAATGGCCATGGTCCCTTTAGAACCATGAAGCCTCCTGAGCTCAGGGGCAAGCCAGTGAGAGACGATCTTCAAGAGGACTAAGTAGATCTTGGCCTGTCAGCAATGATGAAATAGGAGATGGATGGCTGTTACGAAGAAATTTCCTTGTATGGGACAGAACTGCAATCTCCCCATACAGTTATAGTAGTACTGTCTGATATTTGAGTGTATTTCGGTGTGGTAAGGACTAGACAGCAACTCTGTCCACAAAATTCATGAGGAAATTGAAGCTCAATAAGGCTGCACATCAATCCTACAGTGAGGGACCGCTGACAGATGCAGGGGCTTGCCTGCTTGTGCCTAGAACACAAAGGAGCAAGTGTTTCCTGAGCAGAGGAGGTTTGCTTTGTGTGAGAGAGCTTCAGGCCAGGGCACCATCCAGGCAAAATGAGCAGCTTGTCGAGAAAAGGGTTAATCCAGTGCTGCTTCAGGAAAAACGCGGCCTATAAGCAGTTGCCATTCTCTGCTGTGGAGTCTGTTGGTACCATGGTATACGCACCCTGGTGCCCATGTCTCCAAGGGCTGCAGACTCACCGTTGAGTTCCTGTGCTCCAGTTAGGGGCTATAACTTACCACCAGACACTTACCACATGAGAAAACTAATGGAGCATAGCCCCGGACTACTCAACAGCCAGCTAAGTGACTGCAGCTGGTGGCTTCTCTCCAGGTGCCACTCTTCCTCACCTGGGAAACAAGCCCGGTTATACAGTGTGGGAGCTGTTGCCAGCCTGCACAAGCGGGCCTGTGGGAGAGAGCTGCAAACGCAGTAGCCAACCAGGGACTGTAGAGCTCCCATATACAACAGTCTCATGTGTGACCTTGCACCCCATGCCATTGTGTCCCTGGAGCATAGAGCTGGGGTCGTCAGTGATTCAGCTTAGGGCAGAAGCTTTCAGAAAAGTGCATGCTGCTTATTTTAAGTGAGAGCTCTCACACAAACAGGCCTCATATATCTAAACAATATTCCCAGCATGAATTTTTTATATTTATCTTTCTTAAAATGATTTACTAAGAGGCACCAAGACTTTGGCTAAACACTTCAGTTTCATAATTAACGCTCATGCGAAATGTTTGTGACTTAAGTTTCTCATGTTCGTGTCTAGTCTTCCATCAATGACGCTGCAGAGTTCAAAGTCGTAGCTGATGCCATGAAAATAATTGGATTCAAACCTGAGGAGATTCAAACTGTGTATAAAATTTTGGCTGCAATTCTTCACTTGGTGAGTAGGGAAAAGTATACTGACTCCCTGTAGAAACAGGGTACTCTTTTCAGATTTTGTTCCCTCTTGAAAGTAATTTGTTTTTGTGAAATTCTTGCTTGTGTTTTTGAAAAGTGTACTCTGATTTTCTTTATTGTTTTACGTTATGAAGGGTTTGCCAAACCACTATAGATTTGGAGACTGCTCAGTTCATTGTATTGTGATTTCCCAGACCTTGAACTCAGCGCCGAGCCTAATGGTGATGGCATCTGAAAGATGATTGCAAGTGCCTCGCAGGCACAGCCAGCCCATCTGAGGCCAGCACCGTAGACCAGCATGGCAAGGACATTCATAAGTTTGACTACATAAAAATATAGAACCTCTACCAAAAATGTGTGCTAAGATGAAAGGATGGGTGTATGGAAAAGAGGGAAAGAGGCGTGCAAGGCTTGCACATGTAGGCATGCATATTTAGGAAGGCAGGTCCAGGCAAGGTCACTGGATCTCATGATATGTCAGAAGCTCATTGGAAATGGTGTCTTTTGTTTTCATTTTTGATATAGGGAAATTTAAAATTTATAGTAGATGGTGACACGCCACTTATTGAGAATGGCAAGGTTGTGTCTGTCATAGCAGAATTGCTCTCTACTAAGACAGACATGGTGGAGAAAGCCCTTCTTTACCGGACGGTGGCCACAGGCCGTGATGTCATCGACAAACAGCACACGGAACAGGAAGCTAGCTACGGCAGAGACGCCTTTGCCAAGGTGAGACTGAACTTGATCCGTGGGTTGCAGCATAGGTGAAGTCCCGTGAGGATGTGCTCGGACACCGCTGACAGTGGGCTAAGGGCTTTTAGAAACCATGGGACCTTGTGGCCGTCATTATCCCAGTGGCGTTCCTGGCTCTATCACTGCCAGAAAAGCAAACTAGACCAACTGTGGCAATGAAACCACTACCTCAGCGGAGTACAGCACCATTTACCTCCCCTGCTTCATCTTCCGCTATCTTCCAACCTACTCCAACATATTCATCTTCTCTTTTTAAAATATTTTTAACTTTATAAAATTTTATGTGCATTGTTGTTTTGCCTACATGTATGTCTATGTGAGGGTGACAGATCTTGGAGTTACAGACAGTTTTGAGCTGCCATGCGGGTGCTGGGAATTGAACCCAGGTCCTCTGGAAGAGCATCCAGTGCTCCTAACCTCTGAGCCATCTCTCCAGCCATATTTCAAAGCCATAGATACCCAAGACACCATAAGTTCTTCAGTCCTTTCCGGTTCCAGCCACAGGGCCTCTGCACAGGCCATTTCTCTGCTTAGGTTGTTCCTCTCTCTCATGGTGCCCTGTTTAGTCATCCTGCTGACTCGGTCCAAGGGTCTCTTCTTCAAGGAAGCCTTCCCCAGATTGCCTGAACACAGAATAAATTAAAGTTACTCCAGGAAGGGATGGGAGGATGGCTCAGCAGTTAAGCATACGTACTGCTCACGCATTGGACCCAAGTTCATTTCCCACCACCAAGTGGAGCAGCTTAACAAACTACCTGTACTTCCAGCACCAGGAAAACCAGCACCTCCAAGGGCACCCACATTCACCCACATACAGACACACATAATAAATAGTTTTAAAATGTCTCCTCAAGCCCTGTGTGTATGTGTTCCTTCACCCTATTCCTACACTCCTTGGAGACTGTGTCTTTCTTTGTACTTAGTGCTGTATTTCTAACAAACTCTATGTCTAAGTGCTCAGCAAATATTTAGAGAGTGAATGAATAAATTCTAAGTATCCAAGTCCATTTACTCGTAGCTCAAAGTGGGAAGTGTTTTCAGAGGTGAGAGAGCAGAGGCCCAGACACATGCCAGAGAACAGTCTTCAAATACAAATAGTGGCTGACCACCTGTTTAATCATCCAGGTCGCCTGCTTCAGTTTAGCACGTATCATGTAGCTGTTTCTGTAATAGGTGATGCACATTCCTAATTGTTCCACTTAGGCGATAACACGCGTGCTCAACAGTCAGAAGGTGGGTGGGATTGAAGGCATCCCAAGTACAAACAGAGGGACTCGTTCCCAAACGGGCAAGAATTTATGGTGTTTTTCCTCTCACAGGCGATATATGAGCGCCTTTTTTGTTGGATTGTCACTCGCATCAATGACATCATTGAGGTCAAGAACTACGACACCACGATCCACGGGAAGAACACGGTTATCGGTGTCTTGGATATCTATGGGTTTGAAATCTTTGACAACAACAGGTAAACGGGGTGAGATGCTTAAAACCCTGTTGCTTATTCTTCCTTTGCTTGGGCCTAACATCTCCCATCTCGCGTAGCTTCGAACAGTTCTGCATTAACTACTGCAACGAGAAACTGCAGCAGCTATTTATTCAGCTGGTTCTGAAGCAGGAGCAAGAGGAGTACCAGCGGGAAGGCATCCCTTGGAGACACGTGAGTGCCCTCGTGAGGGCGGGGCGTCTCCCGGCTCCGCCCACCCTAGCATGCCTCTCCATGTTCCTCCTTGGGGTATGCAAGTCTAGTCCATCTTGAGGGATCCAGTTCAACTCTTCTAATCCGATAGCCTGCCTTGTTGGTGCCCAGGATGTGCTCAGTACAGCCAGAAGCCTCGCAGCTTCACTAAGCTGATGCCACATGGCTTCCTGGTTGTTTTGCCTATTAGAAGCTGGCATCACTCAAAGGTCACTCACTCGACTTAAATTGGACGGACATACTTCCGACCCAGTTGATCTCGTTCCTCCCACCGTCTTTTCCTCTACTCTGTGACTTAAGTGGCAGCGAACTGCTCTCAGCCATTGATGACCCCATTCTCTGAAGACTGGGCACTGGAATGCCGGGACGCTTGTGTTCCTGACCAGTTCCACGTGCTTTTCCTGTCACCTTTCTCCTTGTGGCTCTTCCTGAGATGTAGTGAGAGAGTGACACTGGCCCGGGTTCACAGCTGACAGGCCTTCCTGTCTCTACCAGCAGACTTAGTCTGTCCTCTTGTACATTTGTATATTTAAAGCAATTTCAGAGTAGACTTTTTAAAGTTGGTCTTCTATAACTTGCTCATGTTTTCTTGTAGTTATTTGCTTCTGTTTCTGGGAGATTTTATTTTGTTTTTAGGTTTTGTTGCTGTTTGTTTGTTTGTTTGGTCTGTGGCATAGTCTGATGTTTCCCTGGGTGGCTTTGAATTTGCTGGGAAACCAAGGATGCCCTTGCTCTCCTAATTCTACCTTCGCCTTCCGAGTGCTGGGATTATAGACCTACACGGCTGGGCCTGGTGGCTGAGTTTATAAAGCTGTCCGCACTCTCACCACACAATAAAAATCAAGCTAGTTCTCTGATATCAAACATAGTATTGACATTTCAATTCAAAAGCTTCTTGAAATATTATATTTAAATTATTTTTATATTCATACCTTCCTATTTTCTATTTCTACTTATTCATTTTAAGAGAGAGAGAGAGAGGTATAATAAATAGCATTTCTGCCTCAATTACATCTTCGCCTTCCATTATGTGTCAAATATAGTGCCATAAAATTTCATTGAAGTATATGAGCATAAATTTACATATTTAAGATAAACCTGAGTTGTTAGCTTTATTATAAAAGAGCTGCCTGTTGTTTGATTTAAACAGTGGCCTCCCGTAGCTATTTAAAATCTAACTCAATTAAGTTTATGTGAAGTTTCCTAAAAATTAATCTTTTGTTTAATATATAATATAACTGAAGTTGAGGGCTTTTTATCATAAATCCTACCATAAAAGTTGAGGGCTTTTTATCATAAATCTTACCATAAAAGTTGAGGGCTTTTTAGCATAAATCTTACCGTAAAACCTGTTACTCAGACAGGATTTGGAAGTACTGATCTAAAATATCCACTGAAACTGGTTGTGGTGGCACACACCTGTAATCTCAGTGCTCCAGGGGCGGAGGCAGAAGGATTGAAAATTTGAGGCCAGCCAAGGCTACATAATAAGACCCTGTCCCCCCCCAAAAAAAAAAGAAAAATAAAAACCCCTTTTAGCAATCAGAATATCAAGTCCCACAGGCTTAGTCCATTAGGGGGAAGAGTAACCGCCACAGTGTGGCTACTCCAGACGCCTCAGAGAAGCACAGGAGCCCTGCAGATGAGGGAGTCCTGAGGAACTGAAACAGACCATGAAGGGAACAGCACCCAACTCCCAGGTGACAGAACAGCATGGTGGTGTGTGCCAACATTATAACCTCTGTTTCCTTTGGAACCCTAAGCTTCTAAGCATTAGGATTTCTGCTATCACTGTAGAACATTTTGAGAGTTCTATGGGGTAAGAAGGAAACACCAGCTGTGTGTCCCTCTCTTTATCACGTGTTCCAGGTTACCTTGAAGTTAATTCAGACATCACATTACTTCATCTGTGATTTTTTCCCCCCACATTTCTCTAAGAGACAAATACTCCTACAAAAAAAACTCTAACCACAGTTCAATGATCCCATCCCAAAAATTAATAACAAGTCCTTTAATATCGCTTCCTGCTTCATCAGTTGTTTATTGTTGCTGGTGGGGACAGTTTGCTTGATTGGATCCAAATAAGAGTTCTGCATTATGATTGACAGGTTTCTTACATAGGTCTGGGCTCATGTGCTCCCTCCCTTCCTCCCTCCCTCCCTCCTCTCCCTGCTCCCCCACCCTTTTTTTTCTACTTTGTAGTCTTTTGTTGAAAAGAGTATTTTTTTTCTGTAATGAGCATTTTTTTTTCCCCTGTAAGGTTCTGAGCCCAGTTCCTGAAGTGTCAGGAGCTCGCGTCTGTGCGCCCGTGTGCTCTGTGTATTGGTGACTAGAATCTAGGGTCTTGACTGGGTCCGGAGTTAGTTTTCTCCACTGCCTGTTTCATGGCCTGTGTGTGCATGCCTACCGGGAGTTCAAAAGGCTGAGTATCCCTCTGATTCATTTGCTTCTAAAAGTTTATAAATAATATTTTTTTAATTTCTATTTTTATGTATGGATGTGTGCATGCGTGTCTGTATGTGCGCCACATGCTTACAGGTTCCATGGAGGCCAGAAAAGGGCTTTGGAAACCCTGCCCCTTACATGACAATCAAAATTGTCTACTGCCACCGCTGAATGTCCCCACTGACACAATTCATCTCATTTGCGAATCAATGATTCAGAAAAACTAGAAAAGCATGTATTTAAAAAAAAAAGATTGGGGTTCTGGGGAGTAGAGGCGGGATGACATCGAGTTTTCAGGCTTTCGATGAAAAGAAAGGAAATTCAGGAAAGAACACAAAAGACTAGAAACGGAGCTGAAGGCCACAGCACACAGCTGGCCTAGGCCTGCAGCCTACCACACACCTTCGTGTTCTGCTGTGAGCCTGTAGGGCTTGCAGGGGTTAAGGGAGACAGCGCTTAGTTTCCGGGCCTTTGACATGAGACGGGACACACGGCGTGCCTGAGAGAGACCTGCGCAGGCTGTTTCTCCACAGCCCGTCAGAGCAGGAAGGTGATAGACCTTGTGTACATTGACGTTGCTGGGGAGGGAAAAGCCAAAGGTTCTCAACTTTATTAATGGAAGCAAGCGGAAAGCTTATTCTTATCTTTTATATGTAGTTATGTCGCAATTAGTTTTTCAAAATTATTATTCCCAGAAAAATTTATCCCCCAAATTCTCCTTTGGATTTTTGTCATTGCGTGTCACATGAGTAGAACTGCAGATTCTGTGGCATACTTAATTTTCAGAAAAACGTCAGGTGATACTTTGGGGCTATCTGGTGGCTCTTCCTGGAAGCTGTTCCATGGCTAACAGCAAACAGATTGGGAACTGGCGGGATGAAGGACTGGGATTGGGTGTGGGGCTGGGAGACAGGAAAGACTAGTCACTTCTGCCTTAGTCCACAGTCATCCCCGATGGGTCCTCCGTAGCATAAAGAGAGTGAAGACATCAGGTTGACACACGTGTTAACACGCGTGCTCGGCTTCACTAATGCCGTCCACCCAGTTGACATGGGGTGTTACCTAAGTTCGTGACACACCTGCATGCCTTGCCCGTGGGGTTCCTGTTCTCTTTGGCATTGCTCTCGCGCTTGTCCTGCAGATTGATTACTTCAACAACCAGATCATTGTGGACCTCGTGGAGCAGCAGCACAAAGGCATCATTGCCATCCTGGATGACGCTTGCATGAACGTTGGCAAAGTCACTGATGAAATGTTCCTTGAGGCCCTGAACAGTAAACTGGGCAAGCATGGTCATTTTTCCAGCCGAAAGGTAATCATGAGGCCGTCCACTCTTCTTGAGCTGTAAGATTTTTGCTTGTTTGGCAAGGCAACATTGTTCTACATGAGGTTAAAAGAATGTACAGTCAAATACAGGGGAAAGGCCTGACGGTCTGGTAAAGGAGGCATCTCTGTGGGTGAATTCTGCTTCTCCGATACAGTGACCAAGTTGACAAGATTACTGTATCCAGGAGAGGGAGCTACAGACTGAGGAATTTGCTAGATGCTGGGAAAATGAACAGGATTCTTTAGAAAGCATGATGTCATTTATAGCCAATAGGTGCTGAGTCCTTGTTCGTTTGCTAGAATTTTGAGCCTGCATCTGATAATTCTGGCATAAGAAATTGCTTTTGTCCTTGATTAGCACCATAGTCCTCACTTAAAAATATGGAGTATGCTCTGTCTGTATTCTTCAGAGCCTGTGACCTGCTGAAAAGTGGGAAATTTTAGCTGCAGTCATGGCTGTTACGACGAAATGCATTCTTTAGTGTACTGGGTAGCTTTCCAATGCCCCATTTTTTACAATCAGAAAAGATCACAAATAAAGCGCATTTGTGTAACAATTGGTGGGAGCTGTGGTTGTCAGACTCTCGTACTAGACCTTATATGCAGTACATTTATCACTCGTGTTTGTTTAGGTGTCTGTGTTGGGGAGGGGGACACCTTATCGTCACCCCAGGCTTCCTCACAAACGAAAGCTTGTCCAGTAGTGGGATGCTGCCAGGAAAACGGGCCCCATTCCTTCCCATCCAGAAAGAAATGGCAGCAGTTCTGCTCCTCTGTAAATTGGTGGCACATTGCCACCACTGCATGAATAAATCTACTTCCTAACTACGTCCTCTTCAGAATTATGTAATCTGAACCACGAAATTCCACAATTAACTAGAGAAGGTGTGAATCATTTTTAAATTGATTATTGACTGATGCTTACCTCAGGCCAGTTGTTTGTTGCTACAAGTTCATCTTCAGCCAACACAGACTGAGCTTTAACATTAAGAACCTGGGTCCCCTCAGCCAGGTCCCACTTGTACCCCAAAGGTCTAATTAAGTGCCTCTTATTTAACAGGCCCAGTCCTCAATGCTGGCCATAAAACTGCCCATAGAGAAAAGTAACCATAATCACAGTGAGACAGTTAGGGGCACCTTTACCCAGGCAAAGTCCTGACTGTGAGGGAGCTTAGAGACGCCATTGTCCACAGTTTCTGGAGCTTCATCTGCTGCTGTCCCCTCCACATCTTACACAGTCAGCGTTGGGGAAATTACATCAAACTGATCTCCAGCATACCAAATAAATCTTAAGTTGTTCTTATAATAAACAGATATATGCAAGTCTCAAAACTGACACCCCAAATTCTTATTCTATCTTTCAACCTGGTTATTTATACAACTGAGTTAAATAAGTTGATCAGGCAAAAAAATAATATTTTATTTTATTTTATTTCACATGTATAAGTATTTTGTCTGCGTGTATGTGCACCATGTATATACAAATGCCCTCAAAGGCCAGGAGAGAGCATCACACACTCCTGGGCTAGAGTTAAAGCCAGTTATGAGCTGCCCTGTGGGAACTAGGATTTGAACCCAGATCCTCTGGAAGAGTAACTGGTGCTCTTAACCACGGACTCATCCTTCAAGCCCCTCGAGCAGATATTCTTGAAATGTAATCTCATTTTATTTTATTTTTTTTTCTTTTTGAGATGGACTCTAGCTCTATGTTGCCCAGACTGGCCTCAGACTCCTGGGTTCTGGTGATCTTCAGCCACTGAAGTAACTAGTCCTAGCAGTGCATGCCAACACACTAAGCTGTGATGTTGTTCCTAACAGCAACTGAACGTCTTGTGTTTAAGCACTTGCTATTGATGTGATAGGAGGTGCTGAACAGTCATTTATGTAGTGGTTGAATTCTTTCTCTTTTATTTCCTTCCTTACTTTTGTTTTTGTGGCAGTCCCAGCTTTCCAATAGACCAAGTACCTACTTTTTTTCCTCGTCCCTCAGTATCCTTGGACAAGTACTGAGATGAGGATATTTAAACTGTATACGTTTGGGGATTTGTGTATATATATAAGTATGCATATGTGTTTGTGTGTAAGCAATATATAGGAGGTCAAAGGTCAATGTCCCATATCTTCTCTATTACTCTTTAACTTAAAAAATACATTTATTTATTTATTTACTCACTTATTTGTTTATTTATTCATTTTGATATGTACATGCACATTCATGCCTTGGCACACATGTGGAAGTCAGAGGACAACTTTCAGGAGTTGGTTCTCCCGTGTGACTTCCTAAGATCCAACTCAGGCTGGTGGCAAGCATCTTTAAACACAGAGCCATCCCACTGGGCTTCTAGTTTATTTTATGAGACAAGGTCTCTCACTGAACCTGGACCCAACTGAATGAGCTATACTGGCTGGCCAGCAAGCTTCATCCTCCTGCCTCTGCTCTGCCAGCACCAGGTTTACAAATATCACTTTACCCAACTTCTGTGCAGTTGCTAAGGGTCCAAATCAAGTCCTCCTGTTTGCACAGCAAGCACTTCACAACCGAGCCATCTCCCCAGCCCTATCTTTTGAGGAAGTTTTACCTAGTAAAGGAATGAAATGAAACAGCCAGGCTGTCAGGGTACTTAAATCACCACACACCTTTCTGCCATTGGGCTGTATGTTGAGCCAGGCATCATTTGCTCCTGCTAACTGGTCAGGTAGACTTGCTGGCTTACTAAATAAAAGATCAATGGCTTTTATTTGGGGACTAAAATCTTCCTTTTGCATTAGAGGTACCATGAAGAAGCAGTCACATGATCCAAACAACCATAAAAATATTTTAAAATTTAAAAATAGCTAAATAATAAGTGTATAACAGTACAATTTAAAAAAAAACTATGGAATTTTTGTGTGTTGAGGATAATCACAGCTTTTCATTTTATCCAAAAATATGCATGGCCATAATTTGAGTCTTATTCCTTCAGGAATTTTACAAATTAAAGGGTTCTTCAAAATGGTAGATGTGGGGGGAGGCAGGCTAAAGAGAGTGCTTGACAATTAAGAGTGCATACTGGTCTCGCAGAGGACCAGAATTCAGTTCCCAGCACCCATGTCAGGCAGCTTACAACTGCCTTAACTCCAAATCCGGGACTTCCAAAACCCCCACACTCGCAGTGTATAAGCCCTCACACACACCATTAAAGCTAAAGTGCATCTTTGAGAGAGCAGGGGGCGGGATATATTTTGGAGACTCCTTTATGCTAGATGCTTTGGTCTCATAATTCATTTAACTCTCCCCTTTCTCAGATAAGTAATTATTTAAAGAGACAGAGTAAGCCTCCAACTTCCTGTAATTCTTCATTTGTGAAACTCTTAGATAGCTTCCTTTAGCATCTGAAGCCTACTGTCCTGAATAGGATTGTATGCTGGATGGCGCTGCTATTACAGTACTAAGAGGTACGGTGTAGAATTTTACTTGTCTGCCTGCCTGGTGCTACTGCAGCAAAGAAAATTGGAGGAAGTCATGAGCAAATCCAGTGTCATACAAATCCTGCCATTTCATAAAGCACTCCCCTTCGATGATAGAGGATGCAAGGTTGATCTTTTATGAGGAGCGCCTAAACTAGAGTCCAGCTCTGCAAGCAGATGAGCCAAGCCACTGTGTACTTAAAGACATGGAGCCTTGGAGCCTTTCCAGGGCTACTGCTTACTAGTAATGTGATGTAGTGCCAGCTGTCTACGTCACTGAGCCTCAGTCTCCACGTATGTGAGAGGGGCAGTGCTATACTCTTAAGAGTGGATTATGAGGACAGTAATAGGTGTGTGCCTCACAGATAGTAAGCCTTCGGTGTGATCCTCCCAACTGGAGCGTGGAAGAGAAAGATATGAGTGTCTGTTTCTCAGAATGCCGTACTTCTTCCATTGTCTGGCTGTCCCACCTGCTAGGGACCATCCTTTACATCCAACTAAATAA
Source organism: Acomys minous (assembly GCF_964271855.1). Lineage (NCBI taxonomy): Eukaryota > Metazoa > Chordata > Mammalia > Rodentia > Muridae > Acomys > Acomys minous. The sequence continues at coordinate 73,671,616 of NC_140493.1, read as the reverse complement.
AGGGCATCATTTGTCAACCTCTGGCTACACTGGGTATGGAATAGCCGTAGTGCATATTCATTGTCCAGGCCTGGCCACTTGGCCATATCAACTGTTAGTTAGAGCAGCCAGCAAACGAAGGCCAGCCGTGTGCTGTGTGAATTTCTGTCAAAAGCCTTTACCTTGTCAGCCATGTATGTATTTAAACAAACCCCACGGAATGTGATTTCATTTAGAGATCATGATTTGTGTTGTTTGGTCATGTTAAATTGGAATGTACTTTTAGAAGCTGAAAATGTCTTTTTTTTCACATTTATGTCCCTTTTTCATCTCTTAGACCTGCGCCTCAGACAAAACCCTAGAGTTTGACCGGGACTTTCGAATCCGGCATTACGCAGGTGACGTGGTGTGAGTATCTTACTCTGGTGCCTAGCATGATGATTTGCATGCACCCTCTCCTCAGAAAACGGGGCTGGGAAACTGTTTTTCTTGTCATGTGTTGGGGCGGGATTTTTTTGTGGGGAGCCATTTTGTAGGGCAGCACATTTGAAGAAAGTGGCGTTGCTTCATTTCTTCTTTGTCTCTCAGACATTTGGTTTGAGCATATGTTGTGTGACCATGTGTACTTCCTGGTGTGGCTGGGACTCAGTAAACGTGAACCAGTGTATCAATAGACCTTGGAAACATGTTAAGGGCTCAGGGCAGACACACAGATAAGATGGGTTCAGCCCACAAGAAGCCAGCAGGTTCGTGAATACAAGTAGATACGCCCAAGTCACAGGAATGCAGCAAAGGACTAAACAGGGGGCGGAGGGGAGGGACACATGGCATTATGGAAGCCATGAAGAGTCTGGAGAAGTCTTGCTGGAGGAATCAGTGTTCAAGTCCAGCACCGTGAGAGACGCCTGGAGAATGTAGGGGAGGGGACTGCAAGGTACCCAGAGTGGGCAGGACTGCCAGCAGCTGCACCAGCAAAGCGGGTCTACTATATTATTGTCAGATAGTGTTTTTAAATTTTTTATTTTTTTCATTGGCTTACAATAAAAATAACAATTGACATGAAAATGCCGATCGGTGTGAAGATGGCCTGAGTATGGTAGGTCCCAGGTGCTCCTGTGACAAACTGTCACAACCCAGTGACTTACAACAGCAGCCACATGGCCTGGGAGTGTAGCTTAGGGGTGAAATGTTTGCCTGGCGCAAGGGAGGCTCCCAGCACCACAAAAACAAGCACAGAAACAGGAGTGTGAGCTTTCGTAGTCTCATAGTTCAAGAAGCAGGAAGTTCAAAATTGAGTGATGGCAGGTGACACCTTTCCTGGAGGCTTCTCTCAGGGAGACTCTGCCCCCTTTCCACCTTTTGATGCTGTGGGCAGTATTTGACTTGTGGGTGTTCCTCCTATGGCTGCCTCCTTGCTACATTGCTTCCTCCTAAGTGTTAGCTCTCCCCTCCATGGTAACAGAATTTGGTGGCATTTATGCCCGCCCCCCCCCCCCCCCCCCCCGCCGCCAGTCTACTACTGGATTAGTTCCTTCTTTCAAGATCTTTAATAAAATCACATCTCTTTACCATAGAAGATGCTGTCCCAAGTTCCAGGGAGGCTGATATGGTTGTCACTTGCTGTGGGGTCATCGTTCACTGCTGTGTTTGTTATGTGTTCACTCTTCATTGAGCCCTGTTCCTCATCTTATTGTTCAAAGAGCTCTACCTCTTCCTCATTGGTTATGTTAGGGATTCTTCCCACGTAACCCATTACAAGAAGAGATTAATCAAGACAAAAGCAAATAATTATCTTTATAAACGCTGAAAAGACATTTAAGAAATTTTAATCGCTATTTCTGACTAAATTAAAGCTCCAGAATCATAAAATAATATGGCTCAAAATTATCATTCCCTGTCAAACTAGCAATCACTGCAAGGTGTCACCGTGTTCCGCTGTCTTGGCCCTGTACCCAGGCTTTAGAGCACTGAGTAGAAAAGACAAGTACCACTAAAATAAGCCCAAACCCCATTACACTGCTGTCTGATGATCAGGGTGGTATAAATGCAAAGCAGGACAGAGGCCTCTGTCCCCAAGTCCACCTGGTTTACCGACCAGTCAACTTCTAAAGAATGAGTGGACATCTGACCCAAAGTCTCGTGGCATGTTTATGGGAGAACTGAGGCAGTAACTAGGTTTCCAGGCTCCTGGTCCTGACCTCCAACTGGCGTTCACTGCCCTAGGCTGCTTCTTTAGCCGTTCAGTCCTCTTCTGGGTTTTTATGGCTTATCTTCTATCTGCACAATACTTTATAGTGTATGGTATCTGACCAGAAGGGGCTTTTCATACAAGATATGTACCTATGTATGTGATTAAATATATTTCAGCATAAATACACACATGCACATACACATGTGTGCATAAGAAAAGATAGATTATGATTACCATATGAGTCATAGCAAGTGTTGTGACAAACTCTGAGTAAGAAAACACTATAATATTTTTAGGTGCTATGGTAAGCAGGGGAGGCTGATGCTGCCGGGCTCTGGGTGCTAGGAATTATTTTTATAGGAAGAAGTGGGAAGGGTGGTGAAAAATATTCAGGAAGTAGCAGGAGTATATCTATCCTTTCCATAGTACAGATTGGAAATGCCTGGAAAAGTAGACTGAGAGCAAATCACAGCGAAACTTGACCATTATACTATGGTCTTTGAAATTCAGTCTGTGTGGGTTTAACAGTAGATTAAGGGTAGGCGGAGTTCATATGTTCAGGTAAGATGACAGGATAGTATTAGGAGGAAGATCTAGGTTAGGCAGGCAACAAAATAATTTTGGATGTGGTGACCTTAAAAATCCCTGTGGGTGGCACACCTGGAATAATTTCTTGCTTTTTAGAATTAAATACATAAGGTAAAAGATCAGGGTTGGAGACCTGAGAAATGTTGATGTGATTGTCAAGTAGAAAATGGAGACAGACAAGAGAGCAGAGCTGCTAAGAAGGGGCTTAGGGCTACTGTTTGCAAGGTCACTTAGCTCGTGCCTGACCACCTAGAACCCCAGTTACTCTTCTACCCCAGCATGGAGTGGCTCCCATACAGGCTGCTCTGGTCATACAGCAGTACAGTTCCTCTGCCTTGGGGTCCTCTCCCCAGCTGCCATCTTAGCGGCCTTTCAACGCCTTTTTTCCTGCCTGCCTCCAAACTCCGAATAGTGAGCTCATCTCTCTGTAATGCTCCTGCATGTGCCTGCTTCCAGCCCTTCATTCTACCTGTTACCCCGCGTGATCTGCCGGTCCTTTTCCCCTCTGCTTATCCACTTCTTACCATCCTTTGCAGTTCTCCTTGGACTCTTTTATACCGTGCACACTGAGTGGTACTTAGGCAAGTCACTTGACCTCCCCACGGATGAGACAATTAGTTCCTGTATGTGGCTGGTTTGCTTTTATCTTAGGAATGCTGGATGATAAATACAGCTATCATCTTGAGGTAAGCACTAGCCAGCAGAAAATGATGTTCTTTCTCAGAGTGATGGGACTGGTGTTCACTTTCCTACTAAAGGAGAGGAGCAGAGTCATTTTATTTAGTGTGCAAAGTCCGTCCTTTACTTGAGAGCTAAGTGAGCGAGACATTTTGAAGTTGGATTGCAAAACTAACCTGAAAGGCCCGTGAATGCCTAGAGAGGCTGAAGCTTGGCTCCTATGTGGTGATGATGCATACGTTCTGTTCTTTCTCCAGATACTCTGTCATTGGTTTTATTGACAAAAATAAAGATACTTTATTTCAAGATTTCAAGCGTCTCATGTATAACAGGTATGATTATTCATTACCTTTGCCTTAAATATTTTGACAGACATTGCATAGTATATGTGTGTACACATGACTACTTTTATATGACAGTTCTAAGGGTTTTTAGCAGACTGTTCTGCTTTGTTATGCTTAATGAATGAAAAAGTCTATGATCTCAAGATTATAAAATCTGTAGACTAGGGGCAGGGGCTACTTCCAATAACATTTGCCTTGATTCTCCTTGAGTTGTCTCTGTTTCTCTGTTCACTCTTACCAGGCTTCTGGCACTCTGTACCAACATAGTCAGTAGTCCCCAAGCCAGGCCAGAGGTGACAAGTGTCAAGTATTGTCTGGTCCACCTAAAGCTGTTACATTCCTACCACAGAGTCCTTGTGCCAGGTATAAGCTGCTCTGCTGTCAGGCTGACATCTGGCATCATTGAGCCTTGGTCCTGACTGAGCAAGAGAATTTCCTCACAAACTACTTAAAGACAAAAGGCTATACAGAACAAACAGGCAAGGGATAGAACTTTAAACCCAGTATGGAGAGAAGGTTCAGGAAGATGGAAGAGGCTTCTTGGCCATCATTCTATAGATGAGCGAGAACTGCTCACTCATGTAAGTCTAAGTAGTTCCTCAGTAGACTACAAAGTCAAATTGTATAACTTTAAGCCACATATCTCTGTGTGCTCCGAGATACAGCTGGGAAAACAGTTTAGAAACTGCTCTATTATGAGTAGAGGTTCAGGGGAGGCACTAAAAATAGTGTGTCCAGGAAACAGCCCTTTCTAGAGGCAGCATCCAGCAGACACCTATGTGAAGTGAAGGAGGGAACCACACTGTTATCTGGAGGAAGAGTATTTCAGGCAGAGAGAACAGCTGGTCCATGGCCCCAAGGGAAGAACCAACTCGAGATATTGACAGCAAGAAGGCTGTGTGCTAAAATCAGAGTGGGACACGGGGGGAATAGTAAGGAGTGAACTTAGAGATGTGGGCAGGACCGGAATCATAGTCTGTGAGCCAACATAAGGACCAAAGTATGAAGAGAGGAAACGATTGGAAAGCATAATCTGGTATGGTTTGTACTGAAGAGATCACTAGTACCACTGTGTAAAAAACAGTCATGAACAAGAGTGCAACTAAGGAGACCAATAGCGGTTAGCTTAGCAGTGACAAGGTGAAAAGGGATCAGACTGGGTAATATTCAGAAAGGAGAGCTGAGCTGTGAGCTGGTGGACAGCTAGAGCCCAGATGTGAGGCTGAAGTCTCATGTGGGAAGACAAGGTATGTTTTGAATGTCGTAGGTTGAAGTATATAATGCACCCAAGTAAAAAATGCCAAATAGGATAACATAGAATTGCATCTGCATCATGATGTCACTATGTTGATGGTATTTAAGATCATGAGACTGGAAGAATTATCCAAGGAATGAGTAGATTTAAAAACAAAACAAAACAAACACAGAAAACCAGTAATGGAGAGAAGAGGGTAAAAGTAATTGATCCCTAAATGGTCCAGCATTTAGTCAAAGCAAAACCCAACAAGGAAAAACTGAGGGCACTCTAAAAGATAAAAGGAAAGCAAGAAATCCAGTGTCCCAGTGGTCCACAGGGGAATGGGAGTGTTTAAAAAATAAATTAATTAAAAAATTAAAAGCAAAAACCAAACCAAAACAACAACAACAAAAAGCTCAATAGTGTGGCTCAAGAGATGTCTCAGCAGCCAAGAGCACTTGCTACTCTTCCAAAGGACCCACATCAGACATCACAATTGTCTATAACTCCAATTCCAAGGATCTGATGCCCACTCTGGACCCACACAAGTACTGCATACATTCGATGTGCATACCTTCAGGCACATACACATGAAATAAATAAATCCCTTTAAAACAAGAAAACAGTAATAAACTATATCAGGGAAACAGGCAAATGCCAAGATTAACCAACCCCGTTTACTCATAGAACTCTTGAAAAGACTAGACTAATTTCTGTGCACTGATCAAGACAAACACATAACTGACATGGGGTTGAGAGAGAATAGAAAATAAAAAGGTGGGCACAGATGTTTAAGTAATTCTCTCAAGACTTTTTGCTCTAACGTGGCTTGTCTGTGGATGCTGAAGCCACCAAGAATGAGAACAAAGCTGTCAACAGTAGAAACTTACAAAGATATCAGAGTAGGAAAGCGAGTCCATGCAAGAGCTGGACACGGGAGAAAGTGACTTTCAGAAAAGAAGTTCAGTGTTCAGTGTATCTGGTAATATGCACCCATTTAAGGAGCGAATGGCAGTCTAGCATTTCTCTATGTAGAAAATGTTAAACTTGAAAAATACCATTTGACCAACGGTGATATCACAGTGTGTTGTCAGGCTTGTGTCCAAAAAGGAACACAAATTGGTATTTGTTACATTCCCCCATTTATCATGGCTCAGAGAAGCAGCTGACAGAGCAGCACCTCTTGGAGGTGGACTAGCATAGCCCAGGATCACAAGCCTGGGGTGGAAATGAAGTAACACACGGATGCATTTCCCAAAATATCGAACAGTCACATAGAGTGCAACACTTGCATTGGTATGACAGGCTTTTTTTTTCTTTTGGAAAAACCTGCTCAGGAAGCTAAACAGCAGTGAAAACTTGCTTACTAATTGACAGTGAAAAATATTACCCATAGAAGGCAGCGTGCTTGTGTGCTTGGTAAGCAAGGACTTAGAACAAAGGAACTTAGATAAAACCAACAGCTAGTGGTGCTGCGCGGGGGCAAGAGAATCCATTTTATCATCTTCCACAGGAGTGAAAAGATTAAATGTCTGCTCACCGCTGCTTACCTCATGTGTCTTTGTAATGGGGAAGGCCTGGCCAGGAGGTGGCACTTAAATGAGACATCTTTATTTGTGAACACTTCTTGGTGTTTCTGTGGCCAACCAACCTTGAAAACTATGAATGCATCCTTTTTTGTATATGTCAATGTGACTCTTGGATCTCTAGTCCTTAGAGTCTAAAAACTGCACATGCACACAGGCATGATGTGTAAGTTCACTTATGTGCACATGTGTCTGTAAATGAAGAATGGAGCAGGTGGGCAGCCCGCCAAGTACATGAACTTTTACTCATCCTCCTGTTGCTCACTTCTGTCTTACCTTGTATACATGTTGGGTTTCTGGTTTTGATTCTTTAAAAAAAAAAAAAAAGTTCTCTGGAGAACTTGTATTCTTCCAGAGGACCTGAGTCCACTTCCCAGCACCCAAATCAGGTGCCACACACTGCCTGGAACTCCAGTTCCAGAGGATCTGGCACCCTCTTCTGGCCTCTACTGGCATCTGGACACATGTAACACACACACACACACACACACACACACACACACACACACACAGAGTAAATCTAAAAGAGAAAATAAATATATCCAAGTATTTAAGGTACCTAAAACAAACAAACAACTGTTTTGATAATATTATATATATGACTTTGTGACCTCAAAATTCTCTCTAAAAATGACTCTGTCTGTTTGCATTTTTTATATCAATTCTGATGTGATGATACGCAATCATATTTTAAGTCTTCTCCGTTCTATCCACTTACACCATTACATAAGAATTAGTGTCCAGTCATGGCCAAGGGTGAATAAAGTGGAAGAAGAATTTAGGTTAGAAAGTGCCTAGATCCAAACAAGAGTGATCCTCAGTCTCCTGACACACGTAAGATTCCCCCAAGTATACACAGCAGTTTTCTACCATCCATCTGGAAACCCTGCCCAGTGGGTGTTTGGAAGGTGTTACAGGAGCCCTGTACACCAGAAGTGAAGGGCCATCACTTGAATTACTTCTCTGCTTAAAGGAAAGAAAGGAAAACCAGGGTGCTTTTATGTGTTCATTTTTATACGAGTGTGACTGGAAACCATGGACTAGAGCTGTATAGCGACCAAACTATTCACAAACCAGAGAGTTCCACGTTGTCTTCCTGGCTCTGTTGATGGTAGGTGGTCCTACACAGTGGTGGTTAGAGAAGTGTTGCCCTCTCCGCACTTGCAGACCCAGCCAACCCTCACATCACCACTTCTTCCTTCTGGCACCATCCATTGCGCCATCTTACACTGATTATTTTGAGCACGTGTGAAACAGAAATTCGCAGTGTGCTTTGGGGGAACCAACTCAGTTTCCCACAGGGGAAAGAAAACTGGACGTAATGACGGAGGAACACTTAGCAGTAAATGCCAGTGTTAATTATCATCATTTTCTAACCTCAAATTTGTAAGAAAAAAAAGATTCTGACAAGAAAAAAACTCCCCCAATGAAGCAGCATTTCCAGTTCCAGCTGCTTTCAAGTGCAAAGCACCCAACATTAAATGGAAGAAAACCGCAGCCGAGGTACTGCACACATTTTATGAGAAAATACGTCCACAGAGTCAAGTAACAAATCTGTGGCTCCAACATGGAATTGGCCTGCAGTACATTCTTAGATTTGGATCATAGTAGCCCTGGTGCGATAGTAAAATAGTGCTGGGGCCACCAGCTCCACCTGTGAATGTGTTCATAAACCCAGCTCTAGCAGACGGCTTTGCTAGAAACGGTTATGTTTCTGTCCCTAGCCGCGTATTTGTTACCTGTTAGAAGATGTTTTCACTTTCCTATTATCTGCTGTGACGTAAAAACAATTTTCCGGCCAGAGACTTGTCTTCATTTTTTAGCCATTACAAAATCTGCATTTTACAGATGTATGTGTTTATTTATATAAAATAAGATACATGTGTGTGTGTGTATATTCTCAGAGCCACATTATCTATGCAAGAGATCTACATAGGAACTTAATGGATGTCACTTTAAAGAAGTATAAAGCATTTTTTAAGTGCTACAGTTTGGAGATTTTCTGTGGTGCAGTATTGGTCATTATATAATTGTGGTTTTCTGGATGCATTCCTAGGACACAGATTAACAAGACCGATTGCCCCTTTTTAGTCACCTTACTGAAATGCATCATTTTAATCATTTTTTCCCTGCGTTTCTCAGTTCAAATCCTGTGCTGAAGAACATGTGGCCCGAAGGCAAACTGAGCATTACAGAGGTGACCAAGAGGCCGCTGACTGCTGCCACCTTGTTTAAGAATTCTATGATTGCTTTAGTAGACAACCTTGCTTCAAAGGTAATTATTTTCTAGTGTCCTTGAAAATACATGGATTCAATTTTAACATGCACTAACATACATTGTGGAGAACATATGTGTGGTTTACTTTTTAGGTAATTATCCTTAATTAAGTTGAACAGTATATATTCAAAACGAACAATAGAATTTTATTCCTGCTTTTTAAAAAACTTGACTAAAATACTTGTTTGTATCTCAGACGACTTCCTTTCTTAAATTCAAACTTTTTAATTCTACAGTTAAGGTCAAGAGGAAATTGTCATTGTGGTTTCAACTGTGTGTATGATACACGCTGCCTGGCCAAACTGAATCTGTGCTGGGAAGCGGGGCGTGGCCAGGGAGGGGAGGGAACCGAGGTGGAAATAGTTAACTGTAACTATCCTCACATTGCTTTAAGTGATTGGGCTCACAAATGATTAATGACAACTATTTCTAATTTTTGCTGTTTCTTTTATTGCAATGTTGTCTGATAACTTGAGTCTGGTTATTTTTCCATTTTATTTGTAAATAGGAGTTTTATTTTTCTCTCCCTTAAAGAATAGATTTCTGCTCCTGAATGCTGCTGTTGACAGGTTTGATAAATTAGCAGCATTCTGGGACTCGTTATTTTTAGCTCCTTTGTATCTTCCTCTTCTGGTAATTTTATTGTATGTTTTCTTCTTTGTTATCTTCTTTAAAAAATCTACTTTCCTTTTAAAAGAATTAATTTGCATCTATACTTCACTATGGTTATATTAAGCAAATGCCGCAAGCACACATCTATTCAGTAGCTTTCTATTTTTTCCATCATCATTCCTTAGCCTCAGCTCATAGCAAATAAGCACAGTCCATCGTCTTGTATAAGTAAATGTCCAGAAAGACAGAAGCTCGCGGTATAAAGGCTAGAATGCTAGCCACAGGCCTGCCCCTCCCATCTCTACATCTCTCTATGCTATCTTTGACTGCATCCAGTAAGAAGACGATGAACCTAGAAGGAAAGCATGCAGCACAGGAAAGAGCTACCTGCTTTGTGGAGGATATTTACTCAGTTAACTAGGGAAAGAATCATTGCTTTTAGAAATAGATAAATAGATATCGTGGTTTCAGGAAGATTGTGGCCATAAGGCCTGTTTATGCTGCACAGCAAGCTCCAGGCGCCAGACTTGGCTATATTGTGAAACCTTGTCTCAAACACAGGAAACCATGAAAACTAAATTCCAACCTTTTCTAATAGATCAAAACAACCCTGTGCCCAAGGAGTGGGAGATATGTATTCCTTTCAAGTATACATGGGGTACTTTGTAAGAATTGACCACAAGTTGGATCACAGTTATGCAACTATTTTGATACATTCTTCATCCTCAAAGCAGGTTATTTAAATGTGCTTGAAAACTCTAAAAATAAAATGTTTTCCTAAGTAATTCACAGATTTAAGAGGATATTATAATGAAATTATAAAGTATTTGGGACTGCTTGACAAAGAATTTGTCAATAGTTATAGGATGTTATTAAAGTAAGCCATTTGTTACAGCTTTATAAAGCAACAAAATGACTGAAAGTAGGTAAGTACAACTCAAGGAACCAAAAGAGAAACTCAAAAGAACACCTAAGAAGAGAAGAAAAACTTTTAATAGCAGAAATTAACCATAATGGAGAAATTTTTAAAAAAAAACTAGTAAATAGACAAAACCTGTAATAAAACTGATTTAAAAAAACAAAAACAAAACAGGATGATGAATGATAGGCCTCCATAACCTCTGACACTAGGAGTCAGAGCGTTATGAATAACTGGCTGCTAACACATTTTAAAATTCAGTTTGCTAGAGACATGTTGCTAAAACTGACTCAAGATGAAATAGAAAGTCAGGATAAAACAGTGACCAGAAGGATTCTAAACCACTAATCAGAGGTTCACTGCCCTCCAGCTCCATCAAAAGCATCACAGCTACAGTCTATAAAACTGCGGTCCACAGCACCTGTCAACTGTGTGAGAGGAGAGAGGAGAGGCTACCACCCACTCATTTATAGGAGTTTTATTACACAATACAAGGCTAATATGAGAAGGTAAGAGGTTAGTTGAATGTATGAATACAGACAAAAGATCCTAAAAGTTGCTCTTCCTGGTAGCATAAGTAAATACAGTGCCCACTAAAGGTGCCTGAAACAACACAAGTATTAAGTAAATTTTTTTTAAAAATCAACTTTCCGACTACAACCAGGAAGTGGTAAAAATTAAGGGATATGTAAGCCAGGGGCTGTGTAAATATATAATCAACTGAGCAGAAGCACAGCCTTAAAGCTGCCTTTTTATCTGTAAGGGTGGTTGAACTATGTCCTTGAACTGAAATCTTGGGCTTGCCCAAATTAAACTGATGAGAGAGAGAGAGAGAGAGAGAGAGAGAGAGAGAGAGAGAGAGAGAAAGCGAGAGAGCGAGCACTACAAAGACTTGTATCCCCAAAGCCCACATCTAGAATGAACTAGAAATAATCCTTCATTGTCAGCAAGGAAACTGCCTGTCTTAGTCTTTGACACTTAGCCAAAAGGTGTCAGGTGTTGGAAGGCAGTGAGTCTTTCGTGAGAATATGTAATTATAAGCAGTTTTGATGCAGCCCGCATTCACACTACCTGAGTGGGCTTTAAAAGCTTCCACACATCAGTTTAGTTTAAGGTAGCCCAGATCTTGTATTGCCCCAAGCTTCTGAAAGAAGCAAACATAGTAATTTTCTTAAGGATATCACCCTCATATCAGACCTTAAAGACTTTCCACAAGGGAACTAGGAGCTAAAGAGTGACTGCAGGGAGTGGGATGGGTGGTGTCCTCTGGAGAGCTGGCTCAGCAGTTTAGAGCATTTGTTGCTCTTCCAGAGGACCCAGGTTCGATTCTCAGTACCCCCATCTGGTGAGTCACAACAATGGGTAATTCAGTTCCAGAGAAACTGACACATTGTTTCGGCCCTGTGGGAACCAGGCACACATGTGGTGCACATACATACATTCAGTCAAAGTACCTCACAATACACAAAATAAACAAATCTTTAAAATAATGAAGTTTTTTTTAAGTGACTCTAAGATGCTATGTGCTAAAGAGAGATTAAACAGCAGGCCCAGATGAAAACGCCTGACACTAGAGCAATCACAAATAGAATCCACAGCTGGGGAGCCGGGTTCAAGCATGACCCTAACCCCCACGCAGAGCTGAACCGTGGTACATCTCTGTAACTGCAGTCTGCGGAGCAGAGACAGACAGATCTCAGAGCTCACTGCCAGCCGTTCTTACTGAAACAGTAAGACCCAGGTTCCATGAAGGACTGCCTCACAAAATAACATGAGGAAGTTTTTGAGGAAGATGCCCTACATCAACTTCTGGCCCTTCTGTGCCTACTTGGCATGTGTGCATACATACATGCATGCACACACATACACACCAAAATACAAAATGTTTAATATAACTTAAGTGAACCTTGGCCTGGAAATACGAGAAAGAGCAAGTAACTAGACAAGTTACAGAAATAAAGCTGAACAAAAATAATAGTGAAAATTTAAAAAAAATTAAATATCTAGAATTATACTTAGAGCTATAGAAGGTTAAGATACGTGAAGACAATGTAAACACGTAGCATGCATGTACTCCGACACACAGAAGGGAGGAACACAGAGCAACTCTTGAAAACATTTGCCCAGGAAGTCTAAGAATGCTGTAAGACACCACAGGCCAGGCAAGCCACAAAGCTGAGCAGACCCCGAGCTGAGACAGTTAAAGGCCATCCAGTGTGACAGCTAGCGAAATGTAGAGCATCAGAGACAACGCATCTTGCAGTTTGCTTTTGTTGTGGGTGTCAGGGTCTTGCTGTGTGTCCTGTACCCCTCCGCCGCTGAGAATAATCTGGAAATACCACCATACCTGGTTCAAAAACAAGTCTCTTAAAAGCAGCCAGAGAAAAGATAGGTTAGCCTCAAAAGACTAATACTCAGACAGAGTGAAAGAGACTTAGACAAAATTCAATACCCAGAGAATGCATTTTCCACGAACAAAGATGTAATAAGGAATCTTTCTGAAAACCGGAAGTGAGTGCTTACCAGCGTTAGAAGCTCAGTAACAGCAGTGAAGAGCCACACCAGGATCCAGAAGCAGCCTTGCAGCTGCAGTCGTTCTGGAGGCTTGCTGGCTCCCGAGCTGGGCCAGAGATTCCCGTTCCAGTTTATAGTGGAAGAGGCCTTTCCTGGGTGTTTGCTCTGCTTCTGTCAGGGTTTCGCGGAAGGCTGATGAGTACTACCTAGTCTGCTTCAGAGAAGTGGAACTCCTCAGTGTTTCAAGTGTAGTATCTTCTCTCCTCGCCTGGAATCCTGGTCCTAGATTATCTTTTAAATACCGACAGTAGGTCCCACTTTATGTACTTTTTGCTAGCTCTGTAAAATGCTACTACCAACAGATGGTCAGTAAGTTATTAAATGAACTTGGACATGCCTTGACTGTTTGACAGTGTGCAAAGAACATGAAATAGATGCATATTTAAATGTATTATCTTCTAGCTAAAATGCATCCACCGTTTGGTTTGTTTTTACAAATTATACTTTTCACATAAACCTAGGGAGACAGGTTAAGAGAATGAGATCACTATGAACTCTGGCGGTGTAGCCTTTATACAACACCGAATTTGTCAAATTTAGGATTGCTTAGGCTGAGTCAGTCTTGGTATTTATAAGTGAGAGAGGAGGTGGCATTTATAAACTAAGACAGAATGCTGATTAAATATAGAAAAAGTATTTCCACTAGATTCCTTATTCAATGGCTTACATCACTAAACAGGCTGCAAGGGCTTCCCCACTTGTTGGATGGTTGTTAATGTCACATGGTATTTCTGCTTCCTGTATGCAGTTTCTTAGCTGTTCACTAAAGTCTCAGGTACTGCCTCAGGTGATGCCTTGCACTGACTGCAGTGTCCATGTCACTGCACTGCACGTGTATTTAGTTCGAAGTGTTTTCTAATTCACCTCATAATTTTTTTAAAAGATTTATTTATTATGTATACAATGTTCTGCCTGCATGTGTGCTTGCCCACCAGAGGAGGGCACCAGATCTCATTATAGATGGTTGTGAGCCACCACGTGGTTGCTGGGAATTGAACTCAGGACCTATCAGAAGAGCAGCGAGTGCTCTTAACCTCTGAGCCATCTCTCCAGCCCTCACCTCATAATTTTGACCACTGAGTCATTCAGAAGTTTTTTTTTCCCACGCATGAAGGTTTCCTAATTATCTCTGTTGCTCCTGATGACTAACTTCAGCATTCCACCAGAGGACATCCTCAGTATGATTCCTACCCTTAGACATCTGTTAAATTTGGGCTGGAGAGATGGCTCAGAGGTTAAGAGTACTGCCTGCTCTTCCAAAGGCCGTGAGTTCAATTGCCAGCAACCACATGGTGGCTTGTAACCATCTATAATGTGATCTGGTGCCCTCTTTTGGCATGCAGGTATACATTCAGGCAAAACACTGTATGCTTACTAAGTAAATAATTTTTAAAGAAATCTGTTAAGTTTTGTACTATATGATTTGTTTATAGTTATATTCAGTATTCTGTGCAAGTCCCAGTAGGTCAGGTTTGCCTGTCATACTGATTTCAACTTCACAGCATCCTTACTAATTTCTTTGTTGAGTTGAAAGATGAGTTAAAAGCCAGACTACTCTAACTCTATCTACCCTTCCTCAGGTAGCCCATGTACGTTCAGTCTTTGCTCTAAGTATCTTGTGTTTCTTCAAGTTAGAACTATCACATCGTTCTGCTGATTAATCCACTTGTCCATTTGAAACCTCCCTCTCTTTCCTCATTGTCTTTATCTTTAACTATGCTTTGTGCAAACTTCTGGTTTGACTAGTGTTGTATGGTTTCTTCTTAGCTCTTGGAGATTTATTTCTTTATTCCACTGTCTGTGTATACCTGAATATATATGTACATATGTACATATGTATGTATGTATGCATGCGTGCACCACATGCCTGCAGAATGGCCTACATAAGCACTGTGATTAGGATTTATTTGGGCTCATTGCTTTTGAAGATTCAGTCCCTCTTGGTGGAGAAGGCTTGGTACTGCACAACAGTTCTCATCATGGAGAGCCAGAGGAAGGGAGGGAAGATGAATGCTGACACTCAGATGTCTTTCTCCTTTTCCTCTTTACTCCATCCAGATCCCTAGCAAATATGATGGTACCGCCCACATTCCAGCCAGCTCTTACCATCCTCTGCAGCCTGTAACCCTTACCGTTAATTCTTTGCAGAACTGTCCCTACAGACACACACAGACGTGTACTACATCAGTGTCCTAGGTGATTGTAAATGTAGTGGAGCTGGCAGTAAAGAGGAAGCAATCACACTAGTTAATAGGAAAGATAACTAAGATATAGGTATGCTGACTGCTGACTCTATCCAGTGTTGCATCAGCACCAGGTCGTACAGGCAGATGTAAAGGCACTTTGACATGTACTGTGTGTGGGGCCACTTGTCTTGGTTTATTCACCAAGCAGTAAGATCTTCTATGCCAAAAAAACCCACACAAGATCTTCACTTAGTAGTGACCTCCCTTTCTTCCCCATCACTCTTAAGTATTTTTAAAGTTTATCATGAGCCCTTTCCAGAGTCAGCCATATATAAAATACTCCATTTGAAAACTACTACAAATTTTACTAACTGTGGATGCTTTTAAAAGCAGGATTCTTCTTTAAAATCCTCTGCTTAAATATACAAAAAATATTTAAAATATAAGTATTGGTATTCCAGGATTCGACAGCATTCCCAGTGTTTGTTTGTTTGTTTGTCTGTTATTTGAGACAGGGTTTCACTATCAAGTTTTGGCTGGCCTAGAACTCACTGTGAAGATCAGGCTGACCTCAAAACTCATAGAGATCTTCCAACTTCTGCCTCCTAAGTGCTGGGATTAAAAGCATGGACCACCAAGGCTGTCATCAGTGACCTCTTGATGCATAACAAATGACTCTGAAATGCAGTGCTTAGGAGAACCACAGCTTATTATTCCTCATGATTCATTGAGTTGGCTGGGCAATTCTGCTGGGCTCAACAAGCAGAGATCAGGAAACCAGCGTTGGGCAGTCCAAGATGATCTCACTCGAATGGCGTGGCTAGATGATTGGCATCTTATTCATGCAGTGTTTGGCTTCTTTACATGCTAGTAAATGTCTCTTGTGGAGACCTCTCCAGGTGTTCCTTAGTGTCACTGCTGTTTCATATTGGTAAAGCAAGTCGTAAAGCTAGCCCAGATTCAGAGACGCCTACTCTTAATGGTACATGCTACAAATGTCACGGTCATGTTTTTCACTCTCCCATAGATGTCAAGGCTGAAATAAAGACAGATGTGCGTGACAAATAATGGCTCTACCTGGTGGCACCAAGCCTGCTACCGGCTAGGTAGCTTATAATTTAATTCCTTTCTGACACCACCAGCCAAAGTTGTCATCAGGTCCAACAAGTTAAAGGGCAAAGTTACTAATAAGATTGATGTTGAGGGCTGGAGAGATGGCTCAGAGGTTAAGAGCACTGTCTGCTCTTCCAGGGGTCCTGAGTTCAATTCCCAGCAACCACATGGTGGCTCACAACCATCTATAATGAGATCTGGTGTTCTCTTCTGATGTGCAAGTGCATATGGAGGCAGAACACTGTATATGTAACAAATAAATAAGTAGTTAAAAAAAAAAGATTGATGTTGATTTAAAATGCCATCTTCGAGTGAGGTCTCTGGGACCCACTTCTGTATGACTTGGATACAATTTTTGAAGTTCCCTTGGCCTTTCTTTATACTTGATAATTTGTTAGAATGATTTACAGAGCTGTAGAAATGTTTTTGCCTATGGTAACAGTTTTATTATGAAAGATACAAACAGCCAAATGAAAAGAAAATAGGCCGGCAAAGGCTGGAAGTAAGGTCCAATCACAGTGGCTTTCTGTCCCCAAGAAGTAAGGCTGTACCACTCACCCAATGCAGCAGTTACATCCTCCAAGCCCGAGTGCGGTGAGTTTTTAATCAGGGTTTCATTGTATAGGCATGACTGATTAAATCATTGAGTGCGTAGTTTACCCTGTGCTTTTTTTTTTTTTTTAAGACAGAGTTTTTCTGTGTAGCCTTGGCTGTCCTAAAGCTCACAGAGATCCACCTGCCTCTGCCTTCCCCGAGTGCTGGGACTCTCTGAGCCTTTTAATGTGCCATATTTGCTTTGTTGTTGTTGTTGTTGTTGTTGTTGTTGTTGTTGTTAGAAACCCATGTAACTGTGTTGCACAGAAAGGTGAAATTAAGATCTTATTAGCAGTCCTTAGCATTAGGGATTATCCAAGGACATCTGGGCGGGCTCGGTACATAATCACTGAGCCCTTTGGTAGGGAAAGGGAGGCCAAAGAATCAGAAACAGAGCGCTGACACGCGGAGATACAGCTGGCCATTGCTGCAGGTGAGATGGAGTCAGCCCTCACTGTCGTGACACAGAGTAATTGACGTGACAACTTGAGTAGCGGCGAGTTTTGTCCTGACTCTTGGTTTTCAGTCCATTATGACAAGAAGAGCATGGTGGAGCAGAGCAGCTCTTGTCAGGGCACCCAGGAGGTAGAGTGCTGTGGGCAGTCCCCTTTCCCTTCCTTCTATTCAAGCCCTAGCCTCTAAGGCCGGGCTGCTCCCCTCTCCCCTTGTTAATCCTCTCTGAGCACCCTCATGGGCAGTGAGGAAGTGCATTTCACTAATCTCCTAGATACAGTTCAGGCCAAGCAAGTTAACACCAAGATTTACTATCATCCCAGGAAAGATAAACAAGCTATCTCCACAGTCCCCTAGAAGTAATAATCCTATAACACCCTGACTTCGGCCATCGAAACCCATTTTAGACTTCTAAACTCCATGGCTGTGAGATGATAAAGCTGTTATTTTTTAAAGCCACTAAATTTGTCTCATCTTCTGTAATAACAACTGGAAACTAATGCAGCATGGTTTGCAGAAAGGAAGAACACAGTTTTATTGTAATGGTGTAGGGAGCATGACAATGTATTTTTATAGCTTCCTTTTTAGGTTTTAAAAACGTATTCTTTTAAGTGCAAATCAACTCATATTCTTCAAAACTATCCTGCTTAAATCATTTGCTATCCCTTGACATCTCAAGCCCTCCGCAGTGCTCAAAACTGCCTAATATAACTACATAGGTCTCTATCTTAATTAGGGTGCATCTGTGTGCCTGATGGATAATGGATTCAGAGAAGAGAAAGACACTTGCTATTCTTACAAGTTGGATATATTTGACCTCTTTGATTCATCCAGTGATAATTTATTCATTATCCTCAGTGTACCAGGATCTATGCCATGCATGGCTTTATATTTAACAAGAGTTGAGATCTAATGCCTGGTACAAAATGTTATTGGTACAGAGGAGAGAATTTTAATGGGGCTTTTTCATAGAATCACTAATACCTATACTTGGCTTTATAACATTTCTGTTACCCATAAAGTTTAATATCTTTCATAAGTACAACTAATGCAACAAGAGCAATGATTATAAGAATAGAAGGCCAGTGGCTGACACTTGGGGAGCCGCTGTACTACCAGACCTGACATTAATCTATCATGTTCTCCATCACACTTGATCTTTACCACAGCTGCTGTGTTCTTCTCTATGAGTTATTCCTTCAGTTATTGGTAAATATACAAAACTCAGCGTTTACACATCTTAATGATTTGCTCCTTAAGCTTTAACCCCTTTCTACTATTTCTGATGAGTCATAAAGAGTAAACTATAAGCCAGTGATTACATGAGAACCACTGCGGATTGAGGCAGAAAAGAAGATACATCATTTGCAGGTATACAGATGATCAGAAGCACTGAGCTTAATTTGACACTAATGACATTAGCATCCCTTGTCTGGGCCTAAGTGAGTTCTGTCATTGCTTATTTATTTCTTTAGGAGCCATACTATGTACGTTGCATCAAACCCAACGACAAGAAGTCCCCACAGATATTTGATGACGAGCGATGCCGCCATCAAGTGGAGTATCTTGGACTACTGGAGAACGTGAGGGTGCGCCGGGCAGGGTTTGCCTTCCGCCAGACCTATGAGAAGTTCCTTCACAGGTAAGGGTACAGTAACTACTTTGAAAGGTGCTGGATGACTAGGCAGAAAAACCTCAGCTAAGTATTGCAGATCTAATGCATGCTGCTGCACGGAGTGCTGCTCTAGACTTAGCCACAGATAAACATCTTACACTATCCCCAAAAGTTCTATGTTATAAAATCTGCTGGGTTTATGGTCCTTTGCCCTGAGGGACAATAGGAATGATCTTGTTAAGGAGCAATTTTGATTTCCCAAGGATTCATTGTATATGTAAGAATTATAGATTAAGATTTCAAAGGAAAAATTAAAATAATGGCTTAGGTAAAAAAGAGATATACAATTTAACAGAGGTGATAGGGCTGCCCAGCTGTTACTGTTTCCCTATATCAAAAGCGAAGCTGTTCCAATAAAACGAGGAGGAGAATTTGGAAATACAGGAAAATGTGTATTTTGGCAAATAGTTGTTAATGATCAGAGGCCAAAATTAAAGTGGCAAGGGAAAAACATTGAAAAAGAAGATTTGGTCAATACAGGAGCTGATGTACCTTTCATGTCAAAAAGATCTTGAAATTTAAAGTGGACACTTCAGAAAGTTTATACCTAGTTTCTAAGAATAGGAAAATTGTCTCAGATAAAACAAAGCATGTGATGGATTAAATGTTGGGACCAGAATGCCAAATAGGAAAGTGAAGGCCTTATGTGGTTTTCATAGCATAAATTTATGAGGATGAGATTTATTACAGCCATGGTGAACTCAGATGTTTCTGAAGAAGGCATTGAAAAATGCCATCCAGAACAACCACAGACTGTTCAGGTTGTCTGAAAACAGGGCACAGTGGGGACTGAGTTTACAAATTTATAAGAGGGCACTGCTGAAATTATACCAATGGCCCTATGCTTAAAATGGTTGACTATAAGCCTGTGTGGGTAGATCTGTGGTCCTTAAACAAGGAAAAATTACAGGCACATGAGCAGTTGGTACAAGAGCAGCTAGAGGTTCAACACACAGAAGAATTTACCAGCCTATGGAATTTCCCTGTGTTTGTTACAAAAAAAGAAATTGGGGAAATGGAAAATGTTAACATTTGAGAGCTGAGGATAGAGTAATCTAACCAATGAATTCATGTCAGCCTGGAATTCCTTTGCCTAAGCCTTTGCAAGAGCAGGATAAGGAAAAATTTGCCTTTACAGTGCCTCCATATAATAATGTTCAATCTATAAAAAAAATTAAAAAAACATTTAACAAGAATGTTAAATAGTCCAAGACTATGTCAATATTTTGTTCAATAACTGCTAGAAATAATCCATAACAAATTTCCTTATTTACTATTTAATTTACCATTACATGGATGATATTTTGATGGCTGATTCTGATGCACATACTTTAGAGAAAATATTTGGTGAAACAAAAAAATTTTTGCCTTGTTGGGGTTTTCAGATTGCTTCTGAAAAAAATACAGAGAGGAGATTCTATTCACTATCTAGGTTATAAAATAAGTCAACAAAAGAATTCAACCACAGAAAGTACATATCAGAAGAAATCAGCTACAAACTCAATGACTTTCAAAAATTAATAGGAAATAGTAATTGGCTACAGCTCATCATTGGATTAACTACTCAACAGTTAAGTAATTTGTTTCAGACGTTACAAGGAGATTCAGATTTAGACAGTTTAAGACATCTATCAAAGGAAGCAGAGAAAGAATTAACTTTAGTAGAAAGAGACTGCAAGATGCATATGTGGGTCGCATAGATCCCAAACCGGACTATATTTTGGTTATTTTCCCTTCAACTCATTCTCCTACTGGGCTCATCTTGCAAAGGGAGGATAGTATTTTACAATGGATCTTCTTAGCACACAAACAAAGTAAACAAAGACATGTAGAAAAGGTTTCTGATCTAATTATAAAAGAAAGAATAAGACTACATCAATTGCCAGGAATAGACCCAGCAAAAATCATAGTGCTTTGTACTAATGCTGAGATTACTTAATTATGAGTAATTATTGAATATTGGCAAAGAGCTTGTAGCAACTCACAACATTCTGTAACTTCAGCGCCAGGGATCTCACACCCTTGTCAGGCCTCGGGCGCCTGAGCACACGTAGCCTACACACAGGCACACATAAATCAAATAACAAAAATAAAACTTAAAACTCCAACCAGAAAATTCTAATGTTTCCAGTCAGAGGAGCCTCTAAGGAGATGGTCATTCCAGGGAGGACCAAGTATACACAAGAGGAGGTCAGACAGAGGGAATAGCCAGCAGAAAAGTTCTACGGCATAACGAGTGTGGCACATTAAGAATCACATGATCAGCATAGCGTAAAGATGCTAAATATCGGGCAGAAAACAGACAGGGCCTGACTTGTGTTGAGCTTTGTAGTTAGACCAAAGCTTTGAGATGTTGAAATTTGTATGCTTTATGGATATGTTTAAGCATGGAGATTAGTTTTAAGTATATAGTATGTCCTATAGTTGCCTTCAAGGAATCACCATGGTGACCACACATCCAAAAAAGCAAGTAGATGTTCAGAGATTCTGCTACTTCAGGGATCTAGAAAAGACAACTTGCCAATAATGTCTTCCACCACGTGTCGCTGTAGACATGAGGGTAGTGGACGCAGTCGGGATGCATCTGGAGCTAGCGGACAAGGCTGGCTTGCACATGAATGGCCCGTGATGAGTCAGGAATAGAACAGAGTGAAAAATGACAAGGAGATTTTTTTATCTGAGCATCTGAGTAAATATTAAACTAAATAAAAAATGTGAAGTCTGCTGGAGAGATGGCTCAGTTAGTAACTTGCCACAGAAGCCTGCGTGGCTGAGTGCGGATTCCTAGCCATCCACGTAAAATGCCAGGTATGTGCCTATAATCCTAGTGCTGTGAATATGGGAGTTGGAGACTGTTTCTCAAAAAAATAAGGTGGGAAGAAGAAACAACCAAAAACAAAAACCCAAAAGGTAGAGAGTGGTTGAAGAAGACAATGGCAGTCTCCACTCCCGCCTGCACAGCACATACACGTGCACCTGCACAGACACATATGTGAACATGTATACACACATAACTACAGGGAGACAAGTTTCAAGAGGAAGGCGTAGAACAAGACAATGATAGAAGTCGAGGTTATCTGCTTGGGCTGGGAAAAGGTGGTAAAGCGCTTGCAGGAGGGCTGGAGTTTGTTCTCCAGAAGCACATCAAAAAGCCGTGCTTCGCAGAGTGCACCGGCGGTCCTGGTGCTGGAGAGCCACAGGCGAGCAGGCTCCTGGGGCTCCCGGGCCTGCCAGCCTAGTCCGTGTGGCAAGTCCCAAGCAAGAGAGAGAATTATGTCAAAATAAAGTAGACAACACTGGTGAGGAATGGTACCCAGATTGTCCTCACATATGTGCCCTCACATCTCCATATGCATACATGCGAACACACACAGGTCTTATTCTCTTGCTCTGTTAGCTAAGTGGAAAAATTAAATTTTTACACATGCATACTTGGAGTTCTCGGAGGAAGCTGGGCTGCAGATTGCATACAAGCCCAGGAGTGAATAGAGAAAAGGAGGTCTGCGGTGATATTTAGATCTATACAGGTCTAACAGTAAGGAACCAACACAGAGAAGGAAAGGAACAATCAGGGATTGTGTCACGGAAGCCCATGGGCGATGGCATTTCAGAAAGACACTTGGGCCATCATATAAAATAATGTTACACAACCGCTCAGAGAACCAAAGGCTTGGCAGTAACATTTATCAACACAAGAGTCAAAGAAGTGGGCAGGACCTGACTTGAGCAGGATAGGGAAGGAAGTGGAGTCAGATACATTACTGTAACCATTGAGGAGAGTTAGTTGAACCTTAGGAACAGAGGAAAATAGGCACAGCAGCTGCAAGAGGATGTGTGGTCAGGAGAGACACAAAATGTGCCCAGATGGGGACAATTAAAAACGGGAATTCCCTCGGCACTCGAGAGAGGGGTATAAAAGCAGTAAAAGCATTCCTAAGGTGTCAAGACAGGGTAGGATCCCAAACTCCAGTGCAATGTGTGTCAGCCTGAGACAGGAGCAAAGGCATTTTGCATGTGACAGTGGGACGCAGTCAGAAGATGTGGCATGTCAGGTGCAGGAAGTCCGAAGCTTCGCTGTAGCAAAGATGCAGTTGTTCCTGTTTCTGCTTTCTCCGTGGCATGTGAGGCACGGTCCTGAGTAAGAGTGAGCATCAGGAGGTGTGGTGCAGGAGGGTAGAGGGGCGTGAGAACGGGCGCTTAGAGCAGTGCTTCTCAACCTTCCTAACGCTGCGACCCTTTAATGCCGTTCCTCATGTTTGCGTGACCTCAGCCATAGAATTATTTTTGTTGCTACTCATAACTGTAATTTTGCTACTGTTCATAATATAAATATCTGGTGTACAGGATATCTGATATACCATGTCTGTGAAAAGACTTTTCAACACCCCGAGGGGTCTCGACCCACAGGTTGAAAACCGCTGTTTTAGAGAGTGGAAACAAGCGAGTTCGTTCCATAGGCTTGCCATCAGAAACAGAAGAGGGCCTCTTGGGCATATGAGGCTAGAAACATGAGAAACCACCTAGTATTGACAAGTTTTCTCCACAGCACTAGTATCCAGCCATGTGTGTATAAGGGAGATCACACCAAAGATGTGTTCTTGGCTGAAATGAATAACACTTCATAGAATAAAAGCCTGGAAACCTGGAGCTCAGTTTTATAGTAATCAAAAAGTTATGCTTGAAACTAATCCATTGTTCCTGTTGAGACCATACAGATCTATAGGCTATATGGAAGAAGTGTTTTCATTAGTGAAGGTGTGTTCACTTGAGTTTTGATTTCAGTGTCCAGTTCTTTCATTAGACAGAGTTGCAGTCCATCCTTATTACACAGAAACTTGGCATTTATCAGTTACAGTGTCATTGTGTACAGAAATTCAGCAGGAGTTAATAGAATGCACATCATCAGGATGGTGGCCATCAGATGGGCTGTGCTGGGAGTGCATTGCCTTGAGAGACAGTGGACGCTGTGAGAGTGGTTGAAGTAACCAGTAAGCAAACGTGGCTGGGAAGGAAAGTGCATTCTGCAAGTAGGGACATTCACCTACCCCTTGTCTCCTTTCAGACTTTTTAACTTTCAACTCAGAATGTATTTGTATGTCCATTTGAGCATGGAAAAAAAAATACTAGTCACTAGAATACATTTTCTAGTGCTCATATAAAAACAAGAAGATCACAAAGAACATATGGGAGGCTGAGGAGATGGATGAGGGGTAAAGTGTTTGCCATGAAAATGTGAGCCCCTGAGTTCAGGTCCCCTGCACATATATAAAAGTGGGCACAGTGCACACATCTTTAACCCCAGTGCTGAGAAAGGTCAAAGAAAGGCAGATCCCAGGGCTCAATAGCCAGATAGTCTAGATGAAAATGACAAGCTGCAGGCTCAGTAAGAGAGATCCCGTCTCAAAAAATTAGAGAGGAATAGAGGGTAGCACCCAATGTTGCCCTTTTGCTTACACACACACATGCGCGCGCGCGCACGCACACACACACACACACACACACACACACGTTCCCACCCCATTACCACAAACCTATAAATTTCCAATATGGTAGTCTTAATGGCTCAAGGTTAAATGCCCCATTCCTACCCAAACATCCTCAAATAGTGCAAAACATGTACATGTATGTGCTGGTTGATTTTTATTGTCAACTTGATACAATCTAGAGTCACCTGGTAGGAAGGAGCCTCAGTTGAAGAATTATCAGGTCAAATTGGTCGTTGCCATGTCTATTCCTTCACGGTTATTACTTCCAGGTTTCTGCCCTCAGTCTTTGCTCTAGCTTCCCTCAAAGAGGGACTGTGGCCAGTAAGTGTAAACTGAAATAAACCCTTTCCTCTGCTAAATTGCTTTTGTCCACAGCGTTTATCACAGTGACAGAAAGCAAACTAAACAATGTTAAAACAGCAAATGCACAACCAAGATAGGCAATCGAAAAGAGGGATTCTCAGTGAACCTTAAAGATGTATCGTCCTACTCCTAAATACTATATGAAGATGCAGAGGCAACCCATGTCTTGGTTATAAGCAAAGACAATCTAGAGAAGCTTATGCTGCCTTTTAAGAAGCCATCCCAACATAGACATGGAGGTGTATATTTGTTAGCCTGGAATTGGGAGGCTGAGGCATCAGGATTGTTCAGACCTGGCCTATATAGTGAATTAGAGACCAGCCTGAGCTACTTAAGGAGGCGGGTAGAGAGAGATGGGGCGGGGGAGAACGAGAATGAATGAATTCTGTTTCAGTGTAGTCACATGACTAGGAGGATTGGCATAACACATGCAGCCAATACAAGTAGCCACACCTCCAGTTGTTGTAAGGAAAGCAAGGCCCACCTAAGGTGGGTGCAAGAAGAAAAGACAGAATAGGGAAGAAGCACTATTCAAACAGACTGAAGAAGTGCCCAAATATTAAAGAGATTTTAGGATATTTAAAATTTTCAAGAGAATTATAACAGTAGTCAATGGCTTTTTAAAATGCTTGTTTTGTGTACTAGGCACATTTTAAAGGCATTCCATATGTTTAAGTTACTGAAACTGGCAGACATGAGAAACACTATCTTACCTCATTCTGTGTAGATGGGGAGACAAAGGTGCTACAAACATTGTCTTTAGTAAATTGTGCTGGGAAAACTGGATATCCACTTGTAGGAGACTGTCTCCCATCCATAGCAAATCAACTCAAAGTAGATCAAAGACCTCCATAGAAGAGCCAAATATTTGAAAGTAGGCTAAATACTACAAGACCTAAGGCTAAGGAGATGGCTCATAGACAAAGTGAAAACTGAATCTGATCCTCAGCACCAATGTAAAGCTGATTGTGCACATCGGTAACCAGTGCTGCGGTCAGGACACTGGACAGGAAGTGTGCTAGAGAGCCATTCTGGATAACGCCTCAAGCTCCGGGTTCACAAACTTCATTCCATTAGTCTTTTAACATTTTTAGCTTTTCTATTATTCTTAATTGTGTGTGCATGCGTGTGTGTGTGTGTGTGTGTGTGTGTGTGTGTGTGTGTGTGTTTCTGTCTGTGCATTTTTTGTGTATGAATCTGTGCACCTAAGTGCAGATGCATGAGGAAGCCAGAGGCAGTGGAACCTTTAGAACTGGAGTTACAGACATTTGTGAGCAACCATGTGGGTGCTGGGAATTGAACTCCGGTTCTCTGGAAGAATAGTACATGCTTTTAACTGCTGGGCCATCTCTCCAGCCTTTGATAATGATTTTATTTTATGTGTATGGGTGTTTGGTCTACTTGTATATCTGTACACTGTTGCATGCCTGGTACCCATGAAGGGCAGATGCAGGCACTGAATCATCTAGAACTGGAGTTAAAAATGGTTGTAATCCTAGCCAGGCAGTGGTGGCAAACGCCTTTAATCCCAGCACTCGGGAGGCAGATGCAGGCGGATCTCTGTGAGTTCGAGACCAGCCTGGTCTACAAAGCAAGTCCAGGACAGCCAAGGCTACACAGAGAAACCCTGTCTCAGAAAAAAAAAAAAAAGCTTGTAATCCTTCATGTGGGTGCTGAGAATTGAACCTGGACCATGTAAAAGAGCAGCCAGTGCTCTTAAGTAATAAGCCCTCTCTCTAGTACTTAAGAGACTTTAATTTTAAAAATAAAAATATTGGAGAAAGCAATAGAGGAAGATACCTGAGTTCAACCTCTGACTTCTGTACATACACGTACTCGTGTGTGCACACACATCAAAAAAGGAAAATACGTAAGACGTAAGCATAGACAATGACATTCTAAACAGAAATCTAAACAAGCCTTAGAAAATAATAGCAAAAATTGACAAATAGTAAGACATAAAATTTAAAAGGTGATATGCAGCAGAGGAAAAAACAGAGAAGAGACAGCCTGAGAGAATGTGTGTCTTTGCTAACTATCCGTCAGACAGATCAATATCCAGAGTATATTTTAAAACAAAACCGTCAAAAATGCCAAATAAAATCATGTCATCCCACCCCAGTCTCATAGCTGACTTCAAGGAAACAAACTAAAATAGTGAGAATGCAGGTGGAGAAGGAACACTCACACATTGTATGAGAGTAGAAATTAGTACAGACTTTTAGGGGAGTCAGCATGGAGTTTTCTCAAGAAACATATAATTTAGCCACACACACCTACGTGTATATGCTGAGGAATCAGCAATATTGACAGTAAACATGTTAGGAAATCAGCCTAGGTGCCCATCAACAGGTGGATACATATAGAACATGTAAGGATATGCAGTGGGTTAGTATTCAACACAGAACATCACATGTCATTTTCGGGAAATTAGATGGAACTGTAGATGATTGTGTTGAGTGAAATAACCCACAATCAGAGAAGTGTTTCTGTCTTCTCACATCTGTGGAATCCTGGGGTGAGAAAAAAATATGAAAGTAGTAAGAAAACTAGAAGAAGAAAAAGGAGATGAGGGAGGGGGCTGAGGGAAGGCAACGGGAAGGTGAACTCATCAGCACACGCTGTATTCAACATGAAAGTGTTGCAGTGAAACCAGTTATTCAATATGACTAATACATGTTAATTAAAATGTTATAAATTAGGAAGCACCAGTAAATTACTCTGTAACCTGACTGAGAATGAGTAATATCTCAGTAAAATTCAGATTCAGTACTAGAGAAAAAATGACTTTTAGCTACATGTTAGTGTTGCGTAGGGTATGGGGGAGCTCACGGTGCAGGCAGATGTTTAGATGCTCCTCCTCCTGCCGTGTGTGACTCCCTTAAATGTCTGCTGAGGCTCGTGACTGCTTCCAACAAAGCAGACTATGGTAGACATGGAGGAATGTCTCTTTGAGGTTGTGACATGTGACTTCTGTCTTATACTTGTGACATAACCTATGGTGTAAGTGATTTGTGACAGACTCAAGTGGCAAGGAGCTGTTTAGCTGTTGAAATGCAATCCATTCTCATGTGATGACCTAACACTGCTTAATTTTTCCTAGTTTTAAGAGTTTATCCAAAGCCTGGTGTGGTGGCGCATGCCTTTAACAGCACTTGGGAGGCAGAGGCAGGTGGATTACTGTGAGTTCAAGGTCAGCCTGGTCTACACAGCGCGTCCAAGACAGCCAAGGCTACACAGAGAAACCCTGTCTCAAAAAAAAAAAACCAAAAAATAAAAAAAGACTTTATCCAAAGATCCATTTGAAGTCCTTTGAAGAGAGTCCTAGTAGTCATAAGCGCTGTCAGTTTTGGTCTTCCTCACTGTGCCACTAAGGCCTCCAGAGCAGTGCTGAGAACCCATGATGGAAGCATCCTTGTCTTTTTGTCTTTAATGAGAATGCTTCCAAGGTCATCTACTTGCAAATGATAATTGCTATAAAATTCCAGTGAGTAGCCTTCCAAAGATTAAGGAAGTCTTTTTTCATTCCCAGTTAAGTAAGAATTGTCATCATGAAGAAGTGTTTTAGTGAAGAAATTTTCTTTTTCATCCATCAGACTAATGAAATTCACATCTTGTAGCAGTTGGCTGAAATGTTGTTGGGAAGTTTTTCCATTAAGATGATGATACCATTTTCTCCATCCTTTGATTCGTGCCCTTTTCTTCCTTTACTCAGGTACAAGATGCTCTCTGAGTTCACCTGGCCTAACCATGACCTTCCATCAGACAAAGAGGCTGTCAAGAAACTCATAGAACGATGTGGCTTTCAGGATGACGTAGCTTATGGGAAGACCAAAATTTTCATTCGAACACCCCGTACGCTGTTCACCTTGGAAGAGCACCGTGCCCAGATGCTTGTCAGAGTTGTCCTCTTCCTACAAAAGGTAACTTCATGTCTTATAGACAAGAAGGTCTCTATACACTCAAAACTTTACTAAATATGTGCATGTGCGTGTGTGTGTGTGTGTGTGCGTATGTGTGTGTGTGTGTGTGTGTGTGTGTGTGTGTGTTTAAGCATCACACACTTCTGTGAAGAAGTTCAGGGTCAGAGCATATCTCTATATGTAATTGGTATAAGTACTGCCAGGTTTCTATTCAGAGCAGCTACCAATTTGCACAAGCACTACCTATTGGTTGTCTATATGAGCGTGACTGTGCCCATGTCCACACCAGTATGATATTGCCCCTACATTTTACCAGACTAATCAGACCAGTGGCATTTCATTGTTATTTTATGTTCTACTTACCTGATTACTGTTGAACTTGAGTGTGTCAATAATTGGGTTTTTTTGGGGGGGTTGGGGGGTTTCCTATGAATTGCCTACTTATATTTTTGTAATATTTTTATTCTTTGAGAATTCCATACAATGCATTTTCAGTTCTCACACACACACACACACACACACACACACACACACACACACACACACACACACCATCATTAACTTCTCTCCTTACCACCCTTTCTACCCCCATCCCCACCAACCTTGCCTTTGAACTTTGAGATTTTTTTTTTCTTACCCTATCAAGTCCGGTTTGTGTTGCCTAGTCTTAGCCTACACTGATGTGTGGTCAGCTTATCAGGCCACATCACTGAAGGAAACTGACTCCCCTTCTCCTGGTAGTTATCAGACGCTAACAGCTCCTCAGCTAGTGGTGGGATTACATATCCACTTTCCTCAGTACCAAAATTTTGTTTGGGTAGAGTTTGCAAAGGTCTTCTTCATGATGTCACATGTTCAGTTCATATGTACATCTATCTTATTAGGTCTGGAAAACACTGTTTCCTTGAGATTGTCAACAACTTCTGGTTCTCACAATCTTTGGGCCACCTCCGCTACAAAGATTCCTGAACCTTGGGGGGAGTGGTGTGATGTGAATGGCTGATTTAGGGACAAGCATTCCACAGTCTTTTGTTTTCTATATAGCGACCAGTTGGGAGTCTCCGTGTTAATTTTCATCTACTGCAGGGACTCTTTTTTTTTTTTTTTTTTAAGTGAGGACTGAGAGATACTCTACCTAAGGGCATAGCAGTAAGTCATTAGGAATCAATTCAATACTGTGTCTGTTTAGCAGAATAATAGTACTGGGCTTTCCCCTAGGTCCTATGACCTATTTATCCAGAGGTTCTTGGTTCCTTAATTAGTGCCAGCTATGGGTCCCATCTCATAGACCAGGCCTTTGATCAAACAGACAGTTGTTTGAGTACTGCCATAACATTCATAACTATTCATAAACAGTCTTGTCTCGTCTTGTCTTGTCAGGCCAGGCATTATTATAGCTTGCGTGGTTCACAGCTTGATAAGATTGATACTTACCCTTTCCTCTGGCATCATGCTTAGCACTTCCAGCCTGTAGAAAGCTAGCACCCGCTTGATGTCTCCATATTCTCTGAGTCAAGCACATAGTGTCCTCAGCAATAGGGTCGTACTGTTAAGTTCTGGGGGATAGCCAGGGAGCTGGCACTAGCTTGTAATGCTTGGGAATCTATGTGACCCCAATGGCCAACAAAGAGTTAACTTATTCCTAGTACTGAGGTTTTTATTTGCTAGAATGAAGTGTCTGTTTAGGGCATTATTCCTTCTATTGGAATGTAATCCCAATAAATCTCTTTATATATGTATAATTATACATTTCATGAAGCTTCTATGTTGTAGGTCTCTTGTTCGTTTTTCTTCAAGTTGGTGTCTTCTTGATAATGAGTAAGAATTCCTTGAATATTCTTAACATTACCTTGTATGCACTTTAGACATGATAAATATATCCTCCTATTTTATAGGCATTCAAATGAAATGTATCCATATGTGCTTTGTTGAACAAAATCAGTTTTGACGCAGATTCCTCAATTTTGCTTTTTGGCTTCTGAATTTCATTTGAAAAGAATTCCTTGTTTATAAGTCACAAAAGTATTATATTTTTCTCCCAAGAATTAGATGGATTTCTGTCTTATGTTTAGGTCTTTAATTATTTTGGACTCCATCAATTAAATGGTTTCACGTAGGGATCCAGTTTGGTTTTCTTTCATAATGGCTAGCCAGCCTTCTCCTCATGAGGTAAGCCCACTATGGACCACCACACGGACACTCTGAAAGCCAAAAGGAAAGGCTTTATTGCTGGCCTGTGACTACAGGGAGAACTTGCTCAAATCATGCGGCCCCAAGATTTACAGCATATTGTCTTTTATGCATTAAAACCACATCCTGGTTGTCACATTTCAGTTAGTAAGAAGCAGAACTACAGAAGCTGAAAGGCAAGCTTAGTTCATTTAGGGACTTTCCCGGTTGTGGCCATCATGCTGGGTTTTAAGGTCAGAATGTTGCCTCTAACATGGTGTCAGTTGTGCTAAGGTCTTGGGGGCCCATTACATCCTCGTACCACTTCCTGCATGGTATCTTCCTTTTCCTTTGATATTTGGAGCTACTTATAACTCGTGGTGAGTATGGTGTTTTCCCTGGTGCCTCTGTTCTGTTCCAGTTTTTCTATTTGTCTGCTTTTGCATTAATGCTACACAGCTTTTACTGCAGTATGTCTTAGTACCCAGCTCCTTAAATTGTGAATTATAACCCATATGTGATTACGTAACTAAATGTGAAGGGTGCAAAAACTTTGGTAACAGTAAAAGGCTTTTGAAGATGCAGTGACCAGAAATTACTTCAGAATCAAACACATAATGAATCGGAGGTGTTTGAGGCAGGGCTCACCCATGGTACATTGTGAAATTTACTGCAGCCTTGATTCTGAACACATGGCATGCCCACTTTGCAATGTGTAAGCCAGCACCAACCAATGCTGCCTGAAACACTTTAAATTGTAGTCCGTGTTATAGTGCATGCAAGTTTGCTGCTCTTACAGAAACACAGTTAAATTACAGAAAACAAAGATAATGTTTTCATACTGTCACTTTTCAGCTTTTCAAAATTAGTGTATCCTTAGATTGTACTCTATTAGGATGTTTGGTCTTAAAATTTGCTGTTTGGATGGCTGACTTGAGTTTTCTTTTCTTTTCTTTTTTTAAATGTTAATGTTGGGTGTGATGGCAATGCCTTTAATCCCAGCACTTAGGAGGCAGAATATGGAGGAACTCTTAAGTTTCAGGACAGAAACTTTGTCTTGAAAAACAACAACAAAAACTAAAAAATGAACTTTGGCCCCTAAGTGCATTTCATTAGTATGCAAATTTCCTTTCATCTTTAATAATGATAAAATTATATGTATTCCAATGGGTTGTTTTAAAATAAAATTCCTTATTGTTTATTATTATTCCCAATGTTTGATCTGTAAACCTGTTTTGCATATATACTTAGTAGGTACCTAAAACTCTCAGGTTTCACAGTAGGAAAGGTTGAAGAGATGCTGTCTTGATGCCCTATTGGATAAGCCCACCTTGTGTGCTTTTTAACTGAGATGCATTGGACCACGTACAGACCCTTTGCCACAATACAAATTTTAATGTGTGTAATAAGTTCATTAAATACAACAGCAACTTTTACTAGGATTACTTTGAATTTACAGAATCTCTTAAAAGAATTAACATTTGTGCAGTATTAAGTTATCTTATTATGAGTGCAAAATAGGTTTAACTCTTCACTGGCCTTTAGACCAAAAGAGGACTTAGGATTTTCGATTAAGCCATAGATACCTTACTATTTTTGTTGCTAGTATGAATTTGTTATATTTTCTACATAGTAATGTTGTGCTGAGAATAATATTTGCTAATGTTGGTTTTTCTGCATCAAGAATCATTTGGTTTACCTCTAACCAAAGGTCTAGAGGAGCTGAGAAGGGAATTTGTCATTACCCACAAGACTAAGAGCAAAAGGCAGGCATTGTCAGTGTGTCTGGATTGTTCAACAGCTCTGCCTTTATCTGCAACAGCAACAAAGGAGCTCCAGTCACAGCAAGGAACTGTACCTTCAGGTGGAGGTGGGAGTGGGGGAACCCATTCCCTCCCACTGCTAACTTGTCCTTTGCTGTGTCCTAAGCTTTAGTCTAAAACTTTTGTGAAGACTAAATACGTGTGATCCAATGGTTAAACAAAGCACTTAGTAGCATACCTAGCATTTGATTCATAATCGGTATGTAGGAACTAGAGTAAAGGAAGGAGAGAACATGAAAAGGGATCTTCCGCTCTCTTGCCTCCCCCTGCACACATGTGTATATACAACAAGGCACATAAGGCACTCTTTATAAATGGATTAAGACAGTTCTGAACTCCAGTCCTAAAATGATCATAGGAGGAGGTAGCTTATAGGAGGTGGGTAAAGAAAGCAGGGTGAGGTGGTGCGCGCCTTTAATCCCAGCACTCGGGAGGCAGAGGCAGGCGGATCTCTGTGAGTTTGAGGCCAGCCTGGTCTACAAAGTGAGTCTAGGACAGCCAAGGCTACACAGAGAAACCCCATCTAGAAGGAGAAGGAGGAGGAAGAGGAGGGAAGGAAGGAAGGAAGGAAGGAAGAAAGAAAGAAAAGAAAAGAAAGAAACCTTTCTTAATTCATATTTGTGACTAGTTTTCCTGGGTAAATGATTGCATCTTATGCAGACATTAAAAATTATCTCTTCTCTTACAGTTGCCAGGGCATTTCTAAGTGTTGGTCTCCATTCACTTTGCCTGGAATGCAAAATAACTTTTAAACTAGACTACGAAATTCTGTTTAATCCTCAATTTCTTTGTACATTTTGAACATTGCCTTTGCGTTTTCTATTCCCCCACCCGCTTCTTATGAACGATTGTGAACTTGGATCTTTATTTTTCAAAGCTTTGAATTGTCTTCATGCCACTCCCAGATCTTCAAGTCCTTCCCCTGGATCCTCAGCGCTCCTCTTTGAGGGCTTTGCGGTGGTGTTGGTTGGACTGGTTGGTTGGTTAGTTGGTTGGACTGGTTGGTTGGTTAGTTGGTTGGACTGGTTGGTTGGTTAGTTGGTTGGACTGGTTGGTTGGTTAGTTGGTTGGACTGGTTGGTTGGTTGGTTAGTTGGTTGGACTGGTTGGTTGGTTAGTTCGTTTCTTGGTTTAGTATCTTTGAAGCAGGATCCGACTATGTAGTTCGGGCTTGAGTTTATCATGGCCACCTGCTTCAACCTTCCCAGTCCCAGTTATCTGTTATGATTTCTGTTGTTAATTTTGTTGTCGTCTTTTAGATCTGATACTGTATTTGATCTGTCTGTTGGAAGAGTCTAATTGATATTGAGGTTAGTCTGCTGCGGTTTACTTCCTTAAAAGCCATCTGGAAGGGACGTTTATACGAGCATAACTCAACAATTTCCTTGAGATTTTGTGTTTTCTTTAGTTTGTTTTTGTGTTTTGCTTGACATGGGTTTAGTATGTAGGCCAAGCTAACTTCATACTCAGTTTTGCAGAACATTGGTATTATAGGCATATGCCACCTTGACAGTTCACTTTCTCTTGTTCTTTATGATGTTTTTTTGTGTTTGGGGGAGTTGTTGTTTTTGTTTGTTTGGTTGTTTTTTTTTTTAATCTGTTGTGGTCATTTTTATCAGTTTTGGTCATTTTTTCCCTAGAAAATCATCCAAGTTTTTAAGACTTGAACAAATTTTTCTTAAGAATATTCTCATTTTTTTGTCTGTAGCCATTCCCTCTTATGCTCACTTTGTTTTTCTTGTCAGCTTTAGTGATGCATTTTATTATGTTTCCCCAAAAGACCATATCTCCAATTTACTTATTCTGTAATTTTCTTACTTTTAATTTACTAATTGTATATTTTATGTTGTCAAATCTTTTTTTAACATGAAGAGCAGAAGTGAGAGTATCTTTCCCTAATTTTTTTCACATGTGTTAATGAGGAACTATGGAATTTGTTCTGGGATTTGCTTTTCCTGTATACAGGACTAGCTACTCTACTATTGGTGTGTGTGTGTGTGTGTGTGTGTGTGTGTGTGTGTGTGTGTGTGTGTGTTTCCTTTTGTTCCTAGTAGTTAGCTTTGTTTTTCTGTTTGTTTGGGTTTTTTGTTTGTTTGTTTTGGAAGTGCATATCTGTAATCTCAGCACTTGGAAGACAGAGGTAGGAGGATCACAAATTTGAGGCAAGCCTGGGCTACATAATGAGTTTCAGGCAAACCTGAGCTGAATAGGAAGACCCTGTGTGCAAAAAAAAAATGTAGCTTGGTGCTTACCTAATCTGTACAAGGCTCTAGTTTCAACCTCCAACGTGCACACAAAAACACTGGGGGCCAGTGGGATGGCGTATGGCTCATGTATGACCACCTGAGTTCAACCCAGGGGTAGAGGAAGAGAACTCCCATGGGTAGTCAGTCCTCTGACCTCCACTCGCATGCCATGGTATGTGCATCCACATACATATGCATACAAGTACAACAAAATAAGTAATTTAAATTTTTTAAATCATTTTTTATTTTTAAGATTACTTCCAGGCAATGTATGTTTTATATGTATGTTATTTCACTTTCTAATTTTATGATTTTTACTTCTACTATTGCTCAAGATCACATTAAGGATTTACTGGCATTTATCATACCATATTAAATTAATAACATTGCCATCATCTGATACCTGGTCTTTGACCATCTCCAGTTGGCTGAAGTCCATGTCTTTACAGATGGCCAGGGTCAGCTGGGCTTGCTGAGAGTAGAGGGTACCACTGTACATCAAAGCACAGTCCACATGCTGTGGGCCATGGCTCCTTGCAGCCTGGCACATACTGTGATATCAGTTTAGAATTTTGTTCAAGTATATTTTTTTTAACTTGCTATAGCACGTTAGTTATAAGTGTTTTTACAGAACAGCTTTTTGTATTTTAAAATCATGTCTCAAAGGTGGCCAGTGTATCTATCACAAGGCTCGCCCTTGTCGGCTTGTCTTGGTTAACGGTTAAACTTTACCTGTGTGTTCTAGCATTTATTTGTCAATTGCATGTTGTGTTTTGCATTCTTATTGCTAGGTTATAATAAAGCCCCCATCACAAGAATGATCTTGTGAAGAATTGAGGGTGGCTCATTAACAGTAGGCTTATAATGAAGACTGTGAGTTCTGAAGCTGAGAGGAATATAGCTGTTAATTATAAGGGGCCTCTGAGATTTGTACATAGAACTGAGTAAACTAAGCACAAGACAGACTGTGAACAGAATCATCCCCAACTGGGACTTGTTGGTTGTGCAGCCCATTTGGCCCTTCCCTTCAGGTTTTTGTTTGTTTGTTTGTTTGTTTGTTTGACTGTGAAGCTTTGTCAAGTGAGGCAGGAAGCCATGAGGGCTCCCTCTCATCTGTGGGAAGCCACCCACATTTGTTGTTTCTCAGGCTAAAAGCAAAATCATTATTTCTGGGGGAAAAAATTACTTTTATTCTTAAACAAACCAAAAAGCTTCTTAAGATGGTATCTGGCTAATGGATGCACTTTCTGTTCCTTTATATACTACTTGTTCTTTTAAGAACCTGTGAACACGTCTATTTGGAAACTAAGGGAACTAAAGCTACAGAATGGTTAAGTAATGATGAGTGCTGAATGCAGTAACCTCACACACACACACTTGCGCGAACACACGCACATGCTCACACACACACACTAACACATGCACAATCACACACATACGTTCACACACAAACACACACTCACATACACACACATACACACACACACACACTCACATGTGTGCTGTACCTGCTCAGTAGTGCTATCATTCAGGATGCTCTGCTGTGAGGGAGAACAGGAAAGTTGGTAAAGCCAGCCACCTTTACAAAGGTCATGATGAGGGAGCCAATGGAGTTGGCAGAATTCCTTTGTCAAATAACCTTACTAGACATCCAGCAACGTCTGAGTCGTCCACTGTCCATGGCCTGAAATATGTCTTAAACACACATGGAGAAAAGTGCTGGTGCTGGGAGCATGAGTCAGCCCCTGCATGAGCAGTATGAAGCATGGGTCATGAGTGCTGTATTCTGAGCTGGGATTCTCCGAAAGAGAACTGCGCTCACTGAACTGACCTATGAGCCATGGCTGGGATGGAAAGGATGTGGATCCCAGCTGACAGAGCACGGGCTGAATTACAGGAAGGCTGTGCATCACTGTGCAGTTCTGTTGCCTGTGTCCTCTGCTGTGTTCACAAGGAAGTGCATGCTCACCAATACACTGCCTGACCTTGCCTGAGTGTTGAAAGTGCCACGCAGCGTTGATAGGGTAGTAGCTTCTAACTATGTCTGTAGTATTTTTTAACGGGTCTCAAATGTGGATTTGTTCATTATTTCGGACTAGGGGTATGAATATTAGTAAGGCCAGCTTCCACCCACAAGAAGCTCAACACAAAAGAAACGTGAGGCCCAGGGTCAGTAGTAACTACCAGAGGGACTCAGGAAAGGATCCTGTCCAAGCTGTGGAGAAGAGTCTTTGTGGGGGAGGGAGGTGTTTTACAAAAGTTTGCCAAATTCTTACCTTTTCTAGATCTATTTTTTACTTGAAAATGTATTTCTACTTATACAGTAGAAGAGAGGCTTTGGAAAAGACCAGATATTAAAGAAGGCAAGGGGTGTGTGGACAGGAAAGCAGAGGAAGAGTTATCTAGAAGAGGAAGGGACCAGCAAGAAGGGTTAAGGGAACTAAAAAAGGACAGTGGGAGCCAGGCAGTAGTGATGCACGCCTTTAATCCCAGCACTCAGGAGGCAGAGGCAGGTGGATCGCTGAGTATGAGGCCAGCCTGGTCTACAGAGTAAGTTTCAGGACAGCCAGGGCTACACAGAGAAACTTTGTCTTGAAAAATCAAAAACAAGCAAACAAACAAGAAAGGACAGTGGGGAAGGCATAAATAAGAACAGTGTGTGTGTGTACGTTGTTATATAAAGACTCAGTTTTTTTGGTGGGGGGGGCAGGGGGGGTTGTTCATTTGTTTAAGTCAGGGATCTTATAAAGCCAAGACTGGCCTCAAACTCACTAGGATTGTTCTGAACTGTGACCTTTTCTGCCTGTACATCTAGAGTGCTGGGGTGACAGACTTGTATTATAACACCCAGAAAAAAAAAACAACAACATTCCTTTGTTTGCTAATTGTCTCAGTTAGTTCTCCGTCGCTGTGAAGAGATACCATGACCAAGGCAACCTATAAAAGAGAGCGTTTAGTTTAGAACTCCTGACTCCAGAGGCCTAGAGTTCATGACCCTCATGAAGAGGGGAGTGTGGAAGCAGATGGGCGGGCAGGGCAGAGTCCTGGAGCAGCACCTGAGTTTATATCCTGATCCACAAGCATGAGGCAGAGACGGGGGAAGGGGTATCTGAGGATGGTGTGGACTTTTGAGCCTCAAAGCCCACCACCAGTGACACACTTCCCTCACAAGGCCGTAGCCCTTCACAGTTCCACCAACTGGGGACAAAGTCTTTAAACATGTGAGCCCATAAGAGCCATTCTCATTCAAATAACCTTCATAAAAAGACATCTTTTTTAAAAAGAAGGCACATCTACAGTGAGGACAGATCTTACTCTGTGGTGTACCGACAATTTGTACAGGTGGAGCTCATTATAGCTGGATCATTGATGCTGAAGTAAACTAACTGATGCAAAGGTTCATGGGTAAAAAAACATCTTGTGACAAATATAAGTACGAAATCTTGCACAAAAATACTCAAACTTTTTTTTCTTATAACAAACATGGACTAGTTTTTGGAATGCCTAAAATAACCCTTCCCATGTTGCAAGAAAGCGCTTGCCCTCCATCCACATATCCAGGTGGGTGATACGCCAGCACTGCCGCGAGGGCAGCCTTAAACTTGGCCTCACCCTCAGTCTTTTGGCCGGCATGCAAGTGTTCACTAACAAGGTGTAAAGAGCTGGCTCATGACGTCCTTCCAAAGCACCTGGGCCAACACACCCCTTTTCTGCCAAGGCTGCTCATTAATAACTAACTGCTGGTTGAAGCTGGCAGCCTCATTTAGTTGCACATTTTGGGGAGTTGGGGGAAGGGATTTATTTTGTTCTATTCTGCCTTTGTCATGGCTTAAAGCGTTTGTTGCGTGCAATCTCCTGTGCATAGTTTTTAGCGGCTTGATTTGGTTTTGGGTGTTTGGTTTGGTTTTTGGTTTATTTTGGAGGTAGCTTTTTAAAAACATTTTTATTTATTTATTTTATGCATATAAGTGCTGTACCTGTATGTCAAAAGAGGGCATCAGATCACACCATATGGGTTCTGGGAATTGAACTCAGGACCTCTGGAAGAGCAGACAGTGCTCTTAACTGCTGAGCCATCTCTCCAGCACCTGGAGGTACCTTTTGTTTTCCACCCAGCCTAATAGTGTCTTGTTCTTTGGGTTTGGTTTTTGTTTGGTTTTTGAGAGTTATACTATGTA
Organism: Acomys minous; assembly: GCF_964271855.1. Classification (NCBI taxonomy): domain Eukaryota; kingdom Metazoa; phylum Chordata; class Mammalia; order Rodentia; family Muridae; genus Acomys; species Acomys minous. The sequence continues at coordinate 73,632,422 of NC_140493.1, read as the reverse complement.
GCCCAGGCTGGCCTGCACTCAACCCTCCTGCATTAGCTTCCCCAATGCCAGGGTTACAGACAGTACACCTCTATGCTGCCTTACCACATCACCTTAAGATTTTCTGTAGGGTAGTATAGTGACTTATCTACTTAACCTTCATAGTCCTTTGTGCTGTTTTACTATTTGAACATTTCCATATAGCTGGGAATGGCGGGGCACACCTTTAATCCCAAGTAGTCAGGAGGCAGAGGAGGGCAGATCTCTCTGAGTCTAAGGCTACCCAGAATTCCAAGCCACCTAAGGCTGAAAAACAAAAGTTTCAGTTTACATGTTTACTTTAATAATAGTCAGTTTGCTTTTCAGTTTTCATCATGTCACAGAGGCTGCAGTTAGCATTCTTGTGCATATTCTCTTACCTTCAGGTAAACCTGCTCTGTGTAAAGGCTGCTTCCGTTGACTACCCCAGAGAGCTCATCTTATAAACTTCTACATATTGCAGGAGCATGCAGACAAGGATCCAGTTACCTATAAGAATGTTGATGTCACCAGGTGGCGGTGGCACATGCCTTTAATCCCAGCACTCAGGAGGGCAGAGGCAGGAGGATCTCTGTGAGTTCAAAGTCAGCCTGGTCTATAGAGTGAGTTCCAGGACAGCCAAGGCTACAGAAAAACCCTGGATCTAACAGACAGACAGACAGACAGACAGACAGACAGACAAACAGACAGACAAAAAGAATGTTGATGCCATCACATACCATAATGGTCTCTAGAATACTCAGCTGTACACTTGTGAAGGAGTGAGAATTTTTAAAGCAAACAGCCTACTTCTATTCTATTGTTTTGTTCTTAAAGATCCCTTAAGAGGATTTCAGCAATGTCCAGGGTTGCCCTGGAACACGCTTTGAGAACCGCTGCTTCAAAGCATACACTCAGGCTAGAAATGCTGCATTGCAGGATGCAAGCATTTTTAAGTACATTAAAGATTACCCAGTCGCTTTTCTTTGGCGTTTTCTGCTGCATACGTCAGGCTAGGGGACCCAGGAGCCTCTGGGGATGCTTCTGTCTTCACCTCCCATCTCTGCACAGGAGTGCTGGCCTTTACTTTCCTTCAAGCTCGGCTGTAGCTGTTATAGATAAGTAGGGCTGTCAGCTAGGTTCTTGCCATATTCCATGGAAAGAATAAGAGAAAAGTGGCGTGGCTGGCTTTGAAGTTTTAAATAGATCTGTATCAGAGGGGAAACAGAGTGGCCAATTAAGAACCTGGTATTGCCCTCCGTAGAACTAATGATGAACCTCAGCCACATAGCTGAGATGAGAGGAAATTACCAAACCATGAGAGTTGGTATGAAGTTGATATGAAACAGAAACGAGGGGCTCCTATTCTTCCAAGTTGGGGTGATAGCTAGCTAATGTCAAGCATGCCTGAGATAGAGAAGGAGCAGTCGCTGGCATGTATTTCCAGGATGTTAGTGTGGGCATGGTGTGTTCCAGGTATGTATGAGACGTTCAGGCAGAAATGGCTGGCACACACTTGGTAATGGAAGGGAAGAAACAAAGTAGCATTTTTGTATTGTTTTGTTTTGTTTTCATTTTTTATTTTTGAGACATGGTTTCTCTGTGTAGCCCTGGCTGTCCTGAAACTCACTCTGATAGACCAGGCTGGCCTCAAATTGATCCGCCTGCCTCTGCCCCCTGAGAGCTGGGATTAAAGGTGTGTACCACCACCACCTGGCCAGCAATTTTCAAATACAGAGTCACCAGTGTGTTAAGGTAGACTGGGATAAGCATGTGATACAGGGAAACAAAATCCAAGGCAGAGTTGTCCAGAAAGAAAGTGTGTTGGACATGTATTAATAAGACTTGGAAACAAGAACACTTTGGGAAAGTGTTTATGTTCTTAACGAAGAAATCAAGGCATATAAACATCTTCTGAGACATGTAGGAGATTCCGGTTACTGAATACGAAGCCTTATCTGCATATTACCCAACTGTGCTATTAGAATAATATTGTTGTGTGCAAGTCATTGATCTTACAATTCTGAAGAAAATTCCTGAGATTTATGATGTAAGCCAACAACTGATCCATTTAAGTATGTGCCCACATCTGCACCTTGACAAATGATAGCCTTTTAGAAAAATAAAAATGCTTCAGCAAAAATTTAACATTGAAGCCACAAGGCATTCTTCCCTTCCTCCCTCAGCACCCACCTTCGCCTCCTCCCACCCAACTGGTGAATAAAATGCTAAAAGCCTATTTGGAAAATAATGATGACTTGTCAAAATCAATTTGTCTCATGCTTATCTCCTCCTAGACGCAGCCATTGTCATCTGTTGCCCTTCCCCAGCCCACTTCCCCCACTGCCGATACCCAGGCCCATTCCCCCACATTGGATGCAGATGATTTGCTCTCCAGAAAGAGCAGCAAACCCGTTGCCTAGGTGATAGCTCATTACTACGGCAACCAATTTGGTGCATCAGTATGAATCCCAATTTTAAATTGTAATTATGCCAAGATGTGTACATATGCTTCAGATTTACTTAAAAGAAATCTATTCCCGGTTGGAAGGAAAATGTTTCCTGTGTTAGATGAAAGGAGGAGGAAAACCTTCCTTTTCTTCTCTCAGGCTAAATACACCTTTCAATTGAGTCTCCACCATGTCAGGAAAACAGCTTGCTTTGTTTTTTCCCCCTCACCACTTTTGTTTTAACTGAAGATGTTCCCTTTCTCAGACACTTCTCTCCTGAGACCTGTCACTCATAGCCCAACAGCTGTTGTCTCCATGACAACAGTGTCTGGCCTCTATAGGTAGTACCAGGGAAAGGGGGAGGGAGGCGGAAACATGGCTGCATTTCTCATTGTTCTTTTCTTTGTTAATTGCTACACGCTGAAGAGATTGACTTTTTGTAAAGCATTTATCAGTAAAAGGAAAGGGGTTTAGTGAATAGATGTTTACACTCAATTACAATATTCGCACTACCCTATATTCAGAGGAGCAAGCTCGTGAATAAGAAGCGTACAATCACAAATGTAGCTGGAAAAGTGCACAGACACGCGAAACAAAAGCCACCGAGTTGCAGCTGAGCAATTTATTTTTGCTCCTTCCCTAACAGAAATGATTGTTCTAAAGAAACAAAGGGCATATTTGGGTGCAAAGAGTATTTATTTTAGTTACCTGCCTTATTAAAAATGCCTACTAAATCATGTAATCCTTGCAACTCATTAAGGTTCCCCATTACTGAAGCTGCCGGGAAGCACAGGACTTTATGCTCAGCTGCAGAAGCCATCTTTAGTCTGGGCATTCTAACACACTTACCCCATCTCCTGCCTACACCTCTGTCCCACTGCTTGGCTGGCTGCTCTGAGTCTTGTGAAGATCAGAATTTTTTTTTTTTTTTGTAATGGCTGTTCGTCACTTAGCAAAAAATAACTGCCACTAAGTAAGGAATTTTTAGGGGTTTGGTTGGTTTGGGGTGGTGGGTTGTGTGTGGTGTGCTGGGGATGGAACCCATGGCCTCAATATTTGCAAGGCAAACGTCTTAGCATTGAGCCATGTCCCTAGTGCAATCCCTAGCATATTTAATTTTTTGCATATTTCATTAACCTAAGAAAATCGAACTGTTTAACAAGGTAAATGTATAGTAAGATATATGTGACTTAAGTATGAGCACTGCAATGTTGAGGTACTTTTTTTCCCCCTTTCTCTTGCTTAGCAAATGTATGAAACTACTACCAAGTGAAATATTGCCAGTGTGGCTGAATGGTGAGCTCCAGGTTCAGTTAGACTCTCAAAGAATAAGGTAGAAATAGAGGAAGACGGTCAGTGTCAACCGTCAGCCTTCACATGCACGAGCACACCTATGCCTGCCCGTTTACAGGCATATTTGTATACAGACATGTACACGTGCATACATCATACACATATTAGCTGCTAAGAACTTTCCAGGGGATAATTTAATAGTATGGTTTTTTTAATCTAAAAAAAAAAAATGTTTGCCTCTATTCTAGCTGCTATACTTCTAGTATGTAAAAGACTAAGAAAATTCTTTAAAATGTATGTAAATTTTATTTGTAAAAAATTTTCTTATAACATTTCCTATGAAAGTGGAAATGTTTAAATGTTAAGACAGTAGTTGTATATACATCAGTGCAACAAAAAGTTATGCAGTTATTAACAGTAACCATGTAAAAAATTAAGAACATCAAAATGTCATGATCGATGGCAGGTAAAAATAAATACAATACAGCAAGATGCTGAGTATGATTTCCTCTTAACCATGTTGTTCATTCTGGAACGATCTACTTATATACTCATCATAATGAAGAGAACTAATGACTCATTTGGGGCAAGGCTTTATTTATAAGTAAAAAAATAAGAGTACTTTTAATTAGTAGTTTTGTTGGAATATATTAATGTTGTCAAACAACCATTGTCTGTCCAAATTTAGTAGAGTAATGAAAATATGTTTTGTTTAAGAAAATCTAATTATATCGGGTATTGTGGTTCACACCTTTAATCCCAGCACGTAGGAGACAGAAGCGAATGAATCTCTGTAAGTTTGAGGCCAGCCTGGTCTACAAAGTGAGTTCCAGGCCAACAAAGACTACATGGTGAGACCTTGCCTCAAAAAAAAAGGAAGGAAGGAAGATAAATCAAATTGTAAATTAAGATGTTTGCTTAGGATATTGCATTTAAATTAGAATATTGACTGTAGAGTTGTGAAATAATATATTAACTCAGGACAGTCAGCTATCCTAAATGGTTTTATCTTGTGTTTGTGTGCGTAGGAAATGAACTATTTGCAAAAAAGAAGTTGATGAATATTCTTGGAGAACTAAGACATAATCAAGCATTTATCACTTAAATTCACTTATGAAGACAAAGTTGTGAGTTTATTGAGCTTCAAATGAACAGGTTATAAATAGAAACAACATATAGTTGTAAACTTATCATTTTGTCCTAACTTTTTAATTAACATTTTTATTAAAATTAATGCTTTTTAACTTTTAATTAAAGATAACATCAGCCCAGTCATTGTACAGCTCTCTCTTACTCACAGTTTTAAAACTCAAAGTCATATTTTATGCACTGTGCATGGGTGTTCTCATATGAAAACCAGCAACAACATGGAGTGACCACCCAGGTTTCTTGACTCTTGTCTGCACAACACCGTAATCTGAATTTCAATGACGTTATTCATCTATTCATAAACCTTTCAATCTCCCAAAGCTTAAAGGCAGAGCCTTCCAACATCTCACTCAGCCAGACGCATCTCCTCTTGCCATGGACTGACATTGTTTCACTTTACTGACCCTGCAGACATACCTGCATCACCACCGTGCTTTTACCCATGCTGCCTGCCTTGTTCTCAGTGTTCTTCAGATGATGCTTGTCCCCTACCATAGTCCTCCCAGTGAAAGCATCTCAATAGCCATCTTTACGTCTCTCCACTGGTTGTCGCCTGTGGAGCTAAGATAGTGAATTCAGTAGAAGGAAGGGCTCATGGGCCTGGTTGGATGAGACACATCTGTCATGGGGGTGGGTAGGGCACAGGGAATCTGCTACTGTAACTGTGTGTTGTGAGTTATAAGTAGGACTGATTCAAGGTCATTTCTGTAGAGCTGACGCTTGCTTGAATGAGTGGGCGGGAAGTACACATCTTAGGGATTGTATGACCCCTGGGAGTGTCCTGCCGGGGTGAATGCCCCCTAAAGTATGCCGTGGAAAGTCAGGGAAGAGTAGCTCTTCTCAGCTATGTGATGTACAAGCTTAAAAAAACGCTTGTTGTGTTTTATAATTCCTGTACTCTTAAACACTCCTTAAGGTGTTTAAACCTTAAGCCACCTGTTAGCTGTGTGCATTTGTCTCATGTCTTCAGCTAGGTTAGCAGTAGTTGAGGGAATGGCACCCTGCTGTGCGGCCGGGTTCTGCGCAAGGCCACCAGCACAGTGCAGTCTGTCCCTCGCTGAGAGCACAGGTGCTACTGAGTACTTGCGAGCTCTTTGTGTGCGTTCAGCTAAGACCCCTCAACAATGCCAAGCGGATGGAGTAACCAGTATGTGTAAGAATTGTTCTCAACTGAGAAAAGACGTGTTAAAGTGTTCGTTCTCCCTGTGCTGAAGAGTCACGAACTTCGTGCTGATCTCTGGCCTCCACCGCAGCTCTTCCTAGCCACAGATGGTTCTTCACTTTAGTCTACCATAAGGCACTGGGCTCCTGCCTCAGCTCCACAGAACAGCATGTTTAGATCATGTGTAGCTCGGTGTTCTCGTCTGTAAAAGGGAAATAGGAGCGTGAGTTACAAGTATTCAGTGAGTTAATATGTTCCACATAGCTTAAGTGCTCTGTAAGTACTCTGTTTTCTATTATTGCTTATACTAATGCCTCTGATTTGGATTTGCATCACCTTATTGCCATAACTTTTCTGTGTAACCATGGGAATTAGTGCTTAGGACCGCTGAAAATGATTGTTATAAATGTGGCAGCTTAAAACAGCAGCCATGTATTCTTTCACAGTTCGGGGAGAAAGTTGTAATTCAGTATACTGAGTCAAAACAAGCTGTTAGCAAGACAATGTTTCCTCCAAAGGTGGTGAAGGAAATGAGTCTCCTGCCTCTCCTAGCTTCTGATAACTACCCATTCTGTGGCTGTGGGTACGCACTCCAATCTCTATGCTTGCTGTCTTCCCTCACGGAAACAGTGCTGGCTTCTTGTCAATTATGTGACTGTATCTAGGGTGCAACCAGATAATCCAGGATATTCGACATGTGTTAAAAAGTCTTAATCATATAAACTCTTGGAAAGTTTATTGCCATGTAAGATGTGTACAATATTAATGTCAACCATCTCTTAAAAGGTCAGCCAATAAATATTGTTCTATAATTTCCTTGGTCAGAAACATCTTGACTGAAATATGTCACCTGGGTCAATATTTTCTTTTGTGCTTTTTAGCAAACCAGCTGTCTTTAATCTGTTTACCTAGGAAAGAATTTACAGAATAGTTTTCATCTGTAAAGTCACATGTGGGTTCTTTGCTACTCTGGAACTCAGTCTAGCAAAATTAGAGGGAAAGGCCTAAGGACATTTATTTCTCTTAAAAGTGAGTTGAATCTACTAAATAAACAGTGTCTGCTCTTTCGGCCCTCTGCAGTCTGCAGTGTGGAGAATATTTGTGTATATCTATGGAACAGGTGAATAAAATTGAGGTATTTTCAGTTCCATGTGCCTCCTAAATAAAGAACAGAAAATAAGTTACTATAAACTGACACAATAGAAACTGCCCTACATGGTGTTGTTTTGTGAAGAAATGGCATTTTCCCACCAAGAATGTGCCGTCCAATTTCCTGTCCGCCACATTATATGAAGCAAAAAAAGATAAAGGAGAGAAATTATCATTGCACATACTGAATTCCTTTACATGGTCTCCTCTGAGATTCTCTCATTCCAACTGGTTTAAGAATCTTGACTTCCTTCACCTTTGCAAGCATCCAGTAAAGATGAAAATGATGCAGGGGTGCAGAAGCCACCAGGTCTGCAAACTCTCCCCCGACCCAGACTGACAGGATTCAAGGATTAGGAAGAAGACATTTCTAGAATCCGTTATTCAGCCTTCTGCACTTCCCTAGAACTTAGTGCGTGTAACAGAGTGTTTCTTGCTTGTCTCTGGTGTCTGACCAGTCTCACCGACATACAGGTTGGTGTCATGTGTGGCTCATTTTTTTGAAGTTAGTAGATTCTAGGGCCATGCTCTTTTCATAGAGGAGCCCAAGAAGACAAGACTGACTTAAGCATGTTTCAAGGTCTTTGGATCATGTTGTGGACATCCCATTGTCCAAAAGCAGATCACATCAACAGGGCTATTCATGAAGGACAGGAAGGAAGAAGTCAGTGCTTGCTGGGCCCTATCATAGGATACTTGAAGATAATGGTGACTTAAGGCTAAGTCAGCAACAGACATTATACTTAGTGAAAGTATAGTTTTCCCTGGCTCTTATTGGGTGGTTAAAGAGCTATTTCTGTCACAGCCTTTGGTCTAACCAAATAAGTATCTTCTCAAACGAGAAGAGTTGTAAAGCCCTGTTCCATGATTTTTAAAGTTTAGAGGCTACATCTCCATAAGCATGGAAACTCTTAAGGTTCCCTGGGCCACCTGTCGCTGCAGTGTCGTGACTCTCAAGAGTCCATGGCCCTGGAAAATCAAGGACTTTCTGTCCCTTTGGAAGGGCAGACACCTGCCAGGTCACCTTTCCAGAGGGGAGTGACATGGAACCTCCCACAGCTGCGCTCATCAAGCTAGGGCTTCGTTCATGGCCACGTCTGCCGAAAGCACTGGAGAGCAGCTCATGCACTCTAACCCAAAGATGGCTTCTCTTTTGGAATCAGAGTTTTAGAGTAAGTTGAATTTAATATAACTTTTTAACTTTATAAACTCATCTTTAAAAACTTGGAGATTTAAAAAAAAAAAACTCTACAATCCTATATATGAGAAAAGAATAAATAAATAAATTTTCAATTATACCATCCTAACTGTAGACGTTAATTGAGCCATATAACTTTAGGTCTGGTCAGTAACTTTGGCATGTGATGTGGTGGTGTTAGATATAGATTTTTGTTAATTTCAGAACCAGTGTAGACCTAGTAAGTAATGTTTGTTTGTTTTGGCTTTATAGAATTCCTTTCTCACACACACACACGCTCCGACCCTTCTTCTCTTCATTCAAGTGTTAAAAGGAACTGTTTTTCTCACAGGCCAGTGAAGGCAGGAGCAATACACAGTAGAGCTCATGGGCTTTTTCCTCAGTCAGTTCACTTCCAAAGAGCGAATAGGAGTGCATTTTCCTTAGTCACTTGATGAATGGCACAGGATGCTGAATTTTGTAAAAAAATTTTTAAAAATTAAAATCCTAAAACTGAAATGAACAGAAAAACAGGCACTTAATTTAAAATATCTGTGTTTTATTCCAGAGACCAGCTTAAGATAAAGATTTTTCATGAAATCCTTTCGCTGTGAAAGGAATGCTCACCGAAGCCCAGAGTTTTCCGTTTATTGGCTCTCTCGGTGGCCATTGTCTGTCAGAGTTGATGCTTACCCATGCTAGACATGATGTTTTTCATGCCCTAGAGCATGCTGCTAGGCTGCTGTACAACTGTGGCCATCAGCATTGCTCTTGAAGTTCTCTACTGCTTAAAAAGGTGACTGCTGCTCGGTCCCGAACATTTCTGACTGGCTTGGCTCTTCCTCATGGCTGTGTGACAGGATGAATTCTTCCTTCCAGGTTCTGATAACCTCACAATTACTGGGCCCTCCTTGCAGGTCAAACTCCCGTAAGGCCTTTTCTCAGACAAGCACCTCTCCGGTATAATAAATACACTTGTTTTATTCAGGCCAACAATGATTAACTTAATATATGTATTGAACCACCAATTGCTCTTTGGAAATGCAACCATAAATAAAGTAGAAATAGACCTTTGTCTTTGTGGAACACACATGCTAGTCAAGGAGTGAAACAAAACGCGTGAATAAAGAAATAACCCCCAAAGTATGTAACCCTGTGGAGGACGGCCCCTCAGGACCAGGATGCATGTCGCCAGGGCAGTCTGCAAGGATCTCTCTGAGGAGGCGCGCAGAATAGCAGGATCTGACTTAGGATTAGATCAGAGAGGAAGGGGACTAAAGGAAAGAGCCTGCAAGGAAAGAGAGACCGTTCAAAGGCCTTTCATGCAGCACCCTGGCTGCGCCTGCACTCCACCACCTTGCACGTACCCGTTTCTTCAAGGCTCGGTGCAGCAGGGTTTATCCCTGTGCAAGGTGCAGTTGGAGCTTGGGTTTAAGTTTAGATTTCTGTGAGGACACCTGAGGGCAGCTATGAGAGAGTTCCATGAAATATTCATCACAAGCAGTTGAGGGGGGAAGACCAAAACGGGAGGTAGATTTTGAAGATCCTAAAATATTTCTTTGGAGTATCTACAGAAGTAGCTATAGGGAGTTTAGTGCTGGCGTTTATTGGAAAGACTGTCTGAACTTGAGATTGGCGTTCCTGACTCTGCATGAAACTACTGGCCTGGCTGGTGATGACTGTGGCAGCCTCTCCACTGTAGCTTGTCTCTTCTGTAATCAAATAATTGCATTAGGTGGGTCCACAGATCTGTGTATCTGTTTCGATCACTTCACCTTCCCTGTTTATTTCTCAGTGACTTCTGTGCCTGTTTCACATATATTGTTTTACATACATTCCTCATGAAGATTGGATATTAACCCTTCTTAGTGCCTGACCAGAAGGGAGATGGTTAGCATCCTGCCCACTCACACAGCAGTGGGTCCTCTTCTAATATGTCCATCATCTGTAGCTGGCAACTACAAATTTGTGTTCCAAAGAATCTAAAGCCTTTGTGGGCATTCCACGTTCTTAAATTATGGGCATACCACCTTCTTGTTCCATCTGGCGCCCTCTTGTGGCTGCAAGGTGGTAGCTAGCCTTTTCAGCAACCTAGCTTAGTGTTTCCAGGGGAGAGGCACTGCTCAATCCTTGGACAGTTTCAGAAGCCACAGAGGTGGTCTGTAGAGTGCATACTCCAGACTGCCATTCGTGGGGGTGAATGTGAGGTAAGAGCGCTGCCCATGCATCCTCTCATCTCCTCGTAGCTTACATCTTAAGAAAAAAAAAACAAAATCGTTTTATGGACACATACTTGATTTTAGACCAGGAACAGCATTTCTAAATATAGCAGCAACCAAAGACTTAAGAAGGCCAGATGTTGACAGCTGTTCCTGCCCAAACACTTACAGCTCTTAATTATCAAAACATATCACTTAACAACCATTCCTGTTGAGTTGCAGAAACAGAAAATGGCAGTTCAGACTGGCATAGGGAATACCACCTTCTTGTTCCATCTGGCGCCCTCTTGTGGCTGCAAGGTGGTAGCTAGCCTTTTCAGCAACCCAGCTTAGTGTTTCCAGGGGAGAGGCACTGCTCAATCCTTGGACAGTTTCAGAAGCCACAGAGGTGGTGTTCCATTTTGTTATGATTTTTCTACAGAAACACCAAGTAAAATTCCTGTCATGTTTTTTGTTATGAACTAATAACTATATCAATGATGCAATAAAAGGCAAAACACAGTTTTAGTAACTATAAATGGCTAGCATATTTGATATACAAAACATCTAGCAGTTACTATGTAAAATCATGAGTATGTGATAGGTTAAAAAGAAAAAAAGAATGAAGAAACAGTTTTCAAAAGAAAAAATTCAAGCCAGGCATGGTGGTACAAGCCTGTAATCCCAGCCCACAGCCCTCCAGAAGCCAGAGGCAGGAGGATCCCAAGCTTAAGGCCAGCCTGGAAAACAGTGAGACTCTGTCTAAAAACATGGCGGGGGTAGGGGTGGCTGGGGAGATTTGGTTTTTAGAGGTCTATGAGGACCGGAGTTTGGCTCTCTAGGACCCACGTAACATGCTAGGAGGGTGTTGTGGCCCACCTGTAATCCCAGCTTCTACAGGCAGCCAGCCGTAGGAGAGCCCCAGAGCAAGCTCACAGGGAGCCCAGCTGTGTCATAAGCTCCAGGTTTGACTGCGGGACCTTGCTTCAACGAAGAAGGTGCAGGAACAGTTAAAGATGAGTCTCTGCATGAACTGGGCATCCACACACATGTACATCCTCATTCATGTGTGTTCACACATGCAGGTAAGCATAGACACATCTGAAAATGGAAAGAAAACTCTTTTTTTTTTTTAACGAACAGTGAAGTTTTTTAATTGGATAATGATAACACTCTAGTTAATGTAGCTTAATCATTGTTACAATACCAGTTTAGCCAATTCTTTGTAACTTTATTGAAAGGACACTGTTGCTCAAACTGAGCATTTATGAAGAAAAATTTATTGATCTGTGACTTAAACATGCCCCAAATATACTTCCTGCCTTTTGAGTTTGGAAATAAGTACTTCTGAAAACACAGTTCTGGGTTTAGAAGCCTCATTATGAACCATTTGTGCATATGAATTTATGTATGCTAATAGTGCTGTTAACTGTAACTACAAAGAAAGTAAACACTAATAATAGCTCAAGGCAGGGTGTTGGCTAAGTGCTCCATCAGAGTGTGTCCTCTGGGACCATCCAGAGCCACAGTGTAGGGGTTGTTAGATCACAAGGGAAAGCAGAAAGCATTACGGAGCATCTGATTATTGTTTGACCTCAGTTCTGCATGGAAATATATTTAGAATAAAAGAAAAATGAGTACACTTGACTTCGTTTTTTAAAAATGCAATAGCTTCCGTAAAACAGCATGACATAAATAGTATCAATATGTTTACTGGAAAAATATTTAAAACACGAACGGCAAGATGATCTTCATTTGTAAAGACCCCACACAGATCAAAAGGAAATTGAAAGCTTAAGAAACATAAGAACTGCACAGATTACAAAAAGTAATTACAAATAATTGATAAAATATGAGTTGATGTGGTAAACGATAGTTGCAGCAGGAATAGAAGTTTCTTGAAAAAAAATCATTCTTGTTAGCATATTTTATGTTCTTAATGTATAACTAAGAAACCTTAGTTTTTCTAAAATATATTTTAAAAACATTTCTATGGAAACAAATAAATAATAGGATTTTTCACCAGGTGGTGGTGGCGCACGCCTTTAATCCCAGCACTTGGGAGGCAGAGGCAGGCGGACCGCTGTGAGTTTGAGGCCAGCCTGGTCTACAAAGTGAGTCCATGACAGCCAAGGCTACACAGAGAAACTCTGTCTTGAAAAAAAAATAGCATTTTTGAAAATTGCAAGGATATGGTTATATTTCTAGTAGAATTGGCTTTTTTTTTTTTTTGCTTTGTTTTACTTTGTGTCTTGTTTTAGTTTTAAGACAAAAGTCTAATGTAGCCCAGGCTGGACCCCAACTCACAATGTAAAAAAAAAAGGGGGAGGGGATACCTTGGACCTCTGATCATTTTACTTCTATCCCTACACATACGCATACATGTACACACACACACACACACGCACATACACACATGAGCTCTGAATACAAGTATGCACCACCCTGCATAGTTTATGCAGTGGTAGGGATCAAACCCAGGGGCTTCATGTACACTAGATGAGCACTCTATCACCCGAGATGCTTCCTCAGGCCAGGATTATCATTAATAAATATAGATAACATCTGTGTGCAGATGTAACACTTGAGCATCACTGAGCAAGTTCGGTATTTCCCCCTTAAGTGTATTTTTCAAAATTAGTGGCATTTCTTTGTATCAGCATAGTGGTCTAGCATGAAACAGTTGGCGCCCTGATTATGTCATCCGCTGTGTGATAAACCACATGCCCAGACAACCACGCTGTGTCCCCACCCCCAGCATCATGTTGTTGTAATTGAGTGATGGTTCTCTTACTTGACCTTTTCACGTTCAACTTGTTTGTGTGAACTTCCGCTGTCAAAAGGTCCCTGTCCATAATGAGTTTCTTTGTCATCCCCCCCTTAACGTTCAGTTAGCATCTAAGAAAGACAGTAATGAAGATGAAGCACATTTAGTGTATAGCTTATGTAAACGAGAGGCCTTTCCCAGGTTATTCCCGTTCCTCGGGGTCTGGAATCCCTTCCTCAAGAAGTGCACTCATCCAGCTCCATTGCCGTAATGCTCAGTGGTGCTATGTTGGGGTGCCAAGCCGTGCTCAGGAACATGGCGTCTCAGCAACCCTCCATTGCCTACTCCAGAGCCAAGCTACAAGCAAGAGCCCTGAATAGCATTTGAACTTCTCTGCAGAAGGTTGCTTCATAGGGCTGAAACAGTGTCCTCAAACCAAACATTTAAGAATAGAAGTGTCTTCATGTATGCCCAGTCCTACCCTAAGTTTATTTCCTGCTTTTTAATGATGAATTATTAATAAGAGAAACAAAACATCACATCTACAATCAAGACTAAATCCTCTTAAAATGTCTATCCTTAACCCATGTCCGATGCCTGGCACAAGACAAGCCCTAGTGCAGTTTTCCATCGCCTCCGAGGGCCATGGCAAGAGAGACCTTCAGGATGACACTCATTATCCGGAGCTGTTTCTGGTCGGCGGATGAGTCCCTAGTTAGCCGTCAGAACAGCATGGTCAGCTTACAAGAACCTGAAGCCTCGCCCTGCAAAGCAGGTCTGTCTATCCACATCAGAGCAGAGCCAGCCAGGGAGCTGTCCACCTGAGCGGTGCTGGACTTCCTGGCAGCAGCCTTGCTCTGCGGTACTGGACAGTTTATGTGGCTTGTAGGCTTTTAAAGGAGTTTTTAGTAAAAAGCAGTAATGCTGTAATGCCAGGCATGGTGGCACACACCTTCAGCTCAACACTTAAGAGACAGAGGCAAGTGGATCTCTGAGTTCTAGGACAGCCAGAGCTACATAATGAGACCCTGACTTGAAAAAGAGATAGAGTCGGGAGGTGGGCTTCAAATGACAGTTTCAATAAAAAAGGTCACCATCTCCCCCTCCATCTCCTTACTAGTTTTCCTCCTCTCCCCAAAAAGACCCCTTCTACATTTTTGGGGTGTGTGTGTGTGTGTGTGTGTGTGTGTGTGTGTGTGTGTGTGTGTAGGATCCACATACAAGAAAGACATGGTATTTGTAAAGACAACGACATTGTCTGGCTTATTTCACTTAGTGTGTGATCTCCAGTTTCATCTATTTTTCCTGCCAATGAGGTCATCTCATTCTCCATAACTGAATAAAATTCCATAATGTGTATATATCACATTTTCTGTGAGTACTCCTCTGCTATGGACACAAGGCTGATTCTGTGTCTCTGCTACTGAGGATAATGCCTCAGAGAGCATGAACAGGCATTGCCGTAGCCTGCTAACATAGATCTTACTTTTTAAGGAGTTCATCGTTTTCAGTTGCCTCAGGAATGCGGAATCTTTCTTACAGTAGTAACACGGGTGTTTTGTCTTTCCTTTGTGCCCCCTCCAGAAGCCACCTGCACCATAGGCATTTGACAGAGGCCTATAGAGTGCAAAAGTCCTCCACAGCTTCTAGGTGCATCTATCTCTAGATGCCATGATGTTTTACAAGTCAGAGAAGATTGAAAGAGAAAATAATTTAAATGCCAGTGTTTTATAAAGATACAAAGTATTTTCCAACTAACACAGTAATAGAAATACAACTGATATTTAGATGTGGAAACTTAAGCTCTTGAGAGATAATTAGTGTTATTGCTGGAGTCTAACTTTCATGCCTTTAGGCGTGTAGTAAATGTTGTTTGTTCTTTTTCCTATTAAAAATAAATTATTGATGATGAATACTCAGCCTGTATGCTAAGAAGTAAAATAATTACCAATATCAAATACGTGTTTTTCTGAAATGATGTCCGTGGCTAATTCTTAGTTAACTTTCTTAATGAGTGCTAAGTAGAAATCACTCAGCTATTATTTAGCATACTCTTTTTATAGTGCCAAAACTTAAATCATATATTTCCATCCAGCAAAACCATTTTCCAATTTGAAGTTTCACTGTCTTATGAAAACCCTGATTCTGTTGTGTAATACCTCGCAGCAACACATTGGAGCATAATGAGAAAGCCTTAAATAGCCAAAAAAAATTTTTTCCTTTAAATCTATGAGTTAAGCCAAAATTCTTGAGATATATAGCTTGCTAACAAATGGTGATCTTGTGATAGGTACCTTGGCTGCAGTGTATAAATCCCTTTTCATCTCTGCCTCCATCTTTATGACAGCACTGTAAGTCGCACTGTAAGTGTGAAAACAACACAATGGAAGTTGTGTTTGTGCCATAGAAAGAGATTGTCAGTTCAGACCTTGTGAGCTGAAGGTTGTCGGTCTTTACACGAAAGAATGTAGTCTGGGCTGTATTTGAAACCAACACTCCTGTTGACTGTCACGGAACGCTCAGGTCTCGTTCTCAGAGAGAAAATCAAATGATAAGCACTGCCCTGTGCACATGGCACTTGTTGCCGGTGTAACTCCTTCCGGAGACACGATGATCGGTTCTTGGAACCAGAGCAGCTGGAGGTGCAGTTTTAAGTATTTGCTGTAAGATTCAGAGTACAGCGCTCAAAACATCTGCCTATATAGACCACTAAGACAATGAAATGAGATACGTGTAGATGACCTTATGGGAGTCCAGCACAAGCCTGGCACCCGCTCCTTCCCCCAGTCGGCCAGCTGATGAACCCAGCTGGTGCTTACATAAAGGACTGGCATCAGATGAGCAAGACTGATCTGTACACTGTTACAGAACTTAAGGTGGTGCCAAAACTTAATCAAAGTAGATTGTTTTTAATCCCAATATTTTTTAAACTCCGAGTCGGTGAGGAGGAGAGTGGGTCTATAAACAAAAGATCAGAATTTTAAATAAAAGCAAGATCTACCTTCTTGATTTCCCCCCCCTTTCTCCTCAGATTCTAATGTGGCTCACTATGAGTATAGCCCTTCAATTTGTTCTTCTCTATCACTTGAAATAGTTTTTAATTTGCTTTTTTTTTTTAAAGATTATTTTGGATTTATAGAAAACTTAGAAAGTTAATAATATAAAGAATCTCTGTGCATATACCTTTCGCCTACCTGCCCCAAATGTTAAACATTTTTCCTATATATGCTTTGTGATGCTTGTTCTTGGGTCTTCTGTACGTATCTATGTAAGCGTACACACAGAGACATTGCTGTGCACAGATTTGGCTATTTAAGGGGAATTCCAGGTAGTATGTCTCTTCATGATACCTCATTGTGTTTCTCTTTAAAATGAGGACATTAACTTCCATAACTACAATACAGCTATAAAAATTAGAAAATGTCTTTTTTAACAAGCTTACAGTAAGCTAGATGGTGGGAGGCAGAGAGCCTTATTTTTTCTTTTTTTATTATTATTAATTTATTCATATTACATCTCAGTTGTTACCCCATCCCTTGTATCCTCCCATTCCTCCCTCCCTCCCACTTCCTCCCTACTCCCCTCCCCTATGTCTGTGACTGAGGGGGACCTCCTCCCCCCCCCCCCCCCCCCGTATATGCTCATAGCCTTATTGCATTTGTTTTCCTTAGTTCTTTCCCTGTGCCAAACTACCATGTTTTAGAGTGGTGCCTCCTGATTGTGCTCAAAGTGAGGTGTCTGTATACAGAAATGTCTGTGGTCAGGTATATAATGTACAAGATAGGCTTATGTGTCTAGAATATCTCAGGGCATCTAAGATGCTAATGTGATTTGGGTTGTAAAAATTTCAAAATAGGAGTTTCAGTATATAGCTTTTCCAAACTTAATGAATATTTAACCCCTTTCAAAAGGAACATTGCAAAAAGCCTATTTCAAAATTCCCTATAGGAACTCTCAAAAGAAAGATGTACCTTTGGCTGGTCCTGAGTTTTTGAGTATCTAGGGAAACATTCAAAACTGAGATCTCTTGTAAGCATCCGGCACAAAGATGTAGTGGGTGACTTTATTTTAAAAAAGAAGGCGGCAAAGTCAAAACATCCCAAGACACTGCTTCCATCATTTCACACTCATAAGACTTGACCAAAGCACAATAATTCTCTATCAAAAAGCAGTTGAGAGGTAGCCTTGACCTCTGAGAGATTGCAAAGGTGAATGATCTATTTTGTACCTTTGCTTTCAAGAAACTAAAACCAAACAAAAGCAAGCAGCCAAGTCAATACAGCTCCACAGGGTATTTACTCTTGAACAAACGAGAGTCCTGATATCAATCCCGCAGAATTACTAAGTCTGTAGCAATTTTGTTTTCTTTTGTCTGCACAATAACTGTAACTTAGGTTTTGACGGGGTTAATGTTGAAATGTTCCCCTAGTAGTAATTGATCAAAAGGGCAGTTGCTTCCTGAATTGTCAGATCCTGTCATTGCCATGTTGGAGCCATTATGAGCAGCAGTGGTCTGCACACAGTGTCAGCTAAAACATCTGGCCAGGGTTGTACATGAAACATACACATCCAAAGCAAAGGTTCCTTCCTGCCTCAGGCACCTGGACTCTTAGTATTCCAGACAGCAGTTACCGCAGCAAGAGCAGACCTTTCTTAAACCTCCTTCCTCTCTTCCTCTCTTCCTCTCTCTCCCTCTCTCTCTCTCTCTCTCTCTCTCTCTCTCTCTCTCTCTCTCTCTCTCTCTCTCTCTGTGTGTGTGTGTGTGTGCGCGCGCGCGCGCGCGCGCGCGCGTGCATGCCCACCACATGTATGGGAATCATGGAATAATAACCTCAACTCTCAGACTTTACTGTCAGTCTTTGCCTTTCACCCTATTTGAAACAGGGTCTCTTGGGGTTTTTTTTCTGCTGTGTATACGAGGCTAGCTGGCCTGCAAGTGCCCAAGATTCTCCTGTATGCCTTCCAGGTATCTGTAGGAGCACTGCGGTTACAGATGTCTGTGCTTCTGTATCTGGCTTTATGTGGGTTGTAGCCATTCAAACTTGGGTCTTCATACTTGAGTGTCGAGCTTTTTGCCCACTGAGCCGTCTCTCCAGCCGAGGATGATCATTTCTAAAGTATGTTTCACCAGACAATCCCCTCACCCCACCCCGTGACAATAGTTTGGTTCATCAGGACAGGTTATAATGATAGCCATTCGCATGTACTTCTCTCTGTCTCCTTCTTTTTTTTTTTTTAATGGTTTGACATTTGTTTATTGACTGAGGATTTAGTTGCCTCATTGCTCCTTACATTTCCCACAGGTCATCTTGAAATAGTATTAGTTTGTATATAATACCAAGAGACTTTGTTTCAGGAATTATACCAAAAAAACCACTTAATTATAACCACTAGATTTTATCTTCTTGATACATACTAGCCTGCCATTCTGATTTTTTTTTTTAAAGTCTTAAAATAGCATACTGGGTCTTTTATTAATTTTGTTCCTCAAAGAGATATTTTAGGGGAAGAGGAATAGTTTTCTGTCTTTGAGCCTTGCTTTAAAATAACTCCTGGGAGAACAATAGGATACATGTGACATGAAAGCAGGAGAGGGGACTACATACAGGGAGGGGGGATCAGCGGAGGAAATAGGGGAGGGCGCGGAGGGTGGGCAGGAACAAAGTATAATGCTGTATGTGTATGAAGATACCGCTGTGAAACCCTTCTTGTGTGCTAAGCAAGAAATTAATTTTAAAAATCCTTTCAAAACAGCTCTTAGAAGGGGCCAAATTGGAGACAACTATCACATTCTAGACTGGGTTGAGTGTGTGAGTACAATGGTAAATTATATGTGATTTTTTTTGGGCTTGCTCAAAGTTCAACCTGCTACTTAAATGTGCTCTCTTATCTGCCACCACTACCATTCTTTAACAGACGTAACCTGTCAAAGTAACTAGATGGGCTTCTTGAGTGTGGAAATGGAGAAAGGCCCTCTAAAAATTGTCCCTAGGCCAGACAGTGGTGACACACACCGTTAGTCCCAGCACTCGGAAGGCAAAGGCAAGTGAATTTCAGTTCAAGGCCGGCCTGGACTACAGAGTGAGTTCCAGGGCAGCTAGGGCTACACAGAAAAGTCCTGTCTCAAAAAAACAAAAACAAGCAAACAAGCCAAAAGCCTGTCCCTAGTTATTTTTGAAAAATTCTAGTTGTGGAAACCAGGAGAATACCCACTTCCGAGGGTTCTGGGAAGGGTCCAAGGCGGTGGTGATTTGTACTAACTGTAAGGCAGAAAAGCCCAGTACCCATGACAACTAGAATTAAAAAGGGAAAAATGTGGGGATGTGAGATGGAGAGAGGAAAGCTGGCCTCTCCTGAAACTAAAGCAAAGGTTCACAATTGACCTGTGATGAGTGCCAGATGGTGCTGTGAGATGCCTGACCATTGAGGAAGTGTGAACCAAAGGAAAAATGTAGACTCCAGATGGTGCTGTGAAAGCCCTGGCTAAAGGTAGAGACTGTGTTTATCTCTATCCCTCCCCCCACCCCCACCCCTGCTCCCCAGCCCCCAAACAGCAGGGTAGTTCTACACTTTAGAAAAGGCCACAAGGCCAAGCAGATCCGTGGTGCCCGTGACAGCAGACAAGAGCAGGAACAACCTTAGGAAGTGAACAAGAGGTGATGCCCTCAAGTAGGAGGTGAAATCCAAGCGACCAAAGCTGCCAGTTCATCTCCCTGAGCTAGGGGCAGAACCAGGTGCCCTCTCTAGAGGGGTGAGAGGGACAAAGAAGAAAAAGACTAGTTTAAAAAAAAAAAAAAGCTGAGTGCAGAAGAGAGGACTGCCAAAAAGCTCAGTCTCATTCTCATAAATGACACCAACTGTACTATGTGAAGACACTGATTCAGACAAGTCCTGGGCTTGGGGACATCAGACTCAGAGGGTCAGACGCAGCACTGATCCAAGGACAGTAAATGGAAGAGTAGACACAGAAGAGAAAGACAGCCACCTTCCCTAGCTTCCCCTGACTCGGAGAGACCCAGTGGCAAAGAGAAAAGTGTTCTGCCGCGTTCACATTCCAGAACCCCTCACAAATGGCTGGTCCCCAGCCGCTGCAGGGAAGGCCACCATCAAGTTCATGAGCAAAGCTTGTAAATGGGCTTGCTTCAGTATAAATAACCAAGATCCCCAAGTATCCATAAAATGCTCCTGGCACAAAACACTGAGTCCCAAGCAGATGGAAGGAAGGTTTTTGGTGGGTTTTTTGTTTGTTTGTTTGTTTGTTTTTGGTTTGGTTTGGTTTGGTTTTTTGAGACAGGGTTTCTCTATATAGCCTTTGCTGTCCTGGCCTGATTTTGTAGACTTGGCTGGCCTCGAACTCACAGCGACCTGATTGTTTGTTTGTTTGTTTGTTTGTTTGTTTTAACAGACTTAATTCACTTTATTTTTCTTGTATAAAAACCCCTATGTAGCCAGGCATAGTGGTACACGCCTTTAATCCCAGCACTTGGGAGGCAGAGGCAGATGGATCTCTGTGAGTTCCAGGACAGCCTGGTCTACAAAGCAAGTCCAGGACAGCCAAGGCTACACAGAGAAACCCTGTTTCGAAAAACCTTAAAAACAAAACAAACAAACAAAAACCTATGTGGTAGCCACATAGCTGAGCCTGGGTCCACTGAACAGAGACTCTGGTGTGGGTTTTCACAAGACGATTTATCCTTATCAGTGATTTCCTGATAAGGAAACTTTGGACTTGGTGGACACAGTCTCTTTCCAGAGGTCTGGTGTCAGGTAGCCGTAGGTCTTGGAGATGGCATCAAAGGTGGCCTTGGCAAAGTTGCCCAGGGTAGCAGTGCCTTGGCTGATATGTAGCAGTCATCAATACCAGCCATCATCAGTAGCTTCTTGGGCACAGGAGCAGAGATAATGCCAGTGCCTCTGGGGGCAGGACAGAGCTGCAGCAGCCTGTTACCTTGCATGGAACAGTGTGTGGCTTGCCAATCTTGTTCCCCCAGTAGCCTCTCCACACAGGGACAATGGAAAGCTTGGCCAAGATGATGGCCCCTAGGATGGCAGTGGCTACCTCCTTGGAGCACTTACCACCAAGACCCACGTGACCATTGTAGTCCTCAATAGCGACAGAAGCTTTGAACCTGGTCCCCTGGCCAGCCCATGTCTGCTTCTGCACTGGCGTGATCTTGAGAACCTCATCCTTTAGGGATGCTCCCAGGAAAAAGTCAGTAATCTCAGATTCCTTAATGAGCAGGGAGAACAGATAGATCTCCTCCAAGGACTTGATCCTCAT
Organism: Acomys minous; assembly: GCF_964271855.1. Classification (NCBI taxonomy): domain Eukaryota; kingdom Metazoa; phylum Chordata; class Mammalia; order Rodentia; family Muridae; genus Acomys; species Acomys minous. The sequence continues at coordinate 73,610,799 of NC_140493.1, read as the reverse complement.
GTCCTTATCCAGGCGGCCCAGCTTGGTGACAGGATCCACTCCTTGTCTTTGGCTTTACCTCCACGAGCCCCAGGGCCTCCTCCACGACTGTGGTCCCTACGACCACTGCCTCCTAATCCTGGGCCCCCCACCATTTGGTGTTTTCCCGAGGAAGCCATCTACAAGGAAATGTGGGATGCTGTGAATAGGAACAATGTACTTTTAATGGAATCCTCCACAAGCAGGGATTAGCTCTGTCCTGGATGACTGCAACATCCTCAGCACTGTCATAGCAGCAAGACACCGCAGCGAGCAAAGTCAGCACCCCGTGGTCTAGTGGAGCCTAACTTCCTGAGGGGGAGCCCGAGAAGTGCTTCCCCACGTCAGTGGCACGGTGCATCGTGCATCGGAAAGTGCCAGGAGCTAGGAGAAGAGGAGGCGCTGAACATGGGAGGAAAGGAGTCGAGTTCCAGGAGAGGAGAGTGGGGACAAGTTGATCTCTTCAACAGCATGGTGACAGGCGGAGTCACCCACGTGGCATAGGGAGAAGATCACCCCAGACAGAATAGCTAGCGTGAAGGGCCTGAAGTGAGGGTCCCTGGCTAGTTCAGGGTGGCTGGGACAAGCTAGGGAGAGGAAGGGCAGGGAGGAGTACCAGGGAGGCCATGGGAGGACTGTGGCTTTTAGTATGAGGAGCACAGAGAGGCATATTTGGGGGCAGAGATGTGACATACTCTGGCAAATTTTAAAGGATCACTGGCTGCTATTGGAGATGTGGCACCTACACAGGTCGGGCGTGCTCAGTACTGCCCTGGTGCCCTGTTCCTGTGGGGCACTGCTGCTTTCACTCTGACCTGGGAGGCTGCCGGCCCTTTCCTGTGCCTCTCCTCCCCTTGTTCTCTCCTACCTAGCCGATCCCACTTGGAGCCTTTATATGCTCTTTTCTTCCAGTGAACCGGCATGACTCCATCCTAAGATCAGTTGTCAAAATAAGTTAATTTATGTTTACCGCAAAGCTTGGGTTTAACCATGCCTTGATGCACTTTCTAGAATTTGACATGTTCCTCTCTCATATGATGAAATGTTCTGCCAAGTTTCTACATAGCTAAAATTCCCTTGTAAATCCTCTAGCCTTGCAGCTGGGGAGCTCTAAAAACCCTACTTCTCCTGTGTTCAGGGCTGACCTCTCAGTCCCATTTAGGGAGAGGCATTCTCTTGACTAGCTATACTGTACACATATAATAAAGCTTGCTGTAAATTTGGCTAATTTGGGTTGTGGCTTTTATTTTTTATTTTTGAGGCAGGATCTCATTTTAAAAGTATTAATATGTTTCTTTCTTAATTTTTGAGATGAGGTCTTGCTGTGTAACTTGGGCTGGCCTTGAACTCACTGTAACCAAGGGTGACCTTGAACTCACTGTAACCAAGGGTGACCTTGAACTCACTATAACCAAGGGTGACCTTGAACTCACTATAACCAAGGGTGACCTTGAACTCACTGTAACCAAGGGTGACCTTGACCTCCAGGTCCTCCTCTAGACCTGAGCTTATCACAATGCTTTTAACTGGGAATGTGCGGCTCACATCTGTATTCCCAACACTTGGGAGGTGGAAGCAAGATTCTGTGGATGGATGAGCCTGCCGATCTGAAAAGTGTCAGTGTCACATGACGGGCACATTAGACGTTTGGTGAAAGTTAACACTAGGTATACTAAAAAGTTAAAATGGTTTTAGACCTCACCTATAGCCCTAAACAATGAGTAAAAGCACAGGTATAAGGTAATGGGAGAATAGCCATACTCCCTTGTACAATCATAAGCCCATTTTATATGGCATACATAATAGAATGCAATACATGTATGTGGATTACACAATATATGTTATATGTTAAAGCACTGAGAAATGTTATGCCAGCTATTGAAATGGCAGAAATATGAGTGGTGGTGAGAGAGATAAATGCCCAATGTTGCAATTTGAACAGAACAGTCTGTGTATGTTATCTGCAGATAAAATGATAGGTCCCAGGCTGGAGAGATGGCTCAGAGGTTAAGAGCACCGACTGCTCCTCCAGAGGTCCTGAGTTCAATTCCCAGCAACCACATGGTGGCTCGCAACCATCTATAATGTGATGTGATGCCCTCTTCTGGCCTGCAGATGTACATTCAGGCAGAGCACTGTATACATAAATACATCTTCAAAAGAAAAAAAAAAAAGATACTAGGTCCCAGACAAAGCAGCTAAGATATTTTGTGAATAATGAGTATGTGGGGTGGGGGGGCGAATAAGGTCAGGTACCAGGAAAAGGGTTGCTATCTTTTATTCTAAGCATTTTTATATTATTTTTTTTTCAACACTCCAAACCCTAGATGAACCAGCTACACAAATGAACAAATGAAGACTATATTTAAAAAGCACTTCCGGAATGTTTTAAAAGAATCTAACCAAAACTTTTAATTAAAAAGCTTTATGGAATGCTTCTTGGAAATGAAAAGATTGATTTTGTGTACAGAGTGAACAGTGGGCCCCAGAGAATCCTGATCTCCCCCCCTCTGAAAAGCAAAGCCACAAACAGTATGAAACTCTAAATGTGTGTTTTGTCTAAGAAATTGAATCACACACTTCCACCCTCTAATTGTGTTCTTTTGGCTTCTCAAGATACCAAAGAAGGGGCCTTTATTTTAGCACTTGGGAGGGGGCGTAGCACCGCCATCTGTACAGCACATTCGGCTACAGGAAGGAGCCGCTGAGACTAAAAAGAGTTGCTGTGCCAGTGCCACGTGAGAGGGCGAGATGGTTTTCATTGCCTCTTCTAGTCCTGTTGCTGCATGAACCCTACATCCCGTCACACACGTTGCTCACACACCATGTTTCCCTTATGCATTGCGGCTTTTCCTGACCCATTGAGCTCCCTTGATAACCTTCTCCCATGTGGTGTGCAAACAAATCTGTGCACAGGCGCGCGCACAGTGCCGCAGGCTGCCGAGGGAGAACACTACCAGCACACAGCGAGCGCTCAGCATGCAGGAAGAACATGCCTCAAAACAAGTCAATAAAGGAGCCAGTGCAGAAGTGTCTTAGGAGAATCTGGGGAGCACAGAAGGGGGGATTCAAGAGCAATTACAGGAAACCCGAGGGGGGCTGGAGGACCCATACAGTGAGCTCTGAATTCAGGATGGAAGCCATTGTCCCTTTCAGGTCAGGGACATGGAGGGAAATAATACAAGCAACCTAGGGACAGCACTGGGTGAATAAGGCACAGCAGTGGATAGCAAGGGATCTGGGGGTAGCATTTAGCAGAGAGAGTGGTTAGTCATTTAAGGCCACAAAGACCCTGCAGCAGAAAAGAACAGAAAAGGGTGAATACTGGAAACGGTGGGGAAGAAAGCAAATTTGGCGATTGAGAGAATGAGCGGGGGAGGAGCCCTGGAGAAGTCAAAGATTACATCAAATTCAGCTTTGCTCAAGAGACTGCAGAATAGGAATTGCCTGGACACAGGATCCTGAAAGTAATGTAAATACCTCTTATCTGATGGTTGGGCAAATTTAGCATTTATATATTATCTGTTTAATTTCTGGGTGCTGAAATGGGCAGGAAAATTTAATATGATATTGATAATCTCTTTGACCCTTTCCTCCTGGAATATACTAAATTCTCGGGACTGTATCTTGTGCCTAGGAAGAGCTGAAGTTTACGTAGGCTTTATGTAAATCCGGTTGCAAACCCAAAGTGGCATTCCACTTGTGTGTGTGTGTGTGTGTGTGTGTGTGTGTGTGTGTGTGTGTGTGTGGTCTGTGTGTCTGTGTGTGTGGTGTCTATGTGTCTATGTCTGTGTGTGTATATGGTCTGTGTGTCTGTGTGGTGTCTGTGTGGTGTCTGTGTCTCTCTGTGTGTGTGGAGAGAGAGAGAGAGAGAGAGAGAGAGAGAGAGAGAGAGAGAGAGAGAGAGAGCTGTGTGAAGCTGCAGTCCCCTGAAGCACCATAGATGCTTATGGCATTTGGCTCTGACTCATCCCACTTGACTTTAGCTTTCCTAAAATATTTATCTATCTACAGATACTTACATTTTGGTTTTCTTCATTTCGTGATAATAAAGTTAAAACAAAACTTTAAATACTGTTGCCTGTTGGGGGTGGGGAGGACACCACGATTCGCAGCACCATCTATTGACAGCAGTTGTAACTGACAGGCTCTGTCTCTGATTTTTGTTTTGTTTTTGTTTGGTGAAAGCAGGGTTTCCTCTGTGTAGCCCTGACTGTCCTGGAACTCCTTTTGTTGACCAGGCTGGCCTCAAACTCAGATATGCACCTGCCTCTGGCATGTGCCACCACCAGCCCCCAAAGCCCCATGCCCTGGTGTTGCCTTTGATTCTTATACTCCAAGCAGGTTGCCAGCTGAGCTGGTTAAGCAAAGGTATTATCTGTAGTGTCAAAAATCACCTACTACTCAGTCAGCCAGAAACATGTTGAGTTTTCTTTCTCTGTCATGAAGGTGTGGCGTGGCACCCTAGCCCGCATGCGGTACAAGAGGACCAAGGCAGCTTTAACAATAATCAGGTACTACCGGCGCTACAAAGTGAAGTCATACATCCACGAGGTAGCTAGACGCTTCCACGGCGTCAAGAGCATGCGAGACTATGGGAAGCATGTGAAGTGGCCGGCCCCACCAAAAGTCCTGCGGCGTTTCGAGGAGGCCCTGCAGTCGATTTTTAATAGGTAAGAACTTATTGGCAAGGGCCACATGCCTGCACAGCGGCACACTCCCAAATCGTAGGCCACGCTGTTGGCTCAGCTCTTTTGCTCTTGTGACATTTTCCTCTCCCTCTTTCTTGTGTTTGATCATTTTGTTTTCAAAGGGCGTCTGCTCACCTCACAAAGTAATGGAACTGTCAGAGTATTTTTCCTGTAGCACTTGACAGCAGCATGCCACAACTCCTGGATCAAAGCCATGTTTAAGATAAACTACCATCATGCTGTCCCCATTTCCTGTCATTAGAAAAAAAAACCATAAATAACTTTCTTAAAATCAACACACATACTTTAAACTAGCAAGCCACACTGGTCCTGCCAGAGCATCAGCTCTGAGCAGGGCTATGCCATAGCCTCTGGAAGGGTTCCTGCAGCCCTGATGCTCTAGGCCCTCCAGAGGATCTGACAGAGCTGAGCATGAGGCCCAGGCCTTTCACGGTTCCCAGGTGCCTCTAAAGTGCAGCCAAGGGAGAAAGCAACTATTTCAAGCCATGGCTTTTAAAAAATAAATACCCATGGGAAAAATCAGACTTTCCCAACTGATTTTTTTTTTCCTGGCCTGCTCTGAATCTGAGATTATCTTTGTCTAAGTTCTTCCTTCTCATATTTTTTAGCTTATTTATTGACAGCACGAATGCAACAGAGACAGTGGTCCTACAGAGTCTTCAGGTGACTCCACACCCCTGTAGCCACTAGAATGCACAGATTCTCAAGCCCCTAACATAGAATTCTGTAGTTCTTTCTTTTTCCTTCCCTTTCTTTCTTTCTTTCTTTCTTTCTTTCTTTCTTCCTTTCTTTCTTTCTTCCTTCCTTTCTTTCACCTTTTGAGATAGGCTTTCTCTATTATGTAACTTTGGCTGTCCTGGACTCGCTATGTAGGCAAGGCTGGCCTTGAACTCACGGAGATCCACCTGCTTCTGCCTCCCAAGTGCTAGGATTACAGGCGTGCAGCACCACGCCTAGCCATGTTGTGGTACTTTAGTAGACCCTGTATTACTTAAGCCATCTCTGGATTACTTCTAATACACAACACAACATAGATATTCTGTGTATGGCTGTTGTTATTGCTGTATTGTTTAGGAAATAATCAGAAGGTAAATGGCTACATGTGCTCAACAGCTGCAACCAATGTCAGCCTAACTATACTAGCCGCCTGAGGCCAGTTGGACCCAAGGATGCAGATCCCATAGATAAGAAGTGCTGATGAAATCTAGTGCTGTCTTAGCTATAATCATCTAGTGACATTAACCAAACCAACAGCTCCCAAATGTAGTCATTTGATATAATTTCTTTTAAAAAGCACTACTTGATAATTCTGAATGTAGAAAAACTACTTTTAATTGCGCACTGAGTTGGACTTTTGTCTTCTTTAGAGTTGACTCTATATTGGGAGACTATATACAAAGAGAGAAATTGCATGACAGGAAACTCATGAATATGTATCTCATTTGTACTTTATAAAAATTATAAGATGCAGACCTGATGGTGCAGGCCTACTCTCTTAGCTGCTTAGAAGGCTGGAGTAGGAGGATCACAAGTTCAAAGCCAACTTGAGTAACTTACATCCTGTCTCAAAAGGTTAAGGGGGGTGGGGGAGCTTGGTACACAGCTCGGTGGTAGAGTACTTGCCTAGAACAAGGCCTAGATTCAACAGCTTAATCTCCAGTGACACAAAAGCGGGGGTGGGGCGGGGCAATAAAGAGGACAAGCAGTGTAAAATTTAGTGAAAGCAAAACTATCAACCCTCAGTTCTGAGATACAATGCTGAAAGTGTTAGCTTTCAATCTTGGCAAGCTTTTTCATGTGCAGATAAAATTTTTATTCCCACTATCTACTGCCTCTGTATTTTGTATATTTTAGAAATTCTTAAGCTGTTTTAAAATTCATGCTCATTGTTACTAAGTGAAAATTATGCTTATATATAAAGTTGAAATCCACCGTACTAGTCACTCCTATTTTTCTTTTTTCTTCTGAGGTAACCAGTCTAGCAATATTGTTAATACCCTTCTAAACTTCTGCCTATGCTTTTTTGAGTGCAAGTACACACACACACACACACACACACACACACACACACACACAATGTAAAAAGGCAGCACCCCCAGAACCCAGTTCATGTTTTGGCAGGTTCCCATACTGGGTAAGACTATTGATACCTTTTCCCCCCATCCCCCTCCTGGGGAGAGTGGCCAGCATAGCACCTTCTAGCATTATAAAAGCTAGCCATGGGGGAGGATGTTTCCCAGTCAGGCCCTAGTTTATGTCTCCTCGTCCTACCACCAATGTATGTAGTTTCTTCAGCAGTAGGGTCATCAACTACTTATGGTGAACAACCTTGAGAAACTGATAGCCTGTCATTTGTGGGGGAGCTGGCTGGAACCTCCTTAACTGATAACTCATAGGGAGGCATCCTAAACCTGGCACTGTTTCCACTTACTAATGCATGTCTTCTGTGAGTAGCGTTTCTACATATACAGGGTACTTTCATTCAAACTCCCTTCTTATTGTATTCTTAAGATTAGCTTGCAAAGTGGTGAGTTTCCATAACTCTTTTCTATACATCCTTAGTTTTACACATTCCCAGTTCACGTTCCCATCCCCCACTTAACCCTTTAGCTCCCTGTGTGTCTCCTCTTCTTTCATGCCCCATGTATTCTCTTACTCCCCTCTCCCTACTAAAGCCTCCCTCGCCAGAGTCTTTTCTGGCTTCCTGACCTCTAGGGCATGCCATGGTAAGTGTATAAGCCTAGGAATGTGAAGCTAGGATCCAGACATGGAAAAGAACATGGACATTTGCCTTTCTGAGTCTGTGTTCTCTCAGGGTAATATTTTCCAGTTCGACTTTTCTACAGATTCCATAATTTCTTTTTATAGTTTAATAAAATTTCCTGTGTGTGTGTGTGCATGCACCACATCTTCGTCATCCATGAATTGCTGGGCACCCAGGTAGAGGCCATTTCCTAGCTGCTGTTAACAGAGCAGCACTGGACATGGATGCGCAGGTAACCCTGTGGTCAGAAGTAGGTCCTTCGGGTGTATGCCCAGGGTATGGCTGCACCAGTGTGCACCCATGTTTAATATTTGTGATGACTGCAAATGATTGTGATTAATTTCAGACTGCACTCTGGCCTGAGCAGTCTTCTCTTTAGATTTTGATGGTTTAAGTCTAGGACTGATTAATTTGTATAAAATTAGGTTTTCTCATCCATCAAATAGTTACTGAACACCCGGTGTTTTTGCAGGCACTAACCAGGCTTCCAGAGACACAGAGACAGTTGGGAAGAGTGGGAACAACAGCCCCAGCCTCTTCACAAGGGTCATAGTTGATGAATACATGAAAATATGTCCTCTCTCCTTCCCTCCCTCCCTCTCTCTCTCTCTCTCTCTCTCTCTCTCTCTCTCTCTCTCTCAATGAATCTTGCCACTTATATTCATCTAGTCAGGGACGCTTTTTGTGTAAAGGGCCTGTAGTATTTTAAACTATGCAGGCTACATTTGGTCTCTCACATACTCTTTATTTTGTTAAACATGTAAAAATGTAAAGATTCTTCCTGGCTCACAAGTTGTAGTTTAGGGACCCCTGGTCTTGAGTGTTTTGTCCTGTGGCAGTTTACGAGATGGATGCTAAAGGAGTCCAGTGTTACTATGGGGCTTGTTTTTATCTTTCTGGAATCTCTATGTGTGTTAATTGTATTACTTTGTTTTCTCTTCTTTTTGTTGTTGTTTTTGGTTGGTTGGTTGGTTGGTTTGAGATAGGGTCTCACATAACCCAAGCTGGCCTCAAATTCCATTATATAACCAAGGAAGACCTTGAGCATCTGCCTCCCGAGTGCTGAGCTGTGGGCATGTGCCATCATGCCTGGCTCTAACTATGTTCAGATCATCCCTTTCCTCACAGTAATTTTTTTGTGGCTGAGACTTTTTTGTGCCCAGTTTTGTCCTCTTCCTGCTATTGAGATAGCTGGTCTTTATGACTGCAGCTGTTGTTGCCTACCTGAAGTCATGTAGTGTGGCTTGTATGACCAGAATGAGGAGCTATATGGCTCTCCTCGTGGCTGAACAGGTCAGGTGCCTGACTCCCAAGTGTGCTCCTGTGCTGAGGGTCTCACGCGTCAGGTGTGAGCCTTGTCCTGGGAAGTAAAGCCGAGGCAGGGTGGCCCTGCACACGGGAATGGAAGAGCAGCCGTCAGAGGCAGCTCTCTCCCACCAGCACTGGAGCTCCAGGGCACATTGGGGCAGTTGTTCAGCAAGCCACTCAGTGCTGTGGGGCCTGCCTGTCACCACTGGCTTTAGTTTTGGCCACTGTCACTCTTCTAAACTCTTTGCAAAGACTTTAGAGCAGTCTGCCTCATATGGGCGATGATAGGCCCTAGAAATTCAGAGGGGACTCACACTGTAGTACTGAGCCTTTGGGTTTTCATGAGTGTTTTGTAATCTACCATGGCTGACCCCCACCAGCCATGACCTCACTACAGCCATCACCTCCTGGCCTTGCTCCCAGCCCCTGCCACTCAGGTCTCAAAGTCTTCTGGGTTTTGCCATAAAACCTATTCCTGAGAGCTCCTCCCCTTGCATTGAGTACACTGGTCCACACTGAGCTACCTCTCATCAGCACCTGCTCATGTCTGCCAGAAAGTCTTCACAGCCAGTGTATGGCATCCCCTATCCTCACAGTGTATGGGTTTTCTGTTATTCTTTCATTAGTTGGGTCAGTGGAAATTAATTATTTTAGTTGAAACCTATTCTAGTACTCCATGGGAACATGTTTATGAATCATTGTCCTTGACTGTTTGTCCAATTAAAGACACTTTACTGTGCTTTTAGCTACCTTGATTGGCACTACCATTGCAGAACAAGAGGGCAGAAGGGTCATGTGAGGCAAAGTTGCTTAGCATAATTCTCAACCTGAATATTCTTGCTTTATGTTTGCAGATGCTGATAAAAAAAAAACAATAATAAAATAAAAACAACTGGAGTCATCCTTAAACCTCCTCTTTCCCAACAATCTAATCCACCCATAAGTACCATTGGCCCTTCCACCAGAATGCATCCAGAGTGACACTTACCTTTGTCCCCATCACAGCCTCCCTGACCTGAGTCACAATCATCCAGGGTGTTTTAAAGACGCAGCCTCATAGCAAGTCTTCTTGACCCTAGCCTACAGCAATGACAATGACCCTGTTAAAGCAAGAGTCGGGTCATCTAGTCTCTGTGCAGAACCCTCCAGGGGTGTCTCCCCTTGTGCAGAAAGGAGACTAGAGTCCTTCAGGGGTGTCTCCCTTCATGCAGAGCAGAGACTAGAGTCCTCCAGGGGTGTCTCCCCTCGTGCAGAGTGGAGACTAGCATCCTGGCGATGCCCTCATGACTCTGCGACGGCCTCATGACTCCGTGGATTCACTGAGCCCTCGCTCTGCCTCTGACTTCTTCTTTTCCTTTCCCTCCTCTGTGCTGATTCAGCTTCTCAGGATCCCCCTTAACTCACTGAGCAGTCCTCATCTCAGAACCCTTGCACTATCGTGCTCCCTCCTGCTGTGCTCCTGCTCAGCTCCCCATATGTCTGGCTTCCTCCTGTATGCCTCTACTCGTCTGTCCTCACCAGAGGACCCTCCCTAGGCACCATCAAACCCACTGCTTCCTCCCGAGGCCCGCGCTGCCCTCCTTCCTTGTTTCTGTCTGCAGCAGCTGTTCATCCCCATCACACAGCCACATATATTTTCTATTGTCCGTGGCTCCTAAAAGCACCTGGAAGAACATTCCGTGGACTGCCTTGCTCGTATCAGTGCTTCCCCTACATAAAACGGGGCCTGGACGTTCATGGTACCTAGGACAGGGTTGGATGAATGACAAATCCCTGTTTCTGTGACCTAATGGTAAACGCAGGTTGAGGGTCCCGTATTTGAAAATACTTGGAACCAGAAGTGTGATTTTCAACTATTCAGACTGTGGAATATTTACACAGATCTCATTGGTTGAGCTGTACTCAGGAAGGTTTGGACTTCAGGGCTTTTAGGATATCTGGTTGTTTTGTGCCCAACTAGTATTGTAAAAGCTGGAAGCCATGGAGGTCTAGTCACCACAGAGCACACAGACAACAAGGAAGTTGTTACAAAATTCCTGTCTACAGGAAACTATATTTTAGCAACTTCTGTATACATTTTATAAACCTTTTGCCTTTTTAGCATAATAAACAATTACTTCATGCTACTTAATGACAACCTGAAACACTTTGGGGAGTGAATGAGTGTCTAAGGCCTATACATCTGGTTTATTGCTTGTAGATGGAGAGCATCCCAACTCATCAAGACCATACCTGCATCAGACCTTCCCCAGGTCAGGGCAAAGGTTGCTGCCATGGAGATGCTGAAAGGTCAAAGGGCAGACCTTGGGCTCCAGAGGGCCTGGGAAGGCAACTATCTTGCTTCGGTAAGTCCAGAAGAACAGTATGAATTCGTGCAGCTCTGCAAAGAAAGAATATTTCCTTAAAATTTTAAAGAAACAGGGTAGCTGCTTGAGGCCTGGGTTCCAGCCCCAGCACTGTAAAACAAAATCAGTACCTTACCGAAAAACTAAGTAATGTCTCTGAAAGGTGCTAAATTAAAAGATTTTGTTGCTTTTAAATGTACAATACTTGATGAATCCTCAGCTTTGAAAAGGATTATATCCACATATATTAACACATTCTATAACGTGGCCTTTGACCACTTCAACCACTTCAGCAGCCTTGATGAGGTCTTTACACAGCTCTGGCTGTCCTGGAATTCATTATGTAACCCAGACTAGCTTCGAACTGAGAGATCCATCTGCCTCTGCCTCAAGTGCTGGGACTACAGACATGTGCCACCGCGCCTAGCCAGCAGCCTTTTTTAATTACAAGCTTTATATTATTCTCAAATCTCCATTTCATCTTCTCTTTTAATGCCTAATTTAAAGTGTTTATAGGCCTTTGATAGGCTACCACCCTTTGCTAGTCTAACATCTGAGTGAGAAGATAAAAGAATACATGTGAACATGTGTAAGTATAGTTGTAACGAAATTACCATGCAGCTGCCTTAGACCTGCAGTCTAAGAAGTCTCCTTTTGCTGTTCCCTTGTTTTTCCAGAAGCCAGACACACCCCAGACCTCAGGCACTTTCGTCCCAGTTGCTAATGAACTGAAACGCAAGGACAAATATATGAATGTTCTCTTTTCTTGTCATGTCCGAAAGGTAAGTAGCTCTTGAAATAGACTGTCCTGGAGGGAGAAGACTGAGAGGAAACACCCATGTGTGGTCCTCTGTGAAAACTAACAGTCCCATGCAGCTGGGTGTAGCACCAGTGAGCTTTGCCCATCTGTGCTGAGGAGAAGTTGAAAAGCCTGGCACGACAATTTTTGAGTTAAGCTAATAAAGCCTTCCTGAGGGAAAATTTAGATAACTTTTTTTATTATTATTATTATTTTTTTTTTTTGGTTTTTCGAGACAGGGTCTCTCTGTGTTAGCCTTGGCTGTCGTGGACTCACTTTGTAGACCAGGCTGGCCTCGAACTCACAGCGATCCGCCTGCCTCTGCCTCCCGAGTGCTGGGATTAAAGGCGTGCGCCACCACGCCCGGCTATTTATTTTTTGAGGCAGGGTTTTATATAGCCAAGGCTGGCCTACAAATCACTGTGTAGCCAAGGGTAGGCTTGAGCTCCTCCCTACTCTCCCTGCCTTTGCCTCTCCAGTGCTGTTTTCAGATGGGTCCCGCCAAGCCCAGCTTGAGCAGCATTTCTGTTTTCAACAGCTTGGGTGCTGCCTTCAGGCTGGGGATTTGTATGCTACTGTGTGTATGTCCTTCAGAGCAACTACAAGTCTGCTATTTATGGAGTGGTCAGTTACTGCCTTGACACAGGTGACACTGCTGCTTTAAAAACTAGATTTGCAGGGGCTGGGGAGGTGGCTCAGCAGTTCAAGAACTTGCCGCCCTTCCAGAGAACCTGAGTTTGATTTTCAGGACCTGTGTCAGGCAGCTCACTACCACCTGGAATTCCAGCTCCAGGGCCATCTGATGCACCCGGCCTCCAGGGGCACCTGTACTTACAGATGTATACCATACACAAACACACATGCAGATACATAGTTTAAAAATAAATATTTAAAAAATACAAAAAGAAGAAATTAGAGTAATTATAAATGAAGTTTATAAAGTAATCCCAGTGCAATTCCATATATCAATGAAACCATGCATTGGCTTTGCAAAAGATGCTATTGTAGATATGACACCGTACAAACAAAAAATTCAAAACGCAAAGACTTCAGAACAAATCCTTTGTCTCAAATCCTAAGAAAAATATTTAGTTCTAGTATATGATTCACATTAGAATAATGAAATGTAGTTTTTCCAGCCAGCATGGTAGCTCACACCTGTAATCCCAGATATCTGGGAGGCAGAGGCAGGTGAGTCGCTGTGAGTTCGAGGCCAGCCTGGTCTACAAAGTGAGTCCAGGACAGCCAAGGCTACACAGAGAGACCCTGTCTCAAAAAACCAAACAAACAAAAAGGAAATGTGGTTTTCCAGCAGTAAGTTTGCCAGACTCTACAATGTTGATAATAAGGAATGTTGGCAGGGATATAGGAAAACAGTGCTGCCTGGGGTGTAAGGCGGTTTTGAGTGAGCAATTTGGAAGATCTATCAAAACTGTAAATGTCTATACTTGCTTACTCCAAAACTCCACAACTCAGATTTACCTTACAGATCTATTCATACAGATGTATATTTAAGTTTGTAGTAGTAGCCGATAAAAGTTGCTTTAGTAAATTGTGGCTCTATACAATAATGCTATAGTATAGCTGTTCTAAATGAATGGAGAACGGGTGCAAGTGGGAAGAGAAGGGACAAGAAGAATCACAGGGTGGTTTTTAAGATAGTATCAGCAAGGAAAAGACAAAGATCCCTGAAATACGGGAAAATGTGGGATGAGCTGGGGCACAGCAGTGGCAGAGGACTAGCCCAGCATTGCAGGCTACGTTCCATCCCTCACACCACAGAAGAAATGGGGAGAGTGAAGAGAGTGGCCCCGTTAGACAGCCAGTGTCTCAGGGCTTCCCCGTCCGTGGGTGAGCAGAGGAGCCATGGCGGAGCTCAGTGGAGTCCCTAATTGAAAAGACAGCTGGGAGCTGGGAAGGCCTGAGACAGCCCTCCAGAGGAAGAGTCGAGCAGAAGAGACTGCTGCATGGGAAGAATTCCCTACGTCTTTACAGGGTCTGGTTTAGGCACCAAGTACATGCTGCTTAGACATGTACGAAGGGAAACCACTCTAGGCTGGGCAAGGGCCACCATCCCCAAAGGAGAGGAGCAGAGCCTGAGCCCTCAGCCACACTGGAGACCTCGGGAGCACTAGGAGGAGCACTGGAAGGATCTGCAGCAGTGTAGTGAGTAATCAGCCCTGCTGTCCTCCACAACAAGCCTTAAGAGCACTTCCTGAAAGGGTCAAAGGGCTCTAAGTGGCCTAACAGCACACAAGAGAAATCTCAAAAAAGTTCCTAGAAGTACAGAAACATCCAGCACTCAGAAGAAAAAAATCAGAATGCTTGACATCCAGTCAACAAGCTTACAGAGAAGACATTGAATTCATAAAGAAATGAAAACTCAGTCATCCAAGAAGGCACAGACAAGATCATGGAGGCAATTATTAACATTCTATTGTATATATTCAAAAAGCTTGAAGGAAGATTCAACATGTTTAATAAATGCCAGGAGACTTTTAAATGACTTACAGTTGAACTTATAAACATGAAATATATGAGGGAAAAGTGAAGTCAGTAAGATTAACAGTAGATTAGACCTTGCAGAAGAAAGATTAGTAGATTTGGACTGAAATGGCTCCAATTGGAAAGGTATTTGCTGCCCAGCCCCAGTGTCTCGTGAGTTCAATTCCTGAAATCCAAGTAAAGATGAAAGGAGTTACAGGACTCCACAAAGTTATCCTCCAATCTCAACATGTGCCCCTTTGACACATGTACACACAATAAAAATAAATTGACAATTTCTTTAAAAGAAAAACTAGTGAATTTGAAGACACAGCACTAAGACTACCCAGAACTAAATACATACAAAATAACAACAAAATAGACTCCAAATAAGGCATTAAAAATATAAAATAGCACTCAGTAGGCAGAGCAATGCGTATCTCTGAGTGTGAAGCCAGCCTGGTCTACAGACTGAGTTCCAGGACAGCCAGCAGTACACAGAGAAACTCTGTCTCAAGAAAAAATTTTTTTTAAAAAATAGCCATCTGACTGTATGTAGCACCCACGTAAGTAGACTTGAAGACCCTAGACGCTGTCTTGGGTGGGGTGCAGAGTTAGGGAGAGGAAGAGAGAAGGGAGGGTCTTGAATACTGAAGAAAGAACAGTTCATCTAGAATTGAATGCCCAATAAATACATCTTTTAAGAACTACAGTGATACACGCTTTTCTAGGCACATCTGAAAGTGAATACGGTAGGAAGAATTACAAGACCTCATTCAAGCACAAGGCAAATGTGTGAGGGTTTATGCTACACACAGTAGCATCAACAGAAAACAAGCATTAGGCCTGTTGTCATAAACCCTGGCAAAACCACAAAAATAACAAAATGATTGTTAACCAGCATGTCAGGAGAGGGCACAAGGGTCTGGAGAGCTGGCTCAGTGACTAAAAGAGCACTGCTGCTCTTCCAGAGGACCAGGGTTCATTCCCACAAACCACACAGTGGCCCACAGCTGTCTGTCAGCTCCAGTCCCAGGGGAACGGGTGCCCTCTTCTGCCTTCTATAGGCAGCAGACATACACTTAATGCACATACGAACATGCAGGCAAAACACACATACACATAAATCTTAGAACAGAAGGCAGGGAGGGGAGGAGGCTGGGAGTGCCGGGCTCAGTGGTAGACAGAGCACTTGCCTAACATGTGTAAGGATCAGAATTCCATTCCCCAGAACTTGCCAGAATATACAAACAAACCAACCTCACTATATAAAAATGCAGAAATGTGCGATAGGGAACAAATAATAAATGGGACAAATAAATAAATTGAAAGTGGTAAATTTAAACCTGACCTTATAGACCATAAAATGTCGATGGCTAGCCACCACAGTTGAAAGGAAATGTTGTGCCCCTCCTGACCCTGTGGAAGCTTTTACCATCTGGGAAGCTCTCCAGACCTTCCACAGGGAGAGCCGCTGAATGAAGGTCGGCCTTCTAATCACGCCTTGGTCTTGGCAAGCAGCCCCAGTAACTCCTATTACACAGTGAACTCTGTGTTGGGAGGCAGGGACAGTAGTACAGGTCGAACATTCAGAATCTGAAATGTTGTGAAGTCTGAACATCTCGAATGCTGGCATGACATTGAGAGTGTTTCAGGTTTCACATATGCAGCGTGTCATGCTCAGTTTGAACATTCTAAAGAAGAATTCAAGTTCAAGGGATATGAACAACAGGACAGCAGGCTGAGACTGAAATAAATGTTGGGGAGGAAAGTTCAGTATCACCAGCTTGTCTACACATTCTGAGCTCTGAAATCTGTTTTATTGGATATTCCTGGGGATAATCACACAATCAAAAGGCTTTTGTTATCCAGATGTGCACAACCACGAAACGTTTTAGTCACACTTCCTGTTTGTGACTGTCACACAATAATGTACCTGTGCCCACCCCCTCGGGAGGGAGGTTATGCCCACTCTCACTTCTGATATGATGGTATCCAGCAATCAGAACAGTCAAAGAGAGTTGGGTGGTCTGAGAACTCGGCCATCTGTAGAAAAGCCTGATGTGATGCCTCTCGTTCCAGGGAGGTCAGTTTAATGCCTGACAGTCCCATCCCGGGTTCTGATCAGTAAAAAAATGAAGAATTCTTATTGGTGGTTCTATATTCTAAGTTCAGTGCAAAACACCCTTCTTCACACTTGCATAGATCATGTCCTCTGTAGAATCTTTTGATCCCAAAGGCACGCCACCAAGGCAAGCTTCCAAAAGCCCTCCTCTTCGTGTGGTGACTATTTTGAAGCAGCTGCTTTCCATTAAAGGCAGTTATTCTAAAGTGTTAGTTAAGGTGAGAGGCTACTGCCAATGGCTCCCCCTGCCACCCTGTCTGCTCTGCGCTCGCTCTGCAGAAGCTTCGTCTCTGACCCCTGTAGAAACAACTGAACCTATAAACAGCTGCCTTGAAGTGGCTAGGGAAGGCAGAAGGCTAAGAATGCTCTCCTGGGGTGAGCGTTTTAACTCTGGGTACAAGAAACAAGATGATGTCTTATCTAATTCTGAGTCTGTGACCTAGCTTTGCTGTCACTTTGAGAAAATTAATATGAAATTAAAGAGTATCCCACAATATTCGAGTGTTAAGCAGGGACTCACCTATGTATGTTGAATGTTGAATGTTTCTGTGTCAGTAGAGCCACATTAAGCAAGCTGCAGCTTTTATGCTGTTAGACAGAATGACTTTTGCACTTACCTTAGCCATCTTTTAAGGTTTGAGTTGCTGAAACAGAAGGTAGATATTTGTTAGTCTCTGTGGAAACTGCATTTTGTTCACATGAAGAATATTTCTGAACAGCTTCAGTACAATGTCTGCTTTGAGAGTTATTTTTCTTGCCTTTAGACTTACTCATTATATACCATAAAAGGCCCATGTGGCCTTTTTGGCTCAACTCAGATGATCTTGTGAAATTGTATATCAGGGGTTTAAAATTATATCCTTTTGTACCTCATTTGTTAGTTTCTCCATATAATTTCATAAAAAATGAAGGGAATTATTTCCACTTATTTTTCAGGTTCTATGCTAGATGCCCTCTGTTCTCCATAGTTTAAGGTTGATGAAAATGTTGATGAATGTTCTCAAAATGGCTTTCACAGAACCAGTATTTTGTTAAATGTTAATGGGTTTTTGTTCAAAAAGGATTATGTAGATTAAATGTACTGTGGAAAAGCTGGGTAAACAGACTGCTTTAACACAGAATCCTTAGAACCTTTGATAAGTTTCTGGGCTATGGCCATCATAGTGAGAGCTGTGGTTTGCAGTAGTTATCTATCCATCCAGACCAGGGGACCCTCTCTTTCACAAAGCTCTGCATAAAGCAGTGCTGTGCAGAACAGCTAAGTGCACCTTCGCACTCACTGCTTCAGAGCTTCTGGAGCACTGTTGAGGGAGGAGCTTCGTGTCTGTCATGGCAAAAACAGATGCTAAGCAAAGTTATTTGCAAGTACACAAACTACACACTCACCATGTAGACTCTATCTTAATCATAGGCGCAACTTGCTGTCTAAAAAACATGTTTTTATTATAGAATAAATTTTTAGAGACTTGGCGGATGGCTAACACCAAGGCAAAAGAGAGGAGATACATTTCCATGTCCAGTTTGAATTTTAGTTTGCTAGATTCTGTCTATAGCCCTGCCTGTCAGATGCAGCTATTTCAATATCCTACCAAAGCCTACCAAAGTGCTTTCAGATTAGCCTCCAACTTTTTTGTTGTTACCTTGGAAATAAGAAGGTGAGAGAATGTACGGGGGTGGGGTGGGGGTGTATGATATATATACATATGTGTCCCCTGTTGTGGGAGGAGCTTCTGGTGCTTGTTTCGTCTGCTTGCCTTTCTCAGTCAGTGAGAAGCTTCACAATGTAGAGGCTCAAAAAAATGATGGGAGAGCCGGGCGTGGTGGCGCACACCTTTAATCCCAGCACTCCGGAGGCAGAGACAGGCGGATCTCTGTGAGTTCGAGGCCAGCCTGGTCTATAAAGCGAGTCCATGACAGCCAAGGCTACACAGAGAAACCCTGTCTCAATAAATAAATAACAGAAAAGGTTTAATGTCAAAAAAAAAAATGATGGGACGGGCTGGAGAGATGGGTCAGGGGTTCAGAGCACATGCTGACCTAGCAGAGGATCCAGGTTCAGTTCCTAACACCCACACAGTTCAGGTCACAACTGCCTGTAACTCCAGGTCCAGGAGAGCAACACCCTCTGGCCTTCGAGGTACACATAAACCCTCGTGGGCACACACACATGCATATTAAAGGAATAAATGAAAAATGAATAAGCACATTTTAGATGTTAATCCAAGAACCTTGATTAGAGCATTACCTGAAATATCCTAACAGGTAACTAGCCATCATTGTACATTATACCATGGAATTTTATCTCTTAGGAAAGCAAAATATCTGTAAAGTCAGGCATTCTCTAATCCTCTGTCTAATAAAGTAGTGTTCTGCAGAAACACATGTGTGTATTTTTTCATAGTCATTTTTGCTTTCTCCATATTTTTCTGTGGTATTATTTTCATTTCTTGTTTATTGCTCTAACCCCCAAATGTTAATCTTGGCTTCTTACAACAGCCCGGGGCCTCAGGCATAAATGATATCTATTGAATTACCTGTTAATTACTGAGTTAAATTTGATCCTTGTATGTTCTAGATACACATCCCTTATCAGATATGTGATTTACAGAATCCTTTCTCCCTATCTGTGAGTGTTCTAGTCACTTCCTTGATGGGTCTAGATTTTTTATTCCTAGTCCCCAAGTTCTATATTTGCTGTTTTCCCTGTTAAGCCACAAAAAATTTACTGCCAAACTCTACATATCTGGGAACCCCCATTCCTGTGAGATCACAGAGTGCCGTCCGTGGTGACCTTCTCCTGAGACTTCATCTCCACAATCTCCTCTGATCCTAGTGTTTCCAAACACAACCTGTTTCCTTTTTTTATGAGTTACGATGGCTCATTGCTTTGGGTTTTTTTGTTTTTGTTTTACAGGTGAATCGATTTAGTAAGGTAGAAGACCGAGCAATTTTTGTCACTGACCGTCACCTGTATAAAATGGACCCCACTAAGCAGTACAAGGTGATGAAGACTATCCCTCTGTATAATGTAAGTATGCGCCAAACAAAAGATTCCTATCCTGGACAGAGGCTGATGGGATAAACATGCAACTCCTTTGCCTTTAGGGCTCCCATGTCTTCCTGGAATTTTATACCAATTTTGTGTCATTTCAAAGCAGCTTTCTTTCTTCCTTTCTTTCTTTCTTTCTTTCTTTCTTTCTTTTTTTGTTGTTTGTTTGTTTTTTGAGACAAGGTTTCTCTGTGTAGCCTTGGTTGTCCTGGACTCACTTTGTAGACCAGTCTGGCCTTGAACTCCCAGCGATCCACCTGCCTCTGCCTCCTGAGTGCTGGGATTAAAGGCGTCTACGCCCAGCTCAAAGAAGTTTTCTTTAATAAGATTCAAAGACTCTGATAGAATAACCAACAGTTTTTAAGGACAAGAACAATGGTTCTATGTGCCATCTGTTCCTACTGTTGCATGCTGTTTAAATGTGCTTGCACATAAGGCATTTTCTTATTTATTTGTATAAGTGCTGTGTGTCCGTGTGGATGCACATGTGGGCAAGGGTGCATGTGGAGGTCAGCAGACACAGGAGCCATCCTTGGTTTTGGAGAGAAGGTCTCAATGACCTAGAACTTTCCAAGTAGGCTAGGCTGACCAGCGAGCCCAGGGATCCTCCTGGCTTCACTTCCCCAGTGCTGGGATTATCAGCGTACACAAGTGCAGCTTTTTTGTGTGGGTTCTGGAGCTTCAGATCAGGTCTTTCCGCTTGTGTGGCAAACACCATACTGACTGAGCTGTCTCCCAGGTCGACTTTTATGAATTTGTTATGGAAATGGAATAAGGTAGAAAAACAGTAGGAAATTTACTTTGTGGAAACATTACTGCTTTGGCTTATTCTTTTTATGTGGGATGGTGTGTGTGTGTGTGTGTGTGTGTGTGTGTGTGTGTGTGTGTGTGTGTGTGTGTTATGGCAAGAATCAATCTCAGTCACTCTTTCCACCTTATGCATTGAAGTAGCGTCTCTCAGTCAAACCCAGAGCACGCTGATAAGGTTAACCTTGCTCTGCAGCTAACCCTGTCCCTGCCTTCAGAGGCTCTACTTATTGGAGGGCCACCACCCTCCTGGGAATCTTGATGGGTTTCTGAGGATTAAAACTTCAGTACTC
The DNA here is from genome assembly GCF_964271855.1 of Acomys minous. Taxonomy (NCBI): domain Eukaryota; kingdom Metazoa; phylum Chordata; class Mammalia; order Rodentia; family Muridae; genus Acomys; species Acomys minous. The sequence continues at coordinate 73,590,095 of NC_140493.1, read as the reverse complement.
ACACTTGCCCAATGAACCATCTCCTCCACCCCCACTACTACTATTTTAAATATGAGATTTATGTCGCTCCCAGAAGTTAGTTTTTACCAATATATTTTACAACATTAACTTCCTAGTTGAATGACTTCTGATCTAAATCCACTCTACAGTTCACCATTATACCTAGGCCTTCACGTTCTATAATCACTTGGATCCGAAACATGAACTTTGTTGCCTGTCCTCCTGAATCTTAATATGAAAGTTCGGTTTCGTTGTTGTTCTGAGACAGGATCTTGCTGGCCTCGAACTCATGAGCTGATGTGCTCCTCCAGAGTAGCCAGGCCTACAGGGGTGCACCGTCACATCTGGGTCAGATATGTTTTTTCCTGTTTAACAATGTTAGTTTTTTTACACGAGTGGCTGTTCTGATTCTCTAGACAGCTTCTGCTGGGCTACTAGGGCTTTTCAGCTGTGGGACAATTTTTCTCTCTGCTAGTTCTTAAATGGAGTTCGGTTCTTGGCACCCACACTGGGTGTAGTGTTTACCCAGTGCTGGGATCTGCAAAGAGTATTACTTAAAGATTATTTTAAACCCCTCTGGTCCCTGCAAAAAGAAATAGGAAGTATATCATTCTTGTGGATTTATTTGGTTGCTTTGGGAGTAAGGAACAGCAGCAACAAGAATGCAGCCTGGGTATCAGTTCCTAGGGACAGTCCCTGGCTTCACTGAGTGACTTCTGCATTTATGGATAGCCGGTGTCGTTGGATTTGGGATTTGATTTCACTGTGGTGCCCTCCCATCCACCCCACCCTGCCGCACACATGCGCCTCATTCCTTATCAACAAAAAGACCAATAAACTGCAGCTAAGAAGAGACGAGATCGTATATATAACCTTCTTAGCCAAGACCTGTAATCTTATATATCAGCCACAATTTAAGCCTAACAGCCTGCAGCCTGGGAGTAGGAGGGAGAGGAGGGTAGACAACAGAGAAAATTATATTTTGTCAAAGTCTAAGGAGGTATGGAGCTAAGCAAAGATAATCATGCTCTGTGATTTATTTCTTTGCCTTTCTTCCCACTAAGGGGAACCCATGAAGTTCATGATATAAATTCTACTAATAGTTAAACAACGTTTTAAATTGAAGTGTCTTCTTTTTATTTTTTAAGATTTTTGGTTTTTTTTTTAATTATGTGTATATGTGTGTATCTTTGTGTGAATATATGTATATGCATGCCTGGTGCCCACAGAGTCCAGAGAGGGAGTTTGATCTCCTGTAGCTGGAGTTATAGTGGTTGTGTGCCACCCAGTGTGGGTGCTAAGAACTGAACTCAGATCTCCAAGAGCGTTATGTGCTCTTAACGAATGAGCCATGTCTCCAGCCCCCATCCACCTTTTTTGCATTGACTATAAATAAAAATTTTTAAACCAGTTCACACTTATAGTCATTTCCCCATAATCATTGCCAATGGCATTCACAGTTGTAACATCATAAAGAATGCCGATCTGTAACCACTCTAGGGAAGCAGACAGAGGGATGAATCCCACTATTGCAGATGTTCTTGGTGTTCCACCCATGTCACTCGGTATCCCATGCCTCCCATGCACACCATCCTGATTTCAGCAGCCAACATCTTTGTCAAGAAGCTGCCCTCAGCCAGAGACCCCGCCCCCTCACATAGATCAGAAACAGTGAGCGATAAGCATGGGGTATTCATTATACCCAGGTCTAGCCTCACCACCACGGCCAGTTCCCAAAGCTTCCCTACTGAGCAGAACGTGCTGCAGCTCCCCGCAAGAATAGCTGCCTCTCTTCTCCTGACCCAGGTCCCTCCTCCTTGCCATTGTCTGGGGTCCCCCATATCAACCTTGCATATCGTCAGCCTTTGCTTTGCAGCTGCTTCTGGCAGGAACTGACTTCAGAACAAGAAAATGGCTCCCTCCTCCAAGGAGGCAAGCTGAGTACAAAGGGGGACCTCCAAATATAGCCTCAAGGGGCAGGGGTTAATCTTAAAGTAAATATGGCAATATTAAGCCTAAATATTTTATTATTATAAAGCATTTTGAAAATAAAAGCAAAGTTTAAGGCAATGAGACATATTCTAGGAGGGTGCTAGAAGCTGGGAGGGCCTGAAGGAAAATACGTTCTACCTCAGTCATAGCTGGGTACATGCCTGAATTCTGAACTGCCTCAAGAGGCTAAAGCAGGAGGATTGGGCATTCAAGACCATTCTGGACTCCATAGTGAATTGAGGCCAGCCTGCATGCTATAGTGAGTCCTTGCCTTCTAGGTAAATATTTAAAGTGTGTGTGTGTGTGTGTGTGTGTGTGTGTGTGTGTGTGTGTGTATGTATGTGTAAATATGTCTGTATCTTTATGTGTGAATGTGTATCTGTGTGTGAGCATGCCTATGTGTGTTTGTGAATGTGTGAATATGTGTGTGTGACTGTGTGTAAATATGTATTGTATATGAATATATGTGTGAATATATGTGTTATGTGTCTGTGTAATTGTGAATGTGTGTGTAAGAGAGAGAGAGAGAGAGAGAGAGAGAGAGAGAGAGAGAGAGTGTGTGTGTGTGTGTGTGTGTGTGTGTGTGTGTGTGTGTCCACTTCAACCACATTGATTTTCAGGTATTAGTGCAGACCCATTCTGTAGATCATTAGGAGCCTAACATATAAGGAGGGAAAGAATTCAGCAGTCGGGATGGACATTTATGTGTGGATCCTGGAGGGTTAGAGAAGGAAACTATGACTCTGGAAGGGGAAGGGGTGAGTTATTCTTAAACATCCACAGTTAAATGGGGGGCAGGGGTAATTCACCAAATGAAAGAGCTGGAAGGCCAAGCTCCAGGGTCTTTGTCTGTCTGCTCACCTCCCCATGTGCTCACTGAGCTCTAATTGCCCGTTAGAGCCACAAGGTCATGGTGTATCATTCTAGAGAAGAAAAGAACAATGGTAGTACCATTTAAAATCAATTTGAAAAGTTTTCAAAATTAAAAGTGATAACTTTTTTTAAATGAGTATAAAATGCAGCAGGCTTTCCCAGTCTAGCCTCTCAGTTCTTGCACGCCCTCTTCCTGTATGTAGATTCCCTCCCTGGTTTGATTTACTCTTCTGTCTCTAAGGACAGATTGTACCACATATTGTTGTAAGCATGGCTTACTCCTCAGGAGGATAAGCATGGTGCTAAGGGGGAGGACCCGGAAGTCATGGCTGCACTTGGTTTCAAGGCAGCACTACAGGACCGCATTATCCTTGCAGCCCCATCAACAACATGAACGCTGACCGTCCTTTCTGTCTCTGCTCTTTACGTGTTTTCTTGCTCACCTCTTTCTTTTTTTAAAGATTTATTATTTATACAATATTCTGCCCGCATGCCAAAATAAGACATTAGATCTCATTATAGATGGTTGTGAGCCACCATTTGGTTGCTGGGAATTGAACTCAGGACGTTTGGAAGAACAAACAGTGCTCTTAACCTCTGAGCCATCTCTCCAGCCCCTTACTCACCTCTTTCTTGCAGCATTTATCAGCACTAGACCCAAGTTAAGAGTGCGCCGCCCCAGCAACCATTCAGCGTCATCCTTCAGTAAGGAACTATACAGTTTGTCTCAGAAAAGGCTTCCCCATAGCAATTGGTGCCTCATGATCCAAATCGTGCTTTTGTTCCTTGTCAAACACTTGCAAATCTATGCGTATCCTTTGCTGACCTTTCTAGTAAGATGCTTCTACAAATTATTTTGGGTATGATTATATCTTCCTTCTACTATTGTGATTATTGTCCCAAGGCCCAAGCCATACTTGAACTTCAGTCACAAATCAGGCTGAATATTGGGATAGGTCATTAAGTTTTCCTAATGGGGAAGAGCGCTAGGCAAGAAGGTGTTTGAACCAGGCATGGTGGCGCACGCCTTTAATCCCAGCACTCGGGAGGCAGAGGCAGGCGGATCACTGTAAATTCAAGGCCAGCCTGGTCTACAAAGGGAGTCCAGGACAGCCAAGGCTACACAAAGAAACCCTGTCTAAAAAAAAAAATAGTTTGAGTGCAGCAAACCCTCAGGCATTTTTAAGCCACAATGGTTCTCAGCCTTCCACTACTGTGACCCTTCAATACAGTTTCTTATGTGTGGTGATCCCCAAGCATAAAATTATTTTTGTTGCTACTTCATAACTATAATTTTGCTATTGTTCTGAATCGTATTATAAATATCTATTATGTGACCCCCAAAAAAGGTTGCAGGCCATAAGTTAGGAACTACTGCACTGGACTCTTCCTAGCAACTCCATTTCAGTTGCCAAGATCCTGGTTTCTGTCAAACAGGGCCTAAAACTGTTCATGAACACCCAGCACGGGTGATTCTGTTTCCTTAACTGCTGCCAGCCAGGCAAAAAAAGGTCTAATATTTCTTTCCTAATGCACCACAAAAACACCCAACCAGTCCCGTCATTCTTGGCACTTCCTACTTCACTGAACTGGTGTAATCTAGCAGAGGCAGTGAGTCCCAGGTGCTCGGTGTTAGTGAGAACATCAGCCATCCCTCGGGTCGCCACCAGTGGGAAGCTGAGAAACGACTTCATCCCTTCAGCCTCCCTGAGAGGCTGCAGCCACCAGCCCCCTCCTTGCAGCCCCTCTGTCCTCCTTGCTTTTGATGTACCTTGAATCGTAATGAGCAGGTTCAAGGGACCTCAAGTAAAACAAAGAAATAGGTTTGAGGACAAAGCTACTAGAAAATTTGTCAGGATTTTAGGCAACTGTATACCATCGTCAGTTTTTACCCTCAAAAGCAAACCATTCTATTCAAATTACTGAATAGTTACTGTATAGATGCCACATAGGTGTTGGAGTCATAGAAATGACAAAGCAGTCACAGGCTCTGCTTTATTCCTCCACACTCAAGGAAAACAGCTATACAAGTGAGGGGGAGGGGAGGGGGAATCAGTCAATGAAATATGATAAGGAAAAAGTAAATTAGAGAGAAGAGACAAGACACAGTAAGTACACCATGATTTGGAAGAAGGTCTTCAGGCCTCCCTGAGAGGCTGACATTGAAGCAAAGACTTAAAGGAGTTAAGGAATAGACCATTTTCACTTGTGGGAAAGTGTTTTGGGCAGGACAGCAAGAGGCAGACATAAGCCTGTTGAGAGCGTAGGAAATCGTCTGCAGAAAACACGTTCAGGATCTTGATTAGGTGGTGGCTGCAGAGGTGTGGACATGTGCGCGCACCCATCAAGGCATTTATCTGAGATACGAAAACCCTACCGCATGCTTGTCATACAGAGAAATAAAAAGGGAGAGCGAGAAGAAAGGATGCTGCTGATAGAGAGGCAGGAGACGTGTAAGCCAAAGTGGGGGGAAGGAGCGGAGAAGAAAACGATCGCTAACCTGGGGGAGGTAGCAGCATCCATAGACAGTGGTGTGTGAAGCCATGTCCTTCACAGTGGGAAAGGCTACAGTAGTGTTCCACAGGCGGACTGTTCCTCAGGGGAAAGGCCGCCATTGACTACATCAGGGCAGGTCTGCGGTGAGGAGAAGCCAATCTACTGGTGACAAGCGAAGGGTCTCCGGGGCAAGTAACTTTTAGTACTAGAGCTCTGTGTTCCTAACCTGACGGCGGCTGTTTGGCCCACTTCTTTCAGTATGCTCTGAGTTTTCTTTCCCGTTTTATTTCACTTTCACTGTTTGTTCTATTTTGCTTTGTTGTTTAAGAGAAGGTCTTGCCATGTAACCCAAACTGGCCTCCAGCTTGAGGTCTTCCTGCCTCAGCCTCCGAGTGTTGGGGTGACAGGAGAACATTACCATGCCTGGCTTTTCCTGTTCTTCAGGTTGGCCATGTTCTAGCTCGCTTAGATGGGTGCCTTTAGCTGCTTCAGCCTTAAAATAGTTTCAAGTGCACTTGAGACTGTATATTTTGTATTTAAGAATGGTTTGAGCTGAATTTTACTTTTTATGTGATACAAGCCATGTTTTTATGTCTGCGGCAAGGTCCTCCTAAAGCCGTGAGTAGTTTCGCAGTGTTATTTCAGACATGGTAATTTATGGTGTTTGAGTGTGTAGGTTCCATGGGGAAGAGGCCTTATTTCCCCATTGCTCGTTAGTGCCACACCTACCGAAAATTAAGTCCTCACGTGTTCTTTTCTGGTTTTTGTACTATGGGCTACTCATTATCCTTGTTCCAATTACTATTTTCACTACAGTTGGACACAGTCTCATGAGTTCTAAGATTACAGTAACTTCCCAGGCCCCTTCCTTTCAAGTTCATCCCATCTGACTGGGGCTATGTCTTTGATTTGCATGTGAGAAGCCTAGGTTGAGCCCCAACATTGCAAAGCAAAACAATAGAATGCACCCCATTCCAACCTAACAGTCGTTACCACACCACAAGAAGAGAAAAGATGTTGAGGATGGGGACAAAGGTAAGCCTGTGAGGAGGGGTGTAGACACTGCGTGCAATCTCATGCATAGCCGGTTTGTTCCCCCTGAGCCCCTGGGAACCGCTGGCCATTTTCCTGTCTCTCTAGTTGTACCCTCTCTGGAATGTCATGTGTCAGCACCACACTGTATGTAGACTTTTCAGATTAGCTTCTTTCACTTAGCAATAAGCATCTAAGGTCTGCTGTATCTCTCTATGCCTTGGCAGCTCATGTTTTTTCAATCAATGAATAATATTCTATTTTTGGATGTACCACAGTGTGTTTATCCACTCATTATTGGAGGACACTTTGCTTCTGGTTTGGAGCAGTCACTGAATAAAGCTACTATAAATATTTACATGCAGGTTTCTTGTGTGGACACGAGTTCTTAGAACATTCAATAAATGCCTAGGAGTGCATTCACAGATAAGACTCAGTTTAGCTTTGTGTGAACTGTTGATTTTCTTCCAATGTGTCTGTACCATTTTGTATTCTAAGCAGAAATAGGGTGCCTGTGTCTTCATATTCTCACTGTTTGATATTACCCATTTGTTTGTATTTCACCCATTTGTGTGTATGTATGTGTGTGTGTGTTTATTACCCTAAAATATATAACTCAGAATCCACTAAGTCTCTATTTTTAACCACAATAACCAAATCCATACTCTCTGTTGGTTTACATCAAGGTGAGAAAGACTATTTTTTTATAAGCCTAAGCAAATTTGTTTAAAGACACATTTGACACCTTTCCCCCCTCCAACTAGCAAGCACTGTACAACCATTTGTCATTTAAAGTAGTTCTTCTGGTCAGTCTTCCCAGGAAAAATGAAAATAGGACATCATAGCAGATCCTTGAGAATATTTTCAGCAAACATTATCCTTATAAATGACATAGTCACATAATAGTAACAGTGATCTGAAGGAAAAACATTCAGGTTACAGGTGACCCCCTTAAGTAGCTAAGTGACTTCCTATGTACAAGCACTGAGGGCGTGGATTAGGGTTTTAGCCAGTTGCAATCTGTGTTGCTATCAAACCAGTGTCACAGTCACTTTCTTTACCTTGTTTGTATATTGTCCTTTGAAATTAAAGCATTAGTACCAATACATTTGTCAAGAAAGGTTCAAATTTTTACAAGGGACAGTATGGTCAGGATTTGTGTATTTTGTGAATCTGAGAGATTTGTGCTTGCTGCGACTTGGTAGGAGAACAAAGGAAAGATATTACATTTCCTGCATAATTAACAGTGCTGGCTCCAGTACTTTGATCACCACCTCTTTGACTCTGAGGATTATCCTGAGAAGTCACAGTTAAGTTCATGGAAAAGATTGCTCCCCGTGGTTGAGGCATATTGTTTAAATAAGTGTACTTCTGCCATTCGGATTTGCGTAGATGTTTGTGCACCCAGACCAGCGCTCAGGAAGGAGGTTGCCTAGATTAGGTGGAATTTACATAAACATTACATCTGCTCGTTGCTTTCGCGGGAGACCACGTAAGCTGAATCATTTAGCCCGAGTGCCACTGGAATTCTTTTGCCCTCCTTTTGTTGGTGAGTGTTAATTTTGCCTGATGAATTAGTCTGAAAGAAATGTTTGAATTTGCCCATTAATGTTGTTTTGATATAGACCCTTTTATCAGGACGGGCTTGAAGGCTGAGGAAGCAGCCAATTAATTACTCTCATCCCTCCTCCAGTTCTGTGTGAAATACAAAACAAACAGGCAAGAGGAAAGAGACAATTATCTGAGCTGATGTGCAGGTTTGGTGGGCTCAATAGACTGTAATTATGCCAAGCTTTATTACTGTTTGACGTGGCTTGCTAGAAAGATTCTGTTCTGTTCGGAAGATGGATTGTCCTTTTAATGTATATGGGGGGATGGGGGGGTGTGAGGTCTGTTGAAATCCATCCAGCGTGCTCTGCTCCCCAACCGCCATTTCTAAAGCACCCTCTCCTCCTGGCAAAGTCCCAAGGGAAGACGTTTCCATAGTAACCCCAACAGAGGCAATCAGCTGTTGTCTGGCACCGCCTGAGTGGTGCGTGCTAGCCTTCTCCCTTCGCGATCCTCCTTCAAGCCTTTAAAACACTATTTTTATTAGTCCTCTTTAATGGAAGTTTATAATCCCTTAATGTCACACTCTGAGTAGCACTTGGGTTTATTTATTTATTTAGGTAATAAATCTACCTTCCTAATTAATTCTCAGCAGGTCCTGGGAGCTCTGTTATTTTGAACATCTTGTGCAAATGTTTGTATTTCTGCCAGTTGTAACAAAGAAGCTGCCTAGCAAAATTAGATATTCAGAATCCTCTGTCTATACTGGAAATAAATCTGGGAAAAATATAAATGGTAAGGTTTCAGATGAATTTTTCAGGATTTTTTTTCTTACTGTCATGCTAATGTTGAAGCAGTCTTGCTCTTATGTTTAAGCATTCAATGATTCTATTGCTGAATTCAGTGGCCATAGGTATTTTAAAAACTTCTTCGAAACATGGTATATGAGACATGTTCTCTCTTAACTTTATTAATCAGAGAGGGATAGGGGTGGGGAGGGGGAAGAGGCACACATGCAGAGCTTCCCTGCCGATTGTTTTCCTGGCATGTGCACAAGTAAACGCCTTTTGTTACACTGCTTAGGCATCACGACTTACGCAAAACATCACTAAGCAAATCAAGTGGTAGTCTCTTTCAGACACCAGGAAGAGTCCGTCTTCATCAATACTAGACCTGGAAAGTCTATTTCAAATTTCAAAGATGTCTCCACACAGTACCTGAAAACAAAAATCATCCTGGCAGGATTCCTGTAAGAGCCATCTTGCTAAAGAAATGCAGTGCCTTGTAAGAGCTAAAGTATGGTAAGGAAGTAAGCATACCACCACTTATTTTTCTAGAGATCAGATCACTAGAAGCCAGATCCTTTCCAAACAAAGCCCTAAATAGAGACATATATACAAACAGATTTCTGCATTTGCAAAACAGACGTCACCATGCAGAGGCAATTACAGGCTTCCTTTATACACTGTCTTATCAGGCCCTGGAGGTGTTGCTCAGTTGTAAAGCACTTGCCTGGCATTTGTAAAGCCCTAGGTTCGATCCTCAGCACCATAAAAAGAAATGAGCAACTTCCTGTCAGAGCTTTCCTCCATGCATTAACAAAGCAGCTTCTCTGTGGCATGGCATGCCACGCCACACTGACAGTGTGAGAGTGCTCCATACAATCTGCCCGTGACATCAGCTAGAGCCACACAATGCCTGGGGCACATGCCCAGCAGCCCTTAGGTCCAGTCACTATAATGTCTTGCTTTCAGGAAGAAAGGGGCTCTCAGAAAGGTGAGGCAGCTCAGCCACGACCTCCAAACTCCCAAACAACGGAGCTGGGCTTCACGCCCACATCTGTTCAGCCTAGCACCCAACCTCTGTTCCCATTGCCTCCCATTTATGAAGAACACTTAAAACTAAAATCTCTTTGGAAGGGTACTAGGAATCAAAGCCAGAGTCTTGCACATAACTAAGCTATAGCCCCAGCCATAATATTTTATTTTCAAAAGCAAAAAAAAAAAAAAAAGAACGAAACTAGTATCCCTCAAATAGCTGATGTGTTTAGTAGCTTAGCTCTGCTATGTCTCCATCTTTACAAGCCTATGCAAGAAGCACCTTTCATAAGAAAAGATACCAATTAAAAAAACAAGTGGTCATTGGTGTGGGGTATCAGGACAGTGTTTCTGACCTCAAACCCCAAGTTAACTACAAAATTAGGCTTCTTCTTGCTGTGCCCTATGTCGCCCTCTAATCTTGCTCACTTATATAAATCTTGCATGCATTATTAATGGTTGCTTTCCAAAATATTTCATGTTAGCCTGTGGAGTACAAGTTACTGATGAGACCTCTGAAAACTGGAGAATCAAGACCTAGCTTGTTCATCAGCCCTCTTCCGCATACCAGTGGGCCCAAGAGATGGTCCATTAGTATAAAAAGAGAAAAAGAAAACAATCGCTCCATTTCTATTAGGAGGAAAATAACAACATCTTTAGAGACAGCTGCCACATCATTCTTGAGATCACACAATCCGTCTTTCTACAGACAAACCCCACAAGAAAGGATGCTATGCCAGAAGACAGTCCTTTCGATGCTAACCTGGTACTTACAGATTTTAATTTGGCTATTTCAGTTCTAACTTGGGGCTCTTAGGACCCTTAGTTATACACTCGAGTAGCCTGTGAGGTTTGAAGGTTTTGTGTTAGGACTTTCGTTTTGTTTTTGTTGGGGATTGAACCCTGGGCCTCAGGCATACTGAGATCTCTGTCGTGGGAAGCTACATCCCAAGCTTCTCATAGAGGTTTTAAAAATCCTGGTACCCAGGCCATACTGGATGCTGGTGAGAGCAGATATCTCAGGTAGGCATAGGGGGAGAGAGGTTCTCTGTATCTTGCTTTGTTCATATGTGCCCTCTGACCTCAGACACCCAGAACTGTGAGAAGAAGTTCCTCTTGTTTATAAAATACACAATTTGCGTATTTTTTTTCATAGCAGCCCAAATAGGTTAGGAAAGAAGAGGGGTGCCAGTGGTTATGGTTGAAACAAGATTTTGTTTTCTAGATCAGGCTGGCCTTGAAATCACTATGTACCCCCAAGCTACCTTCAAATTTGGAACCTTCCTAACTCAGCCTCCCATGTACTGGGATTCCTGGCATGAACTACTACATGATCTATGGTCAGTGTCAAAAATTTAATCTCCTTGAAGTTAAGGTTAGTCTTGTGAAAAGATTTTCCTTAAATAAGAATAACATAAGCTAGGCATTGTGGTATACGACTGTAACCCTAGCCCTCTGGGAGCTCAAGTAGGGGCGTCAATAGTTCAAGGCCAGCCTGGTTCACACAGAAGCACACTCTCAGCAAATAAATAAATAAATAAATGGCCCCATCCCTTATAATAACAATACATACATCATCTCACCTGGCTCCTACCCTTCCCTAGTCTTGGACCAGCCTCTGCTGGTCGTGAACTCTGGCCCTAAGTAGGCACCTGGTAAATGAGTTTCTCCGTTATTGGTTGGATCCAGAGCAAACTTTGTTTGCACAAAACTGTTACAGTTAAGTTTAACTGCATTTCAGAAAGAGCGTCATGGATGAGTGAATACCCAGCAGGGGCAGCATGACTGACCAGCATCTTCCCCCACATTGCTAAATCCCTCATTAGACTTTGGTAGAGAGAGCAGCCACTTTCCTGCTTCAGAAGCCACCTCCAGCATCTGCCTTTGTGCTCCTGCTCTTCCAATGTCCTTGACGTTTCAGATCCTGGCTTTTCACAAAGCTGGAGGACTTATGAAAACGTTCTGTTTGTATTTGAAGAGCGTTTCAGTACATGGGATAAATGTACATCCAGTGGGGCGTGGGAACGCGGCTAGTAGGGCATGTGGGAGTATACAGGTCATGGTCAAATAACAACCCCCTTAGGTCCATGTAAGCATATCTGAAATAGCAGGTCTGAGGTCCGCAAGCACAGTTCTCTCATCACTGGGGTTAAGGCACTCAGCAACCATAAACCGCTCTCAGGCCCCTTGTAAACTGACAGTCCTAAAGAAGTCAGAGGAAAAGGAGGAAGCCAGTATTCAGCGCCTTGCTGTGGGCTTTCTGCTCTTCCTGTTTATTGTCATTGAGTATCCTCTCAAACAACCTCCTGTATTCCCTTCGAGGCATACTCCAAAGGATGCATCCGCCTCCATGCTAGCCCTCTCTGTGCCTTTCCTGTTACTTACTCTTCACTGCCAGCTGACACATCACATGGTTGTCTAAAGCCTGCCTCCTCCGGCTCCCCACTGAAGCACCGACTTTAACCCCAGAGCACTTCTTTCCAAACAGGAAGTCTTCAATAAGTGACTGCTGTCAAACTGGATAGGTTAAAAGTAGAGACAGGAAAAGCGGTTCAGAGGCCGCTGCTGGGGCATGTTGAGAAGTTACAAAAGCCTGAACTCAGACAAGGACAGGAAAGGGAAGCGGGTAGTGGCTCAAGAGCCACTCAAGGGGCTATCAAGACGGCTTAGTTATCAAGAGCACCTGCTACTCTTGCAGAGACTCTAAGTTTGGTTACCTGCACATTTTTGGTGGCTCCAACTTCAGGGGAGTGTAAGCTCTCCTCTGACCTATACAGGCAGCCGAGCACATGTGGCAGATACACATAGAAAGAGGGGGAGATAAATGAAAACAAATTTTAAAATGAAGAAAAGCTACTTCAAGTGCAGAGACAACAGGCAGTGGGGATTGAGACAAGAGAGTCGCATGTCAGAAGCTTCTTTCAGGACGCCTGGGTAGATAGCAGTCCTGGTTCCTCACCAAGATGGAAAGGGTAGGAAAAGAAGCAGAGGTCCAAGCAGGAACATGCCTTAAATAGGCTGCATTTGCGGTGTCCAGAGAGCCATCTGGGGTGGAGTCGCTCTGTGGTCCCCGTTGCTATAACGAGACACCACAGCTGAGCGGCTAAGCCACAGGAAGGTATTTCCTGCAGCCCTAGAGGCCAGGAAGGGCTGGCTGTCCAAGGACTGTCCGAGAAAGGGTAGAAATAGCTCTGCAGGTGAGGAAGGGTTTCAGAGGTCCATAGGTATGCGCCAGCTCTTGTGTGTTTCCTATGATGGGCATAGGCATTTATTTCCTTTTTTTCCCCCTCCTTTTTAAATGTTACTCATTTGTGCGTATGAAGGTTTTGCCTGCATGTTTGCCTCTGTGCCACATGCATGCCTAGTGTCTGAGCAGGTCAGAAGAGAGCACTGGATCCACTGGGACTGGAGTTACAGATGGTTGTAAGCCCGTGTGGGTGCTGGGAACTGAGCCTGGATCCCGGGGAAGAGCAGCCAGAGCTCGTAATCACTGAGTCATCTCTGCAGCTCCATTTCCTTTTTTTTTTAGTTTTTTTTTTGTGTGTGTGTGTGTGTGTGTGTGTGTGTGTGTCTTTGTATTTATGGGTGTTTTGCCTGCATGTATGTCTCTGTACCGTGTGTGTGCCTAGCGCCCATGGAGGCCTGAAGAGTTACAGTTGCCAGCACCATGTGGGTACTGGGCATCAAACCTGGGTCACCTGGAGGGGCAACCAATGCTCTGAACAGCTTAGCCACCTTTCCAGACCTCTTTTCCAAGTTCTGTCTGTTGTCTGTCTGTCTGTCTGCTTCTTTTTTTGTTTGTTTGTTTTGTTTTGTTGTATGAGACAGGGTCTCTCTGTGTAGCCTTGACTGTCCTGGACTCACTTGGTAGACCAGGCTGGCCTGGAACTCACAGCGATCCGCCACCACCACCTGGCTTTGTCTGTCTGTTCCTCGAGACAGGTTTTCTGTGTATTTGTGTCCGTCTTGGAACTCGTTCTGTAGACCAGGCTGGCCTTGACTCAGAGATCTGCATGCCTCTGCCTCCTGGGTGCTGGGCGGTACACCACCACCACCCAGCCCTTCTCCAAGTTCTTAAATGAGTGGTTCTTAGCCTTCCTAATGCTTCAGCCCTTTAATACAGTCCCTAATGTTGTGGTGACCCCCATCCATAAAATTATTATGTTGCTACTTTATAACTGTAATTTTGCTACTGTTATGAATTTTAAATACCTGATATGCACGATATCTGATAGGCAACCCCAAGAGGGTCTCGTCTCACAGGTTGAGAACCGCTGTCCTAAAGCATTGCATGAGCCACTGCTTTGGGTGGTGCAGAGCAACAGGTTGTAAGAGGCATGTTCTGAGCTGAAATAGGAAGAGGTGGGGAAGCCGTTTCAGGGACTCTTGGAATTGTCTCTGTGGCCGTGCCAGCACCAGAAGTGGAGAGAAGAGATAAGGCACAAGAGGTTGGTGAGCCAATCTTCACTCAGATTAACAGTTTAAAAAAATATTTTCTCCATGAAGTAATTTCAACAATTTTGTTATCCTTCCTATGAGACAGTATTCAGTATTAATATTACGTATTAAGCCCCCACTGTCAAGTGAAAGGGCAGAGAACACAGCATGTGTGCATGTATGTGCACAGGCATGCATATGTGTTGATGTGCTATTTGTTGCCGCCTGTATGTCCTGGACTAGATTCCCCTCCTCTGCTGTAGAGTGTAAAGTGCTTCTCAGAATCCCCACCAAAGTGTGGTTGATGGAGGCCAAGTACAATCCCACAGCACAATGGCCAAAATGATGAGAATACAGCCGAAGTCACTCACCAAACCTGAGACACTGGGAAGCTAATGTGAATAGATTCAACTTGTTGGCAAAGGTAGGAGAAGAATAGCGTACCTAAAATGATGAGTGCGTAATCCTTTTGCATTAGGAGGGTCATTAATTGGTAAGATAAAGAATTTCAATTAAGAGACCAATAAGGAGAGCTACTTAATTAAGTTGGTATTTTAAGAGAGAGAAAAAAATAAATTTAAAATAGATTTTTTAAAACTAGATTCAATTAGTAAAACAATTATCTTTGTAAAATAATAATTTGACTATCTAAGACCCAATTATTTAGTAGCTTTGCCTAAATCAATGGTTTTATACAATTAGAATCACTTGGGAAGCTTCCCAAATGAAATAAATCGGAATATCCCCAATGCTCCTATAGTGCAGCCACAGTTGGGATCCGCTGGCCCAAATGAGCCACAGTCAGAATACAAGTTTGAATAGTCAAAATAGGTAGATGTGACGGGGCTTAAGCGCTTAGCTTTGCATGCTTGTTCTAAAGACACGCCCTCTCGGGCCACTTGTCTTGCTTCATGTACCCTTGTGGTGAATTTGATTATAGAGTTCCCAAACCCACAGCAATAAATCTGAGGCAGTAATTAAAAGAGAGCCCATCTGCCCCAGGCAGGCGTGTTGATGGCTGCAGCGTGTGAAAGCTGCAAGTGCGGGGGCATTCAGGAGATAGAGTTGACTTCCACTAGATGGCCTGGCCTTTAAAATCTGATTGAAGTGCTTTCTGGAACTATTTCCCCAGAGAAGCCTCTCTGAGATTAAAAACCCAGTGTTTCAGGGAACTGTTTCACTGAATTCCAAGTTACAAGATAAGCTCCAGTCCCCAACATGCCAGGCGTTCCAGAACAGAAGCTGCCAGTGTCCTCTGTGAATGTCTCAGCAAAAAGAAGACAATCGCCCCTGAGCCACTGGATTCGAACTACCTTCCTAGTAGGGAACTTGACACTAGGCCAAACACTGAAATGTGTTTGCTCAGTGTAGTTCCTATAAATAAGGCCCTTCCCTCATGAGGAAAAGGGATCCAAGGCCTGACAGAGGAGGCAGCGACGGGCCGGCTCACCCTGTGCCGTTCTCTAGATGAGTTTACATTTCATTTTCTGAAGAGTACAGTTCATTTGCAATGAGAATGATATATAGAGACTATAAACATTCTTCTTGATGATGCCTTGATCTCTGTCAGGATGGATGGAGTATTTGGAAGAATCAAAATTGGACGAGATGTTATTTATTCAGTGTAGTGGGATGGAAACTTACGGAAAGGTTCTTTGGAGGGCTTACATCAAGGTCTTACAATCAAAGGTTGAAAGGCCTTGTCAGACAGTGATGTAAACTTACCCTCTAATCAGCTGATTATAATTATTTTCATTGACCTGAATAATAATGATCAGAACTACTAGGCTCATAGCCAGAACTAGTGTATAAAATCAGTTCTGCTGGTTTTGAGACTATAGTTTTTCATTGCCCAAGGCCCATATTTTGTATAATAGGTTTTTTTTTTCACCATTAAAATGCCAGGTGGTTCATATATTAGTATGGTATTTGGAGTACGTTGCCCAGGAGTATGGTCCCTGGGACTCCAGCATCCCTGAAGATGCATTTGTTTTAAAACACACTAATTAATCCTCACCACTATAATGCTGAATTCTTAAGAGAGCAAAATAATTACTTGGTTCTACTTAATTCAGGTAGAAAACATTTCCAAAATAGAGACTTCTTCTTTTTTTTTTTTTTTCTAACAATCACATTTAAAAAACAATTTGTCAAGAGGATACTTGTTTATAAGGGAATTGAGTCTTAGGTACAAACTATACATTCTTCCCACAATATATTTATAAAATGAGTATGTCTTTATTGGTGCTAGAGTGTTGCTCTCAAAGATGGAATATGTACTTAACATGACAAGATCCTGGGTTCAATTCTGTACACACAGACACACACACACACACACACACACACACACACACACACATACACACACACACACCAGGAAAAAAAAAAGGTTCCATTTGTCTTAGTTAGGATTTTATTGCTGTGAAGAGACACCATGATCATAACAACTCTTATATTAGGGCTGGCTTACAGCTTCAGAGGCTTAGTCCTTTATTGTTATGGCGGGAGGCATGGTAGTGTTCAAGCAGGCAGGATTCTGGAGAATTGTACATCTTGATCCACAGGCAGCACAGGAAGAGACTGTGTGCCACACTCAGTGTATGTAGCTTCAGCATAGGAGACCTCGAAACCTGGCCTCCACAGTGACACACTACCTCAGATAAAGCCAGACCTACTCCAACAAGGCTACACTTTCTAATGGTGCCACATCCTATGGCCAAGCCATCAAACATGTGAATCTATGCGGGCCCTACCTATTCAAACCATCACACGTGTTTTGGTCACAATTGCTAAATAATAAACTATTCCCAGGCTGGTGAAATGGCTCATCAGGTAAAGGTGCCATCTGCCAAAACTGACAGCCTGAGTTCAATCCTCAGAACCCACATGGCAGAAGATTGTCATCTGACCTGCACATAGATAGACAATGATAGGGACACAAACACACGAGAGAGAGAGAGAGAGAGAGAGAGAGAGAGAGAGAGAGAGAGACAGAGAGAGAGAGAGAGAGAGAGAGAGAGAGAGAGAGAGAGAGAGAGAGAGAGAGAGAATGAATTAAAATGCAATACATTTCAGCACTCAGGAGGCAGAGGCAAGTTGGTCTCTTTGAGCCCAAGGCCTGCCTGGTTTACATAGTGAGTTCCAGATCAACTGAGGCTATGTAATGAGATTGTCTTTACATTTTTTCCAACAACCCAGACTTAGAAACAAGACATTTTATGGTCCTCAGTTCTTGGGTCAGGATCTAAAAGGCAAAGCAGATGGTGTGTCTCTGTTCCTCAGGGCCTGGGGTCTCAGCCACATTGAGGCCTGGAGTAGCTCAGGGGCTAGGCACTCAGGCCATCGGGGCAGTCACTTATTCCAGTGGTCAACAACACTTGCTGGGAAGGCGTGAAGATGGCAGCTGGAACACCATCCAGAGCCTCCGAAGATACTTAGCTTCTGTAGAGGTCTGTAGGCTTCTTTTTTCTTTCTTTTTAAACTCACAATCCTTCTGCCTTAAGCCTCCCGACTTCTTTTCTACAACCCAGTGCTGCCACTCCTGGCAGTGGGCTTCAAATGAGGCACTCAGGGAACTGCATTATCTACGAACTGCTACTAAAAGTCCCTCAGATCTTACACCCATCAAAGTGGCTAAGATCAAAAACTCAAGTGACAGCACATGCTGGCGAGGATGTGGAGAAAGGGGAACACTCCTCCATTGCTGGTGGGAGTGCAAACTTGTATAGACACTTTGGAAATAAATCTGGTGCTGTCTCAGAAAACTGGGAATGGGACTACCTCAAGACCCAGCTATTCCACCCCTTGGAATATACCCAAAAGATGATCCACCCACAACAAGGACATTTGTTCAACCATGTTCATAGCAGCCTTATTTGTAATAGCCAGAATCTGTAACCAATCTAGATGTCCCTCAGTCAAAGAATGGATAAAGAAACTGTAGTACATTTATACTATGGAATACTTGAAATTTGCAGGCAAATGGATGGAACTAGACATGATTGTCCTGAGTGAGTTAACCCAAACCCAGAAAGATACACATGGTATATACTCACTTATAATTGGGCACTAACCCAAAAGGGATGTCTCCTGAAAGTCTTCATTTAGCAGGGGATTGGGATAGATGCTGGGACTTTCTATTGGGGCTCCAGGTGAGAGAGGTATGGGAGAACAGGGAAATAGAAGGATCCAGAGGATCCTAGAACCCTACAAGAAGACCATCAAGGCTGATGGATCTGGACCCAGGGGGGATCTGCTCAAACTACTGTACCAACCAAGGACAATGTATGCAGTAAACCTAGACCCCCTGTTCAGATCTAGCCATTGGACAGCTCATTCTCCACAGTTGTGTGGAGAGTGGGGACTGCCTCTGACATGAACTCTGGTGCCCCCTATTTGACGACTTTCCCTTGGTGGAGAAGCCTGGTGGCATTCAGAGGAAGAGTAAGCAGGCTACCAGGATGAGACCTGACAGGCTGTGATCATATGGTGGGGGAGGAAGTCCCCTTCTATCACAGACCTAGGGGAGAGGAATAGGGTGAAAGAGAGAGGGAGGGGGGAATGGAAAAATACAAGTGTGGTGATAACAATTGAAATGTAATCTAAAATCATTTAAATAGAAAAGAAATTAAATTAAATTTTTAAAAAGTATAAAGTCACCTGGCTTCACTTTAGCGCATTTTTCACCATAGCAATCATACAAAAGGAAGAGTAATTCAGTGGGAGGGTGGTAAAGAGTGTGTGATCATGTTTGAAATCCTCTACAAGCTGCCCCCTGCTTTTAAAAAAAAAAATTATTCAGATTACTGTTTAGAATGTTGCCTAGTGGTGGTGGCAGTGGCAGCTCACGCCTTTAATCCCAGCCCTCAGGAGGCAGGTGCAGGTGGAGTTCTGATTTTGAGGCTAGCCTGATCTAAAGAGTGAGCAGGGAGGAAGGACACCAGGCTACCAAGAAGAGACTTGATACTCTATGAGCATATACAGGGGGAAGAGGTCCCCCTCAGTCACAGACATAGGGGAAGGAAGTAAGGGGGAAATGGGAAGGAGGGAGAAATGGGAGGATACAAGGGATGGGATAACAATTTAGATGTAATATGAATAAATTAATAAAATATATTATAAAAAAAAAGAGCGAGTAGGACAGCCAGAGCTACACAGAGAAACTCTGTCTCAAAAGAAAAAAAAATTTTTTTAAAGTCTTTCTCTGGTTGAATGCCCAGCACTCAGTTAAAGAGCATAAGTGACACCGCACTCATCTAGTATGTGTATGGCTCAACACCCAGATCCAAATGGGAATGAAAATGTGAGAGAGTGTGCGTATGTGTGTAAATAAATTTAAAATGTGTTCTTTCCCTCCCAAGATTCCCCCAAAGTTTTGTCCCCTGATAGTATAAAGTTTCAAGATCAAAAAACAAGATCTTAATCATTTAATTCAGTCCAGGTTCAGCTCCCTAAGTAGCATTCCTTCCGTATTTAGATCGGTGAACTAAACAGAAGTTGTCCCATGGACTGGGATGGTTGCCCTCCATGGATGCCCGTTCAAAAGAGAGTAGATGGAAGGCTCGTTGTCACTGGCCGTTTGTGTTTGCCGCTTGCCTTCATAACCTACCACTTCCCCACAGAAAGCAGGGGTCGGAGCATCTGTGTTGTGTGACATCTGTCCCTTTAGTGCACTCTGAAATCTATGTCCACCCTGTGAATCATGACGGAGCCACTGTTCTCCATACATGCTCTACTCTGTTAGAGGGGACACAGCCAGAGTTCTGCAAAACTCTGCGCCGCCCACCCTGTTTGAACTTCTTGTGCTGCTGTGAGCAAGATCCTCAAGACTCTTGGGACGCTGGCGTCAATGGAGAGAATTCACAAGGCATGCCCTAAAAATCTTTACACTGCCTTTCATGTCTGGAAAACTCTTTGAAGCAATGCTTTAGATGTTTCTGAGGTTGTGACAATGGATCTTACGATCCTGCGCTGGATTTGATCCATTGCCCTGAAACCATTTCTTAATTTAGGAATCATTTGCCATCTGGAGAAGCTTAGAATAAGGAACAGTTGTATTTTGAAGCCCAGCAGTTGCGGGCTTCTTTATATTTCCTCTATATTCTACATGAAAGATGAACAGTTCTTTATTAGGATCTTCTCTTTCCTCTTGAATTTTTTTCATAGCAGGAAGGCAGACTGTATTTCCTTTACTGTGTCTAGAAACCTCCTTATCTGGATCATCACACTTGCAAGGTGCACTTTCCCTCCCTCCCTCCCTCCCTCACTGACACCAGTGTTGTCACATTATTGCCCCTTCATGACCTGAGCGCCTTTTGTTCTGGTCTGAGGCCTTGTCTTCCTTCCCTTGCTTGCAGCTTTCCCTTCACACCTCTTAGCATCTCATCGGAGTCCCGAGTCCCTCTGGAGGCTCCTCTTCCACCTCCTACCCACTTCCCAAGCCTACGCCAGCCAACCGTGTGAGGGCTCTTATAGTGGCATCCCCGCTTCTCTCCATATTTTTATTCCGGTGATTGTTGCTAGGCAACAAAGCATCCCAGACCCAGGAGAAATAAATAATTAAATCACTGCCTTATCACACTCACAGATTCTCCGGGCTGAGTCTGGAAAGGGTCAGGAGGCCAGTTCACCTCTGCTGCACAGCGCCTTGGGCTTCAGCTGGGAAATGCTAAGGCTGTTTCTTGGCAACTTCTGTGCGCTGAGACCCATTTACCTCCTGCTAGATCCACGTGGGAGCCGAATCCCTGTTATGGCTATCTAAGAGGATGGAAACTTAATCAGAGCATGTGGCTGGAGGCAGGGCCGTCGGGAGGTGGTTATGACCAGACAAGGTCCTCAGAGTAGAGCCCTTGTTGAAGGCTGGTGGCTATATTGGAAGAGAGACCTAAGGACTCACATACAATAAGAAATATCCTGCCCTGTGTCTGGATTCTGTTAGCGAGAAGGATGTCTCCAAATATGTCCCCTCAACCATAGACCAGAGCTGTGTGCCAGAGTAAATTGTTTCAACATTGCTTGCCTTGCCTGTAATACTGTGATATCATGCTATTATAATAGAAACAGATTAAGATAAACAACGGAGTGTGAAAACGCTGAAGGCCTCATGTTTGCCTGGCCCAGAGTTGGGATTGTTCGAAGTAATACTCCTGACCCAGGATGTCTGCACACTTGTAAGACTTGGCTTCCTCACATATGGTCACCTGAGGACAGTTGGCTTGCTTATATAGGGGCTTATATAGGGCTTATATAGAGGCACAGATATTTAGTCATTGTAAGCAATGGCTGCTTATAACGGGATAAACTCTTCAGTTATCCTGAACAGTATAGTATGTCCATGACAAAACAGCACCAGTAAGATTTGGAATTAAATCTTATTGAGACAAGGCAGGAACAAGAGGAATGGAGAGAGAAAGAGAGAGAGAGAGAGAGAGAGAGAGGAATCCTGTAAAGAGCCAGCCCAACTGTCTTCCAAATGTTGGAAGGGAAAAGAGAATGAACAAAGTGTTTTCCATTGAGAAGTAGCCAAATCAATTTGTTAATTGAGATTAAAAGAGCATAATTATTATAGCCCTGCAAGTCAAACTGAAGAAATGAAGTAGAGAATAGTAAACTCAAAGAGCCAGTATATATTTCAGAATACAAGCAGACTCTGGGGAGATTTGATGACCACTTCAAGTTCATCGACACCTACGTCTCTCTGAAGGGCAGAAATCCCCAAGTTACTTTGGTCCTCCGAGCTGTGTGTTGAGAGGGCTGTAGCCAGATGAGCAAAGAGCTCCTCCCGATGAGAAGACCTCAGAGTAAGTCTAGGACAGTCACTTCCCAGCCGCAGCCGCAAAGGCAGTCAAGACACAGTGGTCTCCTCCCAGGACGGTCTCAGTGGTCCCTGTGGAGCGAACTGCTCTTCCGTCTGCAGACCCTGAGCCCTTGCCTGTGACTCACATGCTTCCGAAACCTGCAGCTTCTTGGAGCTTGTTTTTGAGACTCTGCATTTTGCAGCTGTTATTTTCGGAACCCACAGTTTTGTCTGACATGTGCTTGGGGATGCAATCAGGTGGAGGTGTAAAGACACAGGAGGGAAAGGGGGATGTGAAAGAAAACAGACAAGCACAGTGACAGTTACAGTGGCCCTCAGCCACAGTACTATCTGCCACAGCAACCAACACAGCTTAAATTTCAAACTGCCTTTCAGGCGCTTTTGCTAGTTGTAAGTGTTTGAACCAAGGGCCTCAAGCATGCAAGGCACGTGTACTACATGGCACCCCCAGCCCAAAGGAAACAGTGAGGGAAAAAAAAAACTACATTCTGTTACCATAAGAATTTAAATAGCCCCTTTAAGAACACCAGCATAATCACCTTTAAAAATTAGAATTTGTGAGCCTAGCATGGTGGCACAGACCTTTAATCCCAATACTTGGGAGGTAGAGGCAGGTAAATCCCTGTGAGTTCAGGGCCAACCTTGTCTACAAAGTGAGTCTAAGACAGCCAAGGGTACACAGAGAAACCTTGTCTTAAAAAAAAAAAAAAGAATAGAATTTGTTGTAGATTAATGCAGCGCTCAGAACTCATCCAAGATGTTTCCTTGTGCAGGAGACAGTAGTTAGCCAGGTGCTCACAGCTGACCAAAATGCACAGAATAAGCGTGAGTGAAGGCTCAGCCACAGATGAGAATCTACATCACCCCCGTCAAGGCTCAGACGCTATTAGAGAAGAGGAAGCAGGAAGGTGGTAGAGTCAGAGGTCATGGAGGGCCGGAACAGAGCAGTGTGTCCTAGCTCTGACAGGACGACTAGACCTGTGGACTGGATCAGCTGTGGTTACCAGGATAGGACCTGCATCCAGTCAGCCTAGCCAGAATTGCAGCAGGAAGGACAGAGAGACTACCAGCCCTACCCTAACTGGAGTGATTTGCAGATTCTGGTGGCTTCTAGGGGAAGGAGAGACAGTGTGTCACCTGGTGTAGTGACCATATCCAGTGGATGCGCCCACACCCACAAGTATATGGTCAGCACAAATTGGACTCAGTGGGTTATTTTTAAAGAGAGAGAGGGGACATAAAGTGGAGAAGGGGGAGAGAGGTGGGAAAAGGAATAAGAATAATTACGATTAAAACACATTTTACAAAATTCTCAAAGAACTAATACAAATATTTTTAAATTAGTTTATTTATATATGTGTTTATTTTTCTGTACTAAGGACTGGACATATGGCCTTATATATGCTAAGCAAGCGCTCTTCCACCAAACTACATCCCCAGGCTTTTATTTACTTTAATTTTGAGACAGGGTTCTATCAGGCCCTTCTGAAGATTAATGATTTTTTTTTTTTAATTCTCAGTCTAGCAGTATATACCCATGTAAACAATGGAAAGGGAGGTGGTTCAGTATTTTGTGAATTTATTCTTACTACAGTGGATCCTTAGACGTAATAGTCTAAGTAATCATCTTTGTAGCCTGTAAGAGGTTTTAAAGCTGGGCACAGTGGCTGAGACATCTGTAATCCCAGTGCTTGGTACACTGAAGGAGGAGGGCTTCTGCACTACAGAGCGAGACTGTGTCAGCCCAGCCACCCATCCCCAGAAAATACTCAAGTCGCTTTAATGCAGATCTGGAACCGAGACTGAGAAATGAAAAAGAACAGCCAGGAGGAACACACTGGTGTGAAGGTATATTTCGCATCTTAACTTCGGTGTCAGAATCATCCATCTGTATACTTGAAAATCTATGACTTTTTTCCTAAATATTACATATAACACATGTGCAAATTATATTGTAATTTATACTTCAGTTTTAGCATATACCGATTGCACAAAATACGTTTTCTTCTGGTATTTTCATCCTTTGTGCCATGTGCTTTGACCATATTCACTTCCCACTCTCCTCTCCTGCCTGCTCTTCTCCCTCCCACTAATCCTCTTTCTCTTCCTGACTAGTCCCCCTGCTGTTTCCATATCATGTATATCTAGATGCCACATACGGGAGAAGTCTAGGGTTCTGTACACAAGAGAAAACATGCAGCCTTTGTCTTTTTGAGTCTGCCATGCTTAACATAATCATCTCCAGCCCTGATCACTTTTCCGCAAGAGACATCATGACATCCTTTTTCCTTTCTGCTGAGCAAAATTCCACCGAATATATATATATATATATATATATATATATATATATATATATATATATATATATATGCCGCTTTTAATGCATCTATCTGTTGATGGGAAGCTGGCCTATCAGCTTGGCTGTGGTGAACATGAGTGTGCAGGTATCTGTTGTGTTACGGTTCTTTCAGGCCTCTGCCTGGAGTGCTATGGCTGAATCATTTAGTCTCTCCAGCCAGCATGTGGGTGCTGCTCCTCTTCATTGCTGAGCCACCTCTCCTGTTGAACTGACACTTCAAGGTGTGTAGGAGTGGGAGTTACATTTTTTTTTTAATTCTCAGTTAATTATTTCTTTTACCTGCTATTTATAAAAATAAGTAAGATAGGGCTGGAGAGATGGCTCAGAGGTTAAGAGCACTGACTGCTCTTCCAGAAGTCCTGCGTTCAATTCCCAGCAACCACATGATGGCTCATAACCATCTATAAAGAGATCTGAGGCCCTCTTCTGGCGGGCAGGTGTACGTGTAGGCAGAATACTGTATACATAATAAATAAGTAAATCTTATAAAAAAAAATAAGTAAGATATAGATGGCATATGTCCACCAATTAAAACTTGCATTATGGACTAGAGAGATGGCTCAGAGGCTGAGTGCATCCTGCTCTTCCAGAGGACCCAGTTCTGTTCCCAGCACCCCCATAAAGCATCTCACAGCGCCCTGTAACTCCAGCTTCAGGAAATTCCCTTCTGACCTCCACAGGCACCTATGTGTATGTGTACATGCATGCGTGTGTACATCCACACCCACATACAAAATCCTTTTGGTTATATTGAAAGATCCAGGTGCACTTCTCCATGATGAGACAGATCTGAGGACTTTCAGACTCTAGTTCCAAGGAGAAAATTTGTTTTCTCCTCTGTCTACAGCATTTATTGCCAAAGATTACCAAGAAGTTAGAAAAGGCTATAACCAATAAGAATGATGAAAGAGTAATAAATGCAGGTGAGCCCTGGCCACTTGCTGCCGAAAGGGTTATTGTTTGTATACATAAGGTGTTTAAAAGTGCATATCCAGAATTTATGCTTGCCCTAAAGAACTAAAAGCCATCGAGTCTGACCTCAAGCAATGCCCTCTAATTAG
Organism: Acomys minous; assembly: GCF_964271855.1. Classification (NCBI taxonomy): domain Eukaryota; kingdom Metazoa; phylum Chordata; class Mammalia; order Rodentia; family Muridae; genus Acomys; species Acomys minous. The sequence continues at coordinate 73,564,664 of NC_140493.1, read as the reverse complement.
ACAAGCATAGATCATAAGATAGTAGGAAGGGGCTGGAGAGATGGCTCAAGAGGTTAAGAGCACTGGCTGCTCTTCCAGAGGTCCTGAGTTCAATTCCCAGCAACCACATGGTGGCTCGCAACCATCTATGATGAGATCTGGTGCCCTCTTCTGGCCTGCAAGTGTACATGTAATGTAGGCAAAACACTGTATACCTAAATAAATAAATCTTAAAAAAAAAAAAAAAAGATTGACAGGATTTTTTTTAAAAAAAGCAGGAAGATGTGGCCTCCTAATCAACTGAGCTTTACTAATGTCTGTCTAATGCAAGCCATCCTTTCACTTGTGAATTCAGCCTGCTGATTACTTTAGGCTTTCCCATCTGTACCTATGATATTTGCATTCTGATTGTCTCACAGGGGGGCGGGGCATTCACATAAGACAACGAGAGAAAGAGAATATGAAACATTTATGCTTCATCAAATCTTGCTACCAGAATTAAGTAATCAGGATGGCTTCCGCACTTCTCTGTGTAAGAGAGCATTCTAAGTTGTATAGGAATTGCCATCCAGGCCTGACAGTGCCTGTAATCCCAGCATTTGGAAGGCTCTGAGGCAGCAGCATCAACAAGAGTTCCATGCCACTGGCCAGAGAGTTGGCAGAAGAGGAGGCTGAGCCACAAGAAACCGAATGGTATCTGAGATCCCGTGGTTGAAGTGTACAGCACAGGCAGGTCTCCTTCAACCCGCAGCCCTTCCACTCACTGTGACACCTCCCAGAACAGAAGGAGACTTTCTCAGTGTTGTTTGTCCTTGTGTAGTGAAGCAAGCGAAGTGCTGCTGTCTGTCTTTCTCCCAGGACTTGACACACCCTGATGCCTAAGTATATACAGGGGGAAAAACTAATTCTTTCCCTGCAGCAGATGAAGCTGCTCTTCCACAGGGAAAGATGGGGAAGGCAGTGGGGGAGAGCTCTGGAAGGCTAGGGGGCTGCCAAGGAAGGACACTCTGAGAAGGGGTCCTCTGTGTCCGCACAAGTGAGGGTCACAGCAGCTTGCAGCCTCCAGCTGCTCTTCCCAGCCCCTGGAGCCCCTGGGAAGCACCGCACTGCTACTCTAATTCTCATCTTATTAGGCTCTAATCAAGCTTTCCTGTGAAGTGCTACATGAATTCAATTTTGGATTTCGCAAATAAAATAATCAAATGAGAGTGAAGCATCATAGGCATAAAATGTTTTTTCAGATGAAAATGATATTTTTAATTTAATCACATAAAAATCATCTGGATGCAGTGTATCTAAGTGGCAGAGGAATTGCTGTGTTGCCTTACCACTAGCCCCAGACAGCCATTTGTACAAAGGTCGGTGAATGATTTCCAATTATTTAATTGTTTTCCTTGCTCTCCATTAAACACTGACCTGACATTTGTTAAAAATGCACCACAGCCAGGGGATGGTGGAATGGCGCAGTGGGTAAAGGCACTGGCCACCAAGTTCCGTCCCTGAGCTGCTCATGGTGGAAGGAGAAAGCCAAAGCCCACCAGTTGTCCTCTGACCTCCACGCAAGAGCTCCGTGGCTTCTGGGTGCCCACACACACAGTAAATGAGCAAATAAAATCCACCCGAGAACTCTCCTCCTGCGGAAACACTGTACTAGGAGTACCGACTTACAGATCTTACGTTCATTTATGTGTGTTGTTTAGGGAAGCTTCATGTGACAGGGTTGAGGGTTCAGCTAAGTGGGAGGGCACTTGCTAGCATGCTCGGGGCTCTGAGCCGCATCCCCAGCACTTCAAGAAAAGAAAAAGAAAGAAAAGACAAGGAATTTAAACTGGGTATGATAGGAAAAAACATGAGTGTGAGTCAACTCATAGCCTGATTTCTAGTTTCTAGGTTAACATATCAGCTGAGCACCTTGAGCCCTGCTTTCCTGTGAAATGTGTGAGTCTCCTTGGCCTTCCAGATCTACAGCTGAAGCTGTAGTCTTCTCCTGTGCTTGGATAGTCTCCAGAACCCGGCTGTATAGACTCCCATGAGAGAGAGGTTTCTATCTCTGCTAGATCCAGCCCTGGTGCCAGCATGTGCACTGTCCTGCAGCTGCCTGTTCCCTGCTGGTTGCTTGCTCGCTGACGGCACCAGTGGCAGTCAGAAGGTGGCACAGCAGTATTGCCTGCAATGGGAGAACAAACACCCAAGATGAGAGATCACTCTGATGTCTGCTTTGTTGTTCAGAGTAGGATGCCTTGGGATGCAAATAGCCAGGGAGCCGTAATTTTTTATTTACATGTAATAAAATTGGCTTTCATATGTGGCGCTGGTTATACAGGTCTGTGAGCATTGTAGGAAGCACTGGCCCAGATCGGGACACAAAACTAGAAAACCCATAATTGGGATCATACACATGTAACCTTTGGAAACTCACTCAACATAACACTTTGATGTTTATGCTTGTCGAATAATCTGTATCATCAATTTGTACCTTCTCATTGCTGAGTATTGCTTATAGATGTCTCTTGCGTTGTTTATCCATTCACGAATTGATTGGCATTTGATTGCATTCATTTGGGGTCATTATAGAGCTACTGTAAGCAACAATGTATAATTTTCTTCAATGAGCTCAAAGGTGAAACAGTGGACACCTCCTAAGCTGACACTTCACCCCAACCATCTACAAGGTCTGACACTGTAACTTTTTATAAAATGGTTGGAAACTGGAAGAAACACACACACACACAAATTTGAGGTTTTCATTCATTTGTGTGTCTTTGTCTGTGTCTGTGTTCTGGTTTGTTTTCAGGCAAGTTCATGGTAATATCTCATTGTAATTTTTATTTGCATCTCCTAAATTGCCAAGAATGTTGAACACCTTTTTGTGTTTGCTTGCTATTTGGGTATTCCTTCTTTAGTGAAGTAACCCCCTATCGTTAGCTTTCTTCTAAAAGTCTTAGAGTAAGGACGGCCACTTGAATAAACATTTGTCTCTGTTGGAGTGTAGATGCCCACATATCTATCACAAGCTCTCTAAGTTGTCTTTTCTTTGCTGGGTCACCCTTCCACCTTTGTGGGTCATAGCTGTGAGGCTGTATTTCTGAGCATGCTTTTCTATTTCAAAACTTCTGTGGCTGTTCTAGCTCCCTCGCCTTTCCATGTATGCTTCACAGTATATGTGTGTATGTGGATATATATGTGTGGATATATATATATATATATCCAAAACATTTTATTTTGGATTATATCTGTAAATCAACTTCTAGAAAATTGGCATCTAACCAGTATTGAATTTTCTAGTCTCTAAATGTATTTTCTTTTCATTTGTTTAGGGTCTTTTTTCTTTCATCTGTATTGTAATTTGACTTTATCAGCATTTAATAGTTTTCAATGGATACGTCCTACACACACTTTGTTGGATTTCTAAATATTTTGGCTTTTAAAAAGTCATTGTAGGTAGGGCCAGCCATTTTGTTTGTTTGGTTTTGGCCTTGTTTAATTTTTGTTTCATTCTGTATTTTTCAAATATTTTATTGGATTCAGTTTGCTAATAGTTTTATATTCAAATTCAGGGAGGATATCAGTTTATTGTTTTTATGCTATTTATTTTCAGTATCAGAATAATGATTCTTAAAATGAATTAGATGTGTTTCCTATTTTCTATCAAAAATATGGAGAATTAATGGTATTTCTTTAGATATGTGGTGCAACTCACTAATGAAATCAGCTGGGCCTGGAATCTCTCTTTGGAAATATTTCTAATTAGAGATTCAATTTCTTCAGCAGATATAGATCATTCAGGCTATTTGGAGGAGAGGGAGGTTTAGTAGTTTGTGCCTTCAAGGAATTGTTGGGTTTAATTGCACGTAGAGTCCTTCAAATAATTCCCTTTTTATAGTTGTCTTTGTAGGCTGTGGTGCCCCTTGCAGTCGTAGTCCTTGTCATAATCTCTCTCTCTCTCTCTCTCTCTCTCTCTCTCTCTCTCTCTCTCTCTCTCTCTCTCTCTCTCTCTCTCTCGTTTTTGTTTTTTGGGTCTCCCCCCCCTCCCCCCGAGACAGGCTTTCTTTGTGTAATAGCCCTGGCTGTCCTGGACCTCTCTTTGAAGACCAGCATGGCCTCAAACTCACAGAGATCCTCCTGCCTCTGCCTCCTGGGATTAAAGAGTGCTGGAATTAAATGTGTGCGCCGCTGTGCCCAGCTCCATTTTTCTCTTAAACTAGAAGCGTGTCGATTTTATTCATTTTCTGAAACAATCATCTTTTTGTTTCCTTGATTTACAATCTCATTTATTTCTTACCTTTACCATTTTCCTTTGTCTCCTAATTCCATGGAACTTGGAAAAGGCAGAAGTCATCAGCACCATTGCTATAACCTGATTTCACCCATTCTTCCGAGAGATTCCCTAATGGTCCTCCATGTGTTGCCTCCTTGCAGTTGACTGGTCTAAGTGTCTCCAATGGGAAGGACCAGCTTGTGGTGTTCCACACAAAAGACAACAAAGACCTCATTGTCTGCCTCTTCAGCAAACAGCCGCCCCACGAGAGTCGAATTGGAGAACTTGTTGGAGTCCTGGTGAATCATTTCAAGAGGTAAAGCTTTATTTTTGTAGCTAAAATGTTTAATCATACTTATCACTGACCTTGGTTTGTGCCAACGTGAATATATGTAGTTTTCCTCCGCAAGGACAATTAAGGCATCCGTTTCCTGGAAGGTAAAATTAGCATCCAGCCTTATTTCAAGGCTAGGAATGGTCCTCTACTTCTTCTGTATCTAGCTTTGCCAACACTGAGAGATTCCCTCATGGTTATTTCATTGCTGCCAATCCAAATGTAATGTAATTCAACCCAAACAATAGTAGGAGTCACTTTATATTTCTATAGCCACTGCTTTGTATGCACCCCAAATGCAATCAGTTAGTGTGTCTGCCATGACTATAAACAAATTAGAAAGCAGATTTAAGATAGCATGTAGGTCCATAAAGGTTGAGGAAATTCCCGTGACGGGAAGAAACTATTACAGAAACAGTCATGACAGAAAACAGTATATTCTGAAAGAGTCACTGTAAAACAGGATGGCGTCTTGGGGAAGGGGCAGGGTGAGTTGGAACAATGATAATAAGAAATGTAGGCTGGAGAGGTGGGTCAGCTATTAAGAGCACCCAAACGGGTTCACAACCATCTGTAACGCCAATTCTAGGGGATCTGACACCTTCTTCTGGCCTCTGTAGGCACTGCATACATATGGTCCATAGACCATACATGCAGGCAAGACACCTATACATGTACGCATAAAAATAATAAGTGTTTTTAAAATATGGACCACAGATTCACCCACCTACCCAGTGGAGGAGACTATTCAGTAAATAATTTTAAGCAGGAGAATAGTTTGTCGGGTTTTTGCTGAAATGTAGAAGATGAACGTTTCTTTGCTGTAAGTGGTCATGGAGTATTGAACAGTGTCTTCCCCTAGGTTTATATTCTCACTGTGATGTGCTGTCTTTTCCTCATCCCCACCCTGTCTTGGTATGAGAACAAGATCATGCAACAAAGTCAGTGGTGGCAAATGGAACAGGTGGCAGCTCCGTCTCCTCCTGAAAGACACCCCCACATTCTCAGAAGTGCTCAGGGCTCCCATGTCCACAAGTTCTACTGTCTTCGTTCTTCCTGATAATGTATATAATGTAATGTAAGCAGTCTTGTTTTGTTTAGGACAGGATCTCTATGTAGACCAGGCTGACTTCAAACTCACAGAGCTCCACCTGCCCCTGCCTCCTGAGTATACTACTCATTATTATTAAATCTTGTATTCTAAATCAGAAGGGATCTTTAAATGTTTATATATTTTATAAACTATGCTTAGTGGTCATCTGGTAGAAAAAATAGAATATATGGAATTGACTTTAAAAAAGATATCAGTAAGCCTGGTGGTGGTGGCACTTCTTTAATCCCAGCACTCAGAAGAGGAAGCAGGTGTATCTCGAGGCCAGCCTAGTTTACAGAGAAAATGCCAAGACAGCCAGGGCTACACAGGGAAACCCTGTCTCAAAAAAAAACAGTGTATGTGTTGGGGGGGAGCTTTGTGATGGTCCATCCATATTGTCAGCTTGAGTGGACTGAGAGATGCCTAAGACACTACTGGGTTCTGTGAGAGCGTTCCCGAGACAGTTATCATGTGTGGCAGTAGCTAAGAAGTAAGGGTCTGGCCCTGAGTGTGGGTGGCACCATCCAGGAGGCTGGGCGCCCAGATGGATTCCCTGCATCTGCCAAACATCTGTAAAGCTAAGAAGCATACAAAGGCGTTCAGCATGAAAGGTTACTATGGAGGCCTCTGCAGTGGATGTCCCTAACTCACATAGGCAGGTTCATCTTCCTGTAAATATTTAGTCATGGCAAAGTATGCACAATAGAAGGGATCACCGCTTGTTGTCTCTTACTTGGAAGACTTGTAGTAATAAATACAGTTGATTTTGCCTGAGGAACTGAAGTATTCCTGTCTCAGTCTGTGTTCTTGTTTAGTAAATTCTAACTGTCCTTAAAAGCCTTCTCCTCATGACGGAGCTGGAACCTGATGTGGCTTGTTCCTAGGTGTGTACCTCCTACTTCTCACGTAGAAGAGAATTTGCCACTTCCTCACAATTCCTCCATGTAAGAGAGTAAAGTTGACAAGATGGTAAACATTTTCCAGTTTATTTATTGTTTTTCTGTCTTATAAACTGGGAGTTCAATTAATGATAAAGTATTAATCTCTCTTTCCTAAAACCAAAAGAGTAAGCTTGAAATTTCAACTTAGTTATCATCAACCTGATACTTGTTTGATGAGGAAAAGTTAATTTTATTTTTCTGGCCATTGTCTTTTATTGTCCGGTCTCTTAACGCTGTTAACATCATCATAGCTCACGATGTGTTTTACAAGCTTGGTACTGTTGCATGTAATCTTATTTGTCCCTGTTTTGTGATGGAAATCCAGAGGAGAGGGGTTGGCTTTTCACAACTCTTTATGTTCTAGATTTTCCCTAAGCACATTCTGTAGTCAGAAGTCAGAGGGAAAGCAACTCAAAACCACACTATGTAAGCCCATAGACCAGTGAGGCTGCGACCTTGGAGAGCAAGGAGGCAAGTCCATTTGAAAGCTCCACTACCTATCTGTCCACCAGATTGAGGAAGAAAGCAGTTGCACAGAAAACAAAAGCACTGTTTCATAAAAGGCAGTGCTTATCACGAATGGACAACACCCAAAAGCACAGGAACACCAAAGGGGAGAAAGCAAAAAGCAGATTGATAGCTACAGATCAGAGCCAGCCCAACAGAAATGGCCACATGGCCACCACCCACCAGGGCTGTAGCCTAAGGCACTTTCTTGTAAGCCATACTGACCCCAGTGACAAAGAACATACACAGGTGAGGGAGGATGGCCTGTGCAGAGGACATGGCAGGGGCAGCTAACCCAAACCCTAACCCTAACCGAAACCACAACACAATTATCTGGGTAACTCCTTTCCCCCAAGGCTACCCTTCAGCAGGTAGCCAGGAAGCAGCAAGAGAACAATGCAGGGAAAATAAGCAAAGGCAAATAGAGAAGTGGGGAGTTCAGGAATAAGCTTTATGTGTGTGTGAAAGACAGAAAAGGCTGGGTGTGGTGGCACATTCCTGTCGTCTTACCACTCGCTACACACAGACTGGAGGATCAAGAGTTTGAGAGAGCCAGGCACAGTGTCACCAGCACCCAGGAGGCAGAGGTAGGTAGACTTCTGTGAGTTCAAGGCCAGCCTGGTGAACATAGCAAGTTCCTGATCAGCTGGAGCTACACAGAGACCCTGTCTCAAGGGAGGAAAAAAAAAAGGAAGAAACAATGAAAAAGAGAGGACCAAGGTGGGTTGACAGGGACCAGACCTTCACACTACTGTCCTAAACAACAAAGAAAAAAAATAGAATACATGAAAAAAAATACAGTTTTAAAACCTAGGACATCAGGCAAGGATGGGCAGTGCTTGCTGAGAGGTGAAAACAAGGTGAGTCCTTCTGGGCAGAGCTGCCAGGCCATGGCACACACAGGGACCCAGGTAGAACATAGTATTCTCCCTGAGGCTAGGACTGGCCTGAGGAGACTAGGCCAGCAAGTCTGAAGATCAAAGTGCCAGATAGGAGAGGCATTCAAATACCCCTAGAGACCCCCTGAAGCAATCCCAGATAAGTATGTGATGAGGGGAACCCCACAACTAGGGAATAGCACCCGGGCGAGAGCCAGGGACAACAAAGGTCCTGTCCCCACATTCACAGGCACTTGTGTGAGGACCCAGGGAGATCTTGCCTCGGGAGGAGAAATTACAGCAGGCCCTAGGCACCGTGCTTCTGTAGCAAATACTGTCCAGTAAATCTTCAAAGCTAAGCCCGCCTACTTCCATAGAGCGCAGCCTGGGGCAAATCTCATGAGTATTTATAACAACACAAAAGTGTTCACAGCCAGTAAGGTAGAATTCTGATGTCTGACATCAATAAAAGATTACCAGGCATACAAATAGCAAGAATACAGAACCCGTTATTTCAGGACTTCTGGATTAACTTGAGACAGAAGGCATAAAAGTAAGGGCCAAGCCAATTCAGTAAATTGATCTTCATCACCATCTTCTTGGGGGAGCTGAAGACCGACAGTTCCTAGCACTTCCTTCCTTGGGATTCCTCAAACTAGCTACTGCTCAGTAGATGAGCCTCTTTCTCTCACCTCCTGCAGTGCCCACTCAGCCTGTTCCTGCTAGTCCTGCCTCCCCGAGCATGCACCGCCTGTGTTTCATATATTCTAAAGCATCTGAAAGCCGTGAGTGGACCTGGGGGTAAATGGGGTTTGCACGTGTTAAGCACATGCTTTCCCACCCAGGTACACTACCTGCCCAGCGTTCTCCAGTGACACATTATTCAGGGCTAAGGATGTAGTCTCGTGGGAAGGCACATGCCCGGCGAGCACAGAACCTCAGATCCCAGCATACACACATGCGCAAAAAGAAGATTATTTAATAGATAACCGGTATGGCTCAGGCATAAACCATGAGAACAGGTGCCACCTAGAAACATCTGACAGACCATGCCAGCTAGTCCACAGATGAGAAATCTCTAAAGCCAGATGTGTTCAAGATATGCCAGTGAAGATGCCAGGCTTCTGCAGCGCTTCTCAGTGCCTTTGTTTTCACATTAAAAAAAAAACAAAAACAAAAAAAAAAAAACAGTAGGACAACAAGAGTACTCACTCTCCGTTGACACAAAGCCGTGTCTAAAGTAAGAAGGCAAGGCAAGGTGCAAAATGATGTGTGGCCAGCCACCATTCGTGTGGACACGGGCATCTCCTTATAGAGACAATCTCCGCAGCTATGTTACAGTCCACATTGGTATGTGGGCCCCCCCCTCCTCCTAAGTATCTGTGTTATACGTACCTTTTGTTGCAGTGTCCTTACTTGTGGTGATGTACTCCACGCATCTTGGTGCACCCTCCCTTTTTTCCTACTCATTCAACACATACAGGTAGAGGTAGACGTAGACACCTGTAATTATCCAAAAAGCTATCCAGGAAATAAGCAACTGGCTCTGGAGAAGGCGCACCTCAACCCTAGCAGAAAGGTGGCATGGAGGCTGCTTGCTCACTGCCAACCTTATGCAGTAAATGTGCTATCAAACGTTTTCACTTTAATAGAGGGCAGCGTGTTTTTAGTATTTTATACATGGCTCTCAATTCCTTCATAGGTTCCTCTTCCTGATTAGAAAAATACAACAAAAGAGCTCTCTAAGCAAGTGGTGTGTTTTGTGATATTTCTGTGCTTTGATCCTCCTGGTGTTACTACTGGTCCCAGTCTCCCATCTAACAGGGACATGGGGAGGCTGTGCTTTCTAAGGCTGCTGAGGCAAGATCGGCCACACTAGTCTGCTCACAGGCGTTAGGAACAGTAAACCTGTCTCTTAGTGTGCATCTCACTCAGCTGTGACTACCTGCCAGTAGTGAGGATTCGGCTCATCAGTAAACAGACGGTATCATGTTGGCCTTCCTAACAAAGAAGTCACCAAAAACTGCAATATTAAGTTGTCAAAGGACCCATCTGCCCTGAGCAGCTGCCCAGGCATTTGCCTGTCTGGGTACTGGAAACCTCAGTATAGTCCCAGTCTCCAGAATGGAAATTTCCTTTTTCCTGTTCTGTGTCTATGGTGAAAGCAGAAGTTAGTACCATCTGCTGCCTTGCTTCTCACAAGCAGTATCGGTAATATCTGCTCTAATAAAGGGGCACTGTTGCTGAATTTATCTGAACATTTGACCTGCTTCTCAGATGGAGTCTCTCTCTCTCTCTCTCTCTCTCTCTCTCTCTCTCTCTCTCTCTCTCTCTTTCTCTCTCTCTCTCTCTCTCTGTCTCCCTTTTTCTTTAACACTCCATCAAAACTATAAGAAGACTGTACTTCCCAGGTAGGACAGGTGAGTGGCCTTCTGACCACGGTGGAGGAAACAGAAAAGACGAGGGTCTCAGCTCGTGACCCTCACTCCGTCCTCTTCCCTATCCCTGCCCAGCACCTTCCAGCTGCCTCCCTTGGGAAACAGCCTCATGATCCTTGATAGGCATTTCTAGACTGCTCCCTCAAAATACCTGGCTACTCAGCAATGTAATTCGTATTCCAACTAAAAAAAAAAATCTACAAGCAGAATAAACGCAGTTGAGAATAACCAGATTGCCAGCCATAGAGGATTTGTTCTTTGTTTTGTTTTGTTTCTTTGAGACAGGGTCTCACTTTGTAAACCAAGCTAGCCTGAAGCTCTCAGCGATCCACCTGTCTCTGCTTCCCAAGTGCTGGGATTCAAGGCATGCACACTATGCCTGGGTTTTTATTCATTAATTTTGCTCTGTCTCAGTGGAGTATATGACTGCTTCCTCCCACCCCAGGGTCTTGCCACGTAGCCCAGGAGAGATGTACATGGGAACCGGGAAGGAGCGAAACTTTCCTCAGTGTATAAACTGGAAATACTCCTCAAACAACGACCCAGTGGCAGAGATGGCCTTCCCTCCCTCCTATGTTACCCTGTAGGCCTTCCCTGGCTGCCCTATGGGGAGGAGCCCTTTCCCCACCCCACAGCCTTCTCCCCTCCCTTCATGGGTTCTCCCTGCAATCACACACTTTGATCTGCATGACTCAACGTCCCTTGCCTACATGTGTGTGCCTATTGCACGTACTCTGGCTGACATATGTCCATGGAGCAGAGGCTTTGTCTCTACTCTTCACAGCAGTCCCCGTGTTTTAAGCAGAGCCTGGCATGTGGAAGATTCTCTGGAAATACTAGTTGAATGCTGTTAAGTAGTTAACTTCATGGAAGAGGTCCAGCTGGCAGTAGGATGCCTCTTGCCCTTCCTCAGAGACATACATACCTTGCCTCCCTGAAGATGGTCACCCCATCTTCTTGACAGTAAGACTCTTTTTACAGTGCCCTTCCCTTTATGAATACCTCTTTCCTTGTGCTGTTCATAGTACTGCTCAAAGTAATGCAGTATATCCAGAGACCAACTGATTAGGTATTCCAAGGTAGAAAATCAGCAACTAACAAGTTCATGAGCTGGAAGAGCCATGGGTGTGCGATGTGCTGAGGGCTGCAGCTTCTCCTTCGCTTTTCTCTAACAACTAAACAACTAGAAATAATTTCAGACTCTCCCTGTCAGTGAGCTGACGAGGAAGCAGCGTGTAGAGATTTCCTGCTCAGATCAGCAGTTTCTTAATAAGTAAAAGACTTGGAAACCACAACTGGCGGCTGTGCACATGAGCCAGCTCCCCAGCGTCAAAGCTGAGCTGGGGATTCTAACTACAAACAGGTGGGAGGAAGAAAGAACCCAGAAGGCTCCGCGTGCCCTCTTTCATGTAAGCGCCCCAGGACTGAAAGATTTCTTCTTAGTTGTGGAGCCTATAAGGACAGAGAGTCACAGCAGGAAGATGTAAATATGAGCCAAAAAGAAAAGCCAATTCTGATGGAAATTATAACAGGAAATTCATATTATAGAAACTATCTGCTTCAAGAAAATATAGGATACATGGGTAAATGAAAGCACTGGCTAAGAAACAGCTAAAAGTGTTCAGGGGAAGCCCAAGATTTTAGATATTAAGTCAGTGTTAAAGTATGAAAATGGCAGTTGATGTAGCAGAAAATAGATTTGAAAAATAATGATAAGGCAGTATACAGGAGAGAACAATATTTTGTGATTTTTTTTTAATTATTGGGGGGGCGCTATATACACATGTGTTGCAGGTGCCAGAGGAGGCCAGAGGCATCAATCAGATGCTGTGGAGCTGGAGTTACAGGCAGTTCTGAGGCATCTGACATGGGTGTTAGGAACAGACCTGGAGTCCCCTGCAAAAGCAGCAAGTGCTTTTAACTGCTGAGCCATCTCTCCAGCCCCAAGAGCAATGATTTAGAAAATGTCAGAGGGCCGAGAACAAAAGCCTTGCGTTCAAATGACAGGCACACTTGAAAAGGGCATTGCAGAACAAAGGTGATCCTGGGTTCTCATGGATCTAACTATATATATTTAATTTTAACGTCTCTGAAATTTAGATGGGACTTATAATGGACAGGTTGCATAGCTATAAGAAGCAACACTTTAGCAATATATGAAAGAAGATGCATTTCACAGGAAGGTATCATATTCTGTAAAACACGGTCATTTAAAACTTTAAAAAGAAAACCTTTCTATACTGCAAATATTTTATGTGGAGATCTAGTGAATAGCTGTGTATTACCATGATGGTGCTTTGAATTTAAGGATTAAAACACTTTGTGCACGCGCATGTGTGTGTGCGTGCGTGTGCGCGCGTACATAACCTAGTCTGAGTCCCTTGGAACAACAGCTTCAGTCTTTTGAGAAGGAACGTCAAGACTCAAATTACATGCCCAACCAAGCTGTCATTTATGTTTAGCAGTCAAACACCTCAGCATATCCCCTCCTGGCACTCCTCGGCAGAGGGACAACTGTGATTAGGAATTCAAAGCCTGTCACAACCTCCATCTTTCATCTTCTGTTTCATCACTGTCCCCACGTAGCTCCTTCTATACAACTGGAAATGTCTGCAAATAATTCTCGGGGGAGAGTAAGGGCATAGTCTAGGGGCTGTTATCCAAGAATCCCAGGTCCTGTTATCTCAGTAACTGTAGTCAGAGCACTGAGATTGTCCAATGGGAGCCACTTTGACCAGAGAAATGGGTGTTTCTCAGAGTGTCATAGTCTCCGATCGATGCAGGAGGGATCAGTTTTGGGAGAGGGTGTGGTATATCCAGCTAGGATGCTCGTAGGTAAAGCACAGGAAGCTGTTCCTTCCTACAAAAAGCAGAAGTGGGCTGGGGGATGGCTTACTAGATAATGTGCCTGCTGTGCAAACATGAAGACCTTGCTTCTGATCCCCACCAAAGCCAGGCACAGGGGCACATGCCGCAGGATGGAGGTGACCAGATCCCTGTGACTTGCTGGCCAGCTAGCAAGCTCCAGGTTCATTGAGAGGTCCTGTCTTTCAATGGTGGAAACAGCAGAAGAAAAACTTCTAGCCTCCAAATGTGCATATACAGGCGAGCGTACCTGCACACACACACACACACACACACACATACACACACACACACACATTCCACACAGACACACACAAAGTAAAAATGATCCTAGTAAGGAAAGACAAAATGGTATAGCATGGTAAAAATCCTGAAGCTATATGAAAGTCCGTCAAGATAAACATGGTTAAGTAGATTATGGCATTTCCATGCAGTTTAACAGCGTGCATCCATTAGGAGAAAGCAACAACAAGCTTCCTCTGTGTGTCAAGGGGCTCCCTAAAGTCCTCTGCACTGGCACTGCTTGAGGGTACTTGCTCAAAAGGTAAGTGGCAGGCCCCACCCCAGGCGGCTAAAGCATTTCCTACAGAATTCCAAATCTCTGCACCCAACAAAGTTTGTGAGATGATGGTTTCATAGCTGACAGGAAGGAATCCAGCTGAGCACAGCAGATTTTAATGTGACCATTTGGCTGCAGCCATTGTAACAAAAGTAGTTGTTGAAGAGAGAGTTGCTTTGTTGTTGTTGTCTTGTTTAGTTTGTGTTTGGTTGGCTTGGTTTGGTTTTGCCACAGGGTCTTGCTGTGCTGGCCTCAAACTCACAGAGATCCTTCCGCCTCTGCCTCCTGAGTGCTGAGATTAAAGGTGTGTGCCACCACACCCAGCCAAAAGTAGTTTGTTTGTTTTTTAATGAAACCACTAAATCCTCAAGTTTTAAAAAGTTATTTTCAAGTAAAATGCAAAGTAAATATCCCCTGCTCTGCTGTAAAGGGAGGCCGGGGGAAGGTTTGGAGGAAAAGGGGGCCAGAGAGTAATGGTGATTAGAAATGCTCCTAGGCAGAGGAAACGCACAAACCGGGCTCTGTGTGACATCTGCCCGTCCCAGAAGGAGGTGTCAGTCATCCTAAGCAATGGTTTTTAGTTACTCTAAGAAATTTGCAGTGGGGCCCCACCTGCCCCTTCCCAGATAGGAAACTCCATGTGCAAATAGCAGCTTTCCACACAACAAACTCGAGCTATTTATACATATGTTCAGAACCATCTGCGGTAACAAGAGCACAGAGAAAATTTAAAGGTCTTCTGTGTGACTAAGCTGGGGGCCCAAATCAAACAGTAATGAGGGCCGTCTCCTGTGAAAACTGCCAACTCTGCCTCTCTCCCTCTGTGCTGTGCTGTGGCCCCTGTGCCAGGACCTTCTGGAACAGAGCTCCCTCTAGGGTGCAGGGTACACAGGCTTCCTCCTTTGTACCTGCCTTTGTGATGGAGGCTTTCTAAGGGCATTTTTGTGCAGATCAAAGCTATTTATTTGCTTTGTGACGTGTCCAACATTGCCTTTCATGTTGAAAGAATAAATCCCAAAGTACATCTCTTCAGCCTCTCCACAGGTAGGTAATGTACATTTAAAATAGTCATATTAGTTTTTGAAACACCATAGCACTGAACTTTACAATGTAGGTCAAAATGGAGATACTGAGGTATTCCCAAATTCACCAGATAATTAGTGGATAATACCCTGGTTTGTGCTATCTGTTTGATTTTTTTTTTCCTAACATGAATGTCAGCTATAACTCTAATAGGATTTTTAAAAGCTTTCTTAATGTGTTTATTTCGGGTCCTATGAGCTAGGTTGGGATCAGGATCTTATGTAACCGTAACACACTTAACCAAGTATTTTATCTGCAGCACCCACTGTTGCATTTTCATGCCATCCCTCAGCGCGCACTCACAGAACACCCACCACCAGACCTTGGGCTGTGGGTGTAGGGGGCTATAAAGATTTTTTCAAGTCCATTTTTTAAAACAGCTCTTAATGTTATGAGAAAGACTTCAGGGAAGTAGCCAGCTTCAGGGTGGCTCAAGATTGTCCCCCAGAGAAGGGAGCAGAGTGAAAAATCTTGGTGGAGGTTAATATCCTACTACATTTGGAGAACTGGGTGATTGCAAGGAACCAAAGAAATAAGATTGGAAGAAATAAGCCAGAGTGTATAAAATCTATGCACTTGAACTTTCTCATATAAATAATATGGAGACAGTAAGTATAACAACATATAAGTGGAAGCCAAGGACATGAATCAGCAGTTAAGAGCATTTGTTCTCTTACGGAGGACAGTTCCCGCCACGCACGTGGTGGCTGACACCCATCTGTAGCTCTAGTTCCGAGGAATCAGACACAGCCCTCTGGCCTCTGCAGTCACTATATACATGAGGCACACAGGCATACATGCAGACAAAATGCCCATACACATAAAATAAAAATAAGCACATCTTCAATTCATACATATTGAACATGAGACAAAGGCTAATGCACTGCTTGAGAATCAGAGTGCTGTCCACTTGAGGAAAGTGGGAACTTAGAGAACACTAGTTGTGGTGTGTGAGTGTGTGTGTGTGTGTGCACCACAAATCAAAAAAAGGAAGCAGTCTCTCCTTAAAACACTAACATGGGTAGAGGTTGGAAAGACAGATGAACCCTCAGTATTAAAACCAGAAATCCACACAAATGATAACAGTGTGATAAAATACCTTCACCTTTATACCTTCTCTGCTGTTTGCTATTTTAATTAAGCCTATATAGGTATTTTTTATTTAACTAGCCCTATATAGGATGCCTATACCTATATAAGTATCCAGATGTTTGCCTTTGGGACCAGCAAGGAAGCAAGAAGGTAAAGAGCCTTCAGCAAACCCTGTAGCCATCTTAAGAAGAAAAGACCCCCTGGATAGAGTGAAATGTTACATGTGCGGCAGAAGAAGCTTGAGGGTGGGGATGTTTGACTTTTGCTCTGTCCAGCCATGCTCTCTTCTGGAACTTTTCCCTGTAGAACATCTGTGTAGCTGTGCCTATAGCCCCACACTCTTGCCTTGCCTAACCCTTAAGATGAGCTGAATACTACAGGAATGACACCTGACTCAAGCTGGACCACTTGTTCCACCCATCCTTGGGGCCTTTGGGTCAGAGAAGATGTCTAGGCCATGGCTTCTCTTGTGCCTAAGGTGGACGCCCTAGAGCTGTGGCTCAGTGTGCTTCCAAAGGCACAGGACTGCTCTTGGTGAGAGGGCCCAACACCCAGCATAGTAGACCACAGAGGCAGAAATGTCAAGTGGGGCAGGGCCTGACTCCTTGAGCCCAGGTCAGCATACATGGCAGAGTGGGGGAGGAACGAGGAAGGAGGAAGCCATGTTGCAGTCTTCAGAGTGAATGCTCTGCTTGATTTAAGAGCTTGTACAACCTGAGGTGGGGCTACTTGTCAAAAGCGCAGTTGGCCAGTGTGCGTTGCACATGGGTGACAGTGTAATGCATACTTGAAAACTAATGGAGATTAAATTCATACATAATTTCCCCTTAGCACATTTTAAGGAACCTTGGAGAAAATTAGGCTTTTTAGTTAATTTAGTCTTTTAAGGAGAATTATAGCAGAAAAGTAAATTATACTCAGACTTTTGTCTGTAGTTTATTTAGGATGGTCAGGGAAGGGCACCCTTCTTTGAGATGGTTGCATACAGGTGTCATGTTCTCAAGGCACAGAAATCCACATAGCCATAGCCAAAGAGAGTGCTAGACACTGGGTATGTTTACTAAAAAGCGTTACCCTACATCCTTGGTCACCGAGATCCCCAGCCTAGAAACTGGCACTTTTATGTTTTCAAACCAGATATGAAAATATAAAACAGTTGGGAAAGTCCACAGGTTTTCACATTCATAATGGAAATTTCAGTCTAGCTGAATTTTAAAATCTTTTAGTCATTACCTATTTAATATTTGGTATTTATCTCACTACCCGATAAGTATTTCATCTAATTTACCTATTTACCAAAAAACAGGTTTGCAACTATTTAATTTGATAAAGTGGCAATCAATAGCTTTGGGATATTTTTACTTACTCATTTGTTTGTTTGTTTGTTTGTTTGTTGGATTTTTAAGATAAGATCTCTCCTGGTTGTCCTGGAACTTACTATGTAGAGCAGGCTGGACTTGACCTCACAGAGGTCCACCTGCCTTTTCCTTCCCAAGTGCTGGGATTAGTGATATACACCACCATGCCCAGCTGTGAGATTTCTACAGAGTTTTAAGTGATCAATTTTCTTTTTCTTTTTTTTTAATTCTATATAAGTGTAAAATATTTGTAATGCTTCACAAATTTGCATGTCATCCTTGTGCAGGGGCCATGCTAATTTTCTCTGTATCGTTTCAATTTTAGTATATGTGCTGCCTAAGTGCGCACTCATTTATTCTCTTAACAATAGTTTAAAGCAGCCAATCCCAGTCCATGACGCTCCAACTGGAAGTAGCCATAGCACAGGCAACAAGGAGAGAAGGAAGGGTCTGTGTGCCGCTGCCAGGTACACTGGGGTAGGAACCTGAGGGGCACAGAAGTAGGAGACCAAGAAAAAACGGGCTGAAGGGGAGCCAGAGTCTGAAGGCCTGCAGGACACGGTGGTGCACACCTGTAATCACAGCACTGGGGAGGCAGAGGCAGGTGGATTGCTGAGAGTTCAAGGCCAGCCTGCTCTACAAAGTGAGCCCAGGACAGGCAAGACTACCCTGTCTTGAAAAACCAGGGGGGAAAGAAAAAAAAAAAGTCTGAAGGCCCAGGAGCACAGTGTTCAGAGCCGAGCTCTGACAGTGCACCCAGCACAACCACTTGAATTAGGATGCAAATTTGGTAAATTTGGCAAACTGGTCGTTCAGCAGATTGCAACTTTGATGAATTTGGCAGTTGTCTTATTCATGAATGGGTTTCTGTTACCTAGATCCAAGAAAATCCTAAGCTGATGAGTCTTGGGGAAATAATAACAAAAGTGAAGAAGGCGTGTTGCTTGCAGAATGGCGGTGGGAGGAGCCAATGGTAGCGTGGAAAGGTATCATCTTATCCACTAAAAGATAAGTTTGAAGCGCTGAGGGGAATGTAAAGCCCGGTTAGGAAAAATAAGGGCAGCTGGGCGCTTTATGAGTTCAGACGTCCGGGCCAGATGACTCAAATCCAGAGAGCACAGGGAGGCATGTCCAACTGCACTCCACCTTCAGAAACTGATTGGCAGGGTGGAAGGAACGGGCCCAATTAATGAAGACAGCTGAAGATGCGCCTGGTTTTGCTAGTGTGAACAAAGATCCCAAAAAGTCAAGGATATTAGCTGAATGTGGGAGCTCATACTTGTGATCCTGGCACTTGGAAGGCTGAGGCAGGAGGATCATGAATTAGAGGTCACGCTGTATTACATAACAACGTTCAATGTACGTAGCAAGGCCTTGTCTCAAGATAACTAGAGTAGGGTGGACAGAGCAGTGACAGAACACTTGCCTGACAAGCCCAAGGCCCTGGGTCTCCACTCCAAGTGCCTGTTTAACAATTACATTGTTGAAACTAATGTAAATTTTCCACAGATTTCTAAAGTAGCCATGATTTTCAAGTTTTAGGGGAAGAAAGGCTATAAAAGTCAGCATAAGCATGGTGATAATTAATTGGGAAAGGCCCACATGACACTCTACAGAAACTTAAATAAAGTCCTACTCACTGAGTTTGCCAAGGACACAGCCCCAGAGGAACGGCTGGCACTGTGGGTGACAGAGTCAGGATTCAGAACATCTTGTCAGGCTAGAATAATGAAAAGAAACTACTGCAAAGTAAACGTGAAGTTCTGCCATTAGGCACAGCATGTCATGTGCACGTGTGGACCAGGAGAGCTCTGGGGCCATGTGTGTCCCCAGGCTCCAGGGCCTGTGCTTCTGAGTCACACACAGCTTAGATGCAGACAGGAAACCACTAGAGGCAAGAGCACAGATGACTCCTGGAGGTCAGCGTTCCTCACTGTACTGTCATAGGGTAATGGCGCAGACATGGTCAGAAGTTGATACAGGCTCAGATGTCCCCACATGCTGCACATTCTTGGCCTCGTCCTCTACAGACCCCAGGCTTTCCTGTGTAGTCCTGTGGTCTTCCTTTAAAAGATAACAGTTATTCTTTGCTTCGGCTTCACTTTGACACTTTTTTTTTATTCTAGCTTTCTTTTCTACAGTGTAAAAAAGAAGACAGGAAAAATGTTTTCTTGCCCTTGATTTTTTTAAATGTATATATTTTATGTGTATTAGTGTCTTGCTTGCATGTATGTCTGTGCACCATGTATGTGCCTAGTGCCCTCAGATGTTCAAAGACACTATCAGATCCCTGGAGCTAGAATTATAGAGCTAGAATTATGTTGTGGTCATCCATATGGGTGCTGGGAATCAAACATGGCACTTCTTGAACAGCAGCCAGTCCTCCTAACCACTGAGCCATCTCTCCATCCCTACGTTTAATATACCTTAATTTGATTCTTCTTTTAAACTTAGGTCCAAAAAAAGGAATGTTAATTTTTCTATAATTGTCATGCAATTTGTAATTATAGGAAAATTATCCAAATGTGAGATTATTTTAGATCTAATCATTCCCTCCCAAAACAAAGCAGCTAGTTAACCAGTAAGTTCACAAAGCTTTCTTAGTGGTTAAAAAAAAAATCAGCTTGATTCATGGTGAGACAGAATCATTGGAAAGTGAAGCAAAGTGTTAGATCCTGGTCTCCGGGATAAGATATGTTGTATAAAATGTCCAAAAAAAAAAAAAAGAAAGAAAGAAAGAAAAGAATCTGACTAGACTACAAGGAGAAAAGAAATGTAGGTATAAACTGAAGAGGCCAGAAGACAGCACCGGATCTTCTAGGACTAGTTTACAGACAGTTGTCAGCCTCCATGTGAGTGCTGGCAATCAAGCCCTGGGTCTCTGGAACAGCAGCCAGTGTTATTCATCACCGAGCCATCTCTCCAGGCCCATGATGCTGAGCTGTACATTTTAAAATCATCTGGATGCTAAAAAGTAATGTGCAAATCAGTGCTAGTTAGCCAGCACCATAGAAACCGGAAAAATTCATGTCTGTTACATATATATATATATATATATATATTGATTTCTTCAATCTCAGTTGCATATCAGACTTGTCTCCTATGTGGGAATGCAAAAATCAACCTCTCCATCTAGTGTGATCTGCCGAGGGGGAAATGCATAATTCATAACAGGTTTGTAGGAGTATAAAGGAGGCAGCTTAAAGCACAAAGGTCAGAGTACATCTTTAGTCAGGCCTGAGAGAACTGAAGAAAATTCTAGGAAAGGGTCATCAAAGAGAGCCTTGTTTGTGCAAGCTCCTAAAAGAGATCTCTGAAGCCTAGGCTGCTAGCCAAGATGGAGTAAGTAGAGTAGGATTTCTGTTTACCCTTTTATCTAAAACAATCAAAAGCAAATGTTTGAGACAATGGCTCTTAAGGCGAGATAGCAGGAAGTGAAGGGCAGTCGTCCCTGAACGCGGAAAATGCGAGCGGATCTGCAGCTGCCCCAGCGTCCAGCCTTGAGAGGGTACCCAGGCCATGACACAGGGAGGGAGTCATAGCAGAGCCTGGGGGGAGGGAGGCCGGGCAGGGAGGCTAGACAGAAAAGAGAAATAAACAGAGGAAGAACTCTGGGGCATTGTGAGGTTCCTCTTGGGTTATGACTGAATGCTGCCCAGCATAGCTGTATAAGGAAAGTACCCAAATATAAAGACAGGGCAGTTTGGAAGTTGAGAGGTGCTGAATGCCCAGCACTCTCAGACGGTGAAGAGCAGTGCCTGTCCCAGCAGTGAGCCTGGGACACCTGTACTGACCAGTGGGGAATTGAATGTTACACACAAAAGGGTTTCCTTGAGCAGTAGAAACTGACTCCCCCTAGACCAAATACAGCTGTGGTCTCCTCTAACAAATCTTAACACCCAAAAGAAACAGATTATCTACAAATGTCCCTAACCCACAAAAAGCCCAAAAATATGTATAAAGTATAAAATTATCTAGCACCAAGTTCATAATCTCTACATTATGAATCTAGCCAAAAGTCTTAGGCCTGCAAAAATAAAGAGAAGTACAACTTGATATGAGAAGAAACAGCAAAGAGATTGGCCCAAACCACACTAGATGTCAGAAGCAGCCATCAAGGACATGAAAGTAGTCACTAGGACCATGTTTAACAATAAGGTAAAGATTGGAAAACACCCAAAGCAAAGGGCGGGTTAACAACATACTCAGCAGTGCGGAGGGAACTGGGTGACTCTGAATATCTAACAGGAGGAAACTATGCAAAGAGAAGCTCTGGGGGAAAGTGGGATTTTGAAATAAATGGATGACCAACTGTGAAATGACTTCAAATAGTGTAAAAGCATGCAAATGAAGTTGCCAATGGATCAGAAGATGAGAAAGCTAAGTGAGTAAATAATGGCTAAAATTTTCCAACTTTGGTAAAAACTTTATAAGCCATAGATTAACAAACTTCAATGAAACTCAGACACAAAAATAATAATGAGAAGGATAGACTCATCACAGTGAGGTTCCTCAAAATCAGTTATTTAAAGTAAAGCCTTAAAAGGGATCTGATGCAAACATTACATTCAAACGAATAAAGATAAAAATACTAACAAGCTCCAGTAGAAACCCTGTAGGCAGGAACAAGAGTAGCATATTTAAAGCCCTTCCCTTCCATAATAAGCAGAAAATGCTAGCATGTTAAAAATAAATAAATAAATAAATAAAACCTACCTGATGTCAGAATACAGTTTTTGAGTGTTTGCCAACATAGGCCATACTACATGCTATGTCATGGCTATAATGACTATAAAAGGTTTCTAGATCCCTGTCATAGTCAAATCAAGTTAAAAATCAATACAGAGTTAAAAATGCAAGTTGGTTGCCAGGGAATGGTGGCGCACACCCTTAATCCCAGCACTAAGAAAGCAGAGGCTGGTCTACCCAGAGAACCCCATCTCAAAAACAAAACAGAACAGAACAGAACAGAACAGAACAAAAATGGAAGTTGGGCTGGGGATAGCCCTGTGGAAAAAGCCTCTTTGCCATGCAACCTTGAGGACCAGAGTTCAAATACCCAGAACTCTAAGCAAAAGGGATAAAAGTATTAGAAGATGACGCGGCAGGTAAAAGCACTTTCAAACAGGTCGGCTTTCAATCCTTAAAGCCACATGGTAGAAGGAGAAATCAACTCCTTCAAGTTATCCTATATACTCCACATATGTGCCACAATGGGGTACACACACACACACACACACACACGCACACGCACAAAATAAATAAGTAAATATGAAAAAATTTTAAACTAGGTACAGTAATGCCAATCTCTACAGCCTACAGCCAGGTGGGAGGCAGAGACAGGAGAGAACCTGGAAGCTCACCAGCCAGCCTGAAGTGTGTGCAACAGCACACAAGAGACTGTCTCAAAGTGGCATACAGGGACCGGTACTGAGCTTGCCTACACCAACATATACATGAGTGTGTACACACACCCTAAATAAACATCAGTCACACACATTAAAAAAAAAAAAAAGTAGGAGCCAGAGCAGTGGTTCTCACCCTTCCTAATGCTGCTGCCCCATAATACAGTTCCTCATGCTATGGTGACCCCAACCATAACGTTATTTTCATTGTTACTTCATAACTATAATGTTGCTACTGTTATGAATCATAATATAAGTATCTCAGTTTTCTGATGGTCTTCGGTGACCCCTGTGAAAGAGTTGAGAACCACTGAGCTAGAGAGATGGTTAAGAACACTTAGCACTCTTGAAGAAGACTAGGGTTCTGTTCCTGACACCCATATTGGACAGCTCACAACTGCCTGTAACCCCAGCTCTAGGGGATCCAATACCCTCTTGTGATCTCCATAGGCACCTACACCAATGTGCATGTACCCACACACACATATAATTAAAAATAAAATAAGTCATAAAAAAGAAAGAGCATTTTAAAACAAAAGACAAATAATATACTCCAAACTAATCCATGGGTCAAGGAGGAAATTAAAGTTAGTATTTTGAACTAAAGGAAAATATTTCAGTTTCATGTAATGCTGCTAAAGCAATACTTAGGTGAAAATATGTATTTACTAAATGCCTAGATTAGAAAAAAGAAAGAAAATATCTCGTATCAATGGTCTCAGCTTCCACTTAAAATTTTAAAAATCCAAGCAAATGAAACCAAAGAAAGTGAAAGAAGAGAAACAAAAACCCGAGCAGGAATCAGGGAAAATAGAAATCAGAAAAATACAGCAAACAATAGAGAATGATGAGAGGAATCAGAAAACAAACTCCCACTGGGCGGTGGTGGCGCACACCTGTAATCTCAGCACGCGGGAGGCAGAGGTGGGTGGATCTCTGTGAGTTCGAGGCCAGCCTGGTCTACACAGTGAGTTCTAGGACAGCCAAGGCTGCATAGAGAAACCCTGTCTCAAAAAAAGAAAAAAGAAGGCAAACTCCCAGTGTCTTTATCCTGGTAACTGACATAAGTGTTCCCCATTGCCAGCAGGTGGGAGGCAGAGGCAGGTGCATCTCTGAGTTTGGGGCCAGCCTGGTGAACATAGTGAGTTCCAGAACTAGATAGTGAGATCCT
The DNA here is from genome assembly GCF_964271855.1 of Acomys minous. Taxonomy (NCBI): domain Eukaryota; kingdom Metazoa; phylum Chordata; class Mammalia; order Rodentia; family Muridae; genus Acomys; species Acomys minous. The sequence continues at coordinate 73,540,703 of NC_140493.1, read as the reverse complement.
GAATTTAAAAACAAAAACAAACAAACAAAGAAAAATCCCACATACTTATATTGTATAATATTCCATTCATCATTTACAGTTAAAACACTCAAACTCTGGGCCGGGCTGGTGGCACACGCCTTTAATCCCAGCACACGGGAGGCAGAGGCAGATGGATTGCTGTGAGTTCGAGGCCAGCCTGGTCTACAAAGCGAGTCTAGGATAGCCAAGGCTACACAGAGAAACTCTATCTCGAAAAAACAAGCACTCAGACTCATACCTTTTTTTTTTTCCGAGACAGGGTTTCCCTGTGTAGCCTTGGCTGTCCTAGACTTGCTTTGTAGACCAGGCTGGCCTCAAGCTCACAGCGATCCACCTGCCTCTGCCTCCCGCGTGCTGGGATTAAAGGCGTCAGCCACCATGCCCAGCATAAAACTCATACCTTTTAAAAAATACATGGTATATTATCATAATCCATGTTGATCGTAGAGTATGGTAGCATACCACAACCTCTTATTCCTACCTCATTGTGTAATGAGACAGGATGTGCTGGGCATGGCATGTATTTTGAGAGAGATGATGTTTTTATGAGTATCATACACATCTCAAAATTATCAAGTTGTATAATTTAGAACTTTGGAATTCATTACATGGCACCATTGCTTCAATCAAGCCAAAAATAAAAACTTCTTGGATCTATGGAACAGGGAGGAATATCCAGGTGGGACAGGACAGTGCATTGTGATAGAAGAAAACAGCGTGACAAAGCAGAGAGAATATATTTGGAAATAGTCTGGCTGTGTTCTGAAAGCAATGAGTCATCCTTGGTGGCAAGATCAGGGGCTACAGGAAGGAACATGGCCAAAAATACTAGAAAGATATCAAGGCTTAACTATGCAGACAGGAAACTTGGAGGTAATGTAAATGGGCTTGAATTTATGCCAAAATGGAAGTCACCGAAGAGAGAAGGTATGATAAAGGGGAAACCAGGATAGAAGTGCAGGCAGCACTTAGAGATGATCAAAAAGGGAGGACACTTACGGGAAGTGATATCGCAGAAGAAGAGAAAGACATGCCCAACCTGGGAGGAAGTGAATGGCACGTGTGCGTGTGCACTCACACACACACACACACATGCACACGCGCACACAGAATAACAATGCTACCATATAAAACTGTGGTACATGCTACTTATTTGACTAATTGAATATAGTTGAGTAATTAAAATGGATAAAAAGGAGGAAGAAAGAGAGAGCAAGTATTAGCCTCTGTTCTGAATTCTGGGCTGTAGACTCACAAGTTTAATTCTTACATTATGCAAATTCAAGAAAATCAGCTCTAGGTGTGTGATCTGTAGGTGAGAAGCTGCAAATGAGGTGAGAGAAGTGTTCTAAATGTGGCCAGCTGATGCCGAGTCCCAGATAAGCAAGGCTCCGTGCCACGTCAGGGAGAAGCAGTCACCCATCACTGAGTGGCGGAGAATCCTGAGAAGGCCGTATTACATGTGTGGGGATTACTTCCTGTGGGACCCTGATTTGATTGAGGTTTAATGGAGCTCTTATGAATGTTTAAAAAGAAAAAAGGAAAATCACCAAATAACTTACTTTTTAATATATGAGGTTCCAAAGCCATATTTGGCTATCTATCGTCTTATGTACAGTTTCTGCCAACTATCACTAGTCTTTGATAAGGCCAAGCTCTCGTGGCCACCTCTAGGGTCTCTGTGCAGCCTGCTTCTGAATTTTGGAAGGTCCATCTATTGGATTCTTCCTTAGACTGTACTTTCCAACTCTCACTAGTGGAAGCTAAATCCCAGGCATCATGGTGTGTAACTGTCTCTGGAGTCCTTGATGAGTAGCTGCATCACTGTTAAGCCGTAGCCATGTATTCAAAAGAGAGGCATCCAAACCAGAAGTGCAGGTTCAGCAAAAGGAAAGGGTTAAAGTCAGTGTCTGGGCCCTGACAAATCCGCATGCATTGCTAGATAATAATAGCCTATGTCTCGCTGTAAGCCCCGTAGCCATTCGGAAAGTCAGATAGTAGGCACCCAAAGCTGATATTAGATTAAGAAACTATAATGTTGGGCATGGTGACTTATACCTGTAATCCCAGTAATCAGGGGGCTGTGGCAGGAGGATCACAAATTAGAGGCCAGCCTGAGCCACAAAACAAGACCCAATATCTCAAGAAGAAGAAACACTAGGGTGTGAGCTCAGCAGTGTGTCTTTAAGCCCAAGGCCTCTCACTCTATCCGGGCAGCTTTTGGTGTGTATTAGAAAATTGTCCTGAAAATTATTGCCATTTTCTAGCAGACTAGAGTCACAGCCATCCTCAGCCCTGGCAAGTATCTGTAAAGCAAATTTCTGAATGGGCCAGCTTTTGTAGCACTTCCTCTACATGGAGGAACAGGAAGGCCAGGACACCCGGGTGCCTTTAGCCATGTGGCTGTGTGCTTTAAACACATGCCCTCAAGTCACCCTGCTTGGTACCTGAGTGGCAAACAGGCCAGGATGGCTGCCAGCGAGTGCTCCCGAATTCTTTGGGAAGACAAATACTTTGGTAAGCTTCCCATTCCTTCTCCATCCCTTCTCCCTACTCACCCTGATCTACCTTAAAAAATAAAAAAAATAAAATAAAATAAAAAAAGGAGCTAATTTTAGTACATTTTATTCTCAGGTCCTATTAGTGGATTCTCTATAGTGGGTGGTAAAGAGGAAGCACGTGGAAGGCTGCTTTCAGGCTTCTGACCACCTTGTTTTTGCAGAAGTTCACTTAGTTTATGTCTTTTTTTTCCCCTTACTGCTTTGTGTGTATTCTTCGTGGCTCTCTTCCTAATTGTCTTCTGACAGTATCTTCTGTGGCTCGGCGGCTCAGCTTCTTCTGACTCACCTGTCCCCAGCCGTCGTCTCTTCTCACTCTGCTAGCCCAGTTCACTTTCACCTCTCTCCTGTTTTCACTCTGCTCAATCCCTGTTCTTCTCTTCTCTAGCCCTACTCAACCATTTCCCCTCCTGCACCAACTGACTTCCCTGGCCCTGCTCTTCTCCCAGCTGGACCCTCCTCCTGCCTACTCCAATCCTACTCAGCCTCTCTCAGCCTCCGCTGGCTTTTTATATCCCCTTCCTAGAAGTTTTAAGAGACAACCAACACTGAAGGTCACAGGGTCCTTTAAAGGGCCAGGCACACAAAATAACTCACACTACACTTTCCCGGTTGTTTTAGCTAGGACTTTTGCAGTTTGGAAGCTGCTTCTCCATTCTTTCCACTGTGTCTGATGTGATGTTTCTGTTGATCTCTCAGAAGCATAACCTCAGCTGAGATAAGAACCTATCAGTGGTGCTTCTCTTTCCTGTAACTTGGGTACCACTTCTTGAAACTGTTATATTCCTGGACCGCCTTATCCTCTAGCGTCTTGTGTTCTGGAGTTCCTCCTTGAAGTCTCTCAATCTCTCCCCACCTCTGCGAACCTGACTGCAAACTCTCACTAGTGGAAGGAAAAATAAAAAGACACTGAAGGTGCTGTGCAGAGAAGATTCCACAGACTGCATGATGAAGGTATTCCTAACCCCCGGCCACCTAGCAGCCATTTCTTTGAAAGGCAGGATCCATGCAAACTCCAAAGGAGAAACAGGGATCCTAAGGAAAACAGGCAGGAGAAGCTGAGCCCACCACAGATGACGGGAGGAGACCCTGGGATTTACCCACTGAAGCGGTAAGAGCGAGCCCAGTTAGCAGAGAGGCTCCCCAGGCCGCTGACTGTAATAGCAAGGTTAGTTGTCATTTAAGTCATCCCTAGAGTATCCGCTCCCTTGTTGTATGTAATCATTCTACATGTAACACTCCATGTTTGACTTACTTAAACAAAATTTAATACAAATGAAAGGACTTATAATAAAATAGTCTTAATTCCTATAGGACTCGGTAGATTTCACCAGGAAGTGAAATGGTACAAACTAGGTCTGGGGATGTAGCTCAGGTGGTACAGTGATGGCCTAGTATACATAAAGCCCTAGGTTTGATGCCTAGTGCCACAAAAACCTGATGTGTTGATGTGCCTGTAGTCCTAGAATTTGGGAGGTAGAGACAAGATGATCACAAGTTCAAGGTCATCCTTAGCTACATAGCGAATCTGAGGCCTGCCAGGATATATGTAGCAAATAAAAAGGGTGGAGGACCGCCAGATGGCTCAGCAGATGAAGATGCTTGCCACCAAACCTAAAGATCTGAATTCAATCTCCATGATGAGTGAGGTAGAGAACAGGCAAGGAAGACTCTTGGTGTCAGTCTCAGGCACTTACACATGCACCCATACACATACACATGCTCATGACGCATGTGAACTTGCATACATGGACACATGCATACGACGTACATACATATGGTGGGGTGAGATAAATAAAATGTTAAAATTTGCAGCCCCAGATGCCTGTCGTATGATTTTTTTTTTAATTAAAATAAAATTTGAACTACGTGGACAAGGTCAGTACTGGGAGTAGAGCTACAGGAAGGACATTTGGCCTGGACCAAAAGAAACCTCGGATTTAGGTGCGTGCTAAGTTCATGTGATAGAAAGTGAGCATTGGAAGCAGGGATGGAAATGCTGGAAGCAGGCTGAAGATACAGATTAGTGGTAGTGTGCATGAGGTCACTTGTCTAGCACGCCCAAGACCCTAGAATCTATCCCCAGCACCACCACAAAGGAAAAAAATGTCTGAAGGGATAGTAGAAATGCTTTTAAATGTCCTCAGTTAAGAAAATGGGGACTTTTAGTTTCTTGTTGATGGAGCAACAAGGATGTTATTTGATGCGATCAAGATAAGGAAGCCAGGCGGTGGTGGCTCACTCATTTAGTCCCAGCATTCAGGAGCAGAGGCAGGTGGGTTGCTGAGTGCCAGGACAGCCAGGGGTACACAGAGAACCCTAGGATGCATTGTTTAAGATGCAGGTGAGGTGGTTATTAATGACAGAATGAATCCCATCTGTCATTAGAGGAACTCACTGGGTAACAGGTAACATTGATAGCTAAGTAAGAGCAGTATCTGCATGCAGCTTAGTGAGTGGAAAGGATTAAAAATAGACATGGTTTAAAGGAAGTAGGAGAGAAGGTAGCAGTGGGTCAGGGCACTCGCTTTTCATCGCTTCCGCACCCTGGGTGGGTTTCTTTGCTAAGAGCTAACAAGGCAGTGTTTTTAATTCCCTCAGCAAAATCACATGACCTGGGTGTCAAGAGAAGTGCTTTCTGATATCCAAAAATAATTCAACAGGGGAAAGAGGGTTGAAAGTCTTCTTCACAAGGTTATAAAGAAATTTCACTTGAAAAATATTTGAGGAGCTGGAAAGAAAGCTCAACAGCTAAAAACACTCACTGGCTGCTCTTCCAGAGGACCTGGGTTCAATTCCCAGCACCCATGGGTGTGCTACCAATGTCAGAAGAAAGGTTAATTCCTCCTTTGACTCAAGGCGTTTCAGCATTCCTAATTCAAACCCCGTCCTTTGTCCTGCCGTCTTCTAGAGAGATGAAATTGCCCATCCCAGACCCCTAGAGTTTACAGTCCTCTAGGCCATTTGGCAAACTTACTGAAATCAGTTGTTCCTGTGCCAGTGGAAAGCTTAGAACAGGAAGCAGGCCAACGCACACTCAGAGTCCCAGCCGAGCGCAGTGCCGGGGTTGGGTTGAACTAGATCCTTGTGATCTATTTATTGACCGCTTTTTTTTTTTTTTTTTTTTTTTTTTTGGTTTTTCAAGACAGGGTTTGTCTGTGTAGCCTTGGCTGTCCTGGACTCGCTTTGTAGACCAGGCTGACCTTGAACTCACAGCGATCCGCCTGCCTCTGCCTAATTGACCGCTTTTTTAACAACCATACTTTCTTTCCCCACCCCTCACTCTCACGCCTCCCCTTCCCTCCTGGGACCCTCTCTGCAGCACAGCTAACCCCCCGAACTCTCTGATGATGTACCTTTGCCAGCATGGGTGGTAGAAAGACCCCCCAAAGAGCCAAGAGTAGTGGAACACTCTTGTAATCTCACACTTGCGTTTGGGTTTTTGTTTGTTGGTTGGTTGGTTTGTTGGTTTTTCTGAGACAGGGTTTCTCTGTGTAGCCTTGGCTGTCATGGACTCACTTTGTAGACGAGGCTGGCCTCGAACTCACAGAAATCGGCCTGCCTCTGCCTCCCAAGTGCTGGGATTAAAGGCCTGCACCACCATGCCCAGCTGAGTTTGGGCTTTAAAAGATCCCTTTTGGGTCTTTTCTGAGCACTGTTTCCAATCATATTTCATCAAGAGCTGTTCTCCCCCGCCCCTCAGATTTATTTATTTATTATGTATATGGTGTTCTAGCCATGTACACCTGCAGGCCAGAAGAGGGCACCAGATCTCATTATAGATGGCTATGAGCTACCTGTGGTTGCTGGGAATTGGACTCAGGACCTTTGGAGGAGCAGCCAGTGCTCTTAACCTCTGAGCCATCTCTCCAGCCCCAGGAGCTGTTCTCAACAAGAGGTTTTCTTTTCTGTCATTTCTGCCCTTCTCAGCCTTAATGTATGTGGCTGTGGTCTCTGGTTTCCCGTTAGGCCCCTCCCCACTTTAGGCAGCCAGCCTTTCCAGCCTCAGGTTTGCTTCACCTTCTCTCCCTTGTCTTATTCCCAAACAGCAGGTTTGGGTACGGGATGGCTTCATAGAAAAATAGACACAGTATTAATAGATGTGTACATGTATGTGCACATATGTGTGTGTGCATATGTGAGTGTATGTGCAGGTGACGTGTATCTGTGTTTGTGTACTTGTGCGTGTGTGAGTGTATGCATGCGTCTGTGTGTGAGTGTTAAGAATATTATGCTAAAAGTTCACCAAGTTCCATCTCTAGCTCTCCAATAGTTAATGTCATACACGCTAAATGTCAGCATTACAGAATCCATCCAGGCATAGAGAATGATGTCAAAGTGTGACTTCATCCCACTGCAGATTTCCTTGAACTTGACAGCAGTGGCTTTGAAAGCATGAAGTATTGAAAAAGCCTTAGAATGTGTGGTAGTATCCCCTTCCGGTGTTATGAGGGTTGGTAGGAGAAAATGACCTTGACCTACATTTTATAACCAAGGAAGTTTGATTTGACTATCAAAGACTGATTAAAGGATGGAGGGCTTCAGATCTGTTGTTCATCCTTAGCAATACCATAAAAATAGAAAATAGAGCTGGGCGTGGTGGTGCACACCTGTAATCCCAGCACTTAAGGGAGGCAGAGGCAGGCAGGTTGCTGTGAGTTCAAGACCAGCGTGAGCAAGAGAGTCCAGGACAGCCAACGCTACACAAAGAAACCCTGTCTCATAGTTGAAAGGAAGAGAACAGATAATTCCTGGTGGGGTTCTGGGTGCTGGTAGCATTGGGTGAGGGTTCTGACTTGTTCAGCATGGGCCAGATAAAAGTGGAAGTCATCTCTGACTGTTTAATTACAGCTGTGTTTAAAGCCCTCCAGAGGAAGCTGGTCCACATTCCCTTGGTGCTCTGTTTAATGACGTTAAGTGTCCCAGGGAGCTGGGGAACTTTGGTCCTATTTCAACCCAACATTCCCCTACTCCAGTTCTCAGGAACGTGGGAAACAGCTGTCCAGTCTAATGACTCACCTATACTCTTGTCTTTTCTCTCTCCTTTAGTCTCAGACTTTGTTTTCTGGCTCCCTGTTAGGTTCTAATTATGCACACTACAGATCCACAGTGGTTAAGAAGCTGTGAGAGGGTGACTACAGAATTATATTTCCTCCCTGGCTCTGTAAGGAACTAGAAATGCAGATTTAGGTAGATGGGAGAGTTCCCAGACCTGATTCACCCCTGAAGAATTAATGCTTGGGGAGAGGAGAACGCTGAGAAAGGAGCTCAGCATTGCTCATACCGTGGAAACTCTCTTCCCGAGAGCACAGCTCTGCCAGTGGGAGATGACACTCTCAGGCAGAAGTCTGGGAGTGGCCTTCCACTCCCTGGGGAGGTCTCTACCTTAGGAAATAGGTTAAATAGGGAGGGGCTGCCCAGGAAGGTTACATGTGTGCGTCTTTTGTGCCAGATGCTAGTGCCGACCTGAGAGCACCACATAGGAGTTAAATACGGGAGCCTGTGGCCTAATGCGATTCAGGACACTTCTGTGATTAGTCACTGCTTAGCAGGGTTTGGCCTAAAGCAATGCTGTCCCTAGCAAACAATGGAAGTGAGTTATGCTTGCCTGCCCAATGTCTTCACCCCTGAGAGAACAGATTGCTCACAGAGTGTTGTGTCCTCTGCACATACACACATGCGGACATGAATGGGAGTTGCTGTGATACCAGGACAGTGAGAAGCTCTATCTTCAGCACTTACAGCGCAGGCCTGGCTTCGTTTTTAGGTCATCTAGCCATACTTCTTTTTTTGTCCGCTAATATTTGCCAAGCACATAGAACAAAAAATACTCTCCTACAAATGAGGGGAGAGTCAAGGGATGACTTAGGGTTTTTATTTCTGTGGCAAAAACACCATGATGAAAAAGCAAGTTGGGGAGGAAAGGGTTTATTTGGCTTACATTTGTGACCCATCGTTGGAGGAAGTCAGGACAGGAACTCAGGCAGGGCTGGAACCCAGAGGCAGGAGCTGATGCAGAGTCCATGGAGGGTGCTGCTTACTGGCTTGCTCCCCATGGCTTGCTCTGCCTGCTTTTTTTTTTTTTTTAATGTATACAGAGGCATCAGATAACACTACAGATGGTTGTAAGCCACTATGTGGTTGGTGGGAATTGAACTCAGGACCTTTGGAAGAGCAGACAGTGTTCTTAACCTCTGAGCCATCTCTCTGGCCCTCTGCGTGCCTTCTTATAGAACCTAAGACCATCAGTCCAGGGATGGCACCACTTACCATAGGCTGGGGCATTCCCCATCAATCACTAATTAAGAAAATGCCTTACAGCTGGATCTCATGGAGGCATTTTCTCAACTGAGGCTCCTTCCTCTCCGATGACCCTAACTTGTGTCAGGTTGACACACAAAACCAGCCAGTACAGTAACTCAAAGGCCCCAACCTCAAGAGCTCATGTGTAGAAAGCATCTAGTGCACAGGAGCAGAGAACCAGGCCCTCAGCTCTGTCTTGAGGCTGCCTGGAAGACAGGAGTAAGTCATCCACATCTGGCAGGGAGCTCAGGGGAGGTGGAGCCTGGCCCACACTCATCCGGGTGGCAAAAGTCAGAACAGGAAAGTCCAGTGCAGTTGTCAGGCACCTTCTGTGTAATTGACTGCCAGGAACAACCCAACACAATTAATACAACTATCTCCTTAGTGACAGTGTCCCAGACATGACAAACGCCATGGCAAACCAACTTGTACACTGCGTTAAGGGAGCTGGTAGGTTATTTAAGGTGAATGGACTAATTGGATTTGTGTTCTAGAGAGAGAACTCTCAGTTTACAAAGGGATGAGGCTAGAGACAGGAGCTCTCTATACAACAGTGCAGAGTTAAGCGTTGCTGGTTTTAAAAACTAAACGTCTTCTCGACTCAAACTTGCCTAAATGAACTGCATCAAGTTACATAGGTTTCTGAACATAACTTAGCCTCTTATCATCACTGTGTGTGTGAGAGAGAGGGGGGAAGAGAGGGAGAGAGAGAGAGGGAGAGAGAGAGAGAGAGAGAGAGAGAGAGAGAGAGAGAGAGAGAGAGAGAGAGAGAGAGAGAGAGACCGGTGATTGAATTCAAGCCTGTTCGCAAGTGTCTACCACCACTAAACCATGGCCTGTATCTTAGCCTTTTTAAGCTCTTAGTAATTTTCGAAACTAATGGCTGCCTGCCATCTATCAAGCTGTCTTTGGGGTAGCAGAGACTCTGGGGCTGTTTGATATCACATGGAATTCTAAGAGGTACTGGGGGGAACTTCAGGATTTTCTTAGAAAAGGCAACCATGCCAACCACCTCTGACGCCTGAGATTCAGGTAGGAATTTGTATGATCAGTGTCTAGGAAGCTGCGACTGGCCATCACTGGCCCATCACTGCGACATGCCTTTTGAATTGTTTTGTTAGCTCTGCAGACAGGTTTTACCAAGCCACCCACACTTCTCCCTGGAGCCTGTGAAACTACTGAATGCGTCTCTTGAGGTGGATGGCTCGGGTAGGGGTGTAGTCTCTGAAGGCCAGAGCTGGGATCCTCAGACATGGCAGTGGAACCAGCCTTTGCCTTAGTTGCACCTGGCACATTCGGTAGAACACTTTTAGGTGTCCTGTGATTACCCACTCCTGGTGCACATGCCTTTTTACAGGACTGTATATACTTGATAACAGCAAAGACAGAGAAAGGCCCCACAGTGGCCAAGGCATCTTTACAGGGCTAGCCATGATTGAAGCCAAGCCATTGGAGTAGTCATCCTGAAAAGGCAATGTGACATGTCAAAGGCAGAGGTGGCCTGCATCTGTCTGTCCCTGTCCTTACTAGACAAGAGCCTCTGGATCTTTTGTATAGCCATTTTGTGCTCTGTTTCCTTGTGGTAAACTGAGGATAACAGTTGCTTTTATGTGTTTCCTGGATTTCAGCTAAGCACCAGGGTGGCTCACCGTAGGTACTCAACTGATGCTGGCAAGTTTCGTCATGGTTACCACAGAACAGGCTCTGCCGAGGTCCTGGCACTCACTCAGGATGTTCTCTTGAGCAAAGTTCCTTTGCTGAATAGTGCTGTCTGCTCAGAGGTGACAGCCCTGAATGAGATTTCCATCTCAGAGTACCAAGACAAAACACTCTAACTCAGCTTCATTTTCTTCTCACGTTAACTTCTATCTACATCCACCTTGTGACCCTTCCCAGGAGCTCCTTACCCTCGACCAGAAGCTGCCATTTCCTTGACAGATGTACCTAAGAAACCCAAAAGCCAAGTTAAATCTACACCAGGCCCTGGGGAGGAGACGGAGCACAGGCTTGGAAATCAGTCTGCCCTCCAGCACAGCCCCGCCGCTCCCCACGCTAGACTCAGAACCACGTGGTCCTTGTTCTGGAGATATCCGAGGGATGTGTCTTGGGGCCTGGTACAGCACATATCAGTGTTGGCTAAAATGGCTTAAAGGAGAAAAGCTCCTGGTCCTCCTGCCTCCACCTCCCAAATGCTGAGATTATAGACATGTGCCACCATGCCTGGCCCAAAGACTGCCCTTAAGTCCCTTTTCAGACATTTATGTCTGAGATTCCAAATGAATAATTGCTTTAAAAGAAAAACTGTTCTGTTACACATGTTTATTTGTATGTGCATGTGCCACTGCCACTTCAGTGGCTCTTACCACATGACCTGAAGTCATCCCAAAAGCTCCACAGTGCAGCCCAGCCTTTGGAGCTTCCCCTGTTCCCCCAGCATTTCCTTCCTCAGGGTAAGGGCTAAAAATAGAACCACATCACAGGCCCTGGGTCTCCGTGGGTTCTTCATCAAAGCTTGTGATCACTGTTACATTTCCTCTGGTTTCTAATCATCTTTAGCTTGTCATCTCCCCACAAAGATGCCACAAGTTCATGGAGACTGTGGAGTGTGTCACTTTTCATTTGACTCAACCATGGAGCCCAGCACAGGGCAGCAGCCTCCCGCCCAAAGCTGGGAGGACTTGAATTTACCTGGCCAAGCACTGAACTACTAAGCATGGAGTGTCGGCTTAGGGAGAAAGAACAAGCTGGGGTTCTGACTCACAATTCCCAGGGTGATTCTGGACAGGAAGCTGATAGGGCACTGTCTCCAAAATGTAATGAGTAACTGGAAACTTCTGGCTGACAGCCCCCTGCTTCCTTCAGGTGAAAGGAATCATACCATGTGTCACCTGGCTCAGCTCTCAGCCTCGCCTGAGCTCCAGTGCCTGTGGCAGTTCACGTCATGGGAAGCCAGAGTTGCAAAATCTCCAGTTGGCCAGTGGGCAGGTTGGAGGCAACACACCAGCATCCAGATCCTGTTGGAGAAGTTAAAGCAGGTTTTGGTCAGTTGCTGGCATACCTCAGTCTCTCACTACTTTTGTGTTCCCATGGATCCTTTAGCCAGCAAGAATTGTAGATGATTTGAATATACTTAACCCAAAAACAACTAAAAAACCAAGCACACTAAATTGACATTAAGCTGACAAGTAGTAGTTAGAGGTGTGGTTGAATGTCACGTGACGTGAAGGGACAGACAAGGAACACTCCATGTTCTGTACCTTGCAGCTCTTCCGAGTGAAGCAGTCTATAAGTTACCACAGTTGGAAGTGGCCCTTACTGGCGATCAGGTGCACATGCTAATGAGGGATAAAAACCAAGAGCTCCTGTAGCCCATGCTGGCCTTGAACTTGCTGTGTTGCCAAGGACAACTAATTTCTGATCCTTCTGCCTCCACCTCCCTGAGATTGCAGACGTGTGCCATCATCCTCGGCTGATCCCAGGTTCTTAAACAGTAGGGTCTCAAAAACCTTGGCAACGGCTACAGGAGAAAAGGTTCAGAAGATAAGAGCAGTGGCTGCTCTTGAGGGGGAACCAGGCTCAGTTCCCAGCACCCACATGGTAGCTCACAGCTGTCTGTAACTCCAGTTCCAGGGAATCTGACACTGCTTCTCTGGGCGGCAGGCACATACGTAGAATACATACATACATGCAGGCAAAGCAACAACAAATAACCTTAACTTTTTCTAAAGTCTTGGAAACACTAATTGGTTTCTGAGCACACAACAACCAAAACCCACTCAAATTCAAAGTGCATTTGAAATGAAGCCAAGATGTTTCTGGCTGTGCTCACCTGAGGATCATCGCAGTGCTGTCAGTTCTATGCTGTGTACACAGTGAACACTCTGCAGGGTGCATGTCATCACAACGCACAGTGCCAACGAATGCTGTCTGAGACTCTGCCTCAGACTCAAGACTTGGATGCAATGAACCGCAGTGTTTCTACCATGCATGCACACTTTCTGCTCTCTGAGAAACATAATAGAGCCAGGCAGTGGTGGTGGCAGCGTTGCACCTTTAATCCCTGTACTTGGGAGGCAGAGGCAGGTGGATCTCTTGAGTTCAAGGCCAGCCTGGTCTAAATCAGGGCTATAGCCAGGAATAGACAGAGACACCCTGTCTCAAAAAAAAAAAAAAACCTGAGAGAGAGAATAGCTTACTATATGTTACTACCATTATTTATCAGCATGTATCAAATTAGTATGTCTTTGAATTCTATTCCACTAAAATGTTTGAGGTTTTTAAACCGCTATTTAAGTTGATGACTTGAGGAGGTGGAGAAAGAGATGACCGAGCAGTTAAGAGTAGCTACTGCTCTTGCAGAGGACATGACTCCTGTTCCCAGCACATACATCAGGTAGCTCACAAGCTCCTGTAGCTCCAGTCCCAGGGGATCTGACACCCTCTTCTGGCCCCCATGGGCACTGTACTCATGTTCACAAACACATACACAGGCACGCACATATGCTTAACAAAAATGTATAGTGTGTGTATATCTGTATGTGGATATATGTGTGTAAGTTCAGGTGCCCGTGGAGGTCAGAAGAAGGCAGCAGATGCAGACGCCCTGGAGCTAGAGTTACAGGCAGTTGGTTGTTGGCTGCCCAATGTGGGTGCTTGAGATCAAGCCTGGGTCTTCTGCGAGAGCAATACACACTCTGCCACTGAGCCGTCTCTCCAGCCCCAAGGCTCATTTTGTTAAGTACAGTCTACTCGTGAGAGTGTGGTAAAAAAAAAAAAAAAAAGGAATACCTGACCAGCCTGAAGGTCTAACTTAAATGTTTGTGGACATGCACACTCATTCTCACACACACACACACACACACACACACACACACACACACACACACACACACACACAAGCACTTGGAAAACACATATAGATAGATGATGGTAGCTATAGTACTGAGTTTGCATCAGCCATGCGTGTACTACAACTGGAGTAGTACAGAGCATGGACCCTGCCAGGATCTTATCAGAACCTATACCTACCATAATGTATATAAACAGGCCTAGGAGGTGAATCTTATCCCCATTTCATACCTGAACAAACTGAGGCATAGGGAAGTGAAGTGACGTGTTCAGGTCATAGCTAATCAGGAGAGACCAGAACTCAGTAGGTTTGGCTGCAGCATTCTGAACCTGGCATTCTACCAAAGACTGCACAGTCTCTGGGGTATGGACTGGTATCCAAAGCTCAAGTAAAATGTGTGGAACAGAAGTGCATTTTAAAATAGAAAGTGAGAAAGGCAGCGGTGCTGGGCTTGGAAATGGCTTGTTCCCTTTGGTCTCCTTGGGAAATCATTTTGTAGCAAAGCAAGCAGGAGTCCTGGAGGAACCTCTCCTTTGTAAAGGAAGCAGGCTTTGGGCTCCTTGCTGCTGGCAGTCCCATTACCAACAGTGAGGCCTCAGATGGAGAGCAGTTTGCTTGCTGTTTCACCACAGCTGTGGGCATGTGGATAGCCATGCCTTGCTTATTCTCTCTCTATGCTCAATGGCAAAAGGACTAATAAAATGTGCTTCTGGGAAGTAAAAGACTTGAGGGGACCCTCTTTGCTCCCAAGAGCTGCCACACAGACAGTTGACAGTGACTGTCTGGTGCCCTTAGTTCTCGACAGCCTGGTCATTTCCAGGGGTTGGGGCACTCAGAGCTGAAATTTACTCTCAGGGTCAGGAAAAGCATTGCCTTCCAGACTGCTGCTGCTGGTTGTCCCAGCTAGATAAGCTATGTTAAGCCACGTTGACCCACAGGCCAAATCTAACTCCCAATGAGGACAGAGTTTCATTTTTAATAATGTGTTAAGAGAAGCTGGAGAGATGGCTCAGCAGTTAAGAGCACTGGCTGCTCTTCCAGGGGACCTGGGTTCAATTCCCAGCACCCACATGGCAGCTCACACTTGCCTGTAACTCCAGTTCTAGGGAATCCAACACCCTCACACAAACATACATGCAGGCAAAAACGCCAATCCACATAAAATAAAAACAGGCATTAATTTTCCTTTCATTTGTTGAGATAAAAATATCAAAACAATGTCTTAGATATCTGAAAGTTACATAGCATCCAAGTCCAGTAGCCATAGCAAAATATTATGGGAAAGAAGTATGGCCCCACTGTGTATGACCCGAAATGTTGAGCTAGGGCTAACGACTAACCCAGAACTAGACTGACAGAGCATCTCAGGCCCTACCCCGGCGGGCCACCTTCACCAAAAATAAGAACGGTAAGTGAAAGGCCCACATTATTTTGCTAAGCAGTAACTGCACTGCGTGCTGAAACCCCAGGCTTGACGTTTTGTTCCGTGGGTCACTTCTCGTTCCTGTACCATCCATCCTCGACTGCCTTAGGTGGGTTGCCTTTCCTGCATTACTTCTGTGTAAACTATTTGAAGTCTCTAGGATCACTGAGTCACACTGGAAAGGAAGCAGCACTTCATCAAGACACTGCCTCCACAAAGGAGCCTATAAATAAATGCCTTAAAGAATGGAAAGATTCATTTTTTATTTTATATGTATGTGTGTGTGTGGATATGGTAGACATGTGCATGTAAACGCAGGCACCCACAGAGTCCAGAAGAAGTTATCGGATCCCCTGGAGCTACAGGCGTTTGAAAGCTGCCCAACACGAGTGCTGGGAACCGAACTCGGGGTCTATGTGTGTGCCTGTTGTCTGCAGAGACCAGAAGAGCGTGTTGGGTCCCTTGAACCTGGCGTTACAGATGGTTTGGCGGTGCACGCAGTACTCTCCTGTGCTCCTAACCTCTGAGCCATTTATCCAGCCCCACCAAAGCTGATTTTAGAGTGATCTCTAGCCACCTGCCTGGTATCAACGTAGTCGGTGACAGCCTCTCATGACTGAGGCTGAACCGTAGCCAGGTTTTTATCATCTCAGTGACCACAGCAAACGCTTGGGCCCAGATCACTGTAGTTGCTATTTCGCCTAACGATACAAAGAAAGCTTCAGAAAATGCCTTTGGGTGTCACTAACTGGCCTCTTCTTGCAGATATTTAAAATGCAGTATTTAAGCAGCCTCCCTGGTTGAGCGTCCAGAATATTCTCAGGTTTCAGCATTCTGGCCGTGCTGTGAATTAGTCTCAGGTATGGCTCTTCCTGTTGTAATTGTTAACTAAGAAATCCTAGAGGTGGAACTGTGAGGGTCGAGGCCTTTGACCCACATTCTAGATCTGCCCCATCAAGCCGCGTGCCTTGTGCTTCAGCCAGCTAGGAGCAGCCCTCAGATAGCGCTCAGACAGAGAAGAAACAGTTTCCCCCATTCATATGGGCCTACAAGTTCCTTGTGTTTTATGAATTATTCATATTCTTTGTCTCTTATTAGTGAGTCATCACTTGGTACTATTATTTTTTTATGTTGGTAGAAATCTTTTTTTTTTAAAGATTTATTTACGTATTGTATGTATATGTGTGTTTTGTCTGAGAGTGCATCAGCACACCGTAGGGGAGGGCATTGGATCCTACGGGACTGCAATCCTAAACGGTTGTAAGCTGCCATGTGGGTGCTGGAAGTTGATCCTAGGACCTCTGGAAGAGCGGAGCTCTTAGCCACTGAGCCATCTCCCGGGCTAAAGAGCGCATCATCTAGCTGTCATACATGTTCAAGACACTCTCTTTGTCTTTTCAAATTGCATTATCTTTTCTGTAGAAGTTTTATATTTTATGTGGTCAAATATTTTTCTTTAGTCTTTGCATGAAAACTTAAAAAAAAAAAAAAAAAAAGGCCAGGCATGGTGGCGCACACCTTTAATCCCAGCAGAGGCAGGTGGATCAATGTGAGTTCAAGGCCAGCCTGGTCTACCCAGAATCCAGGACAGCCAAGGCTACATAGAGAAACCCTGTCTCGAAAAAACAAAACAAAACAAAAAGCCTAGGCCACGGCTGCGATTCTGCCTGTTGTCCTGTTCCCTGGTGTCTGACAGCCTGTTACAGAGCAGTCACCTACTAGAATTTCCTCTGCTGGGAGCAGTGGTTCTCAGCACCGTGAGGGGAAAAGGAAGGAACTGCCTGTCAGCTGAGAAAACCCCTAGCGGCGCTTTCAGGAAGGAGCAAATTTAACAGATTCAGGGGGCTCCCTGCAGGGCAGGTGAGCGAGTGGCTGCAGGCCAGTGTCTGTCTCACATTCCTGAGCAGATCATCAAGACAGTGAAGAAGAGAGAGGTAGAGCCTTGGGGAGGGTGTTGGGGGGGGGGGGCGGGAAGGGTAACAGAGTAGAAGCAAACACTGAAATGGAAGTAGAGGAAATAGTTACTGATACAAGACATGATAGAGAAAATAATAATAGTCAAGGAGGAACTCAGGAATACCCGAGTTCAAAAGAATGGAACCTGGAAAAGGAGAAGTCAGTACACAAAGTGAAGAGCTTATCAGATGTGTAAGAGAACTCAGAATGACAGTGTGAGGGTCAAGCCCAGAACGCTCTGCACCGCTGGAGCATTGTAGCACCCCCAAACCTACTTCCTGTTTCAGCTGCTGTTGAACTGTTGTTGCATAGCAGGTCCATTCTCGGGTTTTTGTAGTTAAACATACCACTTCCTGTACTGTGGCCAAATGTCCCTCCACCTGGTGTCTGTCAGTAACTACCTCAGATGTCATCCCCAGCCAGGCCTGGTGGCACACGCCTTTAATCCCAGCACTCGGGAGGCAGAGGCAGGCAGATCTCTGTAAGTTCCAGACCAGCCTGGTCTACATAGCCAGTCCAGGACAGCCAAGGCTACACAGAGAACCCTGTCTCGAAAACAAGCAAACGATCAAATGGCATCCCCTATCTGAAAGCAATCCTGTCCATCACCACGGCACCGGACCATCGGCTCTCGTTCGCTTGTCCCTGGCATTGTTCCCTCCACTCTAGTATGGCATCTCCTCTGTTAGTCACCCAGGCATCAGTGCTTTCGAGACTTTTCTAAGAAAGGTTCACCCAACAACACAGAGCTTAGCTTAACATTTCCTGGGGCCATGTCCAAAAACAGCCTGTAGCACGCTTGTTTTTATTTTGTAATTACTTATCTATGTGGATAGCTGTTTCCCCTGCGTGTATGTCTGGCGCTTCGTGTATACCTGGTGCCCACGGAGGCCAGAAGAGGGTGTCAGATCCCGCTGGGTCTGGAGTTACAAATGGTTAGCAACCATCATGGGGTGCTGGGACACAAACCTGGGTCCTCTGGAATAACAAGCAGCCATCTCTCCACCCCAGCATGCTTGTTTTTAAAGTCTTGTGTTGTCGTGGTTTAATAGTAATGTTGCTACAGGTGTTGGTTTTGGTTTGGTTGTTAGATGTTTCCTCTTCTTTGGTGTAAAGCTGATTCCCTAGCAGAAGTCTCTTTACTGCACAGCGTCTCTTACTGTAGTACGCTGCTTAGCATCAGAGCTTAAGTTTACATACGTGTGTGTCTGCCAGATGAGGAGCAGTCCATCGTAGAGACTGTATCTTCAGCAGCTCCTTAGCCCAGTGCAGTGCCTAGGGCACAGTAGGCATTCCTGTAACAGAGGGAGGGAAGCAGGGAGGGAGGGAAGAACGGATGAACAGACATATGAAAAGGAGGGAAGGACGAGTGAACAGAGACATGGAAAGACGGGTGGGAAGGGAAGGATTACAACGCTAAGCAGCAAACAGACCATAAGAACAGTGCGTTTACATGATTTCTTCTTGAGAACATTGGTTGTTAATGAGAGAGACCAGGCGGTAGCTATGACTAGTTTAATTTGAGGGCATTCAGCAGTTTTAGGAGGTACAGGAGAATATGTGGCTTGTATGCCTTATTTAATGGAAGATATCTGAGCATGCTTACAGGCTAAGGAAAAGACAGACAAAAGAGAAACTGAAAAATATTTCTTTAATTCACTCACTAAGTATTCATTGAGTACCAACAATGTACCGAGCACTGTACCAGGTGGGATGAGCAAGATGAACTGAGCTGCGGGGCCATGGAGCTTCCATTCCAGTGGAAAGCGAGGGAGTGCAACTGGGCATTGAGCTGTCATCCAAGATGCTGGTGCCACCTCAGGAAGAGCAAAGCTCTTAGTTAGGCCAGGTCCGATATACTTAGGGCCTGCAAATAGCTGAAGAACAGTCAGCCACTTCCCAAAGCCTGAGACATCCTGTCTGCGTGTCTTGTCTGTGTGTCTGCACATGAGGGACGTGGAGAGTGAGCAGGAGCGAAGCAGGATGGGCTGCTGTGTTTTCCTCTGGTGATTCAGGCAAGTAGTGGTGCTGTCAGGACTCACAAGTGAGACAGGCAGACAGCAATGAGACTGAGTCTCCATCTGGCCTAAGCCTTTCGGGTCTTCCTAAGTGACTCATTTCCCTTCGGGGTGGTTTTCCTAAGGTACCCTGCATAAGACTTACATTCAAAAAGAAATAAAATGTGGTCTGAGTATAACCTGCAACTTCACTTAATTCACTTCGGAATGTCATACCTCAAAAACAAATTACAGACTACAAACATTAGATGTTGGCTGTGATTTATACCTCTTCAACAGTGTTAGTAGAAGCCCTGCTAATCCTCCATGACTCACTATGGAAATTTTGTTTTAATCTTTCTAAGACAGTAAATACAAATTACAAAACTGTAACACTGTAATATTTTAAAAATTAATATAGCCGGGTGTGGTGGCACATTTCCATATTCTAGCACTCCTGAGGGGCACTCTCACATGATGTTTTTGTCCCTCTTCACATGCATGTATCTAATGTATTAAATCCGCTCATGTGGCCTTCACTTGACACCAAAGGAAAGGGGGTGCCTGGATCGAGGAGACGTTACATCGGACAGGTCACTGACAAACCTCGACACCAAGGACAAACTCTGTCTGCTGTCTTTAAAGTCTAAAGTGTATAATTGTTGTTGTTTTCTGGTATGGAAGAGATTTGTTGTGGGGAAGGAAGAAGAGGAGAGGAAGGGAGGGGTACCCATGACAAAGAGAAAGACAGAGGGAGAGAGAAACTGGAAGAGTGAGAGATATATACATACGCACACATACATCTTTTGGGGGGTGTATGTGTAATGATACCAAATAAAAATTCTGGGATCCCTCCTCTGGAGTCTCACATGCAGCAGAGGTCAAGGCAATAGTCTGCTGAGAACCCTCCAAAGAACTCAAGTGGGTTCTAATCCACATCAGTCTGCCCCACCGGTTGTTTTGTTGTTGTGTTGTTTTGTTTGAGGCAGGGCCTCCTGTAGCCTGGGTTGGCTCCCAGTGCCTGTTCCTCCAGCTCCCTAGTGCAAGGGTTGCAGGTGTGTACTAACGCACTCAGCTGGCCCCTTTCTCTTAGGGTAAACTTTCACTACAGCCATATAGCTTTGTGGATCATAAGCCCAGAAAGGCAGATTGGGGGCTTTGTAGCAACTCTGTCCACATTAGGAGCAATGTGGAGTTGTAAACTAGCCTGCCCAAACCCAGAATGTTCTACATATAGTAAATTCCAGTCCTACAGGTACCCAACCCAAGACCTGACAGTCCCTTGGGATATGTGGAAGGTGCTGGTTGGTGAGCCAAGGCAATGATGAAGGGCCTTTCTGCACATCTGTGATTCTAAGCACCACAGGAGTCACCTTTATGCCTGAGGACACAGCCCACATTATCAGTTAACAGCTAGGCAGGATGGGAAGCATGGCATTTATTTTATTCCCCTGATAACTTTGAATGTCACATTTCTTATCTATAAAATTGGGATAAAAATACCTGCCTCATGAGGTTTCCACAGAGATTAATCTAAATCAGGAATCAATGTAAACTGCCTGGTGCCATCTCTGTCAGGTACTTGTGACTGACATTATGTTTGATGTTCCACTGTATTCTGTGTGCAGTAAATACACAAGGGAGACCTGATTGCTGCTTCGTGCAAAACAAATGCTCCTTTTTCATAATGTGGTCAGTCTTCATCAGTGGAGCAGATCAGAACCCCCCAGCCAGCCCACACAGACACATAGCCAACCGCCCCCAGCTCTCCGGCATACCTCTAAATAGGCTGTTAACCCTGTGGGTCTGTTTGTATGACCCCAGGTATTGCGGGCTGTGAACTGGCAGAGTTGAATACCTTCATCAGGAGCGCTCCTCTGGCCACATGAATTCATTTTCTGTATTTAGGAGTATAGACATTTAGGCAATCAGTGGGTTCTCTCTAAATGATTGTCCCTGGAAGCTGTGTGTCCTGTCCCCCCACCCCACCCCCCAAGCTCCTTTGTCTGCCTTCTCTAGGAAAGGTGCTGGGAAGGAGCCAGCATGCAGGAATCTAAAAGACAACTGCTACAGAACAGAAATATGTGCTAAAAATACTAAAACCAACAAGGATTCATCATCTGAAAGCAGAATAGACTGCGTGTGCCCCTGCTTCTGGACCTGCGCGCTCCTTGATGGCTCTGTGCTATTCGAGGGTGACAGTAATTATGGAGCTGGAGTGCTCCTTGGCAGAGACAGACAGAGCTTGGAGCAGAGGGATGGTTTCCATGGCAATGGCATCAGCATCTGAATGACTTCCTGTCACAACAAGTTGGTGATTTAATGAGTTCATCACCGAATTCCAAAGGAAAGCCAGAGAGTGGATGAGCTACTGTTGAGACCTTGGAGTGGCTCTTCCCAGAGAGAGAGAGAGAGAGAGAGAGAGAGAGAGAGAGAGAGAGAGAGAGTGTGTGTGTGTGTGTGTGTGTGTGTATGGGGGGGGGAGGGCGGGAACTTCCACCCAGTGCAGCATGGGAAAGGACCAGGTGCTCTGTGTGGGACTAGCAGCCTGGGAGCCCTGTGGCAGTGCACCAAGAGGAGGGAGTCTAGACAGAATCTGTTCTGTTAGGGCCGCCTTGCTGTTATTCTCGCAGTGTGAAAGAATCACAAGTCCTCATGAGAAGCTTCCCTGGTTTAAACCTAAGGAAATGAATGGAACACAGGAGTTCAGCTCAGGGCTTCAGACACATGCCTTGAGCGCCCTGGGTCCCTTAGAAAGTAAAAGCATAAGAGAAAGACCTCGGATTCTAGCAGTGTGCAAACAGAAAGAAGGAAAGGAGAAGAGCAGGGCACCTGGTCTTATTTTTTTATCCTAGTACAGGGAGAAGCACTTAATATGGAGCAGAAGTCCGTCATTGGGATTCCTTCCAGAATTAAAGTCTCATCTGTGGCCAATGACATATAAGATCTGAACTAAGGGGCTAGGGACATAGCTCAAGCAGTGAAGTGCTTGTCATATGGCCCTAAGTTCCATCCCCAGCATTTTCAAAAGAAGCCAGGTGTGGCGGCACAGACTTGTGTTCCCAGCACTGAGGAGGTGGGGACAGCCAGATCCTAGAGGCTTGCTGCACAGCCAACTCAGCCCAGTCTGTGGTGAGACTGGGTCTCAAAAAACATTGTGGAATGACACCCAAGGTTGACATCTGACTTCTACACAACCTTGCATACATGCATACACACACATATTTGAGCCAAGAGGCAAGAATGCATTAAAATGTACTGTCCATCCTTTACCATCCTTACTACCAATAGTCTACCATTGGGCTGGTAGGATAATGTCACATTAGCCTAGTCCGTTACCTCGCGTTGGGTATAGTCTTAGGGGATGATTGTGAACACTCCCCCCCCCTTTTTTCTTTTTCTTTTTCTTTTTTGTTTTGTGTGTGTGTGTGTGTGTGTGTGTGTGTGTGTGTGTGTGTTTCAAGACAGGGTCTCACTATGGCTATTCTTGAACTCACTACTTAGATCAGGCTGGCCTTAAACCTAGAGAGCTCCACCTGTCTTTGCCTCCCAGAGGGCTGAGATTAAAGGCTTGCCCCACTACATCGGGCTATTTGTACCCTTTATAGAAAAGGAAACTCAGCCTTGGAGAGAGGGTCACTGGCTAGAACACAGCAGAGTCAGATTTCAGGCATGTTCCCCCATCTCCTCAGCATGCAGCCTCCAGACAACTGCAGGCAAGCAGGAGGAAGGGAACAGGAAGAAGTGCAGCCTGCCGGGAGTCTGGGAACGTAGTTGAGTTCCTCTTCCTCCTTGCTCACCACCTTTCTTCAGCATGGAGCAGGAACCAAACGGCTGCAGAGCAGCATTGCAGGGCAGCTGGGCCGGATCTGTGCTCAGCTACAAAGCACAGAGAAGCACTTAAAGCGAGAAAAGCTGCAGAGCACCAAAAACATGTGGGCTTTCTCCTATCAAACATGACACCAGGGGCCTGGAGAGATGGCTCAGTGGTTAAGAGCGCTGACTGCTCTTCCAGAGGTCCTGAGTTCAATTCCCAGTAACCACATGGTGGCTCACAACCATCTATAATGAGATCTGATGCATACTGTATACATAATAAATAGATCTTTTTAAAAATATATGATATCAGATCAACCAGTGAGGTGGGCAGTCTTATTTGGTCTTACACATACATTTTTTTATGCTTAAACAGCATACAAGGAAGAGAGAGAGAGAGAGAGAGAGAGAGAGAGAGAACACATACATAGGGCTTGCTAAGTAGGGCTGGTCCTTTTCTGTATCACTCTAAAGGGGAATGAGCACCTGACTGACGATGAGTTTGACAAAGAAAAAAAAGGGAGTTGAGTCTCATCTGTCTATAGGCAAATGTCTGACTTACAAAAATTATGTCTGACATGTTTTCCTAGAATTCTTGAAGCTATGGGCCTACTTTTATTTTTTCATCCCCAACCAATCAAATGAAGCCAAGACTAAGAAGGCTGGTAGTGTTTTATAAGCATCTTGCTCAGGACACAGCCAGTGCCGACGCCAGAACTTGTTAGCCCAATCCTCTTCATGTTCAAATTCATTTAAAACATGTCTGCGTTTTGTCCAGTTGTGTGTACAGTTTCATCAGTGGTTTCTTGTTTTTTGTTTTTTAATAACACCGGCATGAAATGTAAAAAAAAAAAAATCCCTGTATGCTTTAACGTTCATGGGATTATCTAATGACGCTTCGGCAGGCTGCCCCCTCCTGCCCACGCAGTCTGCTGCTGCAGCACCTACACTGCCTCTCCCCTAGACAGTACTGGGCCTGAACAGCCTGGCAGCCCTTTCTAAAATAACTCACCAAATAATCACGGAATTCTCTGTGATCACACATGCCAGATCGGGACGGAGCGCAAGATCATAGCCTGTTTTTCCTTTCCCTGTGCCCGCCCACTACCCCTGCCCCTGCTTCCACACTCTGGGAGTTTGCCCCCCAGGTGTAAGAGAAGACAGTTCGCACAAGCCCCTTTGGATTCACCACTAACCCGTGAGCATATCAGGGGCAGTCTGTGGAAGTAGTCACTGCTTTTGGCCCCCACATTGCTGGCTTCCTTTGAGCATTGCCTCCCACTGAGTTTGCAAAGACGGTTTCCACAAGCTGCAAGTTGTAAACATCACAGTTTTTGCTCATTAGATGGGCCTTCCCATTAGGTCTACAGGTCTGGACATGCACATCAATAGAGCGTTAATAAATGACAAGGTCACAGCTGAAATAGGGCTTGCCTGGTGTCACAAGACAGGCAGTGTGTCTCACCTCCCTGTCACACTGTGGGAAGCAGACAGTGGGCAGGTCTTCACTTGTGTGTGTCTAAAACCAGATAGGCAGCAGCCCAGCAGGCAGGTCCTTATTCTGGTAGTGAAAGGAAACAGTTGTTTGTATGTACGCTGGAAGAGACTTCCCAATATGGCTGGTGCTTCACTAATTCTCTAAAGGCCCCTTTCTCCTTTTTGCTCTCCAAGACACTGACCAGATAGGATGAATAAAGCCGAAGGAAGACAGAGCAGTGTCACCAGGGTTGACAAGTGCTGTAGAGGCATATTGTCCAGCTCTGCGGCTCCGGGGAGACCCTGGAGCTGCCTTGCCAGAAGGAAAGGACAGTCTTCAGAGCCTTCAGCAAAGAAGAGTTAACAAGTGCTTGGGGCGTGGGGGGGTGGGGGGGGGGCGGTATTCCATTAAGCACAGCAGTGCAGAGACTGAGTTCCCCAGCCTGTGGGAGTCCCTGGAGGAGAGTCAGAATGAGCCGTCCCACTGCTTGGTGACCACTCATAATGTGCGTTACTGAGTCCCTACTCAGTGCCAGGACTGAGTACAAGCTTCATGTGCACCCCCGGAAACAACGCAGAACTTCTTTTATCACTTGCACTGTAAACCTTCTGGTGCCCCTCACCCCTTCTAAACTCCCACTGGTTCTCAAAGAACCATTTATTTTCTTTCCCTATAAGTTTGCATAGTCATGCAAGTGGAACCGTACAACCTAAGATCCCTTGTCGTGGGCTTCTTTTGTTTTCTTAGCACAGCGCTTTCGTGTTTTATCCATGTCGTGTCAACAGCATGTAACAGAACTTTATTGGTTTTGATATACCCAACCATCAGTCATTTCACAGTTACATGTTTTGTTTGTTTGTTTGTTTTGCTTGGTTGGTTTTTTGAGACAGGCTCTTTCTAAGTAGCCCATTTTGGTCTGATACTGGTGAGCCTCCTGCTGAGGCATCTGAGTCACCATGCCCAGATTAATATTCCTGTTTTTATAGGCCATTTATTTAATCCCTCAATTTATCTTCTGGACCTGAATCAACAATTTTTTCCTGTTAAGAGTCAGGTAATGAATGATTTATGCTTTGCAAACCATGTTCTCTTTGCCATAGTACTCAGTTTGTCCATTGTAAAACAAAAGTAGCTACGGACAATATGTAAAGCCCCGGACACGGCCGTGTTCCCACAAGCCTTCCTTACAAAGCAAGCAGTCAAGTAGATGAGGCTGCTGTGACTGGGAGTTGTCAGCCCCATGACTAAAGAATAAATGATGTCATTCATTTCTACCAAGACTGTAAAAGTTCCAAAAGGAAGGTTATTCTGAATTGATTATTAATTAATTGACTGTGACCTGGGTCATACAAGATCAAAATAAATAGCTGAATATGTAGAAATGTAGAGACATTGTCAATATGGGTCACCCAAGAGCCCTGGGAGGAAACAGCCTACCGAGGCTGCGCCCTCACACATCTCCATTCCATGAGCAAATCAAGTAAGACAGAGCTGAAGAAGTGGCTTTTATCCAACCACACATTTCTGGGTCAAAGGTGGCCTTTCAAATCTAAAAATAGAATTTCTCCCCAAAATCTACTTCCTGCTGACAAGAAGTGTGAACCGTTGTGTCTGTAACTGTGAAAGGGTGCAGTTCATGGGACTTTTTTTTTTCCCAATGTCTTAGAATGAAATCCTGTGCCGCACACTTTTAGAAGGCAGTCGGTAACAATTGCTGGAGGCCAGCCAGTGCCCGAGGGCATCAAACAAAAAAGTACAGCTCGGATCCCAAGAGACAAGACAAACTAAAACAAAATCCGCACTACATAACGTCTCCACATTCACAGTCATTTCCCCCAGCACGGGTCTAACCACAAGAAACTAGCCACTTGGAGTTATCTGCTGGGCCGTCTGAGAAATGAAGGCAGCACCTAGATTCATCATGCTTGGTAACCCAAACCACAGTAGTTTTCATCCATTGATTACAATTTTAAAAATCAGTTTGAAGGCCGGGCATTGGTTACAGACACCTTTAATTCCAGTACTCGGGAGGCAGAGGCAGGTAAATTGCTGTGAGTTCAAGGCCAGCCTGATCTACAGAGTTAGTTCCAGGCCATCCTAGGCTACACAGAGAAACCCTGTCTTGAAAATAAAAATAAAAATCAACTTTGGAGTTCAGAAAGGCCCAACCCAAGGCTGGGAAGATGGTGCAGCCATTAAAGGCTGAGGCTCACAACCAAAAAGACAGAATTGTCTGACAGACTTGAGATTCACATGGGCTTCCTTTATTCCAGCCCTGCAGAACAGGAGAACCAGCGTCTGTAACCAAGGAGACCCTTAACTCTAGTCTCCAGACCATCCCCACTGCCCAGCTGTGCTGTCAGCAATACAGTCCCACAGCAGGGGAAAAGAAGCCGGCCCTTCTCCCTCAGGTCACACGGTCCTGCTCCTGCACGGAAAACACTAGAGAGCTTTAGAAAGTGTGTGCATGTTGGAGACTAGAGGGACGAAGTAGTGGTTGTAAAGGACCTAAGGTTGGTTCCCAGCAACCCAGCTCAAGAGAGGCCAACACCCACTTCTGGACTCCAGGAGCACACACACACACACACACATGCACACACACACACACACACACACGCGCGCGCGCGCGCGCGCTTGCATGCACATACCCCACACACAGGAGCACACATATACATAATTAAAATAAATAGTATGCAGATGTCATTGAGTTTTCTATAAATATTAAAGAAATGCAATTAGTTGGTTTTGTTCTTTCCCCTTGTCAGTGAGGTCAAAGTCTATGTTTCAGTGTTTTCTTTTGTTTTGTTTCTCAAAGAGCATGCGTTTAAAGTTACTTAGTTGGGATGCTTTGCAACAAGTTCTGTGTACAAGGTCATAAAGCAGAACTTAGTGACCATGCTTCACTGTGTAGGAGGCACCGCTCCGTCACCAGTCGGCTTTAACCACACTTTTACACAGGCAAAAAGTTAGGCTCCTTTTCCCAAAGTATATGATTCACTTGGAAATTCAGGTGGATTTTAAATCCTGATGCAGGCAACAGCGAGGAGAGCAGCCCGATTCCCTGAGAGACTCCCTTTGTATACAGCGTTCTCAGGGCTCACCAACTGTCTTGTGTTACTTTGCAAAGGCCACGGGTGCAGCTGTACGGCTTAGCAGAATGATTTTAAATTTTCTAGAGAACAGAACTTGTGTGTGTTCGCCTCTCATTCTGCTTGTACTTGGGCGCACTGGCCGAGGCCACACCTGTTCTTCCCCACTGACTAAAGACAGCAGCTGTAAGGGCTTGAGATTGCACCTTTTTTTTTTTTCCACTTCCATTTCTTGTGGCTTTCCAGCTGATTACCAAAGCAGAAGCCCGTCTCGACAGGAGGCAAAGTGGGGAGTGGAGGGAGAGACTCAGGAGGGGAAAGCCATCCCCAAAGTGAGGAGTTAATATTAGCCCTGGCATTTGTCAGGGGCGTCAGCAGAAACTTCCCCGCCCTCCTCAGCTGCTTCTGTGCTTCACCCTGCGTCTCATGTGATCACAGTCCTCACCGGTCAGCCCCTGGACATGGCGCCCACTGTGGACTTAACCTTCAGGCTCCCTCCCTTGAGACTATGCGCTTCTGAATGCACAATGGATAAGATGCTACCGGGTAATGCTGCTTTGCAGTAGATAGTACTGTAGACATGAAAATGAGTGTAAATGGGACAGGGAAGATCACGGTTCATAAAGAGCTCTCCGCATAAGCAAAAAGACATAAATTCAATCCCCCAGAACCTATATAATTCCAGTCCTGGGGAACCAGACAGGCAGTCCCCTGGGGGTTTGCTCGTCAGCATACTCAGTAAGCTGCAGGCCAGGGAGGTAACCCTGTTTTTTAAAAAACAAGGTGGATGCCTCTGGAGGAATGACATCCAAGGTTGACCTCTGGCCCCATACTCAAACTCACCCCCTTGCACACATGCATACCCAAGTAATTAAGTGCATAAGCAAATAAGTAACAAAAGAGTGATTCTGTGATTCCAGTAGTAAGGTTGAGGCATGGGCTGTTTCTGTTCGGTATGCAAGCAATCAATACTCTAGACACATTGTCTCTGCCGCCTTTCTGCACATGTCAGCATCCCTGCCTGCTGTGTTCTGATTGCACTTCCCCGTGCTGACGCTTGTCAGGTGTTGGAGTGGTCTAGCCCACATTCATGAATGCTTTTCCAGCACTCATCAGAATACGTGCACATGGCTATTTGTGTGTACTTTACAAACGAGACTGGCAATGCCTTAAGCCAGAGTAGGAAAGGGATTAACATCTTTAAACTTGAACTGATGCCATTTGTTTAAAAAAAATTGACATTTAAAGAACCATTTTTCAACAACATTCTTATTTCCCTCCCATCAAATTGTATCGGGCACTGCAGAGCAAGCTCAGCATGTAAATCAGAATTGTTCAGATGAAGCTGGAATGCAGCCTGGGAATCCCAGCACTGGGGAGGTAGAGGCAGGAGCATCAAGACTACAAAGTCAACTAATGTTGGTTATATAGTGAGTTTGAGACCAGCCTGGGCTACTTAAGACACCCCCCCCCCCTCTCTCTCTCTCACACACACACAGCAGAATGTTCTGGAAGGAGCTCACCAGCTGTAGAGCCCTAGGGACTGTAAAGCCTTAGAACAGCCCTAGAACAAGGGATTGGGAACAATTTATACCTGTGCTTCCTTTCTTCTGTCTGGCTCTCCTCCTCCACTCCCCATCTCTGTATATTGTGTGCTTCTGCACAGGGAAGACCTAGGCATGCTTGCTTTCAGCCAGATTAGCAGTCTTAAAAAAACAAAAGTGGGGGAGGGGACTTTCCTACTTCTTCAAAATGTATGAACCCCAAGCAAAGTCTCTGATTGACTGGATTACATACATGTCTTCCACCAGGCCTATGCATGTGAGGGTGCAGACCAGAGTCTTGGGAGAGGGGCCCGGGCAGGTCCATCCTTGAGGCTGAGGATTATGGTCCTAAGATAGGAAGCTCCCTCTGGTCTAGAAGGGGAGGATCCGTTCTCCACAGAGAGCGAGTGGAGATAGAAAACTGCAAGGAAGAGCCAATAAAACCCAAGGTGGACATGGTAGCACCAGGCACAGCCTCCAGTGCTTGAGGGTCCTTCTGCAGCCCCTGTTCAGAAGGAGACTGTGTTCATGTGCCCATTTTAAAATTTATTTATTTATTTTGTTTTTCGAGACAAGGGTCTCTCTGTATAGCGTTGGCTGTCCTGGACTCACTTTGTAGACCAGGCTGGCCTCGAACTCACAGAGATCTGCCTGCCTCTGCCTCCCTGAATGCTGGGGTTACAGGCATGCACCACCAAGCCTGGCTTCTCGTGTGCCCATTTTTAAAGCAGAGACTTGTATCTTAAGCTATATAATGTGATGGTGAAGGGCTGGAAAAAAACTTCAGTGTAGGTGGAGGAACACCACAGAGAACGTTTGTATCTGTGAACTTCCTCAATGCCCTAAGAGGGGTTCTTGTAAAAGGCAGCTGAGAACAGCTCCCGAAGGTTAATGGGAAAGCTTTCTTTAAAGTCCATCTATTGGACAAACTCTTTGTCAAGAGTGCCTTGGGAACAAGAGTTCAGCTTCCCAACCCACAGGAGAGAAGGCTTCAAGAGGCTGGTGACGAGAGCCCCGCTAGCCAGCCCTCTTCTTCCTCCCCTCCTCCTCCTCCTCCTCCTCCTCCTCCTCCTCACCCCCCTCCTCCTCCTCTTCCTCCTCCTCCTCCTCCTCACCCCCCCTCCTCCTCCTCACCCCCCCTCCTCCTCCTCCTTCTTCTTTTTCTTCTCTCTCTCTCTCTCTCTCTCTCTCTCTCTCTCTCTCTCTCTGTCTGGAGTCTACAATGCTGTGTTTTCATACATATCTTCTCAGATTTCTTTTTATTTAATGTCTGCCCACAGAGGCCAGAAGAGGGCAAGAGGGCGTTGATCATATCTGGAACAGGATTAGTGTGAGGCTGGGAATCGAACCCAGTTTCTCTGCAAGAGAAACAAGTGCCCTTCGTCACTGAGCCACGTATCTTCTTTGAAGCTCTGTTTCTGACTGGGAGTTGGCAAAGGACTCAGTTTGAATAGAGATTGAGATCAATTGAAATAGAAGAGTACAGAGGCAACTTGAAGAACAAAGAAATTGGGACTGAAAATGTAGCTCAGCAGCATAGCATCAACCTAGTGTGTGCAAGGCTGTAAATCCATCCCAGCACTGGAGTGGGGGACATTTGATGCTGTCTAAAAGTCTGTAGGGGAGGGGAGGGAGGGATTCTTGGTGTTGGTGAGGCCCGAACATCATCAACCAGCCATCTGCCGAGCATTACTGTATGCTAGGCCAGGAGAGTTTAAGGAAAATAGACGTCTAAAAGTGATGTTCCATACAGCCCTCAGAGAAGTGTGGTTAAGGGACACGTGACCCTGCCAGAGCAGGAAAAGGCTCCCACAATGACAACTAGAAGCAGGTCTAAACATCACACAGACTAGAAACAGTCTGCTTGGAAACCTACAGGTGAAAGCATCATGGCGGATGGCTGTAGCTGAGCATCCTCAAGAGAAAGGCAGGTAGGTAGTAGGTATGTGTGTCAAGAAGTAAAGACGCACAAAAGGGCAGAGGGCGTGTGATCCAGCCCAGTCCTCCTGAATACAGTAGTTCAATCTGGAGCCTGCCTGCCTTATTACTGTCGATTCTGAAGAGAGCTCCAAGGCAGGCTAGTGAGCCGCCTCCTTCTCTCTGCTTTCTTTTGTGGCATCAGAGTCTCCAGGAGAACGCATGCTCCCTGGAGCTCATCTTAGAAAACTGGCAAGAGGGCCTCTGCCTCACACCTGGTGTTTATGGGTCAGAAACATTTGTATCCTAACATTTGAAATCTTCCTTCCCAGTGGAATTCCGAACACGTGCTCCCTCTAGAACAGGTGATCGGATGCACAGATCTGATGTCATCCCTAGAAAAAAGCTTGTGAGGTCACCTGAAGAAAGGGGAATTTTAAAACTCACTTGCCGAGAAATGTCAGATAATACCGGCTAGAAATCAAGCCGTGGCAGCTGCCTTCCACAGCTGCACACCAGGCAGCTGCCTCTCTCAAGCCGTTAGTGGGGCTAAAAATAACTAGGAACTAACACTCAGCAAGCCACCAAGCCACAGAAGTAAGTGGGGAAGGAGATTGCGGATGGCTATCCTAGGGCCTCAGACGGACGTCAGAGGGATATCAACCCGGTGGCCCAGGAGACATCAAAGGCCTTCAGTGCCCCACGTGTCTGGGTGGATCAAACCTCCGGCTGCCATTTCACCAATGGTGGCCAAGGCTGTTGTCTACTGACCTCTTCCAGTTTCTAATCTCAGCTGTAATCCAAGTTGAGTTGACTGCCTTGCGGAAACAAAAGTAATGAAGCAGAATAAATAGCTTCGTCGTTTGCACCCTGAGCCTGAACCAGTGACCTGAGCAGCAAGTGTGGAGGGCCTGGGACACCACACAGAAGTGGCTTCTCTCTCTCTCTCTCTTTCATAGTGAAACTAAACCGGGACTTTCTCACCAGCAAAGAAGAGTGAGGTGACATCAGAGGAAGCATGGTCCACCAAAGACAAAAAAGGGGATGTTTGTTATATTGTGGGAAACTTCAAAGATAAATGTCCTCACTTAGCATCAGAGAAAATAGATCTGCTTTCTTGAGCATATGAGAGCATTGACATTTTTTTTCAAGACAGGGTTTCTCTGTGTAGCCTTGGCTGTCCTGGACTCACTTTGTAGACCAGATTGGCCTTGAACTCACAGCGATCCACCTGCCTCTGCTTCCCGAGTGCTGGGATTAAAGGCGTGCGCCACCATGCCTAGCCTTGACACTTTTTTGTAAGAAAAAATGACACTCACAGTGCTTGCTTGTGAGGCTCTTGTGGCTCTCCAGGCACAGTGCTAAGATTCCTGTTCATGGCCCAGGACACTGAGGTGAGCAGAGGTTAGCAAATTAGCCCTGCTGACCCCTGCTTGTCCCGGGCCAGTCAAGACTGGCCCCCAGCTATTCTCCAACACTATGGCCCTAGAGGTATACTGGTCATGGAGACTGATGGGAGTGACTCCTTAGAGACCTCTGGGTTTCCTGTGGAGTCGCAGCTGTGCATCTCATTGGGCACTTTCATTTATGGGTGCTGTCTTGTCCTTCCCTTTCTCATATGAGTGAGTGAGTGAGTCAGTCAGTCCATCAGTCAATCAGCCAGCCAGCCAGTCAGTCAGTCAGTCAGTCAGTCAGTCCATCAATCAGTCCACCAGTCAGTCAGTTAAGTGGGTAAGTGGGAGAGTGGGTGGCTAAAGGAGTGAATGGTAGGACTCTTTTGTGTGCTGTGCAACTGTTGTTCTGCCACTAACCACTTATGTGGTTTGAGGGCATTTTGTTGGCTTGGTTGGTTGGTTGGTTGGTTGGTTGGGTTTTTCCCCCTTTCCTGGTTTATTTTGAGACAGGATCTTGCTCTGTAACCCAGGCTAACCTTGAACTCTTGATCCTACCTGCCTCAGCTTCCCTAGTGCTGGGACCACAGGCATGCACCACTACAACCAGCTCAGGACATAGTTATCTGTGAAATGAAGCTCTTGGGTTATAAGCAGGGCCACTCCTATGCTAAGCAGTCTTCTTTTCCTCCCTCCCTGGCCTTCCCTGGCCTTTCATTATGTGCAGTGGGCATGCAGAACAGTGCTAAGTGGCTGAGGGCGCATCTCGGACAGCAAGGAGACCAACAATTAGTGGGATGTGGACATGGAACACAGGCCAACCTGGCTCTCCCACAAGGAGACCAGAAATAAGTTTTAGCTCTGGCACCTCCCTACCCCTGTTCTCATCTGCCCTGTGTTCCCACCTCACCCTGCTCCTGTGCTTCGTGGACGCCTCTCACAGCGCGCCATGCTGACCTCCTCCCTACCCCTACTCCGATCCCTTCCCCTTCGCAGTTTGCTGTCTATTTAGGAGGCAGTGGGTCTGGTCTGCCTTGACCAGGTGTCTTCTCTGGGCATTGTAATGCTCATTTAAGTCACCATCCAACATTTAAGGAGGCCTGGTTCAGTTCCCAGCACCCACATGGTGGTTGACAGCTATCTATAATACCAGTTCCAGGGGCTCCAGTGCTCTCTTCTGGCTTCCTCAGGCATTCATTCCTATATGCAAACAAACACTCATACACACAAGACAAGAAATAATAAAATAAAGTAAAAGGTACAAACTGATTTTCATTCTTAGTAATTCATTCCTTTCAGTCTCTAGACTTCGAAGTTTTTTTTTGTTACTCACTTTCAAAGAGTCATCAATATGAAATTATCACATAAGTAGTTGTTAAACAATATGCCATATGATTCGTTTATTTGGTATGTTCTGTTCATTTTAATAGTTTTATCTAGCTGGGCACAGTGGCGCACGCCTTTAATCCCAGCACTCAGGAGGCAGAGGCAGGTGGATCTCTGTGAGTTCCAGGCCAGCCTGGTCTACAAAGCGAGTCCAGGACAGCCAGAGCTACACAGAGAAACCCTGTCTCAAAACAAAACAAAACAACAACAACAACAACAAAATAGCTTTATCTGAGGGGAGGAGTCCCTCAAAACATTTGTAGTTTAGAGTACAATCCTTTCGCTCCGGCCACTCAAGCATGGTGGCTCCTGCTCAACCTCAGAGCCAATGTCAGATTGGAGCAGTAAAACAGGAATAGGGACAGCGGACCAGGTGATAATTCATGCAGAGTTTGTACAGTTATCACTTCTAGTGGATTATTCTTTAATCACAAAACATAAAATTATTTGGTCCTCGTGGCTGTATGAATTTTATTAGACTGGGGTTTTCTAAGCACGTGAGAGGGAGTGGAGATGGATCCAACCTAAACTGACTGAGTAGGATTGTAAGGCCTGGAAGCAGCGCAAGCAACTCAGCACTGCCCACGCCGGGTAAGGTTAGGAGCTTCGCTGGCGTTCGTACTGACAGGTTTCCTGACCCACTGCTATGGGAGGAATCTCTCGCTGTAGCACAGGGTGGCCTTGAAGTTGTCAGCCTCTTGAGTGGAACCTACAGCTGTGTGGCATCACACTGGGCTCCAAGCTTCTCACTTCCTCCTCTGGGTTCTCTTTGGTTTTCCACAACCATGTGGGACTTTGTCCCACACAGCTCACCTCTAAAAGAAGAGCACTCCGCTACCCCAGCACGCAGTTAGGCTGCAGGATCAGTGTCATTGCCTGGGACTCGTCCCTATTTTAGGTGTGTTTCTAAGGAGTAGGCTGGTTGTCATGGTGTACAGAGGCCTTCTTCACCGTCAGGATGCAGGAATATTGGAGTAGGCAGCAAAGGAGGCACAGGCCATCTGTCCCCAAGGGAAGTGTCTAGAGGAAATAAATAGCCTTCTAGCCACAATGCTTTGCATGTGTCCCTGCTCAAAGCTGAACTCAAGGTTTTGCTCTGGGATTCTAAGCTTCTAAGCTATGGTTCCATCTTTAAGGGCCCACTGAAAAGCAACTGTGGTGTTTTTCCGCCCTTCCACATCATGTTCACTCTCTGCGTGCTGTCATTCCAAACCACCCTCACTCCCTGCCCCTGCTATCAGGGAGATGAGCTCTGCCTTTCCTGCGAGGATGGCTGAGGGAAGGCTTGGGTGAGAAGGATGCTCCACCCTGGGTGACCGTGAAACACATGGGGCCGTTGAAATGGACAGAGCTTCAGTCTAAATAAACCCTAGTACGGTTTGGAAAGTAGCAACTGCAGTCAGAGCCCTGCCCTTCGATTCCTGGGAGTCCCACAGCAGCCGAGAGCAGAGCCAGCTCCCGGCAGCCCACAGCAGTATGTCTCACTCACCTATTACTCATCAGAGCACCTCTTTGTCCTCTGACAAAGCATGATGCTGCAGACCCAGGAGAGGCGTGTTGTAAGGGGGAGAGCGCTTGTGGGGAAATGCAGATGCATCACTCCACGGTGCTGAGTTTTCAAAAACTCCTCAATCATATCCCCTAATAATGTGACTTCATAGCAAGTCACCAAGTGTCACCAGGGTGTTTCTGGGCCTCATGGCACTGAGAAGCCTTACCCTGGGAACTCCAGTCTTCTGTGGCCTCCACCTGTGAGTTGCAGGGCCGGTCACCCTTGTCTGTGTGTGGCAAGTTCCGCCAAGGGCTGAGCAGTGACAGAAATGAGTGAGCTCAGCTGTGCAGTCTGAATAGATTGACAAGCCTTTCCTGTTGGTGCTGGAACAGTTTGCGAGATAACACCATGAGGCTGGGCTCTGAGTCCGGAAGGAAGACAAAAAAAAAGGATACACATTGATTTTCTTTTTCTGGAGGAGGAATGTGAGCAGAACTGTCTTGTGAAGGCTCCACTGCAGCCCGGTGCCGGTGCCCGGGGCCTCCAGCCTTTAGGATTTCCTCATCTGCTTACAGCTGTCGCTGCCTTGCCTTTTATTTAACTCTTTCTGCCTAGCACCCTAGTCTGTTTTGTGTTTGTTTGTTTCTACTTCTAAAGCACATTCTTCTGTTGCTTAGTACTTTTCTCTTACACTAATCATATGCCAGTATCTTGCCCAAATCCATAAGCCCCTTCCCTTTGAGCACCCAGTGAGCTCATCAGTATGCGAGCCTACGATCCGCACCCCAGATAATCACCTCAAGAAAGACCGACAAAGCAACCATCAGAAGGCAGGCAGGCTAGGAGGGCCACTGTACATAGAGTCTGAAGTGAGCCACCCTGCCCTTCTTGGTGGGCATGAGTGTGTATTGGAGCACGTTTCCCACCCACAGCTATAGCACCCGATCTCTCGGCCGGCAGCCGCATTTTAATGTCAGATGGAAGCACCAGGCCTGTGTTACCATGGCAACCACAGAGTGGCAGAGCTAAAAGCAGCAGCCTTGGCCACGCCACCTCCCTGCAGCCCACCCTCCTCGGAGGCGCAGATTCCCTTTGTCTGGCTCAGGCTCCCTTTGCCATGTCTCTCTGCCCCCCCTCCCCCTTCCTTTGTGGCCCCCACATTACTAAGCTCTGCTGCTTTGCACCTGCAGTACCCAGGCCAGGGCCAACCACAAAGCGTGTGGGAGCAAGGGAAGGAGAAAGTCGCACTGCCAGCCCAAGCTTGGGGACCTAATGTCTCACTTGAGACCAGCCTTTTAGAGACCAGCCAGAATGCTCTCCCCTCACCAAGCGTTCACAGTGCTTACAGTGACCGCTGTCTCTGGCTGTCATGGCTCCACTGGCTTAAAGGGATCGGCCGAGTGCCTCCCCTGACTGGGCTGCTCCCATGCTCAAGCAATGGGAAACAGCTAAACATGGTCACAGCTGCCCATAAAAGATGCAGAGGTATTGCCTTCGGATCTCCATACCCCTTTTAACGTGGTGAGAGAGAACAGAGGGAAGTAATATCTATGAACCAGTGGTCTTTTGTAGATCCCAGGAAGGCGGGGGTGGGGGGGGGTGGGGGGGGTTGAACACTGGCAGCAGCCCCATCCTACCCACCCCTGCCTTGCAGATGTATTCACTTTATCTGGTCTCTCAGAGCTCTATAAAGTAGAATTACCACCGCAGCGCAGAACTCCCAGAGCCTCTGGAGTGTGAACTCTTGGTTGAGAAAGGGCAGTGGTTTCAAGAGAGAGTGTGCTAGGTGGTTGGTTGGCTTTGCCATCACTTAGAAGATGAGACCCAGGGACGAGCCCAGCCTCCAACCCTTCTTCACTGCGGCTGGGCAACACTGCAGTGGCAGTGCGGTGCTCTCTTCAGCTACTATGATCCCACTCAGGAGGCTGAGGCAGGAGAGTCTCTTGAGCACAGGAATTCCAGGCCAGCATCATCTCAAAAAGGAGGGTTTCTATCTCCACAAAACATACCATGGCCTGATTAGACTTTTCATAGGATGGTAACTATATATTCAACACGAATAGGCATTGATTTTGTTGTTGTTTGGCTTCTGTGGTTTTGTTCTGTGATGCGGCCTCACATTACTCCGTCTGGCCTCCAGTGCACTATGTAGCTAAAGGTGACCTGAAACTCCTGACCTTCCTGCCTCTGCCTCCTGAACACTGGGGCTAGAGGTGTGCCTGCCATGTCTGCTTCATGCCGTGCTGGGAGTCAGAACTAGGGTCCATAGTGTAGGTGAGCAGTCTCCCAACTGATCCGTGTCCCCAGCCCTAGGCCTGTGGGTGACGGTGTTGTTTTTAATGCTTCCCTCACACACTATTCAGGTTACTCTTTTTTTTTTAATTACATGTGTTTGTTTACTTATGTGTGTGTTCACTCATGTGCATGTGTGCATCCCACAGTGTGTATGTAGAAGTCAGAGGACCATCTGGGGGCGTCAGATCTGGCATTCTACTATATGGCTTCTAGGGATGGCATTCAGGTCATTTGGTGGCAAGCACCTCTGTCGTATGAAGGGTCTCGCTGACCGTAGGTTTTTGTTTTGTGGTTTTAGTTCTGGTTTTTTGAGACAGGGTTTCTCTGTATAGCCCTGGCTGTCCAGGAACTCAATCCTTAGACTGGACTGGCCTCAAACTCCGAAATCCTCCTGCCTCTGCCTCTCAGTGCTGGGATTAAAGGCGTGCGCCGCCGCCGCCACCCAGCTCAAGGCATTTGTTGTAATATGGTATTTGGAAGGTTCGCCTGACTGCACAGGGTGAAGCTGATTAGCAGCCAGAGCCCCAGAGCTGTTCCTGCCATGGCCCTGAGTCAGTAGTTCTCCAGATCTGCTGTAACACCCACAAGCTCCCTCCACCATCCCTACGTTAGAAATAAACACACACATACACACACACACACACACACACACACACACACACACACACACACACACACACACACACCACACCTCCACCGTGGTGCTTGGGAACATATTACCTATGTATTTAATATTCTTGCTTGGTTTTTGTTGTTGCTGTTGGTTAGGGTGTGTGTGTGTGTGTGTGTGTGTGTGTGTGTGTGTGTGTGTGTGTGTGTGTGTGTGAAGGTGGTGGGATGGGATGAGATAGCCCTTGTGTGTTCCAGGTTGTCCTAGAAGTAGCTCTGTAGGCACAATAACCTTGAGCTCCTGGTCCTCTTGTCCCTACCTCCCAAATGCTGGAACTACAGCTGTGCCACCACACCTAGCTCCTTTCTTCTTCCCCTCCTCCTCATCCTCCTCTTTTTTTTTTTTCAGCATAATTTTATTTATTATACCAGAGAAGCAGGGAATTACACAGGCCTACTGAGGACTCACATATTCCAAGTAATTTGGATAAGTCTGAATTTTAAGCAGCACACAAAGTCACCCTAAAACAATTTACACATTCCAGAACACATGATGAGCTATACAGGCTGTGGCCTGTGTGTGGAGGACACTTATGCAAATATGCAAATCTAGCCTGTCTCTTCTCCCATCCAGCCCCATCCCCTTAGCCCCAGCCCCATCTAAATATCTGCCTGGAGATGGGGAGATCTTCTTCTTCCTCCTCTTCCTCCTCCTCCTCTTTTTCTTCTTCTTGTAAAATGGATTGTTTGTTGTTATTTGGGTTTGTTTGTTTGTTTGTTTCCAGTTTTTGAGATAGGGCTTCTTTATGTACAAAGCTTCGTAGCTTAGCTGTCTCGGATCTCACTCTGTAGACTATGCTGGCCTTGAACTCACAGAGATCCACCTACATGCAAAGTGCTTTTAATATTATTTCTTCAAGGAGGAATGTACAAGACTGGACTAGGTCCTTCATTCCAAGGTTCTATCACATTGTTTGAGACGGTTCAGGGAGAGGCTACAGGAGGCCAGCCTGGATTGCATGAGACCTATCTCAAAAAAACAAAAACAAAAACAAAAACTTTTAATTAAAGAGATCCAGAAATAAGCATTCTATATGTTTGTTGTTGTTTGTTTTACACTTTTCCTTATTTGCTTGTTTATTTACTTGATGGGGGAGCATGATAGGGAGTCTGCTCTCTTCTCTGACTCCGTGAGTCCCAGGATCCTACTCAGAACTTCGGTTTGGCAGCATCTTACCCCTAAGCCATCCTCCAGCCCAGGGCTTTTTGAGTTTGACTTTTTAAGGTTTCCAGCAACACTTTTCTTTTCTTTTTCTTTTCTTTCTTTCTTTTTTTTTTTTTAAACAGGGTTTTTCTGTGTAACCTTGGCTGTCCTAGACTCACTTTGTAGACCAGGCTGGCCTTGAACTCACAGCCATCTGCCTACCTCTGCCTCCTGAGTGCTGGGATTACAGACCTGGGCCACCATGCCCAACTTCGCTTTTCTTTCTTTTTCTTTGTGTATGTGGGAGGCGGGTACATGTGTACACATGTACGTGCATACACATGTACGTGTGTATGTGGATGCACACGAAGGTGCCGAGGAACGTGTTGGATGTGGGCATCCTGCTCTTTCACTGTCTGGTATATTCCCTGAACAGTCTCTTACTGAACCAACCCCAGCACTAAGGTTACAGGTACACATGACCACACAGATTTTTTATGCATTTTGTTGTATGAATAATTTATTTTCTAAATCAAATTTGGCCATAAGAATGTATGTGTAGGAAAATGTCTCTCCATGGTTTCAGACAACCTCTGAGGATCTTGGGCCACGTCCCCAGCTGATGAGAGAAGATGGGCACAGGTGCTTTGCTAAGCTGTTTCTTGGGCTGGTAACTGGGGCATGTATCTGAAGCAAAGCCAGACAAGCTCCTCACCCATGGTTCCCAGGCAGTGATCACATGGGGGACCCTGCCAGCTCCGCTCACCACACTGAGTGAAGCCGCCTTTGGGGGAAGGGCCCAAGCACTTTCAGGGCCACGGCTTTTCAGCTGCTTTTCAGCATCTGAGGTGTAATCAAGAGAGAGGAGTGTTGCTGTGCAGTCTCCCAGAAATGGAGTCTACGCACAGGACGCAGAGCAGGGCTGAGGCCAGTGTACCGTAGGCAGCTACTGTGAGCAGACACCTCCGCAGCACTTCACCCTACCTCAGGGTGCTCCCAGGGCCCCCTTTCCTTCAAAGCCTCCAGGCCCCTTCTGTGACAGCCATTTAACACAGACATGGAACTGTCTAATCAGGACACGCACCATTTTCCAGACTTGCCCCAGCAGCGGTGACCTAAATATTACTCAGGGTGTCTAACATCTAGCCCCAGAGGAAGAGTGTCTTTGGTTTGATTGTTCTCATGCTAATGAAGTTGGGCCAGTAATTCCAAGTCCCCTTCAAGATGGCTGAGTCACTTGAGGCTGTGACTTAGCCCTTTAGAAAACACTGTTGTGGTGAAATTATTCACTTTCCAGTAAGAATCACTTGCACACCCACTCAGTCTCATTCGTCCTATCTTTTTTTTTTTTTTTTTTTTTTTTTTTTTGATGTGTGAAGCAAATGAGTAGGGATGGAGGGCCTGGTGGAAATGGCCCCACCCACTCAGCCAGCTAGAGGGTCAACCTTTGAGAAATGTGGCTAGCCCGCTTCCAAGCCAAGAGACGTCACGAACGCAGTGGCAGATTGTTGAACTCTCTCTCTCCGATGACCCAGCAGGCAGTAAATAAGGCCTGCGTTAGAAGCCACTAAAGCCATAAATACACCCAGCAGGGAAGTCCATCTGAACTGCCCACCTAGGCGGTGGCTGCAGTTGGCCTTCTACTAAAAGTGTATTTGCACTCAAGGTCACACCAGATTTGGCAAGATGCCACATGTGAGAACCCTTCACATTAAACTCTCTTGGGGGTGGGGACAGGACTTAAATCAAGTTAGTGATCACAGAGAAAATGAGGATTCTTTGCAGTACACAGGAAAAGCACATATGTGGCTTCAGAAAACTCACATTCCAGCCAGCAAGCTCCAGCCCATATCTAAACAGCCATTTCTGGAAACTTAAAGAAAAAAGAAAGAAAGAAAAAGGAAATACACACACACACACAACAAGAGAGTGTTGTCAGATGGACTTGAGCCCTGAGGGCCTGGGATGTGTCCACCCTCAGCAGCGTGGCCAGTGGCTTTTGTGATGTGGGGTTCCAGAGTAAGAAGGGCTGGACCTCGGCCACTGGCCCCCTCTCATTATTGTGCCAGAAATAGATGCTCCACCCCAGGGAAAAGGAAGCAAGGCTGCGTGGAATGTGTCCTCCACTGGACTGCTGCTCTGCTCTGCCTGACGTGATCGCCGGTGCCCTCATTCTGTAGCAGAGGCATTAAGTAAGAACCTGACGATTGATGCATTATGTACTCGCCTAAAATAGCAAATGCAGAATAGAGAAGGCAGAGAGCTGCTAGGCAGCATGCGAACATATCAGTGGGAGCCTGCCTAGCCTCTGTTCGCAGCAGCATGAAAGCGTGCGCTGGAGGAGGGGGTATTTTCCATGAATAGCGCTCCTGAGGTAGAGGCTCCCTAACCACAGTGAGACAGGCACATGTTTAGCTGACATGACTGAGTGCAAACCCTTCCGTTCTCAAACAGGTAGTAGAAAGTGGGCAGTTGTTCCTTTTCCTCTGTGTGCTGGGGTTGCTTTATGAGTTGTTCTGTTTTAACCTCCTTAATACAAAAATCCCCACTTACTTGCTCCCTGGTGAAATTACCCATGGGTTACACCTGCCTAGGTGGGCATCAAAGCTTAGTGACAACAAAGTGGAAAGTTTTTTAAAAAGTACCAGATTATCAATACAGAGAAGAAAGTACCATTTTTTGTCAGCTTGTACAGGATTTTAAAATACCCAAAAACAAGTAAAAATGGTCTTCCAGACCCCACAAGCTTTCCCACGGAAGCAGCACAACAGCGAGTTGTTTCTTAGGAAGCCAGAGATGGTCAGGAAGAGGCCTGAGATGGGAGTCCATGGGCCCTCTCAGCCTTTCCCCTGGGGATGGAACCCGGCCAGCACTGCAGCCTCAGAGTGTTTGACCAACACTCCTTACATGCCTGCACCTCCTGAACGCACTCTGCCTCACTAGCAGCCAGGAATGGGACACTTGTCCATGCCGTACTGCACCGACTGCCACACATGTATGGTAGTTTCCCTTAAACCTCACCACATCCTGAGCCTGGTGTGGTGGCACACACCTTTAATCCCAGCACTCGGGAGAAAGAAGCAGGCGGATCTCTGTGAGTTCAAAGCGAGTCCAGGACAGCCAAGACTACACAGAGAGACCCTGTCTTGGAAAAAAATAACTCACCAAGTCCTTTGTAAGAGAGATGTAGCCTTCATGGAACTCCCAGAGCCAGAGAACTGGAAAATAAGTCCTGGACTAGCTAATTCCAGGCTCAGATTCTGCCTTCTAGATTCCTACCGTGTTCTCTTTTGACCTGGAAAGACAGAACCAGGAAGACTCTGCCCCATCTCTTCCTGCTAGACTTATACCTGACCTTGGTATATTTTAAATAAGGTTCTAGAAGTTAGTATCCTAGGCTTTTTCCAGACTGTAAACAGACACGTTGGCAGCCCTAAAATGGTGACACAAACTGTCATTCAACAATTCATAACTAGCTGATTGTCACCGGAGAGCCTCTAAATCCTTCCAGCCCCAGCACAGTTTTGGATGACTTGCAAAGCAAGCATTATACCACCTTCCTTCCCTCCTCCTCCTCCTTCACGGTTACCCTGTCGATTCCAGAAGCAGTGTTGGTGGTTTCTTTTGAACACTTTTTTAAAATTGATTTCTTATTTATTTTTATGTGCACTGGTGTTTCACGTGCACGTGTGTCTGTGTGAGGGTGTGGGATCCTCTGGAACTGGAGTAACAGACAGTTCTGAACTGACATGTGGGTGCTGGGAATCGAACCTCGGTCCTCTGGAAGAACAGCCAGTGCTCTTAACCGCTGAGCCATCTCTTCAGCCCCAGAAGCAGTGTTTTTAAATTTCACTTTCAGATAAATGCTTTGTGCACGATGGTAGCACAGGCCTTTAACCCGTGAGAGTCAGCCTGGTCTATGTAACAAGTTCCAACTAAGGCTGTATAGTGAGACCCTGTCTCAAAAACAAAAACTGCAAGTGAGCAATATTGAAAATGGCAGGCTGCAGAAAAAGCTCAGTGACTAAATGCATGGTCTTGCAAGGGACCTGCATTCAGTTCCCAGCACACTTATCAGGCACCTTACAACTGCTTATAACACCCATCTCTGGCCTCCACAGGCACCTGCACTCAGTGCGCAAGCGCGCGCGCGCACACACACACACACACACACACACACACACACACTTGCTAAAAAGTTAGTCTAAACCAAATTTAAAAAGTGTTAGAAAAAGACAAGAGTGACTGCTACCAGTGGTTGAAGGCACAGGCCCTGCTTCTGCAGTTTCTCTTTCTCTTTCTTTCTTTTCTTTTCTTTTTTTTTTTTTTCCCTAGGACAGGGTCTCTGCATAGCGCTGGCTGTCCTGAAACTCACTCTGTAGGCCAGAATGGCCTCCAACTCACAGAGCTCCCCTTGCCTCTGCCTCCTGGGTGCTGGGACTAAAGGCGTGCGTCACCATGCCCGGCTCCTTTACGCATTCATTCATTCATGCATTCATTCCTTCACTCACTTATGGCTTTCTCGGGACGCGGTCTCATGTAGCCCTGCCTGGCTTTGAACTTACTGTGTGTCTAAGAATGACTTTAGAGAGCTGATCTCCTGCCTCCACATCCTGAGTGTTAGGCAGGATTGCAGGTGTGCACTATCACACCCAGCCCTACCCTCGTACACAGCAGAGGCCCCTGTAACCCCTTACACGGTCTTTCTGATGAATTATTTAAAACGCAGGTCCTGGGAGGCAGTTCTTGTGTGAAGTACATCTTCCTGAGTCACACCTCCTCCTCCTGTGAGGGAGAAAGCTATGGGTCTTGCATACTCCTGGGTCTGCATGATGCATAGTGAAACCCTGTGGGTTTTCCAGAGCTGTCTTCAGCGCTACCCCCAAGGCCGTCTCTTTCTCTCCAGCTCCCTCACCAGCACCCAAACTGAGATCTGGAGCCATGATCAAGTTTACATTCAGTCAGCTGCCAAGTCCTCTTTTGTGGGCATCTCTCTGTTGACTGTCTTGCTCTTTTAATGACCTTGGCCCAACTTGCTTCCTAACTCCTCTTCCTCCCTCCAAATGTCCCATTCACCTATTTTGTGCATTATTTGCCTTGTCTCCATCAGTTCCCTGGATTGGTGATTCTACTGAGTGGTAACTGTATGCCAGGCACCCTTTTGGCACAAGGTCCCCTTCTCCCATAGAGCTTTCTTTGATGGATGGAAGCCAGGGAGAGACACAAGGCAGCCAGGAATTCAGACAGTGGTGAGCACGTGGAAGGAAATAGCATCCCTCATCCTCCCTACTAAGGGATTCTCGCTGCCCACAGGTTCGGCCTGGACATCTCACCTCTCAGCTGCCTGCCAGCCTGGCTGGACACATCTCCACCACAACCTCCTAATGAGTCCTGGACTCACTGTCTAAATCCTCCTCCTCCCCCTCCTCCCGTGGGCAGGG
This sequence comes from Acomys minous, assembly GCF_964271855.1. Lineage (NCBI taxonomy): Eukaryota > Metazoa > Chordata > Mammalia > Rodentia > Muridae > Acomys > Acomys minous. The sequence continues at coordinate 73,495,935 of NC_140493.1, read as the reverse complement.
GAGCTCCAGCCAAGCTCTAGGGGGAGGGGAGCTGGGACTTGAGGGATGTTATTAGTGACTAGTGCGTGAGTCACCACCAGCCCTGGCACACCAGGCTCAGTGTGCTTGGCACCCACTTTCGTAGCTGCATCCTGCTCCATGCCCATACGGACTCTGATGCAGAACAGGCCCTAACTTCTCCCGCTCCCCAGAGTGCTGGGAGCCTAAGCCACTAGGAAGATCTGCCTGGAAAGCCACAGGATCTTTAGCACACTTCCTACACCTCCCAAGGCTGGAGGGGGGCGGCACCCTTCACCCATCTGCCTCCCTCCCCAGATAGTGAGCTCCCGAAGAACAAAGGCTGTGTCATCACTGTCTTGTAGCCCAGACTTCTCATCTCACTGCGTAGAACAGGTTGCCACGTCCATGCTCAGGCAGCACCTGGCATCTGAATCCAGAGAGTCAAGAGTTGAGATCAGCCTGGGCTACATCATGAGAACCTGTCTCACAAGTGAGAAACTAAGCAAAGACTGCTGGGAACTCTGTTGTTGTTGTTGTTGTTGTTGTTGTTGTTGTTGTTGTTGTGTTTTTGGTTTTTTGAGACAGGGTCTCTCTGTGTAGCCTTGGCTGTCCTGGACTCACTTTGTAGACCAGGCTGGCCTCGAACTCACAGAGATCCGCCTGCCTCTGCCTCCCAAGTGCTGGGATTAAAGGTGTGCACCACCACACCCCGCACCTGGAGTATTTGTATGTGGGTTGTTTTAAACATTCTCAGGTGTCAGGGAGTGGGATTCAAACTGGCTTCCTGTGCGCACAACTTGTGGATCCGAGTACCTTGAGCTTAAATAAGCTCAGATGTACCACTATTCCTGACAGGCCCCTGAGATGTCCGTCCAGAGGGAATCACAGGTGCTGGTCAGGTTCCATCCAGTCTTATTTAGCGCCTTCATTAACGATGTGAACAGAAAATAAATACCAGTATGCACATGGTGCTAACTGTGGAGGTGCTGTGAACAGAAGTGTGGAGAAAGGAGAAACAGAAACGTAAGCAGGAAACAGCAGAGATGTTAAAGAGAAAATAACCTCAGCACAACAAAGATTAAAAAAAAACAAAACTCTGAAACAGATACAAAACAAATCCCTCAGGATCCTTCACATAAAGAGATGTGAAGTTAAGGAGGGCGAGGCTGTTGCCCATGGCCCCCGGAGCTTCTTGAGAGAGGATGGGCTACTGCCAGGTCCCCCTGAAGCCGCGCAGTCCCGTCCACCGAGGCGTGGTCTGCTAGGTGTTGGCCCTATTTTCTTGTAGTAAAGGTTTGGCTTGTCAGTTTGTTACTTCTGGGTGGTGGTGATGGTGTTTGCATCTGAGAGAGAGCTGTACTCCGCAGTTGCGTCTTTGTACTTTGGCTTTGGAAGGCCGCCGTTTCCCTCCAGGCATAGTGCACAGCATTAATTTGGGCATTTTGGCCAAGACAGGAATGCACCTTGAGAGAGCGATGTGCTCTAATGTTAAAATGGGGCATTCCCACGCCTACAGTTGTGATTGGGACAGGGATGAATCATAGTGCGCATCCCCCCACCCCACCCCCGTGAGTCCAGCCTCCAGCACATGTCTTCGGCCACCTTGCAAGAGGAGGGCTTGGGGTACACAGAGAGCAGGAGCCTCAGCCTTTCAGTTGACAGAAATAGCACTGGAAACATCCACAGAGCAGGGATCTTCCCCAGGCACTCCACCTGGGAGGCAGACAAAATATGTCCTGAGAGGCTGGCTGTGGAGCTCAGTGAGGAGGACTTGCCTAGCATACGAGGGCCTGGGTTTAATTCCAGCACTAGAAAGGGAGGAAAGGTACCCTCAGAAATCAGAAACTGCACACGTGGAGAGCACCCCTCCTGACAGCCTGGCATCCTCCGTGCCTGGAAGCATTTGCCTTCCAGCCAGGAGGAAGCTGAGGTATGGAGGAAGCAACACCCAGCGGAGAAAGGCAAGCGAGCCACTGCAGAGTCACAGCTGCAGGTCAGTGTCCATCCCAGCCACAGATACAGGTGCTTTTTCCTGTGCCCCACCAGGCCTGGGCCCTGCTCTGCACAAGGCTCAGAGAGCGCTAAGGACAGAGGAACAGACTGGAGGTTGAAAGAATCTCTGGAGGGGCAGATACTTTGCATGTGCTATGTCCCAGCTTTGAAAAGTTAACTTCTGCTTCCTCCTCTATAAAGGAAGGTAACGGCAGTCCCTCATGACTCTGGGAGGGATTAAATGAAATGGTGCAATCGCAGTGTTTAATGCAGTGTCTACTACAGGGTAAGTTCTTAATAGATGATTTCCAATCCCCAACCCAGCCCAAGACCCCTAACAGTTAGCCCGAGGCATGCTGCCAACCAGCCCTAGCCAGCAGCCAGCCTAGTGACCACTGGAAATCTCTACAACACTCTGTAGCATAAACTGAGAAATTTGCAGAGAACCAGGGTCCACTCATCTGCGTCAACCCTCCAGAGCTAGGAATGGCTTGTTCATTGATGTCAAGTCCCAAACCCCATCAGTCCTGCCCTGTAAGATGGCAGCAGTGGGGCACTCGCCTGGCATCTATGGGTGCCTTACTCAACCTTGCTGCTGTGGGGGAAAGGGTTAAATCTACCCACTCACATGTTATACACCCTCACAAATGTTTTATCTCCCTTAGAATCTCCTTAGAAACGGGGCATTTCTGAGCATTAAGGTTTACAGGGCACGTAGATACACTTTAGAGACGAGTCCTCCAAATCTCAAAAGGCACCCCTTGAGCCTGGCATGGCGGTACACACCTTTGATCCCAGCATTTAGGAGGCAGAGGCACACAGATCACTGTGAGTTCGAGGCCAGCCTGGTCTACAAAGCTGTCCAGGACAGCTAAGGCTACACAGAGAAGCCCTGTCTTGGAAAAGAAAAAAGAAAAGAGGCGCTCCTTGAATAGTGAGTGTTCCTTGTGTCTCTTACTAATACTACACATGAACATTCCCTCACACAGAGCAAGGCACGTGAACCTCCTCTGGCCGCCTCTGGGCCCAGGCGTGGATCTGATGGTCCCCCAACCACCATCTCCCCACTCAACAGCCCCACTTGAAAGCTGCACAGGCGCTGGCCTTGTCTTCCGGTTACTGTCTCATAGCTCAGTTAGTACCAACTGCTTTCTTAATCATGTCCCTAAAATTATTCCACAGACCCTGGTGTGCCCCTGATCTGTGTCAGACACTGTAGCGGGAGCAGGCAGTACTCAGTGCCCACTGCTCAAAAGCACAGCTAGTGATGACATCATGTCCAGAGGCTAAGCCTGGGTCACTGGGGTTAAGTCCTACCTTCGTGACTCCAGGCCTTGTTTCTGAAAGTGGAACTTGAACTGATGTTCATAATAGTCCAGTGTATCCTCTGCTGCCTAGTCTGATGGCCTGGGCAACAACCAGCACAGGTGTGTGTCCTCACTGCTCCGATGATGCCCAGCTCAGTTGGCATCCGGCAAGGGCTGCCTTCTCACCATGACCTGACATAAAGGAACAGCAAGCTGTGTGTCTCTCAGATCAAGACTCCACTTTTGGCTAGGGATGCAGCCTAATGTAGAGCACATGCTTAGCTCTGAACACATGCTTAGGGTCAAGATATTGTGTTAATTTGGTACAATCCATAGCATCATTGCTTTATTTGATTTGATTACATGTTTACGTTGTAGATTTCCTTTATTATGTGTATGAATGTTTTGCCTGTATTGTATGTATGTGTATCACGTGTGTGCCTGGTGCCTGCAGAGATCAGAAGAAAGCATTGGATCCCCTGGGTCTTGTGGGTGCTGGGAACCTAACCTGGGTCTTGGAGAAGAGCAGCCCATGCTCTTGACCACTGAGCTATTTCTTCAAGCCAATCATTGTGATTTCTGTGTCTCTATAATACCTTATAAGTGTATATTTTAGGTCAACCTGAGAAAACCCTTTAAGTAGTTTATCTACTTGAACAGTTTATCCATTTGTACAGTTTTTTGCTTTTGTATATTCAAGATTATCTATGAATATTCTCTGTGGTTGAGCATTTTTAATAACGTTTTCAGGTACACACACGCATGTTAAAGAGGTCCGTTCCCTCCTGCCACCGTGTAGGTTCTGGGCACTGAATCAGGTTGTCAGGCAGCAAGCACCTCTACCCACTGATCCTCCTTGCTGGCACAGTTTTAAACTAAGATATGAACAATATACATTTTATTTTTGAGATAATTGCATTTCTTCCTTCCCTTTCCTCCCTCCAAACCTTCTAGATAACTCTCCCCACATTCTTTCAAATTCATGGCCTCTTGTTTCATTGAGTCTTTTTCTTCCTGTGCTCCTGTGAAGGAAGTTGGGGTCCTCCTCCACCCCATCTTCCCTAGTAAGAGGAGCTGGCATGTTCACTGGGACACCTCGCTGTCTTCTTGTTGTTGGCAGCTAGGATTTTAGCTCAGCATTGCCTTGTTTCAGTGCTGGGGATCAGACTCAGAGCCTGGCGGGTGCCAGCTTCCAGTCTTTAAGCCACCAGCGAGGCAGGTTCACGCTCGTTCTGAGAACAGCCGTGCTCCCCATGAACTGTATGGTCTGTGGGTTTTCCCATTCACTTGCTCCGTTGCCCTGGTCCCTCTGCTGTGTCCTGCAGTGACCACACAACAGTTAGGCTTGGTGAGTGTATTTTGTGGCTCTGCCTGTGTGATGAGGCCACCAGTCCTCTGCGAGCATCATTCTTGTCTTCTTGCCTCTGGTGGTCCACAGTGGGTTCACCCTTCAGAGATGCAGAGGGCTGGAACCCTGCCTTTTCCTGAGAATTGTTTATGCCCCACCTAGTGCCTCTCTGCCATCCTGGGAGGCTGGCTGCTTCTGTGTCCTTTGCACAGGCTGGACAGCCGCTGGAGAGCCCAGAAGCATCGGCGTTGGCTCTGCACAACTCTGCTCAAGCCAGCAGCACTTCCGGGGTGCCAGCCCGACGTTCCATTCTTACAGCAGGCCCCCACGCTTATCCCTGGCACCTGTCGGCTGTTTCTGTTCCTTTGGCATCCACTGCGGCTCCCATGCTCTCTGTGGAACCCTACAGCACGGAGCCGCATGCAGGAGGCAGGCTTGTCAGGCCTGCCCTTCACTAGGATGAGCACAGCAGAGGTCCACACTGCAGTCTGAGTGAATACCCTGGGAGGAATGAGGGGGGACTGGAGAGTGAGTGACAGCAGGGGGTGGCAGGCCTCTGGGGGCCTGTTCCAGACTCTGCTCACAGCGTGGAGGGGGTGCAGAGTGTGTGTGACGCAAGCGGGTGTGGGGCAGAGAAGACAGAAACCAGTTGATCCACAGTGGTCACTAGGAAGGCTGGGAAAGGGCAGTCCGCAGAACTGGCTCTGGCCTGCGTGGATAGTGGAGGCGGAGGAAGCTGAGCTGACTCCCAGCTACCGGCTTCTGTGAGGAGGGTGTCTAGACTGGACTCTTGGCAGGTCTGACAAGGGATGAAGCCAAGAGGGTGTGCTCTGTGTTGCTCATGCTAAGACTCGGTTGCCTGTGGAGTATTGAGGGATCTCTCAGAAGTGGCTAAGAATGTGCTGGAACCTCATGCTTGAGTGGGGACAATGATTAGGTCATTATCTATCATTAAAACCACATGGGCGGGTGTTACCACTGTGTGGTAACATATAAAATCTAATGAACATGCAGCAATATTTGAGAATCGTAAAATAAAGCCAGGAAGGCTCTTGAGGAGCCTTGGTTATCCTTGAGACTGAGCTCTGATGCTGCCTCCTTGGGGAAATTTATGCAGCCACCATGACCAGGTGCCTCTTCAGTGTGGCCCATGCCCATCACAGGGTGCAAGGGCTGGCTGTCTGGATCCACTGATGTGTACTCTCTGGACCAGTGATTCTCAGTCTGTAGGTCAGAACCCTTTGGCAAACCTCTGTCTCTAGAACAGTAGCAAAATTGGTTATGAAGTAGTAACGAAAATAATTTTACAGTTGGGGGTGAGGTCACCACAACAGAAGGAACTATATTAAGGGGAGGGTTGAGAGCCACTGCTCTGAACACGGCACAACACACCCCGAGCACTCAATGTGGCGAGTCAAGGAGGCAGGAAAGAGATAGACTTGGAATCACTTAAGGAGAAGGAGGACGTGATGAAAGTGGAGTGGGTCCCCTCCGGGGTCTGGACAGCAAAGCAGCTGAGGCTAGGGCAGAGGCAGGCCCTGGGGTTCCCAGCTGTTTTATTACTGCTATATGGTTCTGCTTCATCCCCTACCAGCTACACAGACAGGAAGCGCAGCACCGCTGTCTCCTCCCTACACAGGAGCCAGACCCGTCAGCTTGCTTTAGAAGCAGCTGTGGTGCAATCCTGACCAAACCAGAAGTAGCGTTTCCCCAGCAGGATTTTGAAAGAGCTGCCCTGCACGCGCAGGGAGGCTGCTCCCTGAAGCAGAGCACACACAGAAAGCTACAGACACGCAGTCCTTGTGTGAGCTAGTGCGGCGTGCCTCACGTCCTAGTGACGTCCACTGGGGTATGGCTCCAGGGCTGGTTGCACAGCCTGTGAAATACTTTTCATCGCTTTGTGACCAGACAACAAAGAACACTGCACTAACTTCACAGGGACACTTCTATCCCTCCCAGAGTCCCAGTGCTGCACCCCACTTCCATGCTGGCCAGGCCAGACTGCCTTCAACATCCCGGGCCACTTTCTTGGGTCGGCTTCGGTCTAGAGACTGCATTTCCCGGCTGACCAGGGGCCTGAGCAAGGAGGGACATTCTTCCAAGCTGACTCAGCTCCTGGACATCCGTGGTCATCCCCTCGTGGGTACACGCCTCGCTCTGTGGCTATCCATCCTTACACGGCAGCTCTAATAAGCAGAAGACGGGAGTCTAAGTGAGGAAGGAAAGAAAGTCACTTGCTAAGGGCCATTTGCCTGCAACGATGGCTGAGAACAGATGACACGAGATCAAAGTCCCCAAATACCACAATTTGCTGAGCCACTAAATCCTGTAACAGAAGCTGGGGAGGAAAGGCCCCTCCCCCACAGCCAGCCTCCCTCAGCAGCTGTCATTTGGCATGGCACACCATCGGAGGGAGACACCCTGTCTCCCTCTCTATTTTCTGTTAAAGCGAGGGAAGAGCTCTGACTCTTCATGCCCCCAGTGTGTGCTGGGGCTCGAGCCAGGGCTGAGGCCCTGCTCGCTGCGCCATGGCACCCACTCTCCTGTGCCTGCTGCAACTGCACCGGCTCCAGGGTCACACAAAACCTCTTGCTGGCTTCATTGTTTTGAAAGAGTCTCATTCTGTGAGCTAACATGTTTAGTCTTACTGTACTACAGTCACTTTTGGTTGAACTTAAGACCGTCCCCTAAAGCTGGGCAGTGGTGGCACACAGCCAGGGACACACAGAGAAACCCTATCTCAGAATTAATTACTTAAAGAAAAAAGAAAGAGAGCTTCCCCTTAAAACCATGTTTTCTCCTTTATGCCCTCTAAACGTTACTGTAGAAAAAGCACGCTGAACAGCATTATCCACTGTGGACAGTGTTGTACAACTGTCACCTCTGCCTACTTCTAGAATATTTCTCCCACTCCAAACGGAAACCTAAGCAGCCCCGCTACTCTCACCCCCCCTGGAGGCCCCTTGCAAAGCTGAGCTACTGTGTCTCTGCCCATGTGTCTGGATGGCATATTTCCTGTACTGGGGTCTTACAGTGTGCGGCCTGCTGTGGCTGCTCCTCTCAGAGCTCGTCTCCCTGTGTGGATGTTACTCCCTTTGCTGCTGAGTCCACTGGGCAGTAATCGCCCAGGGAACGGATGCATGTACCACTCTGTGTCCCTCCGCTCAACCACTGACGGGCAAGTCAGTTGCCCCTGCCTTTTGTAAATACCTCTGCCATGAAAATTGATGTGCAGAGTCTCGTCTCAACACCTGCTTTCATTTCTCTTTGGTACGCACCCGAGAGTGGAGTTGCTAGGCCGCCCGGGCGAGAGCTGTTTAGTGTCCTGTGGGACTGTGAAGCTGGAGCCATGTTTGCTTCCTGTGCACATGCAGTGTGTCGGTGGCAAGCCGTGCCCTGCAAAGCCTTTTCTCCTCTCTGCCACTATGAACTCAACCCCCTCCCCCCACCCCACCCCCCACCCGCTTCTTCCTGAACCTCACTGCAGCCTCACAAAGATGGCTGGACACCCAGTGGGTCATTCAGGGCTGTGCCAAGGAAAAGAACAGGAGCCTGGAGACATTGCATTTCTCACAGTGACAACACCGACTGCTGCTTTTCTGAGGAGCTGCCTGCCTCCTGGGACTCCCCCACTCCACAAGCCATCTGGCCACTCTGCCTCTGGAATGAGTTCCCTGAGTGGGTGTTTTGGGCCTCGGAGGATCATGGCCAGTTGGGCGTAGTGCCCCCCTCGCTATGAGGCTGGGGTAACTGAACAAAGTGCTGGGAATGGCCAGTCTGAGGCCTGTGATGGCATGCTGACCCAATAAGCCCAGGACCAATGACCCGGCTAGGATGACTCATCTGTACTGGGAGCCCTCCTGGACCGCCAGGCACAGTGATCCCAGGCCCCCAGAGAGCCCGCACCCTGCAGGCACCTGTAACCCAAACACGGAGAGTAAAGCCGTGCATATGGATAAGGGTCCCCACACCTGTGAGGTTGAGACACGAGCTGAGGATACTCAGGGTATGTAGCGCCAGGCAGGGCGCCATTCCAAACAGAAACAGCCATGTGGCTTATGGGCTGACATGTGCAAAGAGCGTAAACGTAAGTACCAGTGGCTGCCCTGAACCAGCTCTAACAGAGCTCCTTAGCACGTGACTAAAGGAGTGAAAGTAGATAGTGTCCACTTCCCACAGACGGAGCTCACGTCTTTCTAAATGGCCTCTGTGCATTGGTCACCAGACTGCAGATCCCAGGAGGAAGGGCAGCCTGCCACAGTACAGGGGGGAAAAGCTGTCTCCAATTATGTATTTGTTTTCTGTGTTCCTGGGGCTCAACACCTTGAGGTAAACACGGGGTAAAAGCTGGAGAGCAGATGGCAGAATTGATCATGATGACAACAAAATAACTCTTCACCTGTCCTCACTACAAATAGGTGAAGAACAGATTCTCCCATACACCTGGAATCTTTAAGAGACTCACAGGAGCTTGGGCAAGCCCAAGAGCCAACAGGACCAGAATCTAGGCCTGGAGCCCCAGCCTTGTATTTAAAGATCTGAAATTAATCAAAAGCGACCTCATGGGCTCAGAGCACCCTACCCTAGGATGGAGAGTTGGATGCGGTGGCTCATGCCTAGGCCTGCGCACAAGCTCAGCCTGACATATAAGCGCGCGCGCGCACACACACACACACACATACACACACACACACACACACGAGAGAGAGAGACAGAGACAGAGAGAGAGATATCTCCCCTCAGAAGGAAAAAGGAAAAGAAGAAAAGAGGGAAGAGGGAGGGATGTGGAGGCACGGCATCATTTCTTTCCATCCTAGCTGCACCACTGAGGGTGGTGCTAGGAACTGGGAGTTCAGGGTTCCACACAGACAGAATCTGTGGTTTAGAGTAGAGGTGGCAGGCCCAGAAACATGGTTGGGTGTGGCAATGAGGAAAAGGCTTTCCTCATGTCTGTACTTTGTTTTTCTCTGGCTACCCCCCTTGTCGCCAGAGGACCAGGACATAGCTACCCCAGCAAGCTCCCTGGGGCGGGCTGAGGCCCAGCACTCCCCATAGGAGGAAAGGATGCCCAGCGCTCTCCTGAGTCAGGGAAAGAGCTCCTGCTTCAGAGGTGGGGACCCTCCACAGAGAAAGGGGGGCCCAGAGCTGTCTGCACCATGGTACAGTAGAACCCGATCCCCTGGCCCTGCCTTCCTCCAGCAGTGGCGTCCTCTGGAAGGGAGGGGCCAGCCAACCGCAGTGGCCCTAACTTGAACTTCAGCCTCTCAGGATATGGTTCTGCACAGCTCTGTACTGGAAGGTCCCTGAGAAAGAGGACTGTCCCCCTCCTGCCCTTCTGTCTGCTTCCTGTCCCAGCTGGTATTTACCCCATAGTGCTTAGGGACTGACTGGCTGACTGGGACAAAAAGGGGTAAAGGAAAGAAAGCAGGAGATTCTGTGCCCTCCTAGCCCTGTGACAACAACGCTGCTTTCAAGATGAAGTCCTAACAGCTCCTGGCATGCTCTTCCCTGCTCTCCATGTCCCCACCGCCCACGCCCACACCAAAGCTAGAGCAGTCCCCAAACATGCAAAGGAAAAGGGTGGATACTGCGCTGATGACACTCCAGCCAGGGACCAGCTGAGAAGGCTCCTATCCGGAGGCCACTGCAGCAGCACTGGGACACTGCAGGCTTGCTGGTGACTCTCAGCATGTCAGCTTCTCAAGCTCATACCGAATGTGGCCTCTGTAGAGCCCATTCCCAGGAGAGCTGAGAGAACCCAGTGTGCATACTGCTCTACCAGCCCCACCAGGCAGGGCAGGCCGGCGGATGGCTCTCTCCTTTCCTGGCCCGCAAAGGACTTGAGTAGAGTGGGACCCAAAAGACCTGGGTCACCAGGAGACACAGGGAGCCTGAGCCAGTGTGAGGCCACAGGAGGCCCACACATAGCCTGCTGCAGCCAAGGGCCTGTGCCTAACCTGGGGCATCTAACAATGGAAAAGAGGCCTGAGTCAGTGCCTCTGATGGACTCTGCTATTTTTATGTCCAACCCTGGTTAAAAATAACTGTGTAAGCCCAGGTTCTGGCTGTGGCTGACAGGACGTTAAGTATTTGATGCTTAATTCTCATGTGTCTCTCCTGTACCATTTGCTGCCCCCAGTCATGGCTACTGAGGCAGGTAGGAAACAGCACTTCCGCTTCTCCAACTCTGGGACCATCTGTGGGATGTGCCACCAAGTGTCCCTGGTCACCATGCCCTGGGTCCCGGGCTGCAGGAAGCACCTACGCTCAGCACACTGATCCCTGGGAGCAGTGTCATGTCATGAGCCTGACGACCAGTTGCCTCAGTGTCCGAGTCTTCCAGACCAGTGCTTGGCAAGTGCAGGGAAATCTTGCTCAGGCTGGGCGGGGCTCAGCGCATGCTGGCCTCAATGCCCGCTTCCTACATGGCACCCTTAGCCCGAGGAGACCAGCAGTGTCCAGAAGACCCAGCCTGTTCCCTGACATGCAGCCTCGGTGGTGGCGGGGAAGGCCCAGGGAGGCAGAGGAAGCAATTGCTGAGGCCCATCCCAACAGGAAGCTCCTAAAGCAGCAAGCCTTTCTCCTCCCAACTCAGAGAAACCTGATGCTGCCGAGGTGCAGCGTGGGGACGGGCTGCCGCCATGTGTGCACACACTTTAGGTGCCAGCCTGCTTACACGATTCTTGGTTTTAAAATAAGCAGCAGCTGGAGTGCACTCAGCACAGTGCGCACTGGGCGGGGGGTGGGGGAGGTGGGGGGGGTGGGGGGGCAGGGGGAGGGGCAGGGCTCGCATTTCCACAGCAGGGCAAGCACAGCACGCAGTCCTGAGTGGGCTCCCTCAGCATGTGGACCCACTCAGTGAGGAGACACAGGCTTTAGCTTTCAGTACTTTCCCAGTTCTTTGTTTGAGACAAGGTGTAAGTTGCCCAGGCTAGCTGTAAACTTCCTCTGTAGCCCAGGTTGACCTTGAACTTACTGACTCAACTACTCAAGTAACTGGGATCGCAGACCTACTGCACCCCAGGACTCAGCCTCAACCCCACTTTGACAGCCAGACTCCATGACAAATAGCCAGCTGGACTCAAGGCGGACATTCCCTGGGGGCGGCTAGGGAGAATCCTAGTCTCTCTGTTGTCAATCAGAGATAATTGTGATTCAGAGCCCTAACACCCTTTGTCCCGGAACACCTAAAGTCCAAGTGACTCAGTCCAGTCCTGGTGGCGAATGGCTCAACCACATCTGCCTCCCTGGTCCATGAGCCCACAGGGTTCCCTGAAATGAGCATCCTGCCTTGTCAGCACCTGCTGGCCATAGCACACACCTCAGTGCTAATCTTTCCTCTCCCTTCCTCTGTGGCGCCCTCCAAGCCTCTGTAGGCACCTGAGAAGAAAGCAGGTTGAACCCTGGAAACTGCCACCCTGCAGGAGCCTGGCAAATGGCAGGGCCCTGGGGGTTGCCAAGGAAACCACAGCATCCTGTATCTGCCCACTCACGGCCTGCCTGGCCTATCTTTCTCATTCTTCCAGTGAGAAGCGCCACCTTCAAGTGAACGTCACCAACCCAGTGCAGTGCAGCCTCCATGGGAAGAAGTGCACCGTCTCTGTGGAGACACGGCTTAACCAGCCACAGCCTGACTTCACCAAGAACCGCTCGGGCTTTGTCCTCAGTGTGCCAGGGAACTGACTGCTGAACACCGGAGGCCCGGCCCAGGGGAGCAAGAGTCTGAGCCTGGCACAAGGCAGGCCCGGCCCTCTGCCTCTCCATCCCCACACGTGTTCCACCCTGCTCAGCATCCCAAGAGCCCAGCTGATTGCTGTTTGCCCTCTAATGCCACTAGAAATCAGCTTGCAACGGCCTCCACTGGCCAGGGCTGCTCTGCCTTCTCCGAGGCCCTGCTCAGGGGGCATCCTACCTGGCTTTCTGCCCCGCCTCAGTTCTCTCAATTTCCCGTAGTCCCTGCTCAGGAAACCAAGGACCCTCTTCAGCATCCTACGCTGACAGCTAGACCACTTCTCACCTCACAAGCAACTGGATGGTACCCATAGTTGACAAAGGGCAGTGGCCACTGCTGACCCCAGCAGAGGGATGGGTGGGACAGAGCCCAGGACCGTTTCTCCAGCCTTCTCCGCTTTTCCATTCTCCTTGAGGTTTGGATCCAACATCCATGGGTAGAGGACTTAGCCCTGCTCTGTGGCCCCAACCTGATGCCTCCCTTCCCCCACGTGAGTACAGCCCTTGGGACCTAGCTCAGAGGCCCCCAGCACAAGCCCTACCCGCACAGCCAAAGGCACCAGGTGAACAGGTTCATCTGTGGAGCCCATCACTCAGCCAGGATCAGCCAGGATCCCTCCTTCCCAGAGCCTGTCCCTGGGAGATCTTTTGTCACCAAGGTTCCAGGTCTGGACTTTCTGACTACTTCTCCTACAGAGACCCCCCTGCTGTGACCCCAAGGACCGGTTTGTTCAACCCACACCCCATGTCCGTGCTCATCCTAACCTCTTTTGCAGATTGCCAGGTTGCTAATCCAATGTCCTGCTGTAACCACACAGTCAGGACCTAGTTAGGAGGTGCAAGGAGAGAGAGGGCAGTGCTCGGCGTGGCCATCTCCCCCAACTCCTCTAGCTGCTGCGCCGCTGCCTCCTCCTCCTCGCTGGAGACCTGGGACTCATGGGGAGCCAAAGCACACAGGGCCGGGCAGCAAAGGGCGTGGAGTCCTGGTACTGCAGGCCAGGCCAGGGTGCCCACCTATGCCACATACCTGCCCGCTGGAGCCTGGCCCCGGAGCCCCCTGCTGGGAAAGTGCTGCTAGTTTGCCAGGGTCTGCCCAGCAAAGAGCATGCCTGCTTCAGAAGAGGCCTTCCTGAGAGCCCTGCTCCCAGCCTCAGCTGCTGAGGACAGGGAGGCGTGTGGGCAGCGCGGGCTTGCTCTGGGGAAGCCTTAACATGGAAGGCTTGTGTCAAGCAAGGACCAGGAGCACATGGATTTCAGAGCCAGGCTCACATTTTCCTCACTTTCTGCCAGACTCTGCCCCCTAATCCTCACCCTGTCACCCTAACCCACCAAGTGCCTGTGTGCCACCTCCTGTGCCTTTGTCCAGGGCCTGAGGGAGCCACCTGGTCTCCTAACCCCTTTTGCAGAGCTGTGGGGACTTCTACATTGTGGGCAGTTTGCAACAACGACTCATGTTGCCACGCTGACCTCAGGAACTTCTCATCCTCCAAGCCGGGTCAGCGGCCTGTGCAATGCGGAGATGCCGCCCGCCCGGTGTTGCTGACCGCTGGTGGACACTGACAGACCCATCTGACCAGAACTTCACCTTTTCTTTCCACTTACCGCCCCAGCGTGTTGCCTTACACCAGACGTGCTCGAGTGTGTTCACACACACCAAAGCACGTCATGCCAAAACAGTTGCAGATCAGAGGCTGGGGGTGGGGCTCCCCTCCCTCTGATGTAGCCTGGGACCCCTGCCCAGGCCAGAACCTCCCACAGAGGAATACCTTGTCCAGAAGCACTTTCCTATGACCTAAAAGTCAGTGTGGCCACTGAAGGGCCTGGAATCGGGTGTGAATGAGGACAGGAAGGGGAAGGGCGAGAACACAGTGATTGGATGCATGGAGTGGGGGCTCTCGATTTAATGAAATGCAGTTTATGGTTCGGTGCATATATTCCTATTTTCCATTAAATTAACTTTATTTCTAAAGCATATTTTGATTTACCATCAAGAGCAATAAAGCATTAAATCTTATTTTTAAAGGTGTTCTGCTTATCATTGAAAAAGATAGTGAAACTTTAGCTTATATAGTCAACTGCCATCCCGGAAGGTAGAATTAAGCACAAATATGTAAAATGGGGATAATTTGCTCAAAGCTTTTGAACAGAAAAAGTAGAGAGCAAGCTGTGTGAGGCAAGAGGCAGCCTTGGAATTCAATCCAGGGACTGTATTCCGTCCGCCATTCTGAAGCCTGCACGCTAGACTCGTAAGGGGGCGTGCCTCTGAAATAAACACAGGGCCACACAAAGGTTGGCCAGAGTGCTGTGACAGCTCTTGGGACAGCATGGTCTCTTCCAGGGCGGCTCCCAGGACCAGGAACCAAGCAATAGGTAGAGGCCCCAGGGTACCCCAGCACCCAGGGGCTCAGCATTGTAGGGTCTTGCAGTCACTGGCAGACCATGGGGGCTGCCCAGTCAAGTACACGCCCCCCCCCAATCGCAGGTTGCTGGATCCTGACAGTGGGTGCAGGCCAGCAGAGAACAGGCTCCCGCTGCCCTCTTCCTGGCCGGCAGCCAGACGGCACACAGAAGCTGAGGTAGCAGGGCACCTGGGAGACCCAGAACTAGATTTCTCAGAAGCCAGGATGCCTATCCACCCCTGCTGGCCTTTGGGCAGTGGACACTGGGCAAGGGGAAAGTGGGAGTGGCAGCCTTGGCACCAAGACTCAATGTACAGTCTAAGATCAGGTGCCTAAGCAGGACTTAAGTGGCCAGCACTGACCAGGCCATGCCTAAAACCTGACTGGCCCTCTGTGGCTTGAGCTGCTGAGCTGCTCGCCCTGTGACCCCCACAAAGGAAGCCTCCTAGAGAACCTGCCCAGCTACCAAGCCAGAGCTGATGCCCCTGTGCTGCTTTCCTACTGACTTAAGTCTGTTCCAGCCTGTCCTCCTAACTGTCCCCCTCTACCTGCACAAATCTAACCCAACCTACACGTACAAATCATGCACTAACTAAAGGCGCAAGCCCTCTCACCCCACCCCCCACCCCTAGCACATTCCCACGTGTCGGGTCCACAGAAGAGGTCGATACAACGGATGGTCAGTGCATTTTATTGAATCAGCACAGTACAAAAATAAATAAAAATAAAGGAAGGGGAATTAAATTACAGCCAAACTGAGCTTCATGACCCTTTTCAGATTATAAACCACACATACTCACAAACACGCCATACATACATACAAAATGAGACAAATATAAATTAATATTAACAGTATCCACAGTTTGGTCAAAGAATAGTTACAGAAGAAATGTCACTTAAAAAAAAAAAAACCAAAACACATATCACATTATGTAATTAGCAGTATCGGTGTACAGCTATGGATAATTTGGGGTGGGGGGGATGGCAGTTTCTTTTCATTGCAAGTTTAACACTGCTGGAACAAAACTAAATTCTAATGACTGCATGGAAAGATATCAACCCTTCAAGGAAGAGAAAAATTCCAGTCCTGAACTATGCCCCTGTGGCTCGTTCTCCGCACGCATGATCCTCGCGGCCGTCTGTCCTACTGTTATTTTTCTTAAGACACAAAATGCTCCTGCTTGGCATGCACGGTACCACTGTAAAAGCAACGAAGAATAAAAGGGGGTGGGTTGTTTTTTTTTTTTAAGATTTTTCTTTTTCTTTTTTCCTTTTCTATTTTGTGTATGTTTGTTCTAAAAGTGTCTTCATAGCAGCATGTCAGATGGGTTCATTGCTCGCACACTCGAGTCAATCAGTTGTTCCTTTACACAGTACTGATGACCAATGCAAGGAGGGAGGATGCATGGCCTTCACAATGGAACTAGGGAGTTCTTTCCTTAGTCCGCTGGACCACCACATCCTCAAAATAAAATTTAAAAAAAAAAAATTTTTTTTTAATTACAAAGAGAAGGAAACAGTCACCAGAGCTGGAATCCTGTTACTGCAGCTCAGTGGGACAGCTCCGGGACAGCTTCAGCAGCTGGCGGGCTACAAGCTCCTGCCCCTCCTCCTCAGACTGGACACCTGAAGCTCTTCCTCCAACTGCCCCATGGGGCTCCCAGCAGGGGTCACACACGTGGCAGCAGGATCTCAAGGTGGGGCTGCATAAAGCCAGCCCAGAGAGAGGCTGCAGCGAGGCCCACGGGCAGCAGGCCTTGCATGGCTCTTCAGCTCTGTCAGATCATCTGAGGGTCCAGGATCCGCTCTCTAGGAACCTGGACGGGGGACAGGGACAGGCCCTCTAGTCCCGGCAGGTCCTCTTCCCCGCCTCTTTGAATACATCTGAAAGGCTGAAAGGCTGGCTCTGCTCCAGGCCTCTTCAATCGAGACCTCAATTTCACAGCTTTCTCTTTTTTCAGTAGTGCTTGTGCAAGAAGTTGGCAGCCACCTAGAACCTAGCTCTATGTAAGACATCACCTGCCTTCCCCGCTGTAATGCCTCTGGGGAGCAGGAAGGAAGAGGGGGATCCTCGGTAGCATCTTCACATTGCTCTTTGTTCCCTAAAGCGGAGTGAGGGCCATGCAGGAAGACTCGCTCCCTTCTCCTGGACCACTTCCAAACCCCAGTCTGGGAAATTAGAAAGAAAAACCAGCAAAGTCCAGAGTGTGTTTCGCAGCCAGCAGGGATAGGTGGGTACCACACCCAGCAGCTGGAAGTGTGCGGCTGGACAGTCACCAAGCTCCCGACGCGATCAGGAGTCACACTGGAATCTTGTAATTGTCTCCAAGATGCAGCAGCTGGCTCAGTAGGTTTCACAGAGCAAAGCTCCCTCTCCAGGAAAAACTGGACCGATTGGGAACAGCTTCAAATTAACAAGGGGTCGGGGTGGGAGACAGCAACACCACGTCACCCCTACTGACCCATCTTACCTTCCCCCAGCTTTGCAGGACAAACATGTGCACCAGCAAGAGGCCTTAGCACTTAAGTGGGCACCAGCTTGGTCTCAGGCATGGACACACATGCCCAGAAGGCAGCATTGCTCATGGGTCCCTGCTGAGGTCCTGGCTTTTGCAGAGAGTGACTTGACTGATCTGCATTGTTCAAATGAAAACCTCTCTCAGGAAAGGAGCTACCTGCCCCTACCTTCACCTCACGCCTTTAGCTGGGACCCAAAATGAGAGCGAAATCTAATAAGCAAACCCCCTCAATTAACCCACATTAACGTGGGAGCTGGGAGCATAGACAGGAGGACAGGGCGGGGAGCCCCAGGCTGCCAGTGAAGGAAAGCCCTTCTCCCTAAAAAGCAAGCGGCAAACCCCGGGCCCTGCGTGGTCAACAGTCATCATCTGTCTCTGCACCCACACCCACTAGCAGCCATCTGCACTGATGCCCCAGGGCAGTGGAGATCTTGCCTCACAACCTCCTGCAGCCTGAGTGGGGACAGCTGGCTCCCGGAGCCTTTGGGAGAATGAAACAGTCGCCAGGAAAGGGCAGATCCCTCCTGGGTCACCAGCCACAGGCCCCTCTCCAGCTCCAATCACGGGACAGTAGGAAGCCTTCCTCATCTACCCTGGGCCCAGCATGAGCACAGGCGACATGGGAAAATCAGTCCCTTAGTCCCCGAAAGTGAGTGGTCAACAGTCTTAAGTGGCCCTGAATGCATCTCCTGGATTTGCACAAGGTCCATGAGTTCGAAAGTCCCCAGAGTTCTGGAAAAGGCTGGGAAAAAAAACCCCAAGGAAAGAACATGGGAAAGAGGCCCTTGGTGGCTTTTTGCTAGACACATACTGTACACAAAACTTGATTCGTTTAGTAATAAATTTTAAAAACGAATGGACTCCTTGGGCCGGGATACCGGCTACAGGGGCTCACCGGTCCAGCCCCAGGAGGAGCCGCTTCTTGTCCTCCTGGCCGCTCTCGTTCTTCAGGTCGGAGAACACCTGTGTGAAGTAGTGCGGGTCAGCGTTGATCTGCAGCATCTTGGAGCTCATGAGGTTGATAACCGAGAGGCAACGGTCCCAAAAGGCTTCCTTGCAGCTCTCCACCAGGAAGGGCTTGAGCGGGTAGGAGATTTCATTGCCCATGTAGGAATAGGAGAGGTACAGACAGGTCAGCAGGACAGCTTGGAGCTCGTGGTCCGAGCCCACCTCGGAGGAGATGACATCCCTGCAGAGCATGTAGAGGAAGACCACGTTGGCCGGCGTGATGAACCCCTGGTCCTGCCAGCCCTGCAGAAGCAGCGAGCGGTCCACGCTTCGCAGCCAGAGCACGGGGTCCGTGGGGGACAAGTGCTTCAGGCGGTAGCACCGGCGGCAGAGGAACTCACCCAGGCAGCGCAGCAGCTCGCTCGTGGATGCCTGGACGACGACCCGTTTGGGTGTCCCTGCAGAGGTGATGGCAGGGTGCGGGGCCTTCTTGACAGAAGAGGAGACCCCAGTCTGGGAGCCAGAAAGCTGGCTGGCTGGGGGTGCGGGCGGCTGGGCCGGTGGGGGCTGGGCGAATGTGGACAGGTTGGCGCACGACAGCGACTTCTTCAGGTTCTCATTGTTGAGGTGCGCGATGTTGCTCTGGTAGCTGCTGTTGGGCTGCGCCTTCTTGGAGTTCTTCTTCTTGGCTGACACCGCCACGATCCTCTTCCAAGGCAGCACCGAGATGATGGAGTGACGCTTCAGGTTCTTGTCCTTGGCGTTCTTGCTGTTCTGCACGGCCGTGTAGTGGCCCACCGTGGCCGCACCATCCTCAAACAGTGTGGCCTTCCGATAGCTTGGGGACAGGGACAGAACCGTGCCCATGGTGCCACTGCGCGCCCGGCGGGGGCCGGCGCCCCTGCGCGCCCAGCCTGCCGGCCGGAGGGGGAAAAAGGCTTACCGAGCCCGCAGCGGTCGCCGGGAGAAAGGAGGCGCTCCCGGGACGCGACGCGTGTACCCCTGCGGATCTGCGTGGAAAACAAGATGGTTCTCAGCCCCGGGCGGGGCTCCCGCGCCGCGCCCCTCCGCCCGCACCTCCGAGGCCCGAAACCGCGCCGGCTGCGGCCCCGCCGAGCCCCGGCCCGCGCTTCCACTGCGGCACCGGTCAAGCGCCGCAGCGGGAGTCCGAGCAGGCCGCGCGCACGGCCCGGGTCCGCGCAGGCTTACCCGCAGGCAGGCAGGCTCCCGCGGCAGGCGCAGCCGCTGCGTCCCAGGCCCTCCGCAATGCGCGCCGCGGCCCCGGGGTTCGGCGCGGCTCGGCGCGGCGGCGGCTCGCAGCTTCTGTCCAAGGTTCTGCAGACGCCGCGGCCCCGCCCCCGCCCGGCCCCCGCCCGCGTCTCCGCCGCGCGCCCGCCGGCCCCGCCCCGCCCCGCCCCGCCCGGCGCGCGCCTCGCATGCGGCCGGTCCGGGTCGCGCGCGCGGTCCACGCGCCCGCTCGGTGTCGCCGCCTGGTCGGGGCCGCTCGCGTCCTCGGAGCGAGCAGTGCGCTGTGGCGCCTCTAGTGGGCGCGCCCCGCAAGGGCGGCGGGAACGCGCGGCGCCGGGTCCCCGCCTCGAAACCGCCCTCGCCGCACGGCGCGGCCCGGCCTCGTGAGCCCCGGCGCCGCGCCACTAAGCTCGCCGGGCAGGCGGGGCGGAGGGCGGGTCCCGCCCAGACACGTGCTGCCTTTGTTCCCGCCGCGGCCCCCTCGGCTGAGGCCGCCCGCGTTGTGTAGAGCTGGCCCGGGCGCCTGGCAAGGGAGAGCCGCATCCCGGGTCGGCGTAAAAGCCCGCCACCCCCAAAGACTATAGAAAGCCAGGCCAGAGGGGTGAGGGCGCCCTTACAGAGCCTAACACCGTAAGACCTCGGTCGGAGCAGCTGCGCCTTTATTTTATGCCAGCCTCTGATTTTAAAACTTGATGACAGTAGAACTGCAGAAAATTGTTTCTGACCACCGACCTAGGGACAAGCGCACCTCCGTATCCTTCACAAAGGTCACTGCCGGTTTACTGGTCACTCGTTTTGGACTGATTCTGGAGACCCAAACTGGCAGACAGACCAAATAGCATCTTAACTCAGCCTCCTATCTCTGGACCTAGAGAATTCCTGACAGTACCTTCAACAGTTGAGCCAACTACCCAAAACAGGAATCTTGAATTACTAGGTGAAGTACTTCCGGTTAGAAAGTGCCAGCTGGGCGGTGATGGCGCATTTTAATCCCAGCACTTGGGAGGCAGAGGCAGGTGGATCGCTGTGAGTTCGAGGCCAGCCTGGTCTACAAAGCGAGTCCAGGACAGTCAAGGCTACACAGAGAAATCCTGTCTCAAACAAAACAAAACAAACAAAAAGTGCCAACAGAAGAGGGACCGTGGTACCAAATTTTGTTTTCCAGGACAGTCATCAAACACACGGTTAGGCTAGCTTAGCTCACAATGTTCCTCAAAGAACAGTCATAGCCAGTTTTCTATTGCTGGAACACAGCACCCGACACTGGTGGCGGATAAATAAAATGAAGTCAGCTCACAGTTCTGGAGGCTGGTCCAGATCCGCTGCTGTGAGAGCTCCCAGGCGTCAACCCGGAAGGGGATCAGAAAACAAGTAGTTGTGGGATAGAGGGCAGGTGCCATGCTGGCTTCCTAACAACTCACACCAGTAGGAGCTTCTTTAACCCTTACATGCGTCAAGGGACTCCTTTAACTTAGAACCTTTCCTTGTGGCACAGGCGACCAGCAACTTGCTGTCTTCCTGCCTGCGTGTTCACCGCTGCAACTGAGGTAGGAGCCACCACACCAGCTCTACAGAATAACCTCTCCAACCGCCCTCTCGACACTGACGTGGAGATGACGGTTGTCAGCAACCCTAGCTGCTCTTCAAATAGTCACCTTCCCAGGGTCTCTGGACACTGAAACCCTGAGGCCAGCCCCTGTTGAGAGGCCCAGCCTCTCAGCTGGCTTCATGTTGATGGTCTCCTTCAAATTCTAGGATTGAGCAGAAACTTACACGTGTTCTACTTTGCCTAATTACACACAGATCTCTGAAAGCTGCAATCCACCCATTCGAAAAACCTGGGCCTGCCGTTGCCTGCAACTGAATTCCAACTTTTACAATTCAGCCTAGAGTTCATGGGCCTCCTTGTCTTTCCCAGCATGGCTGCATGGCCGTTCCCTCTTACCTATCCACCCAACCTTTCCCATCACCTTCAAAATCCTCAACGGGGGGCAACATCACGTTTGCAGCAGAACAGAGCTAAGATGGCACTACCAACCTACACGCTGAGGGGCGAGCTTGTCCCAACCCACCTACCTAGGTTCTCTAGTGGAGCAGAGCTCCCCAGCAGCGGCGGCGGGCTGTTGGGCAGAAAGTCTCAGGACCCCGAAGTTGTTCAGTTCACAAGGCTGGCTGTCTCAGCAGGCCTTCGGTAGACTCTGACTCCTGAAGAGGTAAGCTCTACTGCCAGTGAGGGGGAGTACTTGCTGGTAAGGACAGAGCAAGCAGGCAGAGTAAAAGCTTGCTTCTTCCATGTCCTTATATGGGCTCCAACAGAAGGCGTGGCCCAGATTAAAGGTCCACCTCAAAATCTGGATTAAAGGCACAAGTCTTCTCACCTCAAGATCCAGATTAGAAATGGATTTTTCTACCTGGCGGTGGTGGCACACGCCTTTAATCCCAGCAATCGGGAGGCAGAGGCAGGCAGATCTACAAAGCGAATCCAGAATAGTCAAGGATACACAGAGAAACCCTGTCTCAAAAAAACAAAAAAAAAAAAAAACACAAAAAAAAAGAAATGGATTTTCCGGCTGGGCGGTGGTGGCACATGCCTTTTAATCCCAGCACTCTGGAGGCAGAGGCAGGTGGATCGCTGTGAGTTCAAGGCCAGCCTGGTCTAAAAAGTGAGTCTAGGACAGCTAAGGCTACACAGAGAAACCCTGTCTCAAAAACCAACCAAACAACAACAAAAAAGAAGTAGATTTTCCTACTTCGAATTAAACAAAAAGAATCCCTCGCTGGTGTGCCTTCCATTCTTGAATTTTAGTTAATTCCATCCAGATGTAATCCAGTTGACAACCAAGACCAGCCATCACAGGAGGCGGCAGCTCCTTCCCACTGAGCCCCACCTCTGCCTCCCCTCACTGTTCTAACAGGGAAGCAAGGAAGAAAGAGCAACCAGCAGCCAACATGGCAGCATCAAGAGTCCAGAAAGCAGAGCCAGCTCAATGATGCAGGAATGTGTTCTTCCCAGCACTCAGACGGCTACAGCCAGCCTGCTTTCCCGGAGCCTATCTCTAGCTGCCCTGCAAGGAGGGATGTCTATACAACCCCTGAGGACAGCTCTGCTCTACACATACCACTTCCCACGCAGGCCCAACGAGTAGCTGGCTACATGGTGCAGAAAGGGTTCTAACCAAGAACGTCAGAACCCTGGTGCTGAGGAAGTCTCCCTGTGAGAGCACAGAGCAGCACCTAGTGGCTCTTCTGAGCAACACAGATTACGTAACTAGCACACAGCAGGGCACTGCAGCAGCCGTCTTGTCCATTCTTCTCAACACCAGTCTTACTAAGGCACAAGAAAGGCCCAGCACCTCAAGGCTAGTGCCTGAAAGAGGCCCTCAGAACCAGGCCAGACCTTGTGGGGTGGAGTGAGGGGAGGAGGGTAGACTGCGTGAGACCTGGAGGTAGGGTAAGGGGTGGGAGACGGAGGCACACCATGATGGCCTAGTACAGCACAGAGGTACCTGAGCGCCATGGTGGCCAGCCATATGAATAATGTGCTATCTTGTAGTATCTACATTAAAAGGAACAGGTGAGTTTTAATAGTATATTTTATTTAACGCAGTATGCCCAAATATCCCAATGTATATATAAAAATTAGTGGGATGCTTTACACCTTTTTCATACTAAGCCTTCAAAGGATGGTTTGTGGTGGCAGTCTGAACCCGTCCCGCCTTAGAGGTCTGACACACTAGCAGCTCTGCCAGGGTGGGTCTGAAGTCATCACACTGAGGGCTGCTGTCCTGAGCTACTTACTGTTTTCCTAGGTCAGGGAAACCCTCTCCATTTTGCTCCAGCTCCACGTGCTATGGAGATTCTCCCCCCTCCCCCAGGGGGTCTCTCTGTGTAGCCTTGGCTGTCCTGGACTCACTTTGTAGACCAGGCTGGCCTCGAACTCACATCAATGTGCCTGCCTCTGCCTCCCAAGTGCTGGGATTAAAGGCGTGCGCCACCACGCCCAGCCACTATGGAGATTTTAAAAGTGCTTTATAGAAACAAAACGTTTTATAACTGGAGTTTGGCAGTCCCCCAAAGACCCAGGCCCCTCAGAAGGCCCACCCTTGGGACAGTGCATAAGCACAGCTGGCCATTGGGCCTCTGGCACCTGTACTCCCTCCTCACATGCCCATCACCCCCACAGGTGGAGAAGGAATGAGAGACTACTGCCCATCCCACACGTCCTCCTCACTGGCCCTCCTGCCCCAGCAGACACTGAGCTCCATTCCTGACCCAGCCAAAGGTCTCTACATAGGGACTCCCAGCATGGCTACCAGAGCCCCATCATTAAGCATGAGGTAAGAGAGCTCTGGCCAAGCCATAAGGGGATTCAAGGAGCACGTGGACTTGCTTGGAAACCCTCCAGCACTCAAGAAAAGACACCTTTTGAAAAAAAAATTATTTTATTGGAACTCATCTGAACATCAGATATACCTGGTGTTGGTCAGCAAGAACCGTTTGTACATTTGATATTGATGGTGCCAAAACCAAAACAGTGACTGGACATGATGGGGAGAGAGGAGGGCCGAGAACAAAAACCTGATTTTGAAAAGGAAAATAAAAGCCAGTCAGAGTCAGTGAAGATGCAAAACCTGGTACAACAAAATCCTTTTACAAAATAGAAATTTATTACCAAAACCTGGAAGGCTAATCTGAGAAAGGTTCTAAAGAAAGAGAGAAGGAGGCCGGCAGGAGGGGGCAGGAGGAGAGGAGGAGAGAAAAGACAGGCTGAGAGGAGAGCTCACAGTGGGGACAGCAAAGCTGCAGGCGCTCACCTGCCCCCGGGCACCAAAGCCTACTAGGGAATTGCATCAAAAACAAAGCATGCTAAAACAGTGCCACCTGTCCGCTCAAGCATGCTAAAACAGTGCCACCTGTCCGCTCACTCTCAGGAGGCAGAGAAAGACACTGGGAAGGGGACATGAGGGTGCTTCAAACCCAACAAGGAAAACTAAGATTTTTTAAATTAAAAACAAATAAACAAACAAACATACAC
Source organism: Acomys minous (assembly GCF_964271855.1). NCBI lineage: Eukaryota > Metazoa > Chordata > Mammalia > Rodentia > Muridae > Acomys > Acomys minous. The sequence continues at coordinate 73,471,408 of NC_140493.1, read as the reverse complement.
CCCAGTCTCATTCCCAATGTTCACTGTTTAAAAAAAAAATCCACCTGACAGCAGGAAAGAAGAGTGGAGAGGGAAAGAAAGCAGCAGATGGAGTTTAGACAGCCCAACTCCTCAAGAGGGGGAAAGGATACGGCGAGAGAGGAGAGAGGAGAGAGGAAAGCAAAGAGGGGAGGAGAAGGAGAGTTAAAACACTGACGCCTAATCTAGTTAGTGTTTAAAAAAGCCACATGCACAGCAGGCCCCTGAGGGCTGCGGGCCCTCGCTGCTCCCCGCGTGGTCGGAGTGGACGCCGGCTCCTGGACTTGCTCCCCTTCTTTCCCAGGTCAGAGAGGAGCCGAGCGCGCACTGCTGCAGCCGCGGTGGCAGCACAGCACAGCAGGCCCTTCAGCTAGTCTGCCGGAGCCAGTGTCAGAGGGAAGGGTGGACAGGCCAGATGGCAGGGGAAACACCAAACGCCTCGTTTCAAATAAAAAAGAAAACAGCAGTTTATACATAGTTGTTTGTTTTGGTTCAGTACAAACAGAATACAAAGTCGCTGCTTTTGATGGTCAGCAAACGCCCAATTCTGAAGAGGAGGAGAGGTGGCGCCCAGCAGGTGGATGAGGATCCCCAGTGTTGGCGGGGTGCCTGGCTTTGCGGCCCTCTCCCAGGAGGCAGAGAGCACAGCTTTAGGTAGTGTAAGCCTTTTTCCTTTTATTAAGATTTTTTTTTCTTTTTCTTTTTTTTTAAGCAATTTCCCCACTCCCATGTTGGCCAGTGCTGATTACATGAGAACTGGCCGCCTGTCGCTGGATACAGATGCACCAATGAGGGTTAAAAACTTTCCGAGCGAAAAGTAGAACAGAAAGAAAAGAATCTCCTAGCATTTCCCCAAGGGTTCACTCTCCCGCCACACACACTCTCCAAAGGACCGCTACAGATCCAACTCTGCAAGAGAAGACAGAGCAGTGTCAATCGGGGAAGCCAGCAGGACCAGGTGCAGTTCAGTGTCGACAGGCAGGAGACAGCGCTGCCCGGCCCTGGGTCCTGGGGCCAGCACTCACCTATGTCAGCTTCTTGGCTTTGTTGTAGAGGGAGTCCACTACTTTACTCATGTTCTGAATTGTTTCCAGAGCAGCTTCATAAGTTTTATCTACTGGGGGTTCATCGAAAATGATCAGGACACCCTCCCCCTGGTCCAAAATCCCTGAAAGAAACACAAGAACAAACTAGGTAAAAGGATATTAGACAATTTAAAAAAGGACCCAACTCCCTAGCTGTCTCATTTTCTCCCGTATTTGCTATATGCTCACTTCTTTTTTGAAAAAAGACCTTTATTATTTTTTAACTGTGTACATGTATGAGCCTGTGTGAAGACATACAGCAGAAGTGCATGCAGGAACCCTCGGAAGCCAGCAGCTGTCAGACCTCCGGATACTAGAGTTAAGGCAATTGTGAGTTGCTATGTAGATGCTTGGAACTGAGCCTGCTCCTCTGCAAGAGCAGGTAAGTGTCTCTCCAGCCCCGTCTACACTGGTCAAACAGAGCCAGGGTTCCAAGGAAGCATCAGGAGAGAAACTCAGCCCCTGCCTCTATGCCTTCAGCCTTCAAATTCTAAGCAGCCCCTGTCTATATGACTTTACTCACCATGAAACTTCTTGTCAAGAATCATCTGGGATAGTTTTCTTTCCACTTCGGCCTAAAATCAGAGTACACAGTTAAAGGGACCAGTATCCGTTAGTGAGAGATCAGCCTGACATGAAAGTTTTGTAACAAAGTCTTTTTAAAAAGAATGGATCAGAGCAAAGCAGCAACAACACAACTCTGGCTCAGAACCCAGCCCCTCTAAGCTCTCCCCACCCCCAATCCTAACAGGCCTGAGAGCTTACCTTGGAGAGTTTGATGAGGCTAGATATGTGTTCAATCTAAAAGGAAAAGCAGACAGCAACACTGAAAGTTGGAACTTCTTGCCAATATGAAAAAGACAGAGAACTGCTGTGTCTCTTGGCCCTGGTGAATCTAGCGGGCCAGGCCCTCCCTGGCCATTCTGCCTGCTTTCCTGCCCTTCACCAGATGAAGTGCACTCTCACCCCATGTACCAAACACACAAAATATTCCCCACGTGCACAAAGACTACAATACCCAGAACACAACGAGGGCGGTTCACACCTTCCATTCCCCCCACGCCCTTCTCCTCCGTTCACCTCCCATCATGACAAGCCCAAGCCCTGGTGGCCTCTTAGCAGCAGACATACCCTTGAAAGTGACAAATGTGGAGAAGGAGATGGCTACAGCATAACATCTAACCCAAAAACTGCTTTAAAAAAAAAAAAACTTCCCAGGAAAATTCCTACCTGTACTCGGGAAAAAGGCTCAATGACCCGGATCAGATTCTGTTCCAGTAAGTTGTCATACAACTTGGCCAAATGTGTGCTGATGATTGGGTCGTCCCGGAGCTCTGCCCTGTAGTCTGTCAAGGCCTGCAAAACAAAGCTCGTAACAGAGACTGGCACAGCACCTTAGAGCACAGCGCTCCGTGCCTCGTGAGAAGCCTGTAACCTTGCTATATACATGAGCGGTCTTGAGAGCTGAGAGGAAGGCAGCAAGTATGAAGACCTAAAGCAGAGCTCTGCCTTCGTCTCCTCGAGTGCAAGCCTGTAAGCCAAGGCACACTCTACTTACACACCACATGAACTGCACTCGTATTTTTCAGTGTATATTTCAAAGAACAAATAATGATTAATACTGACACAGCAGGGCAGTGGTGGCACATACCCACCACGTGGCAGGCAGAGGCTGTTCTAGAGCTAGCTCTGCAGACCAGGCAGGCCATGCGCCTGCCTCTGCCAAGATTAAAGGCATGGACCACCACCACCACCACTGATGGCTAGGTCTGGCTGGGTTTTTTGTTTGTTTGTTTTATTTTTTTTCTTTTCCAACATGATATTTTTTTTATTATTTGGGAATTTCACATAATGCACAGCAATCACACTCCCCAGCCTTCTCTAGTGTTTGTGACCACCCAACCCCCATAAAAAAAGAAATGAAAACAAACAAAACCCCAAAACACAAGTCCAATTTGCACTGCCCATATACTCACTGGAGCATGGTCAAACTCCCAGTGAACAGCCCCTTAAAGAAAACCGAGTCGTCTCTAACCCACAGCCCTGCCAGAAGCTATCAACTGTGAAGAGTTACACTTTGGCATCCTTATTTTAACTGTTGTTTGTCTGGATTTTTAAAGGCAAGGTTTCTCTGCGTAGCCCTGGCTGTCCTGGGCTCACTCTGTAGACCAGGCTGGCCTCAAACTCACAGAGATATACCTACCTCTGCCTCCCCAGTACTGGGATCCAAGGCGCTGCCACAATTTTTAAGAGTTCTTTTCAATGGCTTCCTGTCTAGGCCTTTTTTTTTTTTAAAGTGAGGGGAAGGGGTATCACAGCAGCTTTCTATACTCTCTCTGGTTTTTAAGTTGATTACTAAACTCAGACTAAGAGAACATGAGTTCAGAAAAAATATCCAAGCCGCATCCAAAAGCTTAAAAAAGTGTTTCTCCCATTCTGAATCTACCTAGCGAGCAAAAGAAAGCCCACAGCATCTGCCAAAAGTTACCATGCCGAAACATACTGTCAAAGTTGCTCTCTTAGAGCTAGGTGAAGTGGTTCACACTTGTCTTCCCAGCACTTGGGACAATGAGTGCTCTGGGTTCAACATCAGCGTGGGCTACATAGCAAGATCTTGTCTAAAAAAATAAAATAAAACCAGCGCCTGCCTCTGCCTCCCGAGTGCTGGGATTACAGGTGTGCACACCACACCCGGCCTCCAAATGACAACTTTTGAAACAAAAAGTATACACTAATGAATTTAGTACAGCTCAGCATTCCACTCCACTCAGGGTACAGAACTATTTTCTGGCTTTGATATGCTCTGTGTAAAGAACATGTGGGGTCAACAGGTAATATGTCTGTCACTCTAAAATGGTTTTGCTTTTCGTTTGTTTCTGAGACAAAGTTTCTTTGTATCGCCTGGGCTGTCCTGAAACTCCCTCTGTAGACCAGGACGGCTTTGAACTCAGAGAGCTGCCTGCCTCTGCCTCCCGAGTGCTGGAGTAACACCACTGCCCAAATCCAACCATTTTTTAAAGTCCTTCAACAGGCCTCTTCCTGGCCCATTCCCCATCAATTCAATATCATGCTTACCTTTTCAAAATCTGCCAGTGATCTGTTCTTGCTGGCTTGGGCCACACATTTCAATGCTTCTGTCTGAGAATTTAAAAAAAAAAATTTTTTTTTAATTCATAAATGTGTCTATTCTCCATGTTCCCATATACTTAAGGTCTTATAAAACAATAACCTACCCTCACCGTCTCTCTTTTTAAAGGGCTTGGGAAGAAAAGACAGAAATACTGACTATCACTGTATACCAACCAGTATCCCCTTGAAATGTGAAATGACTTAAATAGAAGCTTCCCAAAAGGATAGACCCGGATAAGGATTCTCTAGAGAAAATAATGAGAAAACTGTGATTTTTCTCCTTAGTCCAAGACTCTTTATCTCGACATCCACCCTCACAGCTGATAACCCCTGGGCTTTACCAAGGCTCACTCTGCTAGCTTTGGTTTAAGATAGTGATCAAGTGAAGTCTGCACTGGGGTTCAGACATTACTAGTCCACATAGCACATGTGAACATTAAAACCCTACAGTGAGCCAAAACTGAATGTACAACGCCCAGGACAAACATCTAACTTGGTTATAAAAAGATACCTGCTAAGCTAGCAAGTCTCCACTCAGCACCCATCTCTCCAGATCAGCCTGGCTTCTTTTGAAAGCTGTCAGTGAGGCACAAAGTAACAGAGGGAGCTCCTGTGTGTCAGCCTCACAAATAAGGATGGTAAGTCTATGTGGCAGACTAAATGGCACAAGGCTGACAGGAGCATAGTGTGTCTCCAGCATCTGCCCTACAGACAGAATAAATGTCATAATGAGGACACTCTGGAACCCAAGCCAAAATACGAAAGTTCAAAGTCTACATCCACCATTCTCAGCTGCCCTCCTTTTCCCAGACATGTGGAGATCCCATCCCAACTCTGTAACTCTCTTTGGTATTTGTTTTTGTTGTTGTTGTTGTTGTTTTGGGGGGGTTGTTTTGTTTTGCTTTGCTTTGTTTCAAGGCAGGGTCTTACTGTATAGCCCTGGCTGGCCTAGAACTAACACAGAATCTAATCTGTCTGCCCCCTTAATACTGGGATTAAAGGTGTGTGCCATCAAACCCAGCTTCAACTCCATATGAGCTCTCTACAGTAAAAATTAGTATTCCCAAAATCAAAACTATAATCTGACTTAAAACTTTTGGAAGGAAAAGCAAATTAGGACCACTTACAGAAAAGAGGAAGCCAGCTTTTGCTGACAGTACTCCAGAGATTCAGGGAGCTAGCTAATCTGTTCACTGTTTAGAGACAACTGTACTTGAAATTCAGAATGACTGCTTTTATTTAACTGTGACAGTCAAAGACAAAGAGAGAACAGGACAAAACCCCTGACACATCATCGTTACAACTGTGTACTCTAAAAAGTCAACCACACCTACTCAATTACAAAAAAGCTGACCAACCATCGAAGGCCTCTTTTTAAAGTATACCCAAATTCAGTGTGAAAGGAAAGAGAATAATCTAAGAAAGGGTAGGTATCAAAAGCTAGGTTTTGTTTTTGTTTTGTTTTTCAAGACAGGGTTTTTTTCTCTGTGTTATCTTGGCTGTCCTGGACTTTGTAAACCAGGCTGGCCTTGAACTCACAGAGATCCCCCCCCCCCAAGTGCTGGGATTAAAGGTGTGCGCCACCACACCAAATGCTAGTTCTTCCACCAAGTAATCTCACCTCCCCACAAGCACTTATGAAGCAGATCTGAGCAGGTTTCTAACTCAGGATGTAAGGTTCTTCACAGGCTATATTTATTTTGTTTTTTGTTTTTTCATTTTTTTAAAGATTTATTTATTTATTATGAATACGGTGTTCTGCCTACATGTACACCTGCAGGTCAGAAGAGGGCACCAGATCTCATTACAGATGGTTGTGAGCCACCATATGGTTGCTGGGAATTGAATTCAGAACCTTTGGAAAAACAGCTCTTAACCTCTGAGCCCTCTCTCCAGCCCCTTCACAGGTTATATGTGTAAGCCAGGCTCACAACAGGAAGATTTGGCCAAAGATAAATTATAATCTAACAGCAAATGCTACAATATATTTCTTTAAGTCCCTCAAATTACCTACGTCTTTAACAGTGCCCAACACTGACTTTCTAAGCCAAAAACTTAACAGTAAAGAAAACCCAATGAATGAGCTTAAGGGGGAGGTAGGATGACACCACTGGCCCCTTCAAGCATCAGGAATCTGACAATAAAGCTGGTTGTACTCAGAGTAGAGCTGTAGTCACAATATTCCCTACCTGCCTCCCTGCATACCGAAGTGCAAGCTTTCCGCTCACCAAAGCCTGGACATCTTCTGGGCTACAAGATAAATAAATAGATAAATGAATAAACAAATAAATAAGTATTAAGAGTAAGAATAAAAATGAACATAAATAATAAATAAATAAATACTTAGTCAATTGCTCCAGAACATGACAATTCTAATCATAGGTCTAGATGAACGATTTGCCAGAATTTCATTGTGAAGACACATCTACAGAGAAAAATCAACTAAACCCGAATGTCCCAACACTGCAGAAGTTGAGGTTTTCTTCAGTCTTGTTCAAGGCTAAGACTAGCAATAAAAAGCAAACACCTCCCAAAATTAAAAGGAGCACAGCTGAGCATGCTAACACGTGCCTTTAGGGAGGCAGAGGCAAGTGGATCTCTATGAGTTCAAGGCCAGCCTGGTCTACATAGTGAGATCCTATCAGAAAGAAAAGAAGAGAAGAGAAAAGAAGGAAGGAAAGAAAGGTCCAACTGAACACCCACCCCACTCCAATAATCAACAGACAGCATAAAAAGTTAAGTCAAATCTCTGCATAACAGGTCTTAACATGCAATCCTGGGGCTGGGGAGTGTTTCTGCCTGACATACATAGAGTCCTGGGTTTGTTCCCCGCACTTGTAATTTAGGCCTATAATCCCAAAACTAGGATGGCAAAAATGTGCCCTCAACATCATCCTTGTCTACATAAAAAGTTAAGACCAGGACTGAAGAGATGGGTCAGAGGTTAATAGCGCCTGTTGCTCTTGCAAAGGACCTGAGTTCAACTCCCAGCACCCAAATGGATGCTCACAGATATCTGTAACTCCAGTTCCAAGGAATCTGACGTCTTCTTCTGGCCTCTGGACACTAGGCATGCAAGTGATGCACAGACAGATTCAGAGAAACACATATAAAAGTAAATTTCAAAAATATGTATTTTCAAAAAATTAAGGGCAGCAGAACAGTGGTAGCACACGCCTTTAATGCCAGTACTCTGGAGGCAGAAGCAGGCAGATTTTTTTTTAAAGATTTATTCATTTATTATGTACACAGATCTTGTTATAGATGGTTATGAGCCAACATGTGGTTGCTGGGAATTGAACTCATGACCTTTGGAAGAGCAGTCAGTACTCTTAACCTCTGAGCCATCTCTCCAGCCCGCAGGCAGATCTCTTATGAGTTCGAGGCCAGCCTGGTCTACAGAGTAGTTCCAAGACAACCAAGGCTTCACAGAGAAACTGTGTCTCAAAAAAACAAGAAAAAGGGCTGGAGAGATGGCTCAGAGGTTAAGAGCACTGACTATTCTTCCAGAGCTCCTGAGTTCAATTCCCAGCAACCACATGGTGGCTCACAGCCATCTATAATGAGATCGGGTGCCCTCTTCTGGCCCGCAGGCACACATGCAGGTAGAACACAGTATACATAATAAATAAATAATTCTTAAAAAAAAAAAATAAGTTAAGGCCAGCCTGGACAACATGAGATTCTGTGTCCCCTATATCTAACACAAATAAATAAACAGATAGACAGACAGATAGATGGATAGTAATAAGTAAAAATAAAAATTATAAAAACTTTAAAATCATGACCTAAGTTAGGTGTTTACCTAGCATGCACAAGGCTCTAGGTTCAGACCCTAGCACCACTTAACTATCATGCCTTTTAGAGTCTACTTTTCAAATACTTACTAGGCTCCATGTTCCTCATTCTGAGGAGCAGCCAGTTGGCTAACACTGACCTAACAGCTATTTCCTGAATTTCCAGCTTAAGAAACTTCTAAAATCTGTTTCCCCAAGTCTAAAAGACTATGAAGCACCGCATTCTGTATCAGGCAGCCTCACAGCGCACAGCTAAATAGAGCTGCATCTGTAAGTGGACAGACACCCTCCCTGAGCCATTTCTGCTGCGGTGCGGACCTGGCTGCGAGACTGGAGTCCTACATCTCTAGTTAATGCACACTTACGTGTTGAGCATGATTTTGCATAGCAACATGTATTTCAGAGATGTGATGGCCTTGGGACTATCAATGGAGTCATAGCCTTCAAATGCCTCATAGAAATATGAGTAAGCTGTTTTCCAGTCCTTCTCCTCTGCTGCATGAATAATACCTGGTCAGTGAGATGAAAGAAGAAAGAACCATATAAAATAGTAGAACTATAAAAGAGCTGTAAAAACCCTCAGAAATCCAGCCGAACAGCATCAAGCTACTAATGAGCTCAGGTGTAAACAAAGGAACAGCCTAAGTCACAGCCAGCTCCTAAGAGCTGACATGAGAGCCCCAGGTCTCTGGCCTTAGCACCAACTTTTTAAAACTCCCAAACGAGTTAGAGAACTAATTCAAAAGGATACCTAAAACAAACAGCAGTGTACTCTCTCCCCTGTGCTTCCTACCACCTGCTCCTACTCCACTGGGACCGACGTTTAGCCTCCTTGGCATCACAGCTCTCAGTGAGCTGACCCACACGCACCCAGACCACAGGCATGAGCTCAACTAGTAACATCACCTCTGGGCAGGGGCCACTTCAGTTAGAAGTGCCTGACTAGCACATAAAGGCACTCAAGCCCCAGCAATGAATAAACGACACATGGTGTCAAACCTCTGTAACATAGCACTTGTAGGTGGAAACAGGAAGATCACAAGTTCAATATCATCCTCAACCACAAATCAATGTTTTTAAAGATGTATGCATGTACACGTATGAGTCCTCTATCTACAAGTATAGGGCGTCAGATCTCATTATAGATGGCTGTGAGCCACCATTATAGATGTGGTTGCTGGGAGTTGAACTCAGGACCTCTGGAAGAGCAGTCAGTGCTCTTATCCTCTGAGCCAGCTCTCTAGCCCCTATGAATTGATTTTAAGGCCATTCTAGGTTTCATGAGACTGTACCTCAAAAACAAACCAACAAAATTAAAAAAAAAATCAGTAAAGTAGCTTTTTCTGAATTTTGTTTTTGTTTTTTTGGGGTTTTGTTGTTGTTGTTGTTTGTTTCCTTTGGTTTTTCGAGACAGGGTTTCTCTGTGTAGCCCTGGCTGTCCAAGACTCACTTTGTAGACCAGGCTGGGCTCGAACTCACAGCAATCCACCAGCCTCTAACTCCTGAGTGCTGGGATTAAAGGCGTGTGCCACCACGCCCAGCTTCTTTGTTTAATTTTTCAAGACAGGGTCTCACTAGGTACCTCTGGCTGTATTGGAGTTCCTCTTATGTCAGCCTCAGCCTTCAAATGCTGGGAGTAAAGGTGTGTAGGGCTTTCATACTGAAACAGCTATTCCTGACTGGTAATACTCCCCCAACATGTTATTACCTTCATTTCAAATATACCTCACTTGTGGATGTGAGTCTGCCTATATGCAATCAGTGTACAGTAAATCTCATAAACTGGGCGTGGTGGCGCACGCCTTTAATCCCAGCACTGGTGAGGCAGAGGCAGGCAGATCTCTGTGAGTTCCAGGCCAGCCTAGTCTACAAACCAAGTCCAGGACAGCCAAGGCTGTTACACAGAAAAACCCTGTCATTCATAAATAAATAAATAAATAAATAAGTAAGTAAGTAAGTAAGTAAGTAAGTCTCATATAATCTAATTCCATAAATAGCTGTACAACACAGCTAACCAGTATTCCTTTAGACTAATACCAGGCTGTTCCAGCTGAGCTTAACGTTGGCTGAAATGACTACATCCACTCTATGCTTTCACCTGGAAAGGACATGGAAGTCAGTAGCTTCCAGGTTGAGAAGCACCTCCCCCTATACCTTGTATCTCTTTAAGGACCTCCGCCCCACCCAGCTGTTTACCACAGTGCTTCCCTACACTCTTCATATCAGCAGATGAGGGCAAAACCTGATGGCAGAAAGTCATGGTTTTAGCAGCATGCCGTAACTCACCTTTAGCAGCTGGGACACAACGCACAGAGGCCGTAAACATCCAGTGTGGTATCTTTACCTTATTTAAAGTCTCCTACCTTGAGGGAGGAGTGAAATCCTTCTAATAGTTAATTAAAGAGGCATATAGGAAAATATACACCTCTCAAGGAAAACTCCCTCAGACATAACAAACTAGGGCTAGAGAGACAACGACTGCTGAAGCTGTCAGGCTAAATGATCATCAGAATTCCCCCGTATCTCCCAGCATATCATAGGGCAGAGAAAGTCACTCAAATAAGTCTGGTTGGGTTCAAAAAGAAAAGCAGGCCAGGTACCCCAGCACTCTAAAGCCTGAAAAAGGATAATTACAAGTTCAAAGCCAGCACAGATTATAATGTAGGACATTATCTTTATTTAAAAAATAAAAAATAGGGGCTGGAGAGATGGCTCAGAGGTTGGGAGCACTGACTGCTCATCCAGAGTTCAAGAGTTCAATTCCAGGCACCTACATGGTGGCTCACAGCAATCTATGGTGAGATCTGGTGCCCTCTTCTGACCTGCATGCATATGTGCAGGCAGCACACTGTATAAATAATGGATATATAAATCTTTACAAGAAGAAAAGAACATCTGAAGTTAATATTATCTTCCAATAGCCCTGATATGAGGCCCTTTCAAAAAATCCAATAAGCTTCCAAAACTCTCCAAGAGATTAATAGATTTGATTAGCACACATATGTTAGGCCAGTCTGGAAGAAAAATGCTGCCATTCTTAGTAAGTGACTACGAGGTAAATTAAGTGAGACTCCTAAAGTACAGCTCTGACAGCCAGCTTTCTGGCCAAGCACTAGTAACTGTGTTCTTAATTATTTAGGCAAGTAACAGGAAAAAAGCATAGTCTAAAGCAGCCTTCTAATTGGTTTCCTTTGCGGAAGATTAAGCCAAATCCAACAACTGTTTCCAGCTTCAGCCCACCTGCCTCTGTATTCCTCCCACCCTTAAGGTGTGACTAGAAGTACATTCTCCGCACTGCTGTGCCTGTTACCTGACTGCATGTCCAGGGTGGCCTGCAATTTAGGGGGGCAGTAGATGGCATTTGCTGTGGTTCGAGCAGAGGTTAAGGCAGCTCGGGCTTTCGGCAGATTACTCAGAGCATGGTATGTTTTGCTTTCTAAAAGCTGTACTTCCACCAAAAGGGCTTTATCATCCATCTTTTTCAACTCCCGCAGCAGTTGAGAACCTGAAAAAGGAAAATGCACATACGTCTGTTTGTTAGCCTTCGACCCACTCCCCCCACTCCTTTAAGATAGGAACTTACTATGCAGACCAAAGTGGCCTAAAGGTGTGAGCTGCCACACCCAGCCTCCTCCCCACCACCTCCAAAGAAAGGTTTGTTTGGGGCTGGAGGGTTGGTTCAGGGGTTAAAAACACTGGTTGCTCTGCCAGATGACCTGGTTCAATTTCCAGGACCCATATGGTGGCTCACAATCATCTGTAGCTCCAGCTCCAGGGGATCCAATGTCCTTTTCTGGACTCTTTGGGCACCAGGCACACAAACTCATATACATAATTTTTTTTTTAATGTAAAGAAAGGTTTAGCTGGGAGTGGTGGCGCACGCCTTTAATCCCAGCACTCAGGAGGCAGAGGCAGGCGGATCACTGTGAGTTCGAGGCCAGCCTGGTCTACAAAGCGAGTCCAGGAAAGCCAAGGCTACACAGAGAAACCCTGTCTCAAAAAAACAAAATTAAAAGTAATAAACAAAATAGCCAGGCTGGGGGCTGAAGAGATGGCTCAGATGTTAAGAGCACTGTCTGTTCTTCCAGAGATCCTGAGGTCAGTTCCCAGCAACCACATGGTGGCTCACAACTACCATGATGAGATCTGGTGCCCTCTTCTGGCAGGTGGGCACACATGCAGGCAGAACATTGTATATATAATAAATAAATAAATCTTAAAAAAAAAAAAAAGAAAAAGAAAAGCCAAGATGTGGTGGTGTGCACGTTTAGTCCCAGAACGTAAGGAGGCAGAGGCATGTAGATCTCTGTGAGTTTGAGGCCAGCCTTGTCTACAGAGTGAGTTCCAGGATAGTCAGGGCTACAGAGAGAAACCTGGTCTTAAAAAAAAAAAAAAAAAAAAAAAAAACCAGAAGGAAGATAAATCAACAAAATAATGTGTCCCTAACTTTTTTGAAATGTTAGTAGGAGCCATGTATAATGATGCTTAATGACAAATTACGTGTCCTCCTGAAGTTTAGGGACAGTTTCTAAAATTAAACACAGGCAGGCCGGTCGTGGTGGTGCACGCCTTTAATTCCAGCACTCAGGAGGCAGAGGCAGGTGGATCGCTGTGAGTTCGAGGCCAGCCTGGTCCACAAAGCGAGTCCAGAACAGCCAAGGCTAACACATAGAGACCCTGTCTGGAAAAACAAAAAAAAACAAACAAACAACACACAGGCCTAATGAGCCATATCAAGATTTTGTTTCCCATCTTTTGTTTGTTTGTTTTTTGGTTTTTCGAGACATGGCTTCTCTGCGTAGCCTTGGCTGTACTAGACTCACTGTGTAGACAGGTGGAGGTAAGTATGACTAACATACATTATGTATCTCTACGAAAATGTTATAACGAAACTCCATATATATATAAAATCAATATATGCTAATAAAAACATTACAAAGAAACACTCAGCTTCCAAAAATATTAGCACATATACAAAGAAATAAAAATAAATATTAAAAATATAGTCACCTATAAAATATTTGTAACTTAAAAAATTAAATCTGAAATTTAATAAGATTATTACATGTATATAAAATAAACTAAAAAATTTTCAGCTATTATTTCAATGAAATGGGTTTTACTACTCTACATTTAAAGCTTAAAACTGATGTCTGGGGGCTGGAGAGATGGCTCAGAAGTTAAGAGCACCATCTGCTCTTCCAGAGATCCTGAGTTCAATTCCCAGCAACCACATGGTGGCTCTAACAATCTATAATGAGATCTGGTGCCCTCTTCAGAAGACTATAATAAATAAATAAATCTAAAGCACACACACAAAACAAAACCTGATATCTGTTTTGTAAAATTGAGACCAAGCCCACTATCTTCCCACAGCTCTGCCCCAGTGCTGCTGGGTAAACACTAGCACTGGCTCACACTTCCACTTCGAGTTTTTACAACTCTGAAACAGAATTTTACCATGATACATTTTATAAATGTAAACTACCTGAAATGCTTTTTTCTTTTTGGTTTTTTGAGACAGGATTTCTCTTGTAGTCCTGATGTCCTGCACTTACTTTGTAGATCAGTCTGGCCTCAAACTCAGAGATCCTCCTGCCTCTGTCTCCTCAGTACTAGTATTAAAGGCGTGCACCACCACACCCAGCATATACACAAGTAAAATATGATTATTAACAATCAATAAGAATAACCAAGTTTGGGGCTGGAGAGATGGCTCAGCAGTTAAGAGCACTAGCTGCTCTTCCAGAGGACCTGGGTTCAATCTCCCAGCACCCACATAGCAGTTTGCAACTATCTGTAACTCCAGTTCCAGGGAATCCGACACCCTCACACAAGCACACATACAGGCAAAACACCAATGCACATAAGATTAAAAATAAATAAATCACTTTTAAAAAATGACCAAGTTTGAGCTAGGCAGAGTGGGGCAGGAAGAAAAGGCAGGTGTATCTCTGCCAGTCCGAGGCCAGCCTGACCTACAAAGTGAATCCAGGACATCTAAGGCTCTCCTTCCACAGAAAAACCTTGTCTCAAAAAACCAAGTCAAACTAAACAAAACAACCCAAGTAACCAAGTCTGGAATACACTCACTAGCTAACTTAGATGTCTAATTTTTATTTCTATCAGTTTACTTACCCAAATGCAATGCTTCCTGGTACCTCTTGGTATCAAAATACAAAGACACCAGCCTTGCCTAGGAAAGAGAAAAGGCATTGATTAAAGAAAACAAGGGGAAAAGTCACAGAAAGAAACCCAAGATTGACAGTCACAGAACAATTACTATTGTGTACGTGTTCCGATGATAACATCAAGTTCAATAAAACAACTAAACTAAGCTCCATTGCTATTTCTTCCTTTGGCCAAATGACTGTTAACGATACCATGTAGCTGCTTATTGTCTATACTCAAACAGTAAAAGTGCCTCAAAACCTCAAGAAATCAAAATAAGTTTTAAAAAAGCCACCAGGCAAAGTAGCTCACATCAACAAACCCAGAATTTAAGAGATGGAAACAAGGTCTGAAGCCATCCTGAGCTGTAGAGTAAGATGGTGTTGCTTTAAAAACAAAACAAAACAAACTTCTACCAGGGACATTCCCATAGCTGGAAGCACTGTCAATAATCTTCAGGTGACAGGGTGACGCTCTGCCGAGCTCACAGCTTATATAATGCTACAGATCAGAAGCCAATGCTAAGGTGGGCACCTACCTCCAATGCTTGGCGTAAGAAAGTTCTTTTCTCTGATTTGGCCCATTCGATGCATTCTAAACATAGCTCGACCTGTAAGAGACACATACATGTAACATGACGTCCCTCATCTTCTTCCAACTAACCACACACTGGAAGCAGAAAAGCTCTAACTCCCTCCTTTTCAGATTCCCCATGTTGCTCTATTGAGCATCTGTAGTATACTGGCCCACAGTATCTTAATAGGTAAGGTTATACTGTAATCAAGAATCAATTTGGCTTTAAAAAATTATATTCTCCCAGGAATGGTGGCGCACACCTTAAATCCCAGCACTTGGGAGGCAGACACAGGTGGGTCTTTGTAAGCTCAAAGCCAGCCTGGTCTACACAGCAAGTCCAGGCCAGCCAAGGCTACATAGAGAAATCTTGTCTCGAAAAACCAAAGGAAAAAAAAAATTATAAACTTCCTCCCAGCACTCGGGAGGAAGAGGCAAGCAGATCGATGTGAGTTCAAGGCCAGCCTGGTCTACAAAGTGAGTCCAGGACAGCCAGGGCTACACAGAAACCCTGTCTTTAAAAACAAAAACAAAAACAAAACAAACAAACAAACAAAAAAACCCAAACCTCTTGCCCAGCATGGTGGTGCACATCTTTAGTTCCAGCATTTGGGAAAAAGAAGCAGGCAAATCCCTATAAGTTCCAAGCCAGCCAGCCTATAGTCTACATAGTGAGCTCTAAGATCACCAGGGATATGTAGAGACCCCGTCTCAAAAAACAAAAACAAAAACAAAAAACAAAAAAACAAAACAAAAAAAAAAAAACGAAAAGGGCTGGAGAGATGCAAGAGATGGCTCAGCAGTTAAGAGCACCTGCTGCTCTTCCAGAAACTGCAGTTCAGTTCCCAGTACCCGCATGGTGGCTCACAACTGTCTCTAACTCCAGATCCTGGGGATATATATGCGACCCTCACACAAGCATGCAGGCAGAACATCAATTCTCATAAAAATAAGGAACTTTAAGAAAAAGCGTTCTTAGGAAAAGTTTCCTCTTCTACCTTCCTAGTAAATATTCAAAATTCCTCAGTATACGTATATTTTTATGACACTGAAGGGCTTTTGGGGGGGGATATTTTGAGAGGGTTTCTCTGTGTAGCCTTAGCTGTCCCCGATTCACTCTGTAGACCAGGCTGGCCTCAAACTCAAAGATCTGCCTGCCTCTGCCTCCCAAGTGCTGAGATTAAAGATGTGTACTGCCATGACCAGTTCACTGAAAGTTTTTTGGTTTTTTGTTTGTTTGCTTGGGGTTTTTTTGTTTTGTTTTTTGTTTTGGTTTGGTTTGGTTTTTGGTTTTTTTGAGACATAGTTTCTCTGTGTAGCTCTGGCTGTCCTGGACTCACTTTGTAGACCAGGCTGGCCTCGAACTCACAGCAATCCGCCTGCCTCTGCCTCCCGAGTGCTGGAATTAAAGGCGTGCGCCACCACGCTCGGCTTCATTTTTTCAAACACATTTAAAAGCACAACTCTCTCCCTAAATAGTTGAAAATAGTAAAGGTGACTATGAGACTATGCTAGTAAAAAGAGATGAAGTTCCAAGCACAAAAAAAGTCTTATTCTACCCAAGCGTGGTGGTGCACACCTTTAATCCTAGCACTTGGGAGGTAGAGGCAGGTGGATCACTTCACTTTGAGTTTGAGGCCAGCCTGATCTACAAAGCGAGTAGAGAGAAACCCTGTCTCCAAAAAGGGAAAAAAAAAAATTATACAGGAAAACACACAGTAAACTTAGTTTATATTGAAGGGGAAGAGAGCAGAATTGGCCTAACATATTTAAAAAGCTCTGAACTCCCAGTTCTGTCTGCTACCCAAACAGTAATAAGACGTACAAAATAACAAAATATAGCATTCTATGTGAACAAAATATAGCATTCTATGTGAACAAAATATAGCATTCTATGTGAACAAAATATAGCATTCTATGTGAGATAGCGCCGCACCCCTTCCGATACCCACAACATTCTAGCTCTGACATAGTGTACAAGCAATACTACACATTTTCTATCACTTCTAGTAGTAAACCTTTGCATTAAGATTGCTTATCACGGCCAGGTGGTGGCGGCGCACGCCTTTAGTCCCAGCACTCGGGAGGCAGAGGCAGGCGGATCACTCTGAGTCCAAGGCCAGCCTGGTCTACAAAGCAAGTCCAGGACAGCCAAGGCTACACAGAGAAATCCTGTCTCGAAAAAACAAAAACAAACAAATAAACAAAAAAGTTTGCTTATCAGGGGTGCAGGAGAGATGGCTTAGAGGTTAAGAGCACTACTTGCACTCCTTGCTCTCCCAGAGGGCCTGAGTCCAAGTCCCAGCAACCACACAGTGGCTCACAACCATCTATAATATGATCTGATGCCCTCTTCTGGCATGTAGGTGTACATGCAGACAGAGCACTCATACATAAAATAAATAATAAAATAAAAAGATTCCTTATCAGAAAGTAGACGCCTGGCGTGGTGGCACACGCCTTTAATCCCAGCACTTGGGAGGAAGAGGCATGTGGATTGCTGTGAGTTCCAGGCCAGCATGGTCTACAAGGTGAGTCCAAGGCAGCTAAGGTGACACAGAGAAACCCTATCTCGAAAAACAAACAAACAAACAAAAATTTTTTTTAAAAAAGGAAAGGAAATAGGCAATGAAATACGCAACTGAACTTTCTGGAGCACTACTTATGCTACAGGATCAAACTCAGGTCACCAGGCTTGGCAGCAAGCCCCTCTACCCAATGAGCCATCTCGTCAGCTCCTCCTCCTTATATTATTGATAAAAAGCTCTTTAGCACAAGTCTAGCTCTCTTAACAATATTCTTAAACTTTCTCTTTTCCTAAGGCCTCAGTACCACAACATGAATCGTCTATGCCTTCTTTCTCTACGTTTTCACATTACTCAGAGAATCTTAAAGAACCAAGAATAAACATTATCAACCTCCCCACAACAAAAACTTTTGAGTCACTTAGACAAGTTAAAGTGAGATATGGTCATCTATCCTTTAAATAACCTCTCTAGTGCTAAAGAGATGGCTTATCAGTTCAGAGCGCTGAGGGCCCAGGTTCATCATTCAGAACCCTCAGGGGGCTCACAACTCTCTAGCTCCAGTCCCCAGGGATGTAACAATCTCTTCGGACCTCTGAGGACACTGTACACACACACACACACACACACACACACACACACACACACACACACACACACACACACACAAATCCATACATATAACACCAATAAATAAAGAGTTTATAAACAAAAACAAACAAACAAAACCAGCCAGGAATGGTGGTGCCGCACCTCTAGTCCCAGCCCTTGGGAGGCAGAGGCAGGTAGATCTTTGCGTTCTTCAAGGCCAGCCTGGTCTACAGAGCGAGTGGCAGGACACCCAACAATACACAGAGAAACCCTGTCTCAAAAAAACAAAGTAACAAAACAAAACAAAATAAAACAAAACCAAAAACTCAGATCTCAATTCAAGGAAGTATTTTCTGAGCACCTGAGGCCTTGTTGTATACTTCTTCAAGTACTAATTATGTAATTCCTTTAAGGCAAACTACTCTAGAGACTAGAAAGTCAGCTCAGCTGTTAACAGCACCAGCAGCTCACAAAAGACCTGGGTTTGGTTCTCAGGAACCACAATGGCTATAATTCCAGTCCCAGGAGATGCAACATTCTCAGTTGACTTTTTCAGGGACTGGACACACATGGCATACATAGATACATGCAAACAAGACACTTATGCACATAAAAGAAATCTTTTTAAAAACTTGTAAGCAGCCATAGAATGTGAAGTATACTGGAAATGAGTGAGGGAAGTCCTGAGCTGCCACAAGGTATAGAGTAATTCCCCTGACTGAGACTATATTAAAAATGATAGGGCAGCAATTGCATTATAATCTGAATTAATAATTTTTAATGGAAAAAATATAAGGCAAATGCATAATTGCCATATAAGGTAAAAATAATCAGAAATACAGCATGCACAAAATATAATGTGGGCCACTGAAAAAGTTATAAGAAAGTAAATTTGAGATGGGATTACAGAAGGAAAAGTGCACAGCAGGTAGAGCAGATGAATCCTCTCAGCAAAACAAGCACTAAACAATATTCAGGAGGAGGAGGATCAAGGTGCTGTAGTATACTGTATTGTAGGAAACCATGAATTACCTAGAGCTGACAGTGGAGAGGAGAGCCACTGAAGGCTCAAGCAGAGACAGAAGAGATATAAAAATTTCAGAATGCTACTTGGGCAGCCAGACATGGTGGCACATGCCTTTAATCCCAGCACTCGGGAGGCAGAGGGCAGGAGGATCTCTGGGAGTTCGAGGCCAGCCTGGTCTACAAAGCAAGTCCAGGACAGCCAAGGCTACACAGAGAAACCCTGTCTCAAAAAACAAAAACAAAAAACAAAAGAAAACTAATATAAAACCAGGCAGTAGTGACCCACATCTTTAATCCTAGCACTCAGGAAGCAGAGGCAGACAGACCTCCAAGTTCCAAGACAGCCAGGGCCACACAAAGAAACCACGTCTTGGGGGGAAAAAAGAAAACTAATCAAAAGGTATGGTAGCCAGATATAATCCAGCAAGCTGTCCTCTGACCCCCATATATGCATCACAGAACATGGGTGCACACACACTCATCCACACACAGTGGGATTTTAATAGCAAATAAGGTATAACCCACAAAACTAACAAATAAATTTCAATAACTGGATTAAGAGTATTTTTTGATAAAAGTTAAATTGCTAATTGTCACAGATGTCTTTACCAAACAATGAACTTACACATCTATGAAAAGGACAAACTGCAGCCAAGCATGGTGTCCATGCCTGTAATCCCAGCACTTAGAAGGCTACAACAAGAGGATTTCAAGTTCCAGTCCAGCCTGGACTATGAGACCCTGACTCATAAGGACAAACGAGCCAGGCATGGGGGTACACATATACTCCTAGCACTTGGACAGCAGATGCAGGAGGATCTCTATGGGCTTGAGGCCAGGCAGGTGTATACAGCAAAGCCCAGGCCAGCCAGGACTACACAGCGAGACATCTCTAAAAGAGGGCAAATTAATAACTTAGCTAATTAATTCATTTTCTACAACATGCCCGAGCACTTTCCTTTACTCTAGTTGATGAAAATGATCATGTGCAATGTACAGATACAGTAAAGAGTGCCTACTCAGACATGGGGCTATATATGGCAAAGGCCAGCAGTACATCCCACTGATCAAGTGATGAGCTGATGACACTTCCACAAAGGACTAAGCATAAAAGCTATGGTGGAGTACTCCTTTAATCGAGGCAGAGGCAGAGGCGCAGAGGCACAGAGGGCAGAGGGGCAGAGGGGCAGGGGGCAGAGGGGCAGAGGGGCAGGGGGCAGAGGGGCAGGGGGCAGAGGGGCAGAGGGGCAGGGGGCAGAGGGGCAGAGGGGCAGGGGGGCAGAGGGGCAGAGGGGCAGAGGGGCAGGGGGGCAGAGGAGCAGGGGGGCAGAGATGCAGAGGCGTAGAGGGGCAGAGGGGCAGAGGGGCAGAGGGGCAGAGGGGCAGGGGGCAGAGGGGCAGAGGGGCAGAGGGGCAGAGGGGCAGGGGGCAGAGGGGCAGAGGGGCAGAGGGGCAGGGGGCAGAGGGGCAGAGGGGCAGAGGGGCAGGGGGCAGAGGGGCAGAGCGGCAGAGGGGCAGAGGGGCAGAGGGGCAGGGGGCAGAGGAGCAGGGGGCAGAGGGGCAGGGGGCAGAGGGGCAGAGGGGCAGGGGGCAGAGGGGCAGGGGGCAGAGGGACAGAGGGGCAGAGGGGCAGAGGGACAGAGGGGCAGAGGGGCAGAGGGACAGAGGCGCAGAGGGGCAGGGGGCAGAGGGACAGAGGCGCAGAGGGGCAGAGGGGCAGAGGGGCAGAGGGGCAGAGGGGCAGAGGAGCAGAGGAGCAGAGGGGCAGAGGGGCAGAGGAGCAGAGGGACAGAGGGGCAGGGGGCAGAGGGACAGAGGTGCAGAGGGGCAGAGGGGCAGAGGGACAGAGGCGCAGAGGGGCAGGGGGCAGAGGGACAGAGGCGCAGAGGGGCAGAGGCGCAGAGGGGCAGAGGGGCAGAGGGGCAGAGGAGCAGAGGGGCAGAGGAGCAGGGGGCAGAGGGGCAGAGGGACAGAGGCGCAGAGGGGCAGGGGGGCAGAGGAGCAGGGGGGCAGAGATGCAAAGGCGCAGAGGGGCAGGGGGCAGAGGGGCAGAGGGGCAGAGGGGCAGAGGAGCAGAGGGGCAGAGGAGCAGGGGGCAGAGGGGCAGAGGGACAGAGGCGCAGAGGGGCAGGGGGGCAGAGGAGCAGGGGGGCAGAGATGCAGAGGCGCAGAGGGGCAGGGGGCAGAGGGACAGAGGCGCAGAGGGGCAGGGGGCAGAGGGACAGAGGCGCAGAGGGGCAGAGGCGCAGAGGGGCAGAGGGGCAGAGGGGCAGAGGAGCAGAGGGGCAGAGGAGCAGGGGGCAGAGGGGCAGAGGGACAGAGGTGCAGAGGGGCAGAGGGGCAGAGGGACAGAGGCGCAGAGGGGCAGGGGGCAGAGGGGCAGGGGGCAGAGGGACAGAGGGGCAGAGGGGCAGAGGGACAGAGGGGCAGAGGGGCAGAGGGGCAGAGGGACAGAGGCGCAGAGGGGCAGGGGGCAGAGGGGCAGGGGGCAGAGGGACAGAGGGGCAGAGGGGCAGAGGGACAGAGGCGCAGAGGGGCAGGGGGGCAGAGATGCAGAGGGGCAGAGGGGCAGAGGGACAGAGGCGCAGAGGGGCAGGGGGCAGAGGGACAGAGGGGCAGAGGCGCAGAGGGGCAGAGGGGCAGGGGGCAGAGGGACAGAGGTGCAGAGGGGCAGAGGGGCAGAGGGACAGAGGCGCAGAGGGGCAGGGGGCAGAGGGACAGAGGCGCAGAGGGGCAGAGGCGCAGAGGGGCAGAGGGGCAGAGGGGCAGAGGGGCAGAGGAGCAGAGGGGCAGAGGAGCAGGGGGCAGAGGGGCAGAGGGACAGAGGCGCAGAGGGGCAGGGGGGCAGAGGAGCAGGGGGGCAGAGATGCAGAGGCGCAGAGGGGCAGAGGGGCAGAGGGACAGAGGTGCAGAGGGGCAGAGGGGCAGAGGGACAGAGGCGCAGAGGGGCAGGGGGCAGAGGGGCAGGGGGCAGAGGGACAGAGGGGCAGAGGGGCAGAGGGACAGAGGTGCAGAGGGACAGAGGCGCAGAGGGACAGAGGCGCAGAGGGGCAGGGGGCAGAGGGGCAGGGGGCAGAGGGACAGAGGGGCAGAGGGGCAGAGGGACAGAGGCGCAGAGGGGCAGAGGGGCAGAGGGACAGAGGCGCAGAGGGGCAGGGGGCAGAGGGGCAGAGGGACAGAGGCGCAGAGGGGCAGGGGGGCAGAGGGGCAGGGGGCAGAGATGCAGAGGCGCAGAGGGGCAGAGGGGCAGAGGGGCAGAGGTGCAGAGGGGCAGAGGGGCAGAGGGACAGAGGCGCAGAGGGGCAGGGGGCAGAGGGGCAGGGGGCAGAGGGACAGAGGGGCAGAGGGGCAGAGGGACAGAGGTGCAGAGGGGCAGAGGGGCAGAGGGACAGAGGCGCAGAGGGGCAGGGGGCAGAGGGGCAGGGGGCAGAGGGGCAGAGGGGCAGGGGGCAGAGGGCAGAGGGACAGAGGCGCAGAGGGGCAGAGGGGCAGAGGGGCAGAGGGGCAGAGGGGCAGAGGGGCAGAGGGGCAGAGGAGCAGAGGGGCAGAGGGGCAGAGGGACAGAGGCGCAGAGGGGCAGAGGGGCAGAGGGGCAGGGGGCAGAGGGACAGAGGGGCAGAGGGGCAGAGGGGCAGAGGGACAGAGGTGCAGAGGGGCAGAGGGGCAGAGGGACAGAGGCGCAGAGGGGCAGGGGGCAGAGGGGCAGGGGGCAGAGGGGCAGAGGGGCAGGGGGCAGAGGGGCAGAGGGGCAGAGGGGCAGAGGGGCAGAGGGGCAGAGGGGCAGAGGGGCAGAGGGACAGAGGCGCAGAGGGGCAGAGGGACAGAGGGGCAGAGGGGCAGAGGGGCAGAGGGGCAGAGGGACAGAGGGGCAGAGGCGCAGAGGGGCAGAGGGGCAGAGGGGCAGAGGAGCAGAGGGGCAGAGGAGCAGGGGGCAGAGGGGCAGAGGGACAGAGGCGCAGAGGGGCAGGGGGGCAGAGGAGCAGGGGGGCAGAGATGCAAAGGCGCAGAGGGGCAGGGGGCAGAGGGGCAGAGGGGCAGAGGGGCAGAGGAGCAGAGGGGCAGAGGAGCAGGGGGCAGAGGGGCAGAGGGACAGAGGCGCAGAGGGGCAGGGGGGCAGAGGAGCAGGGGGGCAGAGATGCAGAGGCGCAGAGGGGCAGGGGGCAGAGGGACAGAGGCGCAGAGGGGCAGGGGGCAGAGGGACAGAGGCGCAGAGGGGCAGAGGCGCAGAGGGGCAGAGGGGCAGAGGGGCAGAGGAGCAGAGGGGCAGAGGAGCAGGGGGCAGAGGGGCAGAGGGACAGAGGTGCAGAGGGGCAGAGGGGCAGAGGGACAGAGGCGCAGAGGGGCAGGGGGCAGAGGGGCAGGGGGCAGAGGGACAGAGGGGCAGAGGGGCAGAGGGACAGAGGGGCAGAGGGGCAGAGGGGCAGAGGGACAGAGGCGCAGAGGGGCAGGGGGCAGAAGGGCAGGGGGCAGAGGGACAGAGGGGCAGAGGGGCAGAGGGACAGAGGCGCAGAGGGGCAGGGGGGCAGAGATGCAGAGGGGCAGAGGGGCAGAGGGACAGAGGCGCAGAGGGGCAGGGGGCAGAGGGACAGAGGGGCAGAGGCGCAGAGGGGCAGAGGGGCAGGGGGCAGAGGGACAGAGGTGCAGAGGGGCAGAGGGGCAGAGGGACAGAGGCGCAGAGGGGCAGGGGGCAGAGGGACAGAGGCGCAGAGGGGCAGAGGCGCAGAGGGGCAGAGGGGCAGAGGGGCAGAGGGGCAGAGGAGCAGAGGGGCAGAGGAGCAGGGGGCAGAGGGGCAGAGGGACAGAGGCGCAGAGGGGCAGGGGGGCAGAGGAGCAGGGGGGCAGAGATGCAGAGGCGCAGAGGGGCAGAGGGGCAGAGGGACAGAGGTGCAGAGGGGCAGAGGGGCAGAGGGACAGAGGCGCAGAGGGGCAGGGGGCAGAGGGGCAGGGGGCAGAGGGACAGAGGGGCAGAGGGGCAGAGGGACAGAGGTGCAGAGGGGCAGAGGGGCAGAGGGACAGAGGCGCAGAGGGGCAGGGGGCAGAGGGGCAGGGGGCAGAGGGACAGAGGGGCAGAGGGGCAGAGGGACAGAGGCGCAGAGGGGCAGAGGGGCAGAGGGACAGAGGCGCAGAGGGGCAGGGGGCAGAGGGGCAGAGGGACAGAGGCGCAGAGGGGCAGGGGGGCAGAGGGGCAGGGGGCAGAGATGCAGAGGCGCAGAGGGGCAGAGGGGCAGAGGGGCAGAGGTGCAGAGGGGCAGAGGGGCAGAGGGACAGAGGCGCAGAGGGGCAGGGGGCAGAGGGGCAGGGGGCAGAGGGACAGAGGGGCAGAGGGGCAGAGGGACAGAGGTGCAGAGGGGCAGAGGGGCAGAGGGACAGAGGCGCAGAGGGGCAGGGGGCAGAGGGGCAGGGGGCAGAGGGGCAGAGGGGCAGGGGGCAGAGGGCAGAGGGACAGAGGCGCAGAGGGGCAGAGGGGCAGAGGGGCAGAGGGGCAGAGGGGCAGAGGGGCAGAGGAGCAGAGGGGCAGAGGGGCAGAGGGACAGAGGCGCAGAGGGGCAGAGGGGCAGAGGGGCAGGGGGCAGAGGGAAAGAGGGGCAGAGGGGCAGAGGGGCAGAGGGACAGAGGTGCAGAGGGGCAGAGGGGCAGAGGGACAGAGGCGCAGAGGGGCAGGGGGCAGAGGGGCAGGGGGCAGAGGGGCAGAGGGGCAGGGGGCAGAGGGGCAGAGGGGCAGAGGGGCAGAGGGGCAGAGGGGCAGAGGGGCAGAGGGGCAGAGGGGCAGAGGGGCAGAGGGGCAGAGGGACAGAGGCGCAGAGGGGCAGAGGGACAGAGGGGCAGAGGGGCAGAGGGGCAGAGGGGCAGAGGGACAGAGGGGCAGAGGGACAGAGGCGCAGAGGGGCAGAGGGGCAGAGGGACAGAGGGGCAGAGGGGCAGGGGGCAGAGGGGCAGAGGGACAGAGGCGCAGAGGGGCAGGGGGCAGAGGGGCAGGGGGCAGAGGGGCAGAGGGGCAGGGGGCAAAGGGGCAGAGGGGCAGAGGGGCAGAGGCGCAGAGGGGCAGAGGGGCAGAGGGGCAGAGGGGCAGAGGGGCAGAGGGGCAGAGGGGCAGAGGGGCAGAGGGACAGAGGCGCAGAGGGGCAGGGGGCAGAGGGGCAGGGGGCAGAGGAACAGAGGGGCAGAGGGACAGAGGGGCAGAGGGGCAGGGGGCAGAGGGGCAGAGGGGCAGAGGGGCAGAGGGGCAGAGGGGCAGAGGGACAGAGGCGCAGAGGGGCAGGGGGCAGAGGGGCAGAGGGACAGAGGTGCAGAGGGGCAGAGGGGCAGAGGGACAGAGGCGCAGAGGGGCAGGGGGCAGAGGGGCAGGGGGCAGAGGGGCAGAGGGGCAGGGGGCAGAGGGGCAGAGGGACAGAGGCGCAGAGGGGCAGAGGGGCAGAGGGGCAGAGGGGCAGAGGGGCAGAGGGGCAGAGGAGCAGAGGGGCAGAGGGGCAGAGGGACAGAGGCGCAGAGGGGCAGGGGGCAGAGGGGCAGGGGGCAGAGGAACAGAGGGGCAGAGGGACAGAGGGGCAGAGGGGCAGGGGGCAGAGGGGCAGAGCGGCAGAGGGGCAGAGGGGCAGAGGGGCAGGGGGCAGAGGAGCAGGGGGCAGAGGGGCAGGGGGCAGAGGGGCAGAGGGACAGAGGCGCAGAGGGGCAGGGGGCAGAGGGGCAGGGGGCAGAGGAACAGAGGGGCAGAGGGACAGAGGTGCAGAGGGGCAGAGGGGCAGAGGCGCAGAGGGGCAGAGGGGCAGAGGGGCAGAGGGGCAGAGGGGCAGAGGGGCAGAGGGACAGAGGCGCAGAGGGGCAGAGGGACAGAGGCGCAGAGGGGCAGAGGGGCAGAGGGGCAGAGGGGCAGAGGAGCAGAGGGGCAGAGGGGCAGAGGGACAGAGGCGCAGAGGGGCAGGGGGCAGAGGGGCAGGGGGGCAGAGGGACAGAGGCGCAGAGGGGCAGGGGGCAGAGGGGCAGGGGGCAGAGGGACAGAGGTGCAGAGGGGCAGAGGGGCAGAGGGACAGAGGCGCAGAGGGGCAGGGGGCAGAGGGACAGAGGGGCAGGGGGCAGAGGGACAGAGGCGCAGAGGGGCAGGGGGCAGAGGGACAGAGGCGCAGAGGGGCAGGGGGCAGAGGGACAGAGGCGCAGAGGGGCAGGGGGGCAGAGGGGCAGAGGGGCAGAGGAGCAGGGGGCAGAGGCGCAGAGGGGCAGAGGGGCAGAGGTGCAGAGGGGCAGGGGGCAGAGACGCAGAGGCGTAGAGGGGCAGAGGCGCAGAGGGGCAGGGGGCAGAGGCGCAGAGGGGCAGAGGCGCAGAGGGGCAGAGGGGCAGAGGCGCAGAGGGGCAGAGGGGCAGAGGCGCAGAGGCGCAGAGGGGCAGAGGCGCAGAGGGGCAGAGGGGCAGAGGCGCAGAGGGGCAGAGGGGCAGAGGCGCAGAGGGGCAGAGGGGCAGAGGCGCAGAGGCGCAGAGGGGCAGAGGCGCAGAGGGGCAGAGGGGCAGAGGCGCAGAGGGGCAGAGGCGCAGAGGCGCAGAGGGGCAGAGGCGCAGAGGGGCAGAGGGGCAGAGGCGCAGAGGGGCAGGGGGCAAAGGGGCAGAGGGACAGAGGCGCAGAGGGGCAGGGGGCAGAGGGGCAGAGGAGCAGGGGGCAGAGGAGCAGGGGGCAGAGGCGCAGAGGGGCAGGGGGCAAAGGGGCAGAGGGACAGAGGCGCAGAGGGGCAGGGGGCAGAGGGGCAGGGGGGCAAAGGGGCAGAGGGACAGAGGTGCAGAGGGGCAGAGAGGCAGGGGGGCAGGGGGGGCAGGGGGGCAGGGGGGCAGGGGGGCAGAGGCAGATCTCTCTGAATCCCAGGTCAATGTCGTGGTCTGCACAGTGAGTTCCAGCCCAGACAAGACTAAATAGTAAGACTGTCTCAAAAAAACTGAAAAAGAAGAACAGATGCAGTTTTTCTACCCAGTCAGCTCTGATAGCGGGAGAAACAAGTCTAAGACTTCACTGAGCAAAGAAACAGCCAAAATGATTTTTAACCTAAAAAGTTCAAAGTAGCATTTACTAGTCAGAAGGTGACATTCACTGGCCAGCCTACTTTAAGGAGTTCTACTTTCAGACAAAAGATGAATTCATAAATACAAAGCACAATTTAAAAAACAAGTTAGAACAGGCATAACAGTGCATGCCTTTAATCCCATCACTCAGGGAGGCAAAGGCAGCCTGGTCTACACAAATGAGTCCAGTTGAGAAAAAAAGAAGAAAGGGGGGGGGTGGTGATAAGTTAGGGCTTAGTAAGACTGATAACATTTCTAAAAAGTATGTTTTCTTAATTCACCAAAAATAACTATAATAATCTGATTCAAAGGCACTTATCTAAATATTATCTATTTTTGACCTACTATCATAAACCAGAAGGAAACAAGTAAATTTGAACACTGCCCTGCAAATGAAGCTTACAGCCTGGCTTTGAAGATCACCCGAGTGGGGCCAGAGAGATGGCTCAGAGGTTAGGAGCACTTTGTTCTGCAGAGTCTGGGTTCAGTTCTCAGCACTCACGCGGTGGTTTACCGCCATCCATAACACTAGCTGCAGGGATCCAGTGCCTTCTTCTGGCCTCCAAGGGCACCAGACACACATGGTATACACGCACGCACGCACGCACGCACGCACGCAGGGAAAACAGTAATACACATAAAATAAATCAGTCTAAAAATTAAAAAAGCAGCAGCAGCATAGCAAGAAAACAGACTTAATAAGATATATTTCTGTGTCGGGCACAGTGGTGTACACCTTTAATCCCAGCACTTGGGAGGCAGACGCAGGCAGATCTCTCTGAATTCGAGGACAGCCTGGTCTACAAAGTGAGTCCAGGACAGCCAAGGTTACACAGAGAAACCCTGTCTCAAAAAAAAATAAAACAAAACAAAAACTAGAAGATATAATTCCAAAGTAGGATCCATGTGTCTTGGGTTTCTGAAATCCCTCATGCAGTCCATACACTACTGCAGACTTTTATTTTTCTCTGCATGCCCACCTAAGATACAGCAGACAGTCAGACATATAGCCAAATGGGAATTCCATCCCCTGACTTTCTATATTATCACATATCATATATTATCTGCTTTCTGTCTTAAAATGCAATTCTCATCAGAGTATTACTGTTCCTTTTTTCAATTGGCTCTACTACAACTATAAGTACTCAGTAAATACTGGTTCCAGAGAAGATCTCTTTTGAACAGCTCAAAGTCCAGTTTAAACCTGTAAGTAACATGACACGAAACATCAGTCACTTCCCAACACATAAAACACAACAGATGGATGCTCATCCCTTAACAAAGGCACGTAAGCCATACAAAACATGACAAGAAAGGATGCCACAAGGCTTAACTGGTGCTCATAAGAAACTTTGTGACACAAGATGAAAGGTACCATAGACACAGAAAACATCACAAAGGTGTGGCAATACAATACCTCAAAGACAAGAATCAGTTTGTGACCCTGACGTAATGAGGGTTCCAGGGACCACTGACAATCTCCACTTACAAAGCAAAGCATGGAACAGACTCAAAGTATCAAATGCCCTGTAACAAAGAGAAACTGACATGATAAGTCCTGAGCTGTCCCTTCCACACAGAACCACAGCAAAGTAGGCATCTTTCACGAAACACGCTTTTCTCCATATTATCTGCTTCCTGTCATTAACATAACTTACCTCCTGCCCTGTTGCTGCTTCCATATCAAGAAACAGATCAAGAAGCGATCGGACCAGACGAGCTGCTTTAGCTTTACTGATGGAATTCAAGAAAGGTCGAACATACTTCAGGAGTCCTCCAAGCTCTGTGTAAACAGCAATTCAGGAAATAAAATGCAAAATTTTTAATCATAAACAAAATGTTCATTTAAAAAACTGAGCCTCAGGGGGTAAAGGTGCTTGCTGCCAAGTCCGATGGGCCACCTAAGACTCCTGGAGCCCAAAGAATGTAAAGACCCCAATTCCTGCCAGTTGTCTTTTAAACCCCACACAAGCACACAGCATGTGTGTATCGCCCACACACAAATAAATGCAATAACAAAATTTTAAAACTCCATTAAAAATCAGCTGAGCCACCATAATAAAAAAATCATACCTTAGGCAGGAGTGGTGGCGTACACCTTTAATCCCAGTACTTGGGAAGCAGAGGCAGGTGGATTACTGTGAGTTCGAGGCCAGCCTGGTATACAAAGTGAGTCCAGGACAGCCAGGACTACAAGAGAAACCCTGTCTTGAAAAAACAGAAACAAAAGAAAACAAAAAACTGAAAAACAAACAAAACCATACCTGTTTTTAATCTAATGAAACACATTGGAAGTTTTAATAATTCCCGGCAGAGGCAGGTGTGGTGGATCACATCTGTAATCTTAGCCCTTGAGCCGGAGGCGGAAGAACTGCCTTGACTCTGAGGCCAGCCACATAAGGAGTTCTAAGTCAGCCTAGACTACAGTGTGAGCTGTCCCAGCAGGTGCCAGCACAGCAGCGATGTCAACAGACACCACTACTGTATTACATTCCCATTGTCCACTGGGTCACTGTGAAAACTCAGGGGAAACTCATCCATCTCATTTATCTGTTTTAATTAAAGATATATAGCAAAGAACTTCGGTTACCAAGAACAGTTTTATAGAACATGAAATATGCCCATGGTGGACAAAATCAGAAGCAGCAAATATCAAGTCTCAAGGGTAGTTTGTTTTACCCTCCAAGTCTACACCTCAGCAGTTTCCCTCAGACAGAAGTTTCCAACTCCAGGCCCCTCCCCCCTCTCTTTAACTGTCCCTCTGTATCCCTCATTTTGGCACAGTGAGCTCAGGATGTCTTGTCCTGAAAAGTTTTATCATAGACTTAAAAAATTCCTCATTGATCTCCAAAACCTAACCTTGTTTTTTTTTTGTTTTTGTTTTTTTTTGTTTTTTTTGCTTCTCGAGACAGGGTTTCTCTGTGTAGCCTTGACTGTCCTGGACTCACTTTGTAGACCAGGCTGGCCTCAAACTCACAGCGATCCACCTGCCTCTGCCTCCTGACTGGGATTAAAGGTGTGTGCCACCATGGCCAGCTTAAAACCTAAATCTTAAGTAATGACTTAAAAAGCTGTCCATCAGAGAAACCCCACCTCGAAAAACCAACCAACAACAACCACAAGACACACATACACACACATAGACAGCTGTCCATCATAAAGTTTTCTTCTCCCCTTTTTAGAAGAGGGCAGTTTGGGCCAGGCATGGTGGCGCATGACTTTAATCCCAGCATTCCAGAGGCAGAAGCAGGCAGATCTCTAATTTTGAGGACAGCCCAGTGTCCAAAGTGAGTTCAGGACAGCCATGGCTACACAGAGAAAACCAAAGGGGGAAAAAAAAAGAGAGGGCAATTCAGGAAATCCAACAGGAGTGCCTTTTGTAGCAGTCAAAAGATGCGTGTTAAACAAGAACATGCGTGTTAAACAAGAGAAATTAGACAATGCTTTTGTTGTTTTGAGGCACAGTTTCTCTGTGTAGCCCTGGCTGCCCTGAAACTTGCTCTGTAGACAGGCTGGCCTCTAACTCAGAGATTCCTCTGCGTCTGCCTCCCAAGTACAGAGATTAAAGGTGTGTGCTGTAACAATGCCTGTTTATTATTATTATTATCTTCTTATTTTTTGGTTTTTCGAGACAATAGTTTCTCTGTGTAACAGCCCTGGCTGTCCTGGACTCGACTTGTAGCCCAGGCTGGCCTTGAATTCACAGAAATCTGCCTGCCACTGCCTCCCAAGTACTGTGATTACAGGCCCCCTCCCTTTTTTTAAAGATTTATTTATTTATTTTATGTATCTGAGTGCTTTATCTACATGTCCACCTACAGGCCAGAAGAGGATATCAGATCACATTACAAATGGTTGTGAGTCACCATGTGGTTGCTAGGACTTGAACTCAGGACCTCTGGAAGAACAGACAGTGTTGTGTTTTGTTTTGTTTTGTTCTTTTGGTTTTTCGAGACAGGGTTTCTCTGTGTAACCTTGGCTGTCCTGGACTCACTTTGTAGACCAGGCTGGCCTCGAACTCACAGCGATCCGCCTGCCTCTACCTCCCAAGTGCTGGGATTAAAGGCGTGCCCCACCAAACCCAGCTGGCAGACAGTGTTCTTAATGACTGAACCATCTCTCCAGCTCTGACAATGCTTTTTTAAGGCTTTATTTTTATTGTTTTTTTAGTTATACCATCTCTCTAGCCCTGACAATGCTTTTTTAAAGCTTTATTATTATTTTTTCTTTTAGTTGTGTGTGTGCGCACCAGCAATAAGAGCAAATGTCCTTTAGAGGTCAAAGATCAGAAGACTCAAGATACTTCCTCAAGTAGAGTTACAGGTGATTGTAACCCGCCCAACATGGGTGACGGGAATCAAACCTGATGCTTCTCAAAGAATAAGGTTTTTTTTTGTTTTTTGTTTTTTGTTTTTTTTTAAAGAATAAGTGTTCTTTACTGAACCATCTCTCCAACCTCTAGACAATGTTTTAACTAAACAAGAAGTATTTGGGGAATGTAGGTTGGAGCTACGTTAGTGCCAGTGTCTCTTTAATATTCTCTAATTGTACACTAATTCTCCTGAGAACTCTAATTCAGGGCAAGCAAACTTTGCCGTCCTGGGAACACAAATTCAGTGTCCTTGAAATCTTCATCTGCCTCAAGTCAGAGGATGCACAGGACCATGTGGGGGCTAAAGGGAAGCTACACAGATGAAAACGTGCAGCCCTTCACTCCCCAGGACGGCACTGCTTTACTTCCTGCTCCCTCATTTAGACTCACACACTCACTTTCCAGCTGCCTTCATGCCAGAAGCCAATCTGAGATGGCTTCCTAAGCTATGTAATTCTACATAGCTGTAAGAGGCCCAGCTAAGGAACTACTGACTCTTCAATAGTAACTCCAGTAGACAGGGACTTTTTTTTCTCTCTCATCAAATTCCTTCATGTAGCTGAGCAGTGGTGGTGCACGCCTTTAATCCCAGCACTCGGGAGGCAGAGGCAGGTGGATCGCTGTGAGTTCGAGGCCAGCCTGGTCTACAAAGTGAGTCCAGGACAGCCAAGGCTACACAGAGAAACCCTGTCTCGAAAAACAGAAACAACAACAACAACAACAAAAATCCTTCATGTGCCCTTGTCTCTGCTTCCTGTCCACCATGAGTTAAACAATTCTGTTCCACTTTGTGTCCTCTCCAATACAATAGTCAAAAGCTCTGGAAGTACTGGCAAAATAAATCCTTCTTGTCCTAAGGGGAAAAAAATCCTAGCTGGGCCTGGTGCACTATAAGCGCAGCACTCAGGAGGCTGGGTCAGGAGGACCGTAACGGGTGAGTTCAAGGGCCACTCTGGCAGAGCCTGGGTTACAGAGGTATCCTGTCTCAAAGAAACAAAGCAGACAGGAGACTCTGTCCCAAAATAAGAAGAAAACACAACCCCCCAGGCACATACACATGCACACTATAGTTTTTTACATTTATGCAAATTTCAATTATTCTATGCAAGTATGGCTTTGTATGTATGTGTGTAGTGGGTCAGAAAGCACCTCGCTGGCAAACACTCCACTACTGAGACACATACAGCCCTAGTTCATGATAGCTTTACTTACAGCATATAGAACTAAGCTGAACTTTGAGAGATGGCTCAGTGGTTAAGAGCACTGGCTGCTCATCCAAAGGTCCTAAGTTCAATTCCCAGCAACTACATGGTGGCTCACAACCATCTGTAATGGAATCTGATGCACTCTTCTGTCATGCTTGCATACGTGCAATAGAGTGCTTATATACATAAATAAGTAAATCTTAGAACTAATCTGATAAAATAATCTTTCTTCCATAGTTTCCTATGTTTGAACAACTATGATTTTAGTGACTAACATATTTTTTTTAAAAAGCAGCCTATTACAAAGACATTTTTAAACAAACCTATTTTTTTTTTCCTAAACAAATCTGCATCTCCTTCCACTGGCTTCAAATATTTATAAGATAACTCATTCACATTTCTTTAACCTTCCTTTCTCAAAGCTAAACATAGTTACTATTTTAAATATTCCTCCAGTGTCCTTGCTTCTAAATTACTTATCCCTTCAGTTGCCCTCTTCTATTATGTGGGTAAAAGTACTTCTGATATGCTTGTGGTAGCCAGGACAGAAAAAAATGCTCAGAGAAGGATCTCAGAGTAGGGCAGATCTGGCTGCCACAGATAGATAGCACAAGGAAATTCTTTCAAGAGGTAAAGGAAAGCAATTTTTGAGAAAAGGGCTCACTGTGCAGCGCAGGCTAATGTCTTGCTGGGATTATAGGAGTGTATCTCTATAACCCAGCAACAAGGTAGCATTTTTGGTTCAAACTGAGTCCATTAAGGTCTTTTTTCAAACAGTATTATATAGACAGGTAACGCTACATCTTTCTCTGTTTCAATGAATATTTCAGGTATATAATTTTTTTTACTTTTATAACTGCACTAATCTTTCTTGCTTTAGCAGTAACTGTGACTCTTAAATCTACACTCTACTGGCCTAAATAGCCTACAAAAATATCCATGCCTTCTGCTATGGCTTTAACCATGGGGGCCAAATACCAATCAGAAAAATCAAGAACAAATCAAGTTTAGAAACAAGTACTAATATATATTTCAATAACTATTCAGCCTACTATAAGTTTATAGCCTACGCCTACCATATTAATAGTCTACCAAGTGATAAAGTACTCTACTTACATCAAACATACATTCTAAAAGCTGAGCATAGTGGCGCACGCCTGTAATCCCAGGACATGGGAGGCAGAGGCAATCAGATCTCTGTGAGTTCGAGGCCAGGCAGGTCTACAAAGTGAGTCCAGGACAGCCAGGACTATAAAAGGGACCCTGCCCCCACCCCACCCCACCCCACCCCTCCACAAAAAATAAATAAATAAATAAATAAAAATTAAAAAAAACAACAACAAGCAAACAAAAAAAAACCCACAAACCACACACACATTCTATCTCATTCTTCTACTCGACAAGTTGGTGAATTCTGGGAAAGGCCATACAGTTTTTTGTTTTGTTTCTCTGTGTAGCATTAATTGTCCTGGTCTAGCTTTGTAAACCAGGCTGGCCTCGAACTCATATAGATGCACAAAAAACAAAAAACAAAAAAACACCAAACCATCATTCCAGAGAGCCACCTGCCTCTGAATCCTGAGTGATGGATGAAAGGTGTGTACCACCACCTGACTGATTTGTAGTGTCTCAGTCTGCTCATTATCTTCCAAAAGGTAGAATAGTGTTTGCTCTGCTCGGTATGCAAACACTTCCTCCTGCATGATTTCCCCAAGTGGCTCTGCACTTTTATCTGGCATTACTCCTTCAATGCCAAAAGACAAAAATTGTCAGAGCCAAGAGAAAGAAACTTATAAAGACTATGTGTTCTCTCTTCTCTCACCTACCTTGTCTTTAATTCTCTTTCTGATGTTATTTCTATCTTTTCTGTTTGAAAATCATTTTCCTTCCTAGAAAAGGCAGAAGTAAAATATGAGCTAAGTATTCTGCCTTTGTCTCTAGCATCTGCTAGCGTTATTTTCTCTAAGTACCTGTTACTCTAACTTGAACAGGAGAACAAATGTTCTCAGCTATCGTTCTGGAGAGGGAGGTTGTTTGTTTGTTTTGAGACAGGGTTTCTCTGTGTAACTTTGGCTATCTTGGACTAGCTTTGTAGACCAGGCTGGCCTCGAACTCACAGAGATTTCAGGTGTGTGCTACCATGCCCAGCTTAAACTGTCCTTTTTAATCTCATTTTCTATTTTAGTCTATTACTACTGAGTGTTCATGCTTATATACTCAGTTTCTTTCCATGTTTGAAAACTTCTTTAACTTCTTAAAATCATATTCCTAATTTCATTGGATTATCTGAAATTTATGGTAAGAATTTCCTTCTTAGAACCTATGATACTCAGCAGATTTTGCAGGGAGGGGGCACGGGGAGTTTTCAAGATAGCTTTCTCTGTGTAGCCTTGGCTGTCCTAGACTCACTTTGTAGACCACGCTGGCTTTGAACTCACAGTGATCCACCTGCCTCTGCCTCCCGAGTGCTGGGATTAAAGGTGTGTGCCACCACGCCTGCCATCAGCAGATTTTTTTTTTTTTAACAAGTCCTGGGAGAAAATTTCCACAGATCCTGAGCTTAAGCATCTTGTTTGCCAATGCTCAGAACTACTTTCAGTCATAACTACACAGTAGACCTTATCTTATTCACTAACCTCCAAGTACTTAGTACAGCACCAGATAACTATCAAATGCACAATAAAGGAAAACTAAGGATTAAGGGAATATACATGTTTCCAAAGCTAAAAGTCAACTGATCTATCAAATAATTATTGCAAAGATAGGTAAATTAATACAACAGGCCCCAAGGCTTAAATTTTGTGAATTCTGACCCGTAAGGATCAAATTGTCTTAGAAAACAGTTAAGTAACTGAGGAGTTTTTGAAAACTATTCTGTTTCACCTATTAAATTGCAGCAAGTGGCCAAGTGTGATAGCACACAACTTTAGTCCAAGCAAGTGGTAAGCAGAGGCAGGCGGATCTCTAAGTTTGAGGCTAGCAAGTTCTACATAGTGAGTTTCAGGACAGCAGGAGCTACACAGAAAGGAGGACAGTCCCTAACTAAGCACATGTTACAGCAAAAATGAAGGAGTGGGGCATGAAATGAATTTCAGTAGCCTCACTTAGTAACACCCTCATTGCACATTAGACACATGGTTGTTTTGTTGGGGGTTTATTTGGGGGAGGGAGGGTTGTTTGTTTGTTTGTTTGTTTTGTTGGGTTTTGTTTTGTTTTGAGACAGGATCTCACTATACAGCCCTGGCTTTCCTAAAATTCACTACAAAGGCCAGGCTGGTCTCAAACTTAGAGAGATCAGCCTGCCTCTGCCTCCCAAGTGATGAAATAACAGGCATGAACTATCCACATCTTTACTTAATTTTCTGACTGAGCCAGCAATTAAAAAGAAATTGTCATTAACTGCAAAAGATACTAGTTTACAAGTTCAAGAGCTTCTGTGCTACTCTCCCCACCACTCTCTTGCTTACTACACAAACTGAAAGAAAAGAGGGTGGGACTGGTGGAGATGAGGGGGGGCTTCAATCACGAGGTATAAAGTGAATTAGTTAATAAAACACAAAACAGGGATGAGTTACCAGAACTTCATTCTAATCAAATAAATTCTTTTAAGATTTATGTTATGTGCTCTTAGTCGCTTTCTCTCTCTCTCCTCTCTCTCCTCTCTCCCTCCTTCTCGCTCCCTCTCTTCCTCTCTGTCTGTCTGTCTGTCTGTCTGTCTGTCTCTGGGATACCCCTCCCCCCTTTCCTTCTCTCCCTATGCTCATTTAATAAACATACACACACAACCACACACACACCCCACACACAAACATTAAAGATCTATGTTATGAGTATGAATGCTTATCTGTACACCATGTGCACAGTGAGAAAAGCCCATCAGATCCCTGAGACCGGAGTTACAGATAGCTGTGAGCCGCCATGTGGGCGCTGGGAACCAATGAGGGCCCTCTACAAGCGTAACAGGTGCGCTCAGCGCGCGCCACCTATCAGGCCCCTCTGAGCGCACTTCAAAGTGATGCCAGTTACCCATGTTGGGTTTAAACAAGCTTACGACATTAGTACCACTTTATTGGTCAAAGGTCCTTTCTAGTCATCAGGACTCTCTCCTTAAATAAAAAACATACCTATCAGCTGGGTTTGGTGGCACACACCTTTAATCCCAGTGTTCAGAAGGCAGAGGCAGGTGGATCTCTGTGAGTTCCAGGCCAGCCTGGTCTACAAAAAAAGACATCCAGGACAGCCAGGGCTACACAGGGAAAAAAAAAAAAAGAACACACACCTATCATTCAACTATCACCTCAAGCCCAGCAGGCAAAGAATAAGAATACTACCAAAGAGTAAGTCTCAGGACAGCACTATTTCATGTCGCACTCGTTCCGCAGCAGAAAAAGCCTGTGGCAATATCTGAAGTAAAGGGCCTCAGATCACTCTCCGTAAATATACCAGAGCTAGCCAATGAAGTCGCTCAAGACAGTGGCTGCCCTCATGTAAGGAAATACAGTGAGGATTCAAAAATAAGGAATAAATCACAGCTCACTATATTCCAACAAAAACAGGATTTTCCCACACCTGTAGAATAAACTCCTACACTTTTCTGTTTCAAAATTGAAGAGCAACAAGTTGTCAGGAAAATAAAACTGAGTAATACCACAAATGAGCACAGTCCCCGTGTTCTGAGAGAGACTCCATCTGGGGTTTCAAACATAATCACTATAGGTTCAATACAGGTGTAGGACCTACCTGCAGCCTGTCCAGTCTTCGCCAGGAGAGACCCCAGTTCAAGGATGCTCTGCTCTTTGACCTGGACCGCCTCCTCATCATTTTCCTGAATGTCGCGCTTCACTGAAAAAAGAAAACAGAAACTTTAAAATAAATAAATAAATAAAGCAAGGGAAAATTCACCCTTATTAGACCCATTATGAACTGTAGCCTATTTTCCAAATGAAACTACCAAACAAATAAGGGCTAAAAGGGGTTGGGGGGGCACTAAAGAAAAGTAAAATGGCCAAGTATTTATAGGGCATGCTTCATATTAACAATACAAAAAGTAGATTCTTCTTAAGTGGCTCTTTTTAATCAACCCCTTAGAATTCACTTCACCCACAGACACTGAAATTTCTGCTGTATTTGCTTAAAACAAAAGTAAAGCAAATTCCCAACTGTGATGAGCCTCATGCTGGTCTCTATGTTGTATGAAGATATTTCTTTGTGTGTATGAAGATATTTTTTAAAACATGCTTGTGCATTTACCTATCACAAACTAAAATCAAATTATAAAATTACTGATGACTATAAACCAAGTCTTTCAATAAACTTTCAGAAAATCTATAGAAAGCTTCAACTAAAGGATATATGAAGAACAAACAATCCCATAAAGCCATTCTAGAAAAATTCCTATAGAAGCTTCCGTGTGACAGAGTTATACTTAGGAGACAATGCTGCCTCATAATGGATTCGGTTCTGGTAAAGTAAGTTTTTATCTGTCCCACTTTTCTTTTCTTCTTTCTTTGGTTTTGTGTTTTGTTTTTGTTTCTGAGACAGGGTTTCTCTGTGTAGCCTTGGCTGTCCTGGAGTCACTTTGTGGACCAGGCTGGCCTCGAACTCACAGAGATCTGCCTCCGGAGTGCTGGGATTAATCTGTCCCACTCTGAACTGTTAATAATTATTCAGCCACATGAACTTCAAACAGCCTCTCCAAAGTCTGCAGTGCTTGTTTTGTTACCATCACTAGTTACTAATGCTATTATAAAGCATCATGACTTGACAAAAACCAGGAGTTCGGTACTTCACGACGGAGACCGGAAAGAGTAACGCTGTCACCCATCATGCATGATTCAAGCTTGCTCTAACAGGGAAGCTTGCAGGCGGCTCAGTGTAGTGAGCAACCACGAAATACTCGAACGGCCACGTTTATCAGTAACTCCTACTTTCTGAAAGGCAAACAAACTAGGCACTAGGCACAAAAAAAAAAAGTTAAAACTCACGCTCTCAGATTAACGTGTTCACAGAAATATACCTCTGTAACAACAATCGGATGACCCTGGCACTCTGCTCTAAAACTTTACTTCCGATCCGAACTTTGAAACACTTTCTCAACATTATTCCTTCGAAATGCACTGCGATCAGCTCGCCTCTCCTTTTCTAGTACCCCCCAAAGATAAAGAACGACATCAAGCTCTCGTCGCTGGACTTTCTCGGGGCAAGTACTGATATTCACCAGACTAAGAAAGTCAACATAAGCACCAGCATCCTGGAAGTCCCACAAATACTTGCATTCGCTACTTGTTGATCTAGTCCGAATCTTCCCGGGCTACACACATCCAAAAAGCCTTCTCTGCCATCATCCGCTTATTTCTGTTCACACCCGAATCCCAGCAGGAAGCGACAAGCTGGAAGGTTCCTATTTCAACTTTCCTGTCGCACTCAAGCTTAAGACAATCGCACTACGGTGTTAAATCTTACTTGTTCTCCAACAATGTGAGAGGCCAGGCCTGTACCAAAGAGTCCCCTGAACAACAAACAACTAACTCCCAGAACTAACTTCAAGCCCTACTTGGGGAAAATTAGTCATCTCGGTCCCGGCGCTCCCACCCCTGCACTTTGCCTCACAAGTCCACACCGGACGGAGGGACCGTCTCGGCCACCTCCAGCAAATGCCAATCTGATGTGTATGGCACCCCTCAACTTCCCACACCCAGAAAGTGGCCCTGTTTTGCTGGAGCTTGCTGGGGGCGGCGCGGGACGGGGTGCGGGGGGGGGGGTGTAAGCAGCAGCTCCCAGCGAGCGTCCCGCCGAAGAAAACTCCAAGACGAGCGCTTGCGTTCCCCCACCCCGGAGCAACCTGTGCTGATAACAACGGCGGGAAATGCCAGTCCTGAGAGGCTGTCGCCCAGGCCTTTCAAGAACACACTCTGCAAGCAGTTTGTAAGCAGCCAGCCATCAGCGGGCTCCCGGGCCCGGGCCGGCTCGAGCGGGGCCACCACCGGAGACCCTTAGGGGTGGCGGACCCAGCCCGGCCCTCTCTCCAAGCTTGCGCTGCGCCCACCGTGAGTCAGCAGCCAGCAGGTGGACGCGCGGGCTGCCTCGGGGCTTCCCGCCCGACTGGAAGCCATAGGGCTCCCGGGGGCGGGGGGGGTCCCCGAGCGGCCTGCGCCCCCCGGCCCGGCCCCCCTCACACACACAGTGAGTCAGCAGCACCAGAGCCGGCTAGTCCGGCCCCTCTCCGCCGCCTCCGCCCGACACAGGCCGCGCCGGGACGGCGGGGCCACGGGGACGGCGCGAGGACCTTTACCGATGGAGTGGAGGATGTCGATGGAGGCCTCCCGGTCGGTGCTGAGTAGAGACTGGGCTCTCTGGAACTCTACCACCGCTGCGGCCGCCATCTTACCGCTCTCACACCGTCCCCGGCCGCGGCCGCCGACGCCGGAAACACACGCCCGGAAGACCCGCCCTCGCGTTCCCTCCCCCCCCCTCCCCGCCCCCCGAAGCTCCCGCCTCCTTTCTCAGCGCACCCCGGGAGTTGTAGTCTCACACAGCCGGCCATGACGCCAGCGGCATGCGAGCTCCCCAGCACCATCTTGCGGCCATTCTGAAAAGAAGTTAGTCCTCCCCGTCCCAAGAGGCTGAGTGATCAAGGGAAGCTGTTTGGCTGTCTTTATAGTGTCCACGTTCGACCAGTCACTCATAGCGATCGATGACCTTTCAATTTGCCTAATGTATGACAGGAATGGCACCGTTCAGATTCCTACAGATGTCTTGCAGGAAGGACACAAACACACACTCCCTTCGAGCGCGGACGAAATCACACTTTCCCAAATAACCGTTCCATCATCAGAGCTTCACATTATGAATTGAAAGCAATCGTTGACCCACTTATTTCATCTGAATAGTTCTTGAAATTCGCACCGTGTTGACCCACACTATCTTCCCAGCTCAACAATAGAACAAAGTTTTCTTCCCAAGTTCCTTCAACTGTGATCGGATATCTGTGAAGATATCAAGTGAAAGGGGGAAAAAGAGCATTTTATGTGATCACTAAGGTTTAACCTAAAGACGTTGCTAAAATGATACATCACCTTCTAGGTGATGACAACACAGAAATAAAATAGTTGTACTATAAAAGAAACGAAGTAGGACTAACATTGTATTCCTCTGGGACTGGATTAATCCTTTTATCTGTCCAACGGTGTTCTGTAAAGAAGAGAATTCTTAAACAGGAAGGGAAACGGAAGGGAATACATGATTTGGTGATGCTCCAATAGCAGCAAACAATAGACTGAGAACTGATGGAGAATATATTATTAGCCACTGTTCGTCCTCCTCCTCCTCCTCCTCCTCTTCTTCGTCCTGTTTTTGTTTTGTTTTAGTTTTTCTTTTTTTTTTTTTTAAAGATTTACTTATTTATTATTATGTAAACAGTGCTTTGCCTTTAGAATACGGCCTTAGATCTCATTATAGATGGCTGTGAGCCACCTTGTGGTTGCTGGGAATTGAACTCAGGACCTTTGGAAGAGCAGACAGTGCTCTTGACCACTGAGCCATCTCTCCAGCCCTTGTTTTAGTTTTTCAAGACAACATTTCTCTGCATAATAGCCCTGCCTGTCCTGGAGTCACTTTGT
Organism: Acomys minous; assembly: GCF_964271855.1. Lineage (NCBI taxonomy): Eukaryota > Metazoa > Chordata > Mammalia > Rodentia > Muridae > Acomys > Acomys minous. The sequence continues at coordinate 73,430,256 of NC_140493.1, read as the reverse complement.
AGACCAGGCTGGCCTCAGAAGCACAGAGATCCTTCTGCCTCTGCCTCCCAAGTGCTGGAATTAAAGGCGTGCATATCTACCTTCCCTGTGTGGTGGTGGTGGTGGTGTTTGGGGGTTGTTTTTTTGTTCTGTTTGTTTTTGTTTTTTGGTTTGTTTGTTTGTTTTTTCAAGAGAGGGTTTCTCTGTGTAGCTTTGGCTGTCCTGGACTTGCTTTGTAGACCAGGCTGGCCTCGAACTCACAGCGATCCACCTGCCTCTGCCTCCCGAGTGCTGGGATTAAAGGCATACGCCACCACACCTGGCCTCCCTGTGTGTTTTCTAGTGAAAACTGAGTAACACCCCAACAAACTGGTAACAGAATTCCTGACATTGCTGTGTCATGTGAACTGGCTTCTAAATTCTCCAAACTCTAAAATTCTAGGAACTTCAGTGTAATACTGTGGTCTTTTTTCACCCTCAAAGTAGGAATCCTCCTTTCTCAATCTGATGGAGAGTTAATGATACTCTATTGGACTGCTTTGTTATTACAGTTTTACGTTTTCACTTATATTTGTTTCTGTCTGTCCATGGGAACTCACTTCCCATGGCATGCACATGGAGAAGGGGACGCTTGTAATGAGTGGCCCAGGGACTGAACTCAGGGGCTCATAGTGGCCAGCAAACACCTTTACCCGCTGAGTCATCTCGCCACCCTGTTTTTTTAAGATTTACTTATTTCTTATCATGTATACAGTGCTCTGCTTGCATGTACTCCTGCAGGCCACAAGAGGGCGCCATATCACATTACAGATGGTTGTGAGCCACCATGTGGTTGCTGGGAATTGAACTCAGGACCTTTGGAAGAGAAGGCGGTGCTGTTAACCACTGAGCCATCTCTCCGGACCCGTATTTTTTTTTTTAAATTGGCTTTTCAAGGCAGGGTTTCTCTTTGTAGCTTGGCTGTCCTGGAACTCGCTCTGAAGACCAGGTTTTCCTTGAAATCAGAGATCGACCACCTGTTTCCCTCTCCTCGCCCCAATGCTGGAATTAAAGGCATATGCCAGCGTTTCAAGCTCCTGTAGTTTTGTTTTGTTTGGGGTTTTTTTGTTTTGTTTTGTTTTGTTTTCTCTGTGTAGCCCTGGATATCCTGGTTTCCACTTTGTAGAGCAGGCTGGCCTGGAACTCAGAGATCCACCTGCTTTTGCCTCCCGAGTGCTCGGATTACAGGTGTGCGCCACCACGGCCAACAAACTTCTGCATCTTCTCTTAACCATTTCAACTGGATCATCATCCAGAAAATGCAATGAAAGAACAATAAACTTTGAGAATGACATATTTGCTCTAAATCTTAGGCTGGCTACTAGGAGATGCTGACTTCTATGGGTTCTTAACCACTTTCAGTTTTTATTATTGTTTTTAAAAGATTATTTATTTATTTATTATTTATACATTATTCTGCCTGCATGTGAGCCAGCGAGCCAGAACAGGGAACCACATCTCATTTTAGATGGTTATAAGTGTGGTTGCTGGGAACTGAACATCAAGACCTTTGGAAGAACAGCCACTGCTGTTAACCTCTGAGTCATCTCTCCAGCCCCCTACTTTTGGGTTTGAGTGTTTGGTTGTTTTTTTTTCCCCCCCCCCTTTTCTTTTCTTTTTGGTTTTTCAAGACAGGATTTCTCTGTGTAGCCTTGGCTGGCCTGGCCTCCCTTTGTAGACCAGGCTGGCCTGGAACTCACAGAAATCCACCTGCCTCTGCCTCCCGAGTGCTGAGATTAAAGACATGTACCACCATGCCCGGTTCTTCCGACCCTCACCCCCACCCCAGCCTCACACAAGGTTTCTCTGTCCTGGATGTTGTAAGCCACCATGTGGTTGCTGGGAATTGAACTCAGGACCTTTGGAAGAGCAGTCAGTGTTGTTAACCTCTGAGCCATCTCTCCAGCCTTATTTTTTGTTTCTTGAGACAGGATTTCTCTGTGTAACAGCCCTGGCTGTCCTGGAACTCACTCTATAGACCAGGCTGGCCTCGAACTCACAGAAATCCACCTGCTTCTGACTCCTGAGTGTTGGGATTAAAGGCGTGGTGCCACACACCACAAAAAAAAATAAATAAATAAATAAATAAAATTTAAAAAAATAAAAAATTTAAAGATGCAGCAGTGTGTAAGCAGGTTTTAGGTTATTTCTACTTATTTTTTACTGATGAGTCTGCATTACAGCCAGCTGTACTATTACTAGTTTTCCATTGAAGGTTTAATGTAAGATATAAAATTACATTCCCAAACAGCTTGACTTTACTTAAATAACAAAACACATGAATGATATAAGCAAAGGATTGGCTCAGAAAAACCAAACTCCAATCTCAACATCACTATGGAAAGAACCATCTGTCTCCCATTATCCTTTTTATCCCAAAATAAAATGTTAAAGATTGATTATGTATTTAGTGCTTTGCTCGCATGTGTCTCTGCCCGCCAGAAGAGGGCACTAGATCTCATTGTAGATGGTTGTGAGTCACCATGTGGTTGCTGGGAATTGAACTCAGGACTTTTGGAAGAGCAGACAGTGCTCTTAACCTCTGAGCCATCTCTCCAGCCCCCAAAAATAATATTTATCAGAAGATTAGCAAGCCTTTTGCAGCCTGCACAGACAGATCACCCAGAGGATGCTTTTCTGGTTGTAGAAAGCTGGAATTAAATTTAAACAAACATGGAGCCCAATATTTCACTTTGCTACCAACTAGTAGTGTGAGATGAAGGGAAAATTATTTTCAAAAATTTGGACCTGCAGCATGACATTGGTGGCACATGCCTTCAATCCCAGCACTCAGGAGGCAGAAGCAGGCGGATCCCTGTGAGTTCAAGGCCAGGACAGCCTGAGTCCTGGGTCTACAGACTGAGTCCAGGACAGCCAAGGCTACACAAAGAAACTCTTGTCTCGGGAAAATAAAAACAAAAAAAAACCTTGGAGCTGCAGCTATGCCTCAGTGGTAAAGCATGTTTAACATGTGGAAGGCTCCAGGGTCAAGCCTTGCATCCTCTTAAACAACAACAAAACCTACTTCATTTCATTATTATTGTAACAGAGCCCAGACCTTAGCACAACGGACTCCATGATGAAAGTACCATTCAGGCTGTAAAACAGAGCACATAGACAGCACCACCTGCCAAAACAAAAACACAAAGACCTAATTCATGCAAGTCTGGAGAGTCTCTGAATGTACTAACCTTGCTTTTTGGCTTCTGTACCTCCACGTCTGGCTAAGTATTCTTGTTAAATGAAGCACGCAAACTCCTATGTTTTTCATGCTTAAAACTCATTTTGAGGAAGGCTCGAGGGTTAGACTGGGATCCCAAACACCCTGTGTGGTTGCTGGCTCACTACTAAAGACTTTCTATTGGCTTGAATTCATGTTCAAGCCATCTTCTCTGGCAAATATCCCACATTTACAATGTAAATGCAAATGTACAATGTGAATGTATACTTATATGTTTACTTAAAAATTCTCTCGTGGGGCCAGGCGGTGGTAGTTGCACGCCTTTAATCCCAGCACTTGGGAGGCAGAGGCAGGCGGATCTCTGTGAGTTCGAGGCCAGCCTGGTCTACAAAGTGAGTCCAGGACAACCAAGACTACACAGAAAAACTCTGTCTGGAAAAAAACAAAATAAATAAGTAAATAAATAACAAAAAGATTACAATGGAGCTGGGGAAAAAACATATTTGTTCATGTCTCCATGAGTAGAGCTGGATTTACAGACATTTATGGGACCACTCCTATCTCCTCTGGTTTGTTATGGGTGCTGGAGTCTGAACCTGTCTTCATGATTTGTGCAGCAAGCACTCCTGCTGAGCCATCTGTCTAGCTCCAAAAAGGTTTTGTTGTTTTGTTTGTTTTACGAGACAGGGTTTCTCTGTGTATCCTTGGCTGTCCTGGACTAACGTCATAGACCAGGCTGGCCTCGAACTCACAGTGATCCACCTGCCTCTGCCTCCCGAGTGCTAGGATTAAAGGCATGCAGCCACCACCAGCCGGCTCAAAAAAAACTTTTTAATATATGAAATAAATTCCTCACCCTAACGCTGAGGGTAGCTGAAATCTCACAAAGCATGTTTGCTCTTGTTAACATGGGTCACTATCCAGACCCTGTGTTTCCAGGTTCCTGTCATCCTACTGAAAGAACTGACAAAATGCACACAAGAAGAAGTGGAAAGTAAACTTTATTCAGAAGCAAAGTGATACTCCAGATCAGGTAAGCTGCAAGTCAGCAATACCCTAATGAGTTACAACACCCAAAGGGCTGGTTTCTTGTTTTAAGAGGTCAAGGAGGGGAAAAAGGAACTGGTTGCTAAGAGATGAAGAGTGGCTGCCTTTTTGTTCAGATGTATAGGCTTAGATTATGTAAACTTTCATTCTGGTGTGTTCTTTCCCATGATCCTCTGATTTTAATCATAATCAAATCCAATTTTATATATGCATAAAATGACCCTTAAGGGTTTCCTAAAGTTCAATATGAGAACACAGTTTGCTTTTTTGTTTGTTTTGTTTTGAAACAAGGTTTCTCTGTGTGTAGCCATAGCTGGCCTCAAACTCACAGAAATTCTCCTGCCTCTACCTCTCAAGTGGTGGGATTTAATCCCAGTGCTGAGAGGCGGAGGCAAGCGGAAAGCTGTTGAGTTCAAGGCTAGCATGGTCTACGAAGCGAGTCCAGGACAAGAGGACTACATGAGAAACCCTGTCTCAAACCAACCAACCAATCCCCTCAAAAAAAAAAAAAACACTCCACAACATACCGTTTTTGTCCAAATATGACTCATGTTTGATGCATTCAGGATTCATGTGTGCATGCTTGTTTTATGTATGGAGTGAGCCTGTGACTGGCACCGTCTTCACCACTCTCTTATGTTTTATGAGTTTTGTTTATTTAGTATACAGTATTCTGTCTCTATGTATTCCTACACAGCAGATCTCATTCGAGATGGTTATGAGCCATCATGTGGTTGCTGGCAATCGAATGCACGACCTCTTAAAGAGTAGCCAATGCTCTTCACCTCTGAGCCATCTCTCCAGGCCCAAGTCAGGACCTTACTTTGTAACTGGCTAAATTGAATCTCACTATGTAAACCAAGATGGCCCCAGAACCACCATTCCTGGCTTCACTTTGTAAAAAAGATATAGTTATGCAAAGGAGCTTGGGCCCGCATGTACCTCTGTGCACCAAGTGTATGCCTAGAATCCATGAAGGCAGATCTCCTGGAAATGGAGTTACTAATGTTTGTGAGGCACTATGTGGGTGCTGGGAACTGATCCCAGGCCCTCTGCAAGAGCAGCAAATGCTCTTAAGCACTTTCAGCTGAGTCGTCTCTTCAGTTACACACACACACACACACACACACACACACACACACACACACACTCTCTCTCTTATTGTACATGTGTGCACATATTCCACAGTGTACATGTGGAGGCCAGAAGACAGCATTCAGAAATTAGTTCTCTCCTCCCATCACAGGGAACTGGGGCATCAAAAAAGAGGTTACCAAGGATAGTGACAGCTTTAATAGGTCTCACTATCTCATTCGTCCACCAATATGGTTCTTAAGTTATTTTTATGTGCTTGGGTGTTTTGCCTACATGTATGTCTATAACCCACTTGTGGGCCTGGGGCCTGTGGAAGTCAGAATGCCCTGGATTCCCCGGAACTGGAATTTCAGATAGTTGGTGAGCTGCCATGTCATGGCTGGGAATCAAACTCAGATTTCTGGAAGAGTCACCAGTGCTTTTAAGCCCTACAGCCTCAGCAAATGAGATTGTCATGTTTTTTCCTTCACTTGACATTCCCACCACCCTTACTCAGGATGGACCTAAACTCAAGGGGCTCCTGCCACAGTTTCTCAAAATGCTGGGATTAGAGGATACAAAACGACGTCAGTGTTTTTTGATACTGAGCCACTCATTCACTACGTCACTATGTACTGCCTGCTTTTGGCTGCACTGGGCACTGTCGCAGAGACTATGAGGAAACAATGAATAAAATCTCCCCCCTTTCTGATGCTTACACTCTAGCCAGTGCTTAGGTGGGATGGAAAGACAGCTCATTGGTTAAGATCACTGGTTACTTTTCAAAAGGACCTGGATTCAATTCTCTGGACCCACATGCTGGCTTGAAACTCTAACTCAATTTCCAGGAGATCCAACACCATCCTCTGACCTCCATGGTTTCCAGGCACATACACACATGAACATTTATGCACACAGAGAAAACACTTTCACTTAATGGACTCTAGGAGGAAAGCAGAAAATGAGGGCTGGGAAGGTAAGGCAGCTGGTTGCGGTGGCTCACGCCATTTTCCCCAGCATTCAAGAGGTAGATTCCTATGAGCAGGAAGCCAGTTTCAGACAAAACCAGAGCTACACAGTGAGACCCTGTCTCAGAAACAAAACATGCCAGAGCTATCTTATTGAAGTGACATTTGAGATCTAAGAAAGCCCAGGCTAAACTGGAGGCCTATAAAACTTCAAGGTTTTTTGGTTCCATTTTATCGTTGGCTTTTCTTTTGAGGTACGGTTTCTCCATGAAGTCCTGGCTACTTTTTTTTTTTTTTTTTTTTAGTTTGAGACAGGGTTTCTCTGTGGAGTCTTGCCTGTCCTGGACTAACTTTGTAGACGAGGCTGGCCTCGAACTCACATGATCCACCTCCCGAGTACTGGGATTAAAAGCGTGCACCACCACCACCCGGCTGTCTTGGCTACTCTTAAACTCAGGGCAGTCCTCCCCCTTTTAGTCTCCTGGGTGTTTACAGCTGTGAAACACAAAGCAAGAGCTTTGGACTTTAACAGAGAATTCTGAGGAAAGAAGTGTTTAACTTGTAAGCAGTGTGTTTTTGGCTTTTGGAGCCAGGGTTCTCTTTGTAACAGCCATGACTGTCCTAGCCTCAGTTTGTAGACCACGCTGGCTTCAAACTTACAGACATCTGCCTATCTCTGCCTCCCGAGGGCTGGAATTACAGGCTGGTGCCACCACGCCCAGCCCTAGCAGTTTGCCTTTATTCTAATTTTACCAAGCTTCCATTGTCCATTCTGCGTCTACGTACACCCATGTGACCTCCCTGGAGGTCAAAGGTTGACATCAGGATTCTTCCCAATTACTTTCGACATTTTCTCTATTATTTGGCTTTTTGACACAAGGTCTCATAACGTATCCCTGACTGGCCTGCAAGTATGTAGAAGACCAGGCTGTCTAAGCCTCCTGGATCCTGGGGTCAAAGGCACAGACCCTCAGGACCAGCAAGTTTGATGTTTCCATTTCCACACAGAACTTCATTTTTATTTACATATGTGTGTTCAGTTGGGTTGTGACTGGCCTATACTGGCCACAGAGGTGAAGCTGCCTTGCCTTTAATGGCAGCTCCTTCCACTTCTCCTGTGCAATCATGTCTTACTCTTCCAACAGTAAGTGACTCCATGTTGTACATATACATTTGCTTCCATATTTACCTACGTGACACATAAAGTTTCAACTAAGCAGTGGTAGTTAGAGGCAGCAGAGGGCAGATGTCTGTGAGTTCGAGGCTAGCCTGATCTAGAGTTAGCCTTAGAGCTCTAGAATAGCAAGGACTAAAATGAAAAAACTTGTCTTGAAAATCCAAAGAGGAGCCAGGCGTGGTGGCACACTCCTTTAATCCCAGCACTCGGGAGCCAGAGGCAGGCGGATCGCTGTGAGTTCCAGGCCAGCCTGGTCTACAAAGTGAGTCCAGGACAGCCAAGATAACATAGAGAAACCCCGTCTCAAAGAAAAATAATTAACAAACAAACAAACAAACAAAAGCCGGGCGTGGTGGCGGCACGCCTTTAATCCCAGCACTCGGGAGGCAGAGGCAGGTGGATCGATGTGAGTTCAAGGCCAACCTGGTCTACAAAGTGAGTCCAGGACAGTCAAGGCTTCACAGAGAAATCCTGTCTCGAAAAACAAAAAAAAAAAAAAAAAAAAAAAAAAAAAAAAAAAAAAAAAGAAAGAAAGAAAGAAAGAAAGAAAGAAAGAAAGAAAGAAAATCCAAAGAGGAGAAAACGTTATTAAATAAACACTTTAAAACTCCATTTTAAAGACTTTCTGTAGGCCAAGCAGTGGTGGAGCTCGGCTTTTATTTCAGCACTTGTGAGGCAGAGGCAGCTGAGTTTGAGAAGAGCAGGCTCTACAGAGCAAGTTCAGGGACAACCAGGACTACACAGAGAAACCCTGTCTCAAAAGACAAAAGGAAGCCTCTTTTTGAAACTGTTTTTACATGTTTACATTCAAATGGAGATCAGGGTCATTATAGAGCACCTTCCTCAATTACTCTCCATCTTCTATTCCCACCCGCCCCCACTTTTTATTATTTTTCTTAAAGATTTGTTTATTATAGTGTTCTGCCTGCATGTTACACCTGCATACCAGACAAGGGTACCAGATCTCATAGATGGTTATGAGCCACCACATGTTTGTTGGGAACTGAACTCAAACCCCCTGGAAGAGCAGTCAGCGTCCTTAACGTCTAAGCCATCTCTCCTGCCCACTGAGACAGGCCTTTTTTTTGGGGGGGGGGGGGTTCAAGACATGGCTTCTCTGCGTAGCCTTGACTATTCTGGACTCGCTTTGTAGACCAGGCCGGCCTGGAACTCAGAGATCTGCCTGCCTCTGCCTCCCGAGCGCTAAGATTAAAGGAATGTGCCACCACTGACCAGCGAGACAGGGCTTTTCTATGTAGCCCTGGCTGTCGTGGAATTTGCTCTAAAGACCAGGATAGCCTCAAATTAAGAGATCTACTTGCCTCTGCCTCCTGAGTGCTAGATTTTGTTGTTCTCGAGACAGGGTCTCTCTGTGTAGACTTCACTGTCCTGGACTCACGTTGTAGACCAGGCTGGCCTTGAACTCAGTGATCCGCCTGCCTCTGCCTCCTGAGTGCTGGGATTAAAGGCATGCGCCACCACCTTCTGGCCTGAGTGCTAGATTTAAACACATGCACCACCACACCAATCTTTATTTTTCTTAGACAGGGTTTCTCTAGTAGCTGTTGGCTGTCCTGGACTTAACTTTGCATACCAGGCTGACCTTGAACTCACAGGGACACCTGCTTCTGCCTGCTAAGTGCCAACTCACTAAGATTTATTATGTATACAATGTATCTGCATGTACACCTGCAAGCCGGAAGAGGGCACCAGATCTCATTATAGAAGATTGTAAGCCACCACGTGGTTGCTGGAAATTGAACTCAGGAGCTTTTTTCTTTTCTTTTTTAAAAATGTATTTATTTATTATGTATACAGTGTTCTTTTTGCATGTACAGAGGGCACCAGATCTCATACAGATGGTTGTGAGCCACCATATGGTTGCTGGGAATTTAACTCAGGAACTTTTTAAGAACAGTGTTCTTAACCTCTGAGCCATCTCTTCAGCCCTGCCAACTTAATTTTTTAAGAATGTAATTTTTTAAAAAAGCAATTTACCTAGCCAGGTGTGGTGGCGCACACCTTTAATCCCACCACTTGAGAGGCAGAGGTAGACGGATCGCTTTGAGTTCAAGGCCAGCCTGGTTTATAAAGTGAGTCTAGGACAGCCATGGATACACAGAGAAATCCTGTCTCAAAAAAACCAAAAAACAAACAAACAAACAAACAAACAACACTTTATTTTTATGTGCACGGGTATTTTGCCTGCATTTGTGAGAATGAATCCCATGGAACTGGAGTTACAGATAGTTGAAGCTGCCGTGTGGGTGCTGGGAACTGAACTCAGGCTCTCTGGAAGAACTACCAGTGTTCCTAGCCGCTGAGCCAACTCTCCAGCCCACACTTGTCAATTTTTAATATTTGTGACCCAGCACCCACGTGGAAGTCATAGGATAGCTTCGGGGGTGGGGGGGTCAGTTCTCTCCTTCCACCATGGGAATCCCAAGGATCAAACTCTGGCTTCAAGGCTTGATGGCCACATGAACAACAGTTTTGAATTTTTCAGATTAGCTAACAGTAAAGTTAGGAGGATAGAAATTTCTACATAAAGTCACCAAGCAGGTATAGAGGTGCACACCTGTAATGGCAGTACCCAGGATGGAAAGGCACACGGACCAAGAGGTACCAACAGCCTACAGGCTGCCGCGTGGTTTGAACCTCTTGCTGCTATTGCACTTCTATTAGAGAGTAACTGCAACTCCAGTGGATTTAATAATTTGTCCTCAGCAGGTACCTGAACATGCGGTGCATTAAGTAACACAGGCACTCTCACACACTAAGTATAAGATGATGCTTGACTACTGAAGCGTCAAGGACTGGCGTAATTGAGACCAGGTTTGGGGAAAAAAAAATTGAAAACAAAACTAATTGCTAAGAAACAGAAATTGTTAGTTGAGATGGCACACACACCCCTAAATCCTAGCTATTGGCTGAGGCTAATTGAGGCCCACCTAATCCATGGGTCATATAATTATTTTTCTCTTAAAAGATTATAATCTGCAAGGCCTGGAGTAGTGGTGCTCACTTTTAATCCCAGCTCTTTGGAGCAGATGTAGGTGAATCTCTGTGAGTTTGAGGCCAGCCTGCTCTACAAAGGGAGTCCAGGACAGCCAAGGCCACACAGAGAAACCACGGCTTGGAAAACAAAACAAAACATAAGGATTAATCTGCAAAGCTTACATGAGTTTCAGGTCAGTCTACATACAAACAAAAATTTTCACTGCATAAACAATCATGTTTATAGAAAACGCATTACGCCCCAGCCTTGACTATATATACATACTATATATAAAATCAAAGTGAAAGGTGAACATACATATAATTAAAAACAAAGTTTTAAAGCTGGACATGGCGGTACCCTCGGGAGTCAGAGTCATGGTGTTCAGGGCCAGCCTGGTCTAGAGGCTCTGACACTGGGAAGGAAAATGCAAGAGAGAGGAGAGAAGGAGCGCAGAGAAGAGTGAGCTGGGGGTGTTAGTGGTAGGAGCAGGATGGCACATTATCTAAAGGCTGTTGGGACACATAAACAGTACATACCCAATGCAACCAAAATACTTTATGTTAAGGTTTAGGGATTTAATCAGCTTGCTGCCTAAAATATGAGAAGATAAAGTTATCACACCACACAAAGTAGAGGATGAAAAGAATCAGATTTATGCTCAGCTTGGTGGGGAACACCTTTAAACCCAGCACTGGGGAGGAAAGCGGCAGGAGGACTTTTAGGAATTCCAGGGCAGCCAGGTTCCATAATCACCAGGGATATCCAGAGACGAACACACTATATAAACTAATACTCCTGAGCCAGGAGACACATTAAAGTATCACATACACTAGTATTTGTGTGGGAAATTTTTATTTTAAAACAAACTCAACCAAATTCATGTATCACAAGGCTCCAATGTTAGTGAATTACAGGTTAGTTTGTATATACCTTTAGCAAGCTTGGTTATATAAAAAATGACATTGGCCAAGATTTCTCTGACCATGTACCATTTAGTCATACACAGGCTAGCAAATGTATTCTTCCTTCTGGTGCTTTGCTCAGATCCTCCACACAATCACATCCCTAAAATGACTTGGCTCTTCATTTTCTCCAAGCGCAACTGACACTTGTCAGAGGTAAAACCTGAGGACTAAATTAAAGGCGCTCAGACCCATTTTTGTAACTTTTCAGAAATCAATGCCATAATGAAATGACATCTCTCAAAATTAATATTAAACACTTTTCACGTTACCCTGTTATCTTTTTGTTACCAACACGACACTAGATGGCTCTCCAGAATTCACACAGAAACACAAACTCTAAGAAGTTGTACTCTGACTTGTCTATATACCCCAAACTCTCACAAAATAAAAAGCTCTCTAACCTGATGAGATGGCGCACGCCTTTAATCCCAACACTCGGGAGGCAGAGGGAGGTGGATCGCTGTGGAAAACCCTGTCTTGAAAACCCAAAATAAATAAATAAATAAATAACAGCCCCCTCTCCCCACACCCCATTCCAACATTACCAGTTAGCTTATCAAACACTGGCTCAGGGGTGGGTTTCAAGCTCCAGCTCTAAGAATCAGACAATCTTCTGTCCTCAAGAGAAAACTGACTGAGGATACACCACAAAAAATACATAAAATCTTAATTATGTACCAATTCCTATAGTATTACAGAAATTATGGAGTGGCTCTCTCCCTTTGGCACTGCATTTTGATTAATTTTAAATGGAAATAAAAAAACAAGGCTGTAAGTAATCTTCAAATCAAATTGGGTTCTTAGAATACATCTAAACAATTGACTTTTTTTTTCCTTCTTCCAAGACAGGGTTTTTTGGTTTAGCCTTGGCTGTCCTGGACTCAGTTGTAACTATGCTGACCTTGCCTGTTTGTGACTCTCAAGTACTAAGATTAAAGGCATGTGTCACAACACCCACCTTTGTCTTATTAAAAGCAACTTCAAGAGCCACTTATTGATAAACTCCCCCCAAATTTTTAAATATAAAATGTTTTTAAACTACCATACAGAAGAAATCTCATAAAAACAAACAAAAAACCCAAACCAGACAAATGAGTAAGGTGCATTTCAGTTTAATCATTTGATAGTACACAGATTTGAAGAAAATGTGAGCCATACATATAAAGTTCCTAGAAGGACTCATTTGTAACTGTCCTGGAATACAGTTCAGCAGCTCAGCTTACCACTACTACATGCATTTTAAGTTACATACTTACCAACTGTCACAGTCTGCTTATCCATGCTAGGAAAGGACAGAGTTCCTTAGAAATTTATATCATTTTGAATCTTAAAGACACAAATTTAGGCTCATCTAGAATACATTACCATACACACTCAGATTATAAATGTCAGATTTTAGAAAACTAATATTGTTAATACTAAAGGGCAACAAGGTTGACTTTGTTGACTTACAAAGGCCACGGCAGAAACACTATGTATATACAAATGTATTGGCATTATCTAGAATCTAGCTAAAAACTAGAGGGAAAGAAATCCTTATGTTACAGGCTAATGACTAAACCAGATAGTAATAGGTTAATTTCACAGATAAACAAACGCTAGAAATCAAGTATCAGGAAATAATTTCCATGCAGTATTGGAATAATTTAAACTGCTCAAGAACTATCCAATAGCAGAATACAATTCTATTATTTCATATACCTACGCAGTGTCAAACAAGACTGTTGGGGGAGGGGAGGCAATCATTGTTCTGCTTTAAAAAGATGTATTTCATTATGTGCATGTATACTATGCACATGGCACTATGTCCTAGGAGGCATCAGATCCTTATGGAGCTAGGTGGTTGTGAGCAACCTGACATGGACGCTGGGAGCCGAACTCAGACTACGCAAACACAACATGACTTGTTTCTTCTTCCTTTTAGGGGAGAGTCCTCTGCTTAGCAGCCTTGGTTGTCCTCAAATTCAGGAGGTCCACCTGCCCCTGCCCTCACAGGTGTTAGGATTAAAGGCGTGCACCACAACTGGAGGTGACAGGATCTTAACTGTTGAGACATCTTTCCTTACCCTAAATTTTCTTAAAAACTAATAAGTATAACAATTATTTCTCGCCACCAAAGAAAACAATCCATGTTTAACATTTTTGTGCATACAGGCCTTTGGAAAAATGGAGGGGGAAAAAAGTAAATCCAAAAAGGGAACATAGGGAAACGTCAGGCCGTAACCGCCATCTTAATGTTTTCATTCAATTACTACCCAAGCTGTGAAAATTCTGGCTGGTCACTTTGATCACTGTCTGTGTCAGCTAGGTTATAAAAATAAAACCGCGATATAAAAGGTAGAAAGCAGTACTCACCAGAAAGGCAGCTCTAAAGAGATGGTTTTAAGGAAAACCATTTCCACTGTATCTACGCCATTCTTAAACTGTGAAAGGCAATCAAACTTAAGCCCTCAGGCAATTTTACAATCAAAAAACAAAGTGGGATGAAAACTCACAGAATATATTTTTCTTACTGGCTGCTAGATGTAGATCTTTAAAATTTAAAACAAACCAGAGTTCCCAAATAAAATAACAACGATCCAACTCAAGGATGGCTAATTACCATCCAACTTACTTTACTACTTCTACTGGCTAAATCTCAAGAATTACATGAGATTACTGCCATATTTTTTAAGCAAGGAAACCATTTTATAGCCCAGCCTGGCCTTAAATTCACACTATTTCTACCTCTGCCTGCGAATTCTGGGATTAAAAATGTGCAACATTGTGCGGGGCTCTGAATAAACAGTGAGCTTCCATGTCAGTGATGAACCCACAGTATTTATAGCTTACAGAGACAAGCAAATTATTTACAAGTATTACAATTATTTAAAGCATTATAAGTTGCTTCATACTGCAGAGGGTAAAGGTTGACTAAAAACCGCCATGGAGTAGCCTAATTAACACTCCTGGACCTGAAGCCCTGGACTATGTACTACCAACATGGACCGAGCCGATCCAAATACTTCCTTCTCACATCTACACAGGCTCAAGAACAACCAGATAATAAAGGATCAATATTACACCTTTATTACAACTGAGGTCTGCAAAACTAGAGCTACATTGGTCCAAGAATTGTGTTTGAGAATATCCAATGGATCTATTGTTTATACTCACATTTAAGTAACTGCACAGCAGCTTTCTTCCTTATTTGAATTAAATGGGTATGGTTCGGGGTAGTAAAAAAAAAAAAAAAAAAAAAGGAATATCAGGTACTTACAGATTAAACTAACCTGTACTGGCAGGGCTGTGGGGTTTTTCTTCTCTACCAGTAAGTAGCAAATGCTGAAATTCTGCTGCTAGTTAACAAAAACACAAATTGTATTAAACTGAGGAGTTCAACCCAAGCTTTAAAAGTCAATGTGCATTTAATTTCCTCAGAGCCTGATAGCAGTACATTTTAAGCTTGCCTAAATTTAACAAAGGCTTCTTTACATTGGCTATGGAAATTGAGTGACCTTGATAATGAGCTAGCAACACTTTGTATCTCTTGGCTATGTTTTAATTTTAATAATTATTCAATGTGTGAAGTGTGCTAGAATCATGGTTGCCCTAAAATGCAAGGGGCATAAATATTTAAATGTGATAACCTTTAAATTTCAATTCGTATGTAGACAAAACTTTACAGGACATTTTAACTAACTTTAAGTTCCTATGAAATTTTATTAATCTCCAATTTAAAAAAAAGCTATAGTTGCTTCTCATCCCTGTATAATAACCAGTTAGCAGGTAAAGGGGAATTAACTCTAAAAAAATAAAAAAATAAAAAATAAACAATAGATGCCCTGTTTCTGGCTCAAATTTTAAGAGCTGTAATAATTCTTCTCTTGGCCAACTTGGGCAAGTAAACAACCCTGAAAAAAGACAGTGGAAATGATATTTTCATATGGGATTAGTAGGCTGTCTTTAAGAAAACATCAATAGTGATCTTCACCAAAATAAAAGGGTAAAGTCTCAAAGAAACAAAAATAGTAGAAATAGTTATTTTTATAACATTTAAGGCTCTTACATTTAAACCCACCATACAATGGTTTCTTTCCCACATAGTATCAGCTATGTATACTATACTGGGGAAGCTCAAGTCTTCGTTCTTCTTTTTCCTTTCTGTTTTGGTGCTGGGGACTGAATCCAGGGCTTCGTGCACGCTTTATATGCACTCTGCCACTGAGCTACCTCCAGCTTCATTCTTCAAGTAGGGCAATCAATGAAATTTCATTACCAATCCCTCAAATTTAATAAAGGCAAAGACAGATCCTTTAACCGTAATAGAAGCCCAAAAGAAAATACATACACACAAAGTTCCCAGATACTGTAACAATGTCAGGGGGCTTAGGAAATGCCACACATTAAGTGACTAAAACTGCCCCATAACCTTACAAACCATAGCAACATTTAAAATAAAGGCTGGAGTCCAAGTAATCTTTTAAGACAATGTACACATATTTATTCCCTCTGCAGTGAGATCTGTTGAAAATGACAGGATACACAAAACCAAGTAGTCATACTCCTCATTAAGACCCTACTCCATCAAAGTTGACATCTTCTGAGCCAATTTTAGTTACACAGTACTCAATATGCTTTACTTATTTAAACAGAAATAGTTGAAATTAGCTTTAATGAACACTAAATTTTAGGCTGTGTATCATTATTTGCGGACTCTATATTTTCCTAACACAATCTTCCCTAAAAATGAAACGGGGAGGGGGGAAATCAACTCAATTCTTCCAAACTAGTTTCATTTTAAATTGTCCTCCAGATCTGGAGGTATAAATATCTTTTTGAAGAACAAAATATTAATGCAAAAATACACAGCACTCAGGAGCAAAAGTAATGCTTTTTTGTTTGTTTGTTTGTTTTTTTGTTTTTCAAGCAGGCTTCTCTGTGTAACCCTGACTGTCCTGGACCCACTTTGTAGATCAGGCTGGCCTGGGGCTCATGGAGATGAGCCTGCCTCTGCCTCCCTGAGTGCTGGGATTACAGGCGTGCACTAGGCTAAAACAATTCCCTAAGCCTCATAGAATTGAAAAATTATTTAAGGATACCATCTCATTATGTAGAACTGGATGGTCTGAACGTATACATACACACACCAGGCCGACACTGAACTCAGAGATCCATCAACCTCTACCCCCAGTATTAGAATTGGAGTTGTGCACCACTATACCCAGATATTGTGTGACAGAGTCTTACTCTAAATCGGGCTGACCTTAAATTTGAAGGAATGTCCTTGGTCTCATCTCATCCTCTGGAGTGCTAAAATTACACCATGTACAACCAACCACACCTAGCTTTAAAATAAAAAATGAAAGAAGGAGCTGGAGAGATGGCTCAGTGGTTAAGAGCACTGCCTGCTCTTCCAAAGGTCCTGAGTTCAATTCCCAGCAACCACATGGTGGCTCACAACCGTCTATAATGAGATCTGATGCCCTCTTCTGGCCTGCATGTGTATATGCAGACAGAACACTGTATACATAATAATAAATAAATATTTTTTAAAAAAATGAAAGAATTCAAGTAACATGAAAAAAAGAAGGAAGACAAAACCCTAGTGTTCAACATAAGGAAACCACTTGGAATGAACAGATGGACTTCAGGTTCTTGACAGGTTAAACTAAAGCTGACCTTTCTCTAATTCCTACGAAGTTATTCAATATATAATAGTGTTCTATTGAGGATGCCTAAGAGTTTAAGATACTGGTTTTGAAAAATCAAGATTATGCAAGTTCAGAAATAACATGTGACTCTACCCCACATTGTTAAAGCATCCTTTTTGGGGAGAGGGGGGTCGGGGTAGGGTTTCTGTGTGTAGCCCTGGTCGTCTGTTCTGCAGGCTAGGATATCCGCCTACCTCTGCCTCCCAAGTGCTGGGAGTGTTTGTTTTACAAAGAATTATCTCAAGGAAAAGTTAGAGTACTATAAAAACAGAATTATTAAAATGACCTGGATGACAAAAAAACAAACAAAACCCCCAAACTATTGAGAAAAACTAGAAAGAAACCCTCAAATTTCATTCATGAAGATGTTAGGACAGAGAACTCAAGGTTTACTTGTATACTCCAGTCACTTCACTGCCTTTTGGAGGAAGTTCCCATAAATTACAAGAAATACTAGTTTCCTTTTTGAAGTAGAAATGACTTCAGCATTACATAGATAAACATTACCTTTTAAGATTATGTGTCAGATTTATTTAAAATTTAGGCTGCGTACTTAGTAAATTCTTTTTTTTCAAGATGTATTACATATACAGTGTTCTTTTATGCCTGCACAGATCTCTTATAGATGGTTGTGAGCCATCATGTGGGTGCTGGGAAAACTCAGGACCTCTGGGAGAGCAGACGGTGCTCTTAACCACTGAGCCATCTCTCCAGCCCCATACTTAGTAAATTCTAACCAATACAAATGTACAAATCACAGTCATTAGTTTACTCAAACTAACATCAAGTCAGTTTTACTGAAAACTACCTAACTCTCATCTGGTTCTCTGGGTTGGCAAACCACAAAGACACCAAAGGACACATCAACAACCCCATCTCCACAATGACAGGGTCTTACACTCTGTGGCCTTTGCTGACCTCACTCTCACAGCAATCTTCCTTTCTCAAATTCCCAACTGTTAGTAATATAGACATGAACCATTATGCCAAGCTCAAAGAATACCTGTGATTAGGTATCTATTTAAAAAAATTTATTTATTTATTTATTTATTATGTATGCAGTGCTCTGCCTCCATGTGTGCCTGCCCGCCAGAAGAGGGCACCAGATTTCATTAAAGATGGTTATGAGGCACCTTGTGTTTGCTGGGAATTGAATTCAGGACCTCTGGAAGAACAGCAGGTGCTCTTAACCCATTTGCCATCTCTCCAGTCTTAGGTCTCTATTACTAAGCAAATGGGTTGTCAGTGAATCACCTCTCCATGCCTATATAAAAGCCTATTTTAATCTTAACTTAGAATTGAGTCAGGCAACTTCAAGAGAATTAATTATACTGGAGAAGGGTAAATACAAGATAAAATATCTCCAATCACTGTTGATAATGGTAGTGGGAATGAAATCCAGGGCACATAATATCAAAAAAAACCTGTGACTGACTGACACTATAAATGATGCCCCTCTAACAAGTCTAAAAAATCATCTGTAATTTACTAAAAGTTGTAAAGCCTCACGGTGGAACATTGTCATGGAAACAGTAGTTCTTTAAAGTACTAAACGCTAATCAGGTATGGGTGGCGCACGCCTTTAATCCCAGCACTGGGGAGGCAGAGACAGGCAGATCTGGAGTTTGAGGGCAGCCTAGTAAATAGGAGTTCCAGACAGACAGACAGACAGGGCTACACAGAGAAACCCCATCTCAAAAAAGCAAAAACAAAATAACAAAACTTAACAACAATTACAAAAATAAATAAATAAAAGATTAAAATCTGCTTCCAGTCTAATAAGGAATAAACAAGTTAGAAGGTACTTTCTGCATCACTCCCACTGCTCAACACAAAAGTTTGTAGTGCCAAAAATCAAAGCAAATTCTAATTGAAAACAAATGTGGATATACTACTGGTGAATGCACATAACATAAAGTACCCTTCAGTAAAAGCCGAAAAATAACTTCTAAAAAATCATTCCAAGCCAGTTTAATATATATCACACCACCCAATTTCAATTTCACTACCTGAAAATTAGCTACCTATCCACTGAGACATGTAACATCCAAACCCTTCTATACCACACCTGCAGTCTACAGCCATTCACACCACACAAGCACAGACAAAATACCTTTCCACTCATTACAAGGGCTCTACATTAACATTTGCTCTAGTGTGGTGAGATTTGAAAACTTTAAAGATCATAAGCATTTTCAGATGACCTTACTGCCTTGATGTTCAATAAAAGCTTGGGATTTAGAACAAACCAGTATCCTGTGGAATTTCAAATAATTAAACTTATCCTTGAGATTAAATTTAAGTTTGAAAAAAAACCACCAGTATGATTTCCCTAGAGTTCAAAGTAAAAATTTGAGTACAACATTCATGCCTCCAAATCAAGAATGTAAAATGGTCAATTTATTAAGGTTATAAAGCTTTGTATGTAATAAAAATACTTATTTATATTTATTAACACCACAGTCAAACGTGAATATTAATATAGAGCCTTCTCTGCCAAAGGAATATAAAAACCCTAAGTTTAATTAAATTTAGGGGCCTTCACCAAACTTGCTGCAAGTTTGGGGACATAAATATCCAACAGCTATAAAGCTGTGAAAGCCCCTGTAAGTAATAAAATAAATCCCACTTGCCTCAGACTGAACAGGGCAACACTGAGACTCAGCCTCAGCCTGTCCTATGGCAGGGCTATAGGAAGAAGAAAATTTTAATTTTAGAAAAACATCACCCAATTAATAAAAAAGACATGCATCATTTTTTTAAAAGTCCCAATGACCAAGCAAGCAACAAAAAAAGCAGCTCTTTTTGTCTATAATTGCATATTGAGCCCAAACTTATTTCTTGGAGATTTCAATAAGTAATTCATTTCTTAAACTGGTTTAAGTTCAGTATGTAACTTGAACAATAAAATAGGTATTCTTCCCCCTAACAAATGGCATGAGGTTACTACAACAGTAAGCAGTTAAGTGAGGACTCTAGCAGTCAGCCAAAGGTGTTTCCTCTCTGGTCTTTTTTTCTACCAGTAGCAAAACATATAATAGAAACTAGTGCCAGACGGTTTTGAGTTTTTCTGGTTTTTGTTTCTTAATTGACCCACAAGTGGATGGACGGTAGAACTGAAGCTAAGCGGCTTATTTATTTTACAGCTTCCTTAAATGCTGTACCCACTGTCATTGGAACATACCAAATAACTGAAAGCCTTTTGTGAGGAACTGAATTCACTTTTAATGGCATTAAAGAAATGTCAATCATTTCAAATTTGTTACACTTGTGATTGATTTAACCATATGATGGACCCCAGAAGCAATTAGGTAAAAAAGCATTTTCTAGAAGCATAATTATCTTCAATGCATGCAAAAATTATACTTTCCACAATATACTGAATGGACACCACACCTAAGCCATAATGCTACAAAAACACAGAAGAGATTATATGCAGTTAAATGTTATGTAACATGCATAAAACTGTATATTTTTATTAGGATTCTTTTACTTATTTATAAGTTGTAGACTTCAGAGAATAAACCCTGCTATATTGTTCCTGTTTGAACAAAATCCAAGTATAAAGCTTTATAATTTTTGATGTTCTTCTACCAATACCTCAGATTTCTGATAATCCAATACATGAAATTCTTCAGAAATGTTTTAGAAAGCATTTCTAAATTCATTTTAAACTTAACCTTGTTGTCTCAGTGTTAAGAGCATTGCCTGCTCTTCCAGCAGTGCTGAGTTCAATTCCCAGCAACCATGTAGTGGCTTACAACCATCTATAAGGAGACCTGATGCCCTCTTCTGTACATAAAGCACTCATATGCAATAAATCAAATAAATAACTCTCAAGACAGGATTTCTCTGTGTAGCTCTGGCTGCCCTGGAACTCACTGTTTAGACCAGGCTGGTCTCTGACTCACAGGAGATCCATTTGTCTCTGCCTTCTGGTGCTGGGTTTAAAGGTGTGTGCTATCACTGCAGAGATAAACCTTGCTATACAGGGTTTTCTTTGGCAGTATGAAATACGTGCTGCCAGATGTAAGAAATAAAGTTTCAAAACTTTAGTTAACTAAACAGGTAGTCAGATAAAGAAGGGTATGTAGCATTGCTGCTGGAAGAAAAATGCATTTTTGGTAATATATGAATGTTTTCATTAGAAACTGAACTTTCATGGTTAACTACAGAAGAGGCACAGAACCAGCGCGGTAAATATCAAACTGAAAATAGCGTTCAGCTTTCAATTATTCATCACATTTCATTCATTTGTCACATGCTCACTTTCCTATATAATAAGCCAATTATATATATATTTATGTTCTACATAAATAAAAATCATTTTTGTTGCTGTCGTTTCTTTTATCTAATACTTCACAGAAATTATTAAAGACTGCAATTTCTCAGAAGTTTTAACTTCATATTCAGAATAAATTCAAGTCAACTTGTATTCATTATATGGGTAATCACTTTGTATATCACTTGACTATTTATTCTTATTTTTTTGGTTTTTCAAGACAGGCAGGGTTTCTCTTTGTAGCCTTGGCTGTCCTGGACTTGGGTTTGTAAACCAGGCTGGCCATGAGCACACAGGTATCTGCCTGCCTCTGCCTCCCTGGAGTTCCGGGATTAAAGGCGTGAACCACCACACTGGATTTATCACTTGATTCTTAAAGCAACTGATCATAAACCTACCAAAAAAAAAACCAGGAAAATGCCAACAGAAGGTATTAAGAGCTACTATAGTAAGATTTCAACACAAAAGCCTTAACATTAGTCATTCCTAGAAAAAAAATTACCTATAGGAACGTAGCAACATTCAAATTATCTAAGAATCAAGATTACCAGTCAAGCAAGCCATCTGTCTAAACAACAGAGGGTACCCATTCATTCCCGAGTCACATAACCTCCAAGGAGTATATAAACACTTGTCAATTGACCTGTTAACTATTAAAACACTAGAAGCATATTTAGAAGTTAACATATATCAACCATTAACACAAGAAGCATGCACCTAAGCTTCTAGAAGTTTTGTGCCTAGAAAGCTTCTGAGGTCCATAAAGTATTCAACTGACAACTGAAGTCTTAAAATGGATGGGTCTGGCACTAGGCTCTAAACCATCTTAACAAGAAGTTTTGAAGTTTACATTTTGAACGTCTGTAACATGATACCAAAGGATGTCAAACAGTACCACATACCTATTATGTAATCACTTGTGTGTATTAAGAGTTTCTCTCAAAGGAGACATTAACAAAGTCTCTCCCCTCCATCTATATATATACACATATAATGTTATACTGTTAAAACATGCAGCTAAGTAAGGGGGAAAAAATCTAACTTAAAAGAATCCAATCATGTATCAAAACTGTATTGGTAACTGAGTTTTATTATGTGGACGTCTACTGTGGCATGCATCTGTACAAACCTTTCAGGCAGTGGTCCACAGCTGGGTTATGAATAAAAAGGCATAATTTTTTCTCTCATTTTATTACAATGAAGTTTAACAGTACAGAAAAGTCACATGACCTCAGTGGGCCAGATTTCTTAAACCCTGAAACAGGAGGAACTCTCTAATTACATTAAATATTGTTACACATCCAGACTTCCAATGTACAAGTACTCGGAAACAGTTACAGCCCTCACCAACCTAGGTTGGGGACATGAAGTCCAACAGCGGTGGGAATGCTGTGAAGGCATAACTTTACAAATAGCAATGTAAGCTTACAGAACTTGCCTTTATTTAAGGTGGTATGTTCATGTAATTCCAGCGCCTTCACAATTTAACCGAACCAAATTTACTATACTTCACTTCTAAAAACCTAGATGAAACATGAAAAAGAAGCCATACAGTATAAATTGCAACTTCAGGAAATGTTCCTGTTTTATTATTCCAAATAATTTCTCCCATGTCAAATAAATGTCCAATAGTTCCTGGTATGTGGGAAGATAATGTTAAAAGTCACAATGAAGCCTTATAGACGGAAGCTTGTCAATATAAACAGCACAAGTTGAGAAAAGGTTTAATCTCCAAACCTATTAGACTTGATGAAGTAAGATCAGTAACGGCCACCTTGCGACATTACAGGAGGTCTCATTCCCATTGGAGGTCGAGGAGGGCCACCTTGGTAAGGGGGTACCATTGGTGGTCCCTGCCCATACGGTGGCATGGCGCCAGGAAGGTAACCTGGCATGCCTTGATGATGACCACCATACTGACCTAGAAAACACAACATATAAAGTTGGTCTATGTATTACACTTTTAGACATTTTGCATAGTTAGCATTCACAAACAAACAAACAAACGTACCGTGAGGTGGCATTGGAGGTCTCATTGCTTGCTGCTGTGGGATGCCTGGCTGTGGTGGCATCATACCCCCAATTGGTCCAACTGGTGGATTACCAATTGGAGTCTGTCCTGGTCGAGGAAGATTACGCTGATATTTAGGTAACTGTGCCCTTCTTTCTTCCTGAGAATAAAAATGATGTACAATGTCTAAGAACACAGGAAGACAAATATCCAAAATCCCAGTAATTTAAAATATATATTTACTCAATAATTATTTACTTTTGCTTCAAGTCAGTGCTATTTAAAACCTCCATGCCTTAAAGACTTTATCTATTTTTACTAGACAAGTACACAAAGTTTAAAAATCTAATATGACCTTTCTACTAAATGAAATTCATTTGTACAGGCTTCAAAGAATCTGTAGACTAGCTGTGCTGTCAACACAAGCAAATTTATGCCTAAATATTTTTAAGAGTGAGACCTGAGCGTGCTGTGTTTTCTTTTAGAGATAGGAGCATCTGAGACCAGAACATGAATTATCCCTTTCTTCGCTTACTATTTTATGATTTCTTAAAAAAATATGTAAGTGGAAATTATTTGAGAAGATTTAAAATTAGATAAGCCTGGCACGCGCCTGTAATCCCAGCACTTGGGAGGCAGAGGCAGGCGGATCGCTGTGAGTTCGAGGCCAGCCTGGTCTACAAAGTGAGTCCAGGACAACCAAGGCTACACAGACAGATCTTGTCTCAAAAAAACCAAAATACATAAATAAATAAATAAATAAAATAAAATTAGATAAGCCTATGTAAGTACAAATGAAAACTTCTCTAATGGGCAGGTTGCTATAATGATTTTTGAGTAAACAATGCTAGTAAAAATCAATGAACAACTTACCAGTGATATATCCTCATCTGGATGGATCAACTTACTGGTTGCACTGGTGGTTGTAAGTGTAGCAGGCTTGCTTGTTATTGAAGCTGCTGGTTTTGCTGCAGTACTGTTTGTTGTACTAGTGGTTGAAGCTGTAGACTGTGTATAAGCAGGGAATGTAGGCTTCGGGGGCTCTGTAGTTGTTGCAGGAGTACTATTTAAGGGTTTGAAATCTGTACCAACAGGTCCTTGGACAGCTGCCTGAGCCTGTAAAACAACAGTCCTTTATCAATACAATGACAATATCCAGAGCTGAGTATAACAGAAGGAAAAAAAAAGACACCAACATGAAATTGAGCAAACTTCAAATGAAACAAACTAAATTAAATGCATGATAAATATTCCACAAAGTCCAATCCATAAAAACACCAGGATACTGGGCTGACGTCACTGTACTTCTCAGGTGCCTTATACCTCCTCTCCAAAAACTTTCAATTACAATGCTTTGTATTCATTTTATAGTTTGCTACAGAATCACGACATAGTATTTAACGCACCTGCATTAGAGTCCCTAAATTCTTTATTTAAAGTAATTCATCTTTCAAACAGCTTGAAAATAGAAACTAGAGAATACAATAGTTTGGAAAATAAACCCATTAGTAATAAGCACTTAAAAAAAAGCAAAACACTAATCAGTGGTGGCCCATCAATGTTACCATCTATACAATTACTCTATAGATAGCAACATACTACCCTCCAAATTAGTAATGGCTAGAATACAGTATAGACAAAAGGGTTAATGGCGCAGGCTCTAAATAAAGTTAACAATAACACACATTACTTCATAATACAGACGTTTAAATGTTAACTAGTTCATCTTTAGAGCCAAATGCACAGTGCTAATTTCCTTAAGTAAATATGTGATGCATTAAATAGCATGAATCAAAAATAGCTTAACCATGCATCAGGCTAACCATTGGCCACTATAGTTCATTTACTGCTCACATGCTTTTAACCCTTTAGAACCACAGATGTTTTAGAGTATTTGTTGTCATCTTTAGTATGAATTCAAATTTTCAAACACCATTGAGTTTTTGTACTTGTTTTACTTCTAAAAAACTAAATATATTGTTAAGATTTAGCCTTTACAAAGGGTCCAAAGGGTTAAGTTGTAAAGCCATTTAACAATTTTAAACTGCAGCTTCCTGCGTACTTGTGCTGTGCTAGGAAACAGAGCTTTAGAAGATGCAGACAGGCTTTCTGAATTGGATGGAGCTGTACTTGAGCTTGTTACAGGTGTCCCCATCTGCAGCATAAAAGAAAGGAAGCAATGAACGTCTCCGAACCAATGGGTGAAGAAGATATGCCAAGTGGCACTTTTTAGTATAGATTGCATTTTTAAAAATTCAGATTATAATGCAATCAAATGTCATTATTTAAAGAGGCAAAGTTAATGCATTTTTCAATAAACAGTAAAAGCAGATGCCTCGAAAAATTATCTCTATACCAATACAACTAACTAGTTAAACATAAGTCTTTTCTAAACTCAATGTTTTGCATTGGAGTATTTCAAGAATGTTAACATAAACTGAAAGGGACGTACTGATAGTTTTCTATGCAAACACGCTACACAATAAAATGAGCCTACAGAGTCTAACAACTCCCTAATAAAATCTCAATCTATCATAAAAATTCTAAGTCATTATAAAAGTTAGCACCCAGAAACAGTGGGAAAATGAGAAAAATCTAAGGGATACTCTTGTTGGGGGGGGGTTTCACTTTTTCCCCCCAGGGACAGGGTTTCTCTGTGTAGCCTTAGCTGTCCTGGACTCGTTTTGCAGTAGACCAGGCTGGCCTCAAACTTAGGCCTGTACCATGACACCCAGCTCTAAAGGACATTCTAAAAAAACAAAGCAAAGCAAAGCAAAAACAAAGTCTGAATCCTTTAAATTTATCTACATAATTCTAAACAAAATGTGCAAAAAATTTGGCCATAATGTACACAACCTATTCATCTTCTGGAAACATTGTGATGAAGCAAGTCTATTAAGAAATATTACTAGCAGGGTGGTAGTGGTGCAAGCCCTTAATCACAGCACTCTGAGGCAGAGGCAGTTGGATCTCTGAGTTCATGGCCAACCTGATCTACAGCAAGTTCCAGGACAGCCAGGACTACACAGAGAAACCCTGTCTGGAAAAACAAAAAAGAAATATGACTAGATTAAAAGCCATTAAAAGATGTTCTTCCATCTCAAGTGTAGTACTGCAATTTACCATGGCTCTAAATGAGAAGAAACACCCATCAAATGCCCTGTTCAATTCTTCTGTTTCTTTTTCAAGACAAAGTTTCTGCGTAGGCCTGGCCTTCCTGGAACTAATCTGTAGACTAGGCTGGCCTGGAACTCAAGAAATCCACATGCCTCTCCAGGGCTAGGATTAAAGGTGTGTCACCACTGTACTAAAGAAATTTCATCATTGGTGCTGACCTAATTCTCCTCTCTTACACAAGGCAAAGGAGGACCGGGAAACATCATTTACTTCAGTCCTCAGACATTCAACTGTCATTTCTGCCTACAGCTAAAAATAATAAAAAACTATGAAAAAATAACATCTGATTTCTTTTAACCTATGTGAATAGTGGAAACAAAGGTATAAATACAGCAGCAGATGATGGGCTACATTTTAGTGTATTACATACTAAATTTTTATTTAAGAAATTAATCTGTGACTATTTCAAAGATTATCTGTAAACAAGTCCGCTTTACCTTTAAACATAAATGCACACCTTTCAAGAATTTCGCCTTACCTGTCCAGCACTGGGGAAAAGAGGCTTAGTTACTGGAGGCTGTGGAGCAGGCACCGCTGCTGTTGGTGCAGGTGGTCTATTGAGAATACCTGGTGCTGAAACAGCCTGCGCTTGAGTCATTGGAGGAATTCCAGGACGCGGAACAGGAGGGGGCATACCTGCAGCAAAAATGAGTCCCAAGAATTCAGTTCAATGGAACATATTTCAGACAAAAATACTCTGAGCAGGGTGTGGTGGCGCACGCCTTTAATCCCAGCGCTTGCGAGGCAGAGGCAGGGGATCACTGTGAGTTCGAGGCCAGCCTGGTCTACAAAGTGAGTCCAGGACAGCCAAGGCTACACGGAGAACCCGTTTCAAAAAAAACAAAAACAAAAACAAAAAAAAAACACTATGTGATTATGACCATATGCCCCTGACATTAGTTACATCTCAGTCTCTTCCTTTTACAACTTTAGAAGCTTTTATCCCCATTTTCTTTTCTTTCTTTTTTTTTGGGGGGGGGGTTGGCGGCGTGGGGGGTGCTGGGATTAAAGGTGGCTGCCAACTTTTGTTTTTGTTGTTGTTTTTTGTTTTTTTTTTTTTTTTTGGTTTTTCGAGACAGGGTTTCTCTGTGTAGCCTTGGCTGTCCTGGACTCGCTTTGTAGACCAGGCTGGCCTCGAACTCACAGTGATCCACCTGCCTCTGCCTCCTGAGTGCTGGGATTAAAGGCCTGCGCCACCACACCCGGCTCAACTTTTGTTTTTTGAGGGAGGATATCATCAAAGCCCTGGCTGGCCTGGAATAACTATGCACAGACTAGTATACAACTCTGGATAGCCAACTGTCTCTGCTAGGATTAAAGTAAAGGTACAGCACATTCAAGCAAACTTCTTTCAACATGTAAAAGAATTATAAGCCTAGGAATCAATGCTATCAGACACATTACAAAGGAACTTAGTGAGAATGTCGTACCTGGTGGCATACCAGGCATCAGAGGTGGTATTCCAGGCCCAGGCGGCATCATTCCACCCATTGGCATCATTCTATTAAAAAAGCAAAATTTAAGAAAATAAAAACAAAAGCATTCATTAACAGTATATAGCACAAAAAAAATATTTTGGCAATTACAAAAAACTAAAAAAAAAAAAAAAAAAAACCTCATATTTCAAGTACTAAAATCAGTCAAGCCACAAGGATCTACCACACAACAATAATCCTATCATAATCACCATCCTAAAAACCAGCAAACTCTTCAGTTTACCAGTAAAAAAGGAAAAAACAAAACAAAAAACCCTGTTGGCAAAGCAATGTCACTAAAACCTAGTAATATTCTTGAGAATATATACAGAATATATATAGGAGGCCCCATCTAGTAAGTGTAACTGGAAAGCTTTTGTTCCACTTGCAAAATATGTATACAGAACACAGAAACATTTTTATTTGAGTTGTCTATTTTGGAGTGAAAAATTCTGTCCAGGAGGAACAAGGAAAAATCATCATCAATATTACCAAATATACTCAGATACATATAATTTTACTTCCTAATACTAAACTATGACTAAATAACATAACCCATATTAATAGTGTCCCCTTTAAAAAGCTCACCTTCAAAGACCAGTGTCCAATTTACTTCAAAACATTAGATTATAAGTATATGAACTTAATTTGTAGTCTGTTTCGTTTTTCTGGTGTTGGGGATAAAACACAGTGCCCGCTGCATGTGACACATGCATTCTACCACTCAGCTATCATCCCCTACCTGTACAATGTAAGACTTTATCAGAAGTTAACTTCTCCATATAAATTCTAATTAGATTAAAAACCGATTACCTTCTATAACAATAAAGCATGACGGCAGATAGAGACTTGTAAATATTGCCTCTTAATATTAGGTCTTACTACTTAATGGTATCCTGAAAAAGCAGCTGGAGATTTACAGAAAAAAAAAACCCTCCCCCTTTGAGAAGAGTCTATGTAGCCCAGGCTGACCTGACACTATATAGAACAGGCTGCCTCAAAGGGATTTGCCTGCCTCTGCCTCCCAAGTTCTGAGATTAAAAGTAACATCTACTATGCCTGAGAAGAAAATTATCTTAATGTGTCAATTTGCTCAGAAATGTTTTAATTTTCTACTTTAAAGAGATGTGTCAATGAGCTTACAAACTTTAAAGTTTTAGTGAGGAAGATTAGAAATTTTCTTAAGTCAACTGAATAAATATCATTAAACACACACACAAATGACATTATGATTATACCTCCTGAATTACATTATGAATGAGATGCTTACATGTTTTCACCGCAAAATGACTGGGTGTATTTTCTCTGATGATGCAATCTGTGAAAATGTATGACAAAATCAAAATCTAACTGTGATTTTCAAAATACAGTGGGAAAGTGTATCGTACACCTTTCATATCCAACTCTATTTACGTAAAAGTGATGGGCGACGCGCACCTCAATTTCTTTTTAGTTTCTGATTTTTGGTACATCATTTACAGTCTCCTTTTCATCAACTGCACAGTGTCCTTGATAGTTCTATAACTAAGTCACTCAAATCTATAACCAATGCTTTAATTATAGAAAATACAACTGAAGCAGATGGTTTCCTACATTTATACTAAAACCCAAAAATCTATTTTTCTCAGAGGCAAGTAAATATATGTCTCATAACCTCTTATTAGAAAAAATTTAAGATTTATAGAGCCCTATCTTTGAGAAGCAAAAAAATGAAAACATTTAAATCGCAGTACCCAAGCCCACAGAGCAACTGGAAGTTTGCTTACCCAGGCGGCATGCCTGGCATAACTGGAGGCAGGCCTGGCATCAGGGGAGGGACGCCTGGCATCAATGGTGGTATGCCTACAAAGCGGTTCAGTAACAAGGGTCAGTACGAGAAATTAAACCGGAAGAATTAACACTTGCATCATAACAGTCAAGTCCTCAGGACACATTTTAACAAGTTTCATGTTACCTGGAGGCATTCCTGGTGCCCCTGGAACTGGAGGCAGTCCTGGCTGAGCCATTGGTGGGATATAACCTTGCTGAGGTTGAACAGGCTGTGGCTGAAAGGAAGTTGAGGCTGCAGATTCGTCATCATCATATTCATCAGAATCATCTTGTTGTTTCTTCTTCTGACTCTCTGCCAATAGGATTTAATTCATTTTCATAGTTAAAAAGGAAAACTAACCTAAACAAACCTAAAATATTTTTTATGTAATATTGCCCAAAATTTTAATCCCAGCATTCTGGATGCAGAGGCAGGTGGATCTCTGAATTACTCCAGTTCAAAGGGATCCAACACCTCTTCTGACCCATTTGGGCATTGGGCACCCAAGTAACATGCAGACAAAACCCTCATTCGTACACATAAAATAACTTTTAAAAATTTAAAAACACCCATACGGTGGTGGCACACGTCTTTAATCCCAGCACTCGGGAGGCAGAGGCACGTGGATCTCTGAATTCGAAGCCAGCCTGCCCTACAAAGTGATTTCTAGGACTGCCAGGACTACACAGAGAAGCCATGTCTCAATTAAAAAACAAAACAAAACAAAAACCCGAAAGAGGATAGGGGGTAATAGGAATACTCTCAATGTAAAAGTACTTTAGTACACTGCAAACTTTTACCTTGTGTTTTCTGTTCAAGAAGTCGCCGTCTTTCATCCATATCTTTTTCAGGAATACCTTCCATGCCATAAATTTCCAATTCTATGTCTGTTCTCCCAGGTATTGCATTTGGTACAGCATCTATGGTTTCTTTATGCACCTTAAACAAACAAACAAAAAAACTACTATTAGATCACCCCTTTAACGCCAGCACTTGGGGGCAGAGGCACGTGGGTCTTTGAGTTTGAAGCTAGGCTGGTCTATAGAGGAAGTCCAGGACAGCCAAGCCTACACAAAAAGACACTGTCTCAGAAAAAAAGAAAACAAAAATGGGGGGGGGGCACGGACACACAAACACACACAAAACAAAATTCTAACCAACACTCCCAAGGTCCTACTTTTTGCCATCCAATGTCTTGAAACAAGTCATCTGACCTCTAAGCCTTAATTTACCTCATCTATAAAATAAGTAACTTGTAGACTTTTTTTTTAATTTTTACCTTTATTTTTATGATTTACTTACCTTCAGGGGACACACTGTGCCATGTCACACATGTGGAGGTCAGAGTCATAGTACAACCTGTGAAATTTGAGTCTCTCCTACCATGGGATAAAATTCAGATCCAGTCCAGTTTTTCTGGCTTAAATGCAAGCACTTTAACCCACTGAGCCAGCAAGTCATTTTTCTTGCTCAGAGTATCTTAAAAACTCATCCTTAAGCCGGGCGTGGTGGCGCACGCCTTTAATTCCAGCACTCGGGAGGCAGAGGCAGGCGGATCGCTGTGAGTTCGAGGCCAGCCTGGTCTACAAAGTGAGTCCAGGACAGCCAAGGCTAACACAGAGACCCTGTCTCGAAAAAAACAAAAACAAAAACAAAAACAAAAAAAATCATCCTTAATTCCTTACTTTTTACACATCCTTAATTCTTTACTTTTTACTTTTAATACATATCAAATTGACCAGCCAAGTTTGTCCTGACAATAATGCCTCTCTCCTTTAATCTTCTAAGTCTCCTAACTGGCTTGACTACACTCCATGGTGTACAATGGCATGGGTGGTAGTGGCATACACCTTTAATCCATCCCCAGCATTCAGGAGGCACAGGCAGGTGGATGTGAGTTTGAGGCCAGCCTGGTCTGCAGAGTGAGTTCCAGGACTGCCAGGCTATACAGAGAAACCCTGTCTCAGAAAAAACAACAAAAACAAAAACAACACTAGCTGGGCGTGGGGGCACACACCTTTAATCCCAGCACTTGGGAGACAGGCAGGTGGATCACTGAGTTCGAGGGCAGCCTGGTCTACAAAGCAAGTCCAAGACAACCATGGCTACACAGAGAAACCCTGTCTCAAAACAAACAAAAACAAAACAACAAACAAAATATGGCCGAAGCTGTTGCTTAGTAGTGGTAGAACATGTGAAAAAGGCTCAGGGTTAGATCTTCAGCATAGTGCCACAGGTGCATACAAACATCCAAAGTGTGCTATGTTCACCATTAATTCCTTTCATTCAGAATTAACACACTAACACACTCCTGTCATTTCTTTAATTCAATGTGGGAAAATCTTTTCAAGAACTTTCATTTTGGGGACACTGACCACTCCTCCAGAGGTTCTGGGTTCAGTTCCCAGCAATCTCATGGTGGCTCACAGCATCTATATGATCCGATGCCCTCCCTGGTCTAGCCTCCAGG
Organism: Acomys minous; assembly: GCF_964271855.1. Lineage (NCBI taxonomy): Eukaryota > Metazoa > Chordata > Mammalia > Rodentia > Muridae > Acomys > Acomys minous. The sequence continues at coordinate 73,397,907 of NC_140493.1, read as the reverse complement.
TATACATGCAGGCAAAGCACCATATACATAATATTAAACTATTCACTTCTTTTCAGATCTCTTCTCATCCAACTGCTTCCTAGTCTTGTTCTCATTTTCTCTATCATTTATTACCATGAGACAAAACATCTTATTTTTCTTCCACAATATAAATCTAAATTCCATGGGTGCTTTACACCCAAGCATTCAAAACTAGTGTCTAAGTGCTGTTCCACAGGAATTTTTGTGACTAATAAAAATGTTCTCTATCTGCCCCATCAATAGTCACCCGCATATAGCTATATAGTGCTGAAAATACAGCTGTAGCATACCTAGAAAAGTGTATTCTTTGGTCTTCATTAAAAACCTGCATGAAACCAGAAGCCACTATAGCACACAGCTATTAAGACTAACACATAGTAGGCTCTAAAATGCTCGCCTTTGGTTTTTTGGGGGGAGTTGAAACAAAGTATCACTGTAGCCCAGGCCTCAAAATCAAGAGCCTACTTCTTTAAGATTATTAATATAATAAATGTTTTATCTATTAGAAGAATATACTACACTCTCAACTGCCTTAAAACAGACACTATGATGGCAAGGGAGATGGCTCCACAGGTAACCGTACTTGCCAATCTGAGTTCAATCCCTGGGACCCACAGCATGCCTTTAGTCCCACAGCTCAGGAAGCAAAGGCAGGCAGATTTCAGCCTCATCTACAAAGAGAGTTCTAAGATAGCCAGTGCTACACAGTGAGACGCTGTCTTAACAAAACAGAGTCAGACTCCTAGTCAGCCCACAAACTCCAAGTGAACATGTATACACAATAAATTAATGGGAGCCAGGCATGGTGGCACACGCTTTTAATCCCAGCATTCATGAGGCAGAGGCAGGTGGATTACTGTGCGTTCGAAGACAGCCTGGTCTACAAAGTGAGTCCAGGACAGCAAAGATAACAGAGAAACCCTGCCTCGAAAAACCAAAAATAGGGCTGGAGAGATGGCTCAGCGGTTAAGAGCACTGTCTGCTCCTCCAGAGGACCTGAGTTCAATTCCCAGCAATCACATGGTGGCTCACAAGCATTTATGATGTAATCTAATTCCCTCTTCTGGCCTGCAGGTATATATGCAGGCAGAGCAGTGTGTACATAATAGTTTTTTAAAAAGAAAAAAAGAAAAACCAAAAAATAAAGGGGCTAGAGATGGCTCAGATGTTGTTCTTGTAGAGGAGCACATCTGATACAGTTGCAGCACCCACATCTGATAGTTCATCAGTATCTAACTCTAGGTCTAGGGAATGGCACCCTCTTCTAGCCTCATACCAGACAAATGATACAAAAACATGTAATCTTTTTAAATAAATTAAAATATAAAGACACTAAATCTAGGGGGCCGGGCATAGTGGTGCATGTCTTTAATCCCAGCACTTGGGAGGCAGAAGCAGGTGGATTGTCGTGAGTTCCAGGCCAGCCTGGTCTACAAAGGGCGTCCAGAACAGCCAGGCTACACAGAGATGCCCTGTTTGGGGGGGGGGGGGCGCACCACAGGAAGAAAGCAGACTTGAGTTTTTAAGTAGATTTGGCTATTACCTAGTATGATATACAATAAAGAGTTTCCAAAGACATATTTAAGATTCTTCTTCATGTAGTTACAAATCACATGGGGACAAAAATCTAAATATGAGCCAGGATGTGGTGGCGCACGCCTTTAATCTCAGCACTCAAAAGGCAGAGGCAGGCGGATCTCTGAGTTCTAGGCCAGCCTGGTCTACAATGGAGTCCAGGACAGCCAAGGCTACAAAGAGAAACCCTGTCTCTAAAAGCCAAAAACAAACAAATAACAACAAAACTAAATACAAGCCAGGCATACTGGCACACGCCTTTAATCCCAACATTTGGGAGGCAGTGGCAGGTTGACTGATACGACTTCGAGGGCAGTCAGAATTACAAGGGAAACTCTGAAAAATTAAATACAGAAGAGAAATCCTTACCTGCATGCAATGAATAGCTAAGCCAGGTCCCGTGTACAATTTCTTATGACATATGTGGCATTTAAAATGCTTTGCTTTTTGGTGCTGTATAAGGATCTTCTCATCATCAAAATCTCTGTTACAATACCTGGTCAAAATTAAGGTTAAAAAAGTACAAGAAGCTGGAGAGACGGCTCAGAGCACTATCTGGAGGCTGGGCGTGGTGGTGAACACTTTTTAATCCCAGCACCCGGGAGGCAGAGGCAGGTGGATCGCTGTGAGTTCGAGGCGAGCCTGGTCTACAAAGTGAGTCCAGGACAGCCAAGGCTACACAGGGAGGGAGGGAGGGAGGGAGGGAGGGAGGGAGAAAGAAAGAAAGAAAGAAAGGAAGGAAGGAAGGAAGGAAGAAATAAAGAAAGAAAAAGCGAGCACTATCTGCTCTTCCAGAGATCCTGAGTTCAATTCCCAGAAACCACATGGAGGTTCACAACCATCTATAATGAGATCTGGTGCCCCCTTATGGTATATATGCAGACAAAACACTGTGTGTGTATATGATAAATAAGTTAATTAAAAAAAAAAAAAACCCACAAATTCTTGACTTTTAAATAACTCAGTATTTCAAATGGATCGCTTGAGCCAACAGTACAAAGAGAAACCCTGTCTGGAACTACCCCAAAAACAAAACAGTCAAACAAACAAAACCCAAACCAACCAACCCAACACTATTTCAACATTTACAAATGTTATTGCAAAGAGTGCAGGCTAGGCAGGGGTGGGTGGTGCCTTTCATCCCAGCCCTTGGGAGGCAGGGGCAGGTAGCTCTCTGTGAGTTCCAGGACAGCAAGGGCTACACAGAGAAATCCTGTCTCAAAAAATAGAAACTCATATAAGAAGCTCCACGCCCAAAGCTGAGCAGTAAGTAAAGGAGCCAGGTGCCACACTGCAGGAATATATCCAAGCCAGGCAAGCCTGGTGTGCAGACTAAGACCTCACCCCGAAAGCAAAAATCCTCATGTCTTTGGAGTTCGACACTCTATTCTGTGAGCGCTAGGTCAGACAGGGAGACTGTCTCAAAAATTTTCTTTAAAAACTTCAAACTGGGAATGGGTGGGATGCCTTTAATCCCAGAACTTTGGAGTCAAGGAGCAGAGCTATCTCTGAAGAGAGATCCAGTTCAATAGACAGCCAGAACCCCACGCCCAATAAAAGGAAAGGGGGGGGGGGCAATATCATAACAATTAATTAGATGTGCACAAGAACCAACGAAATTGGGAACACATCAATATTTATAGTCTAGGGCCCAACTTCCCGGCAAAGGTAAACTTCACACTCAACAATTCATAAAATTCCTCCGGGACCGTGAACTCCCGTTTTTTGTTTAATCCACAATATTACAGAGTTCTGACCTCTCAAGAGTTTTTCCTACTAACGTACAAAATCCGTGACCAGCTTTTAGCTATCTGCTGACAGCAGTCTCTTGAGACGACTCACTTACATTTAAGAGATAAAAAAGCAAATGACATAAAATGCGTTATCTGCCCACCTCCCCGCCCCCCCCAAAAAAAAGAGGTAAATAGCTTTCGTTTTCAACAGTTTCTTTTTCAGTCCTACAAAAAAATTGGGCAACAGATACCAGCAACTCCACCCAGTTAAGCGAATGCTTCCTGTAGATTAAGGAGCCTTGAAAGAGACTCGGAAGCCAACCCTCCGCCTGGGGTGGGGGTGGAGGGCGGGAGAGGCGGGGGGGGGGTGTTGGGGGGGGTTGGTGGTGGGGAGAGGCTCGGGGCATTCACGAGCCAATTACCCAAGGACTCAATGAGCACATTCGCCCCAATTGTGGGATCTCCAACGAAACAACGGAGACCCGAGTCCTTTAAGGGACAACGCACTTGGGGGGGGGGGAGGCTCCAGGCCCAACGCTCGCCCCAAACAAGCTCGTCCTGAGTCACAAGAGTCCAATCCCACCCAACGCCTCTCGCCCCTAAGAACCCCATTTTTACAAGAGACCATGCCAAATCCTAACCCAGGCAAGTCACCACAGCCCGGAGGACCGGCAGCGGCCCGCCAACTCAGGCTGAGAGGCCCGGGTTCTGAAGGAGCGACACCCACGCTCGGCCTCCGCGTCTACCCCACAAAGGATACCAGCACCACGGCTTCAGCTGCTTCTTCTTCTTGCGACCCATCGCTGCGCTCTACAGACCAGGTAGAGAGGAGGCGAAGAGAAGCTGGGGAAAAGAGAGGGGGGGGAAAAAAACCCAGAAGAACACCGCCCGCTTCTCCTAACCAACCGCCACCACCGCGTCCCGTAGGAAACAGACACAAAATGGCCGACACCCTCGTTCTCGCCTCTCTCTCCACCTCCCGTCAGGCACCGCGGCGAGAGCTGGGGCGGGTCACGTGACGCGGGCGCGCTGCCCTGAGTGGGTGGGGGATGCGCTGCCGCCATCTTACGAGGTTAAGTGGAGTTTGCGGGCTCTCGAAGTTGTGTACTCCGGTCCCTTAGTCCTTGTCTCAGCGAGTAGGTCTGAGACACACGTGCGCAAATTGAAGGGAGGAAAACAGTATCAGTGTAATTGAGGATAGGTTACAAATAAATAAAGGACAATTGGGACAGGGCCAATTTGTTGTTTTGTTTTGTTTTGCTGAGATCCGGTCTCTACATGGCCCTGCCTGTCAAGGAACTCTCTTATGCAGACCAGGCTGGCCTCTGCCTCCATCTCCTAGTGCTGGGACTAAAGGTGTGCGCCGGGTTGTTAACCTGGCCAGTTTGTAAGTTTTGTTTCAGTTGCCGAATGGGGCTTATGTGGTCAAAGACGTCACCTTTTTTTTTTTTTAAGAGCCGTATTTCACAAACAAGTCTGTTGGAGTTTGGTCTGGTTTTTTTGTTTTTTTTAAGATTTTATTTATTGCATATGAGTGCTTTATCTGCAGAAGAGGGTATCAGATTACATTATAGATGGTTGCGAGCCACCATGTGGTTGATGGGAATTGAACTCAGGACCTCTGAAAGAGCAGGCGGCGCTCTTAACCACTGAGCCATCTCTCCAGCCCCGAAGTCACCATTTTTCATGGCAGTCAGGGTGACAATATGGGTCAGTTCAGCAGTAGCGATGAGGAAAATGCAAAGTGCTGCAGAACCTCCCAGGAGTCAATCCTAAAGGGGCAACCATGACAATGTCTAGAAAGATCCAAGGTGGTTCCGTGGTGATGTCTTACTAATTTGAGGCCTTGTGCCTTGTCCCAGCACTCAGAAGGCTGAGAGAGAAGACCCTATGAGTTCAAGACTTGGAGGCCAGCCAGGCATGGTGGCACACCCTTAATCCCAGCACTCAGGAATTAGAGGCAGGCGGATCGCTGTGAGTTTGAGGCCAGCCTGGTCTACAAAGCAAGTCCAGGACAGCCAAGGCTACACAGAGAAACCTTGGGGGGGGGGGGGAGAAAGCAGTCAGCCAAGTCTTTATGTATTTAATCCCAGCACTCTAGAGGCTAAAGCAGGAAGATCGCTGAGTCTCTGAGTCTGAGGCCAGCCTGGTCTACAATACTGAATTCCAGGACAGCCAGGATATATAGAGAAACCTTGTCTCAAGTCTTTAATTGATTAATAGTGCAGTGTTTGAGGCTTTGTCACTGAAAGTAGCAGGAAAGGAAACATGCTGGTGGCAAACGATAGTCCTGGAAGGTCTAGCAAAAATGAGTGTTTTTCTTTTCTTTTTTTGTTGATGTTTTTCAAGACTGGGTTTCTCTGTGTAGCCTTGTTTTTGTTTTTTGTTTTTTTGAGACAGGGTTTCTCTGTATAGCCTTGGCTGTCCTGGAGTCGCTTTGTAGACCAGCCTGGCCTCAAACTCAGAGGGATCTACCTGCCTCTGCCTCCCGAGTGCTGGGATTAAAGGTGTGCCCCACCACCACCGCCCAGCTTGTTTTGTTTTTCAAGACAGAGTTTCATTGTGCAGCCCGGGCTTTCCTGGGACTCAATCTGTAGACCAGGTTAGCCTTGAACTGAGATACCTGCCTGCTTTTGTCTCCCAAGCACTGCAAATAAAGGTGTGCACCTCCACACCAGGCTGTTTGTGTTAAATTATAACAGTACACTTGCCAACTTATAATTAAACATAATTATACAAACCAGTTAACTTGGCCAGATTGGCCTTGAGCGTTTGACACACCATAAGAGCTAGTATTGCCAGCAGCACACAGAGGAAGGAGAAGCAGGCTATCAGGATGAGACCTGATAGGCTGTAGTCATAAGGTAGGAGAGGAGGTCCCCTTCTGTCAGAGGTCTAGGGAACGGGAATAAGGCAAAAGATGGAGGGAGGGAGGGTGGGAACAGGAAGATGAAGATACAAGCAAGCAAGCAAGAGGATAACAATCTGGATGTAATCTGAATAAAAATTAAAAACAAGCTAGTTTTGTGACCTATGTATTAGTATCATGCTTTGGTTTGGTTTTGGTTCTTTTGAAACAGGATCCTAGAATTCAATGTCCAATAATATCAATCAAAAAGTCTGTTTCTAGTCGGGTGTGGTAATCCCAGCACTCGGTAGGCAGAGGCAGGTGGATCTCTGTGAGTACAAGGCCAGTCTGGTCTAAAAAGTGAGTTCTAGGACAGCCAAGGCTACAGAGAGAAACCCTTTCTCGAAAAACCAAAAAAAGAAAAAAATATATACTTCTAGCCAGGCATGGAGGCACATGCCTTTAATCTGAGCATTCAGGAGGCAGAGGCAGGCAGATTCCTTATGAGTTCAAGGCCATCCTGGTCTACAAAGGGAGTTAAGGACAACCAGGGCTGTTACACAGAGAAGCCCTGTCTTGAAAAAACTTACATAGGGCTGGAGAGATAGCTCAGCAGTTAAGGGCACTGACTGCTCTTCCAGATGTCCTAAATTTAATTCCCAGTACCCACATGGTGGCTCACAACCATCTATAATGTGATCTGATGCCCTCTTATGACCTGCAGGTGTGCATGCAGGCAGAGCACTGGATACATAATAAGAAATAACTTTTTAAAAAAAGAGAAAAAACTTATATAGGTAGATACATAGATAGATAGATGGATACACACGCACACATATATACATACACATATAGACATATATAAAACATATCCAATCAAACATGAGAACACAATAAAGGTCTTCAAGGACATACTTCATGTGTAGGAGGACATTTTCAGACATGCAAGGACTTAAAACTTTCTTTACATGTTCTTCCAGAGGATAGTATTGGAAGAGGAACCTCAGCAAACCAGGAAAATGAGCCATGCATAACCAAACAAAAAAATAGAATCCATTAGGAAATAATACAAACAAGCAATACATACTGGTGTAGAACAAAAGCCTATGGGAAAGAATTCTCTGTATTGGTTTCCTTGGGCCAACATAACAAAGAACCAAAAACTAAGGAACTTAAAACAGTTAAAAAAAAATGTGTTTTAACAATTAAAAAAAATGTGTTTTTGCCCAGGGGTGGTGGCACATGCCTTTAATCCTAGCACTTAGGAGGCGGAGGCCTCTGTGAGTTTGAGGCCAACCTGGTCTACAAAATGAGTCCAGGACAGCCAAGGCTACACAGAGAAACCCTGTCTCAAAAAAAAATTTTTTTTTTCTTTTCTTATGGTTTCTGAGAGTCCAGGAAGGTGAAGTGAAGGCCTGGTGGCAGGAAGGGCTGAGAAGTCGCATCATGGAAACACAAGCAAGAGGCACAGAGTGCACTACCATAGCATGAATCTTTGCCCCCCTCTGGCCTCCACCCCCCCCCCCCAGACAGGGTCTCTCTGTGTAACCTTGGCTGTCCTGGACTCACTTTATAGACCAGGCTGGCCTAGAACTCACAGCGATCTGCCTGCCTCTGCCTCCCGAGTGCTGGGATTAAAGGCGTGCGCCACCACTGCCCTGCTAGCATAAGTCTTTTGAATCCTCAAAGCCTATCTTATCCCAGGTAACAGACTTCCTCTCACGAGGGGCAAGGGGCACACCTCTTAATCCTTCCAAACACTTCCACCAACTGGGACCAATTGTATATGTGCCTACGGGAATCATTCAAATCACCACATATACCATCATGTTTTTTAATTGATGTTGAGTGGTTTTTTTTTTTTAGTCCTTGATTTTCTTCTGCTAGCTGTCTCCTCTTTCCACTTCTCTCTGTTCCCCTCCCCCTCTGATAAATAGAAGCCCGTTGTCTAATATAGATGTGGCAAAGAAGTGTTCCCAGATTGTCATTCGTGTTGTGAACTGAAGCGCTTCTAAAAGGCCTAATCTATCCTCAAGGGCTTACATGTTGACCTTGGCTGCCTGTAGGGAGCCCTACAATCACAAATAGATGGAATGTTGCAGACAGAGATGCTAAAGTTACCTTGGCCCATTTTTCAGTCCCTTTAGTAGCCATTTACTGTGGAACTCTGTATATGACCCAGCATCTTGTGACAACCAGTAACACTCTTGGAATAGGAAAGAAGCTTAACAGGCCCAGGCTCCTATAAATCTTAAGCCAAGAATGATAACATTGGAGCTGGGCAGTGGTGGCACATACCTTTAATCCCAGTACTTGGGAAACTCTGTGAGTCTGAAGCTAGCCTGGTCTACAAAGAGAGTTCAGGACAGCACCAAAAAGCAAAGCATTTTATTTTATTTTAAATTTTTATTTAATTTTTTAATCTCTGTGCATTGGTGTGAAAGTGTCAGATCTTGGAGTTACAGACAGATGTGAGCTGCCATGTGGTGCTGGGAATCGAACCCGGATCCTTTGGAAGAGCAGGCAGTGCTCTTAACCACTGAGCCATCTCTCCAGCACCCAAGCAAAGCATTTTAAATACCACATATGTCATAAGAAATTGTACACGGGACCTGGCTTAGCTATTCATTGCATGCAGGTAAGGATTTCTCTTCTGTATTAGGTGTTTGGGTTTTGTTTGTTTGTTTTGTCTTGTTTTGGTTTTTGTTGTTGTTTTTTGTTTTTCGAGACAGGGTTTCTCTGTGTAGCCTTGACTGTCCTGGACTCGCTTTGTAGACCAGGCTGGCCTCGAACTCACAGCGATCCGCCTGCCTCTGCCTCCCGAGTGCTGGGATTAAAGGCGTGCGCCACCACGCCCTGCTTGTTTTCGTTTTTGAGACATGGTTTCTCTGTGTAGCCTTGGCTGTCCTAGACTTGCTCTGTAGATCAGGCTGGCTTCAAACTCACAGCGATCCACCTGCCTCTGCCTCCCAAGTGCTGGGATTAAAAGTGTGTGCCAACACACCAGGCTTGTATTTAGTTTTTTTGTCCCTATGTGATTTGTAACTACATGAAGAAGAATCTTGAATTTGTCTTTGGAGACTCATTATTGTTTATCACACTAGGTAATAGCCAAATCTACTTAAAAACTCAAATCTGGAGCCAGATGTGGTGGTGCACACCTGTGATCCCAGCACTCCAGAGGCAGAGAGGCAGAGGCAATAGGAGCTCTGTGAGTTCAAGGCCAGCCTGGTCTACGAAGCAAGCCCAGGACAGTGAAGGCTATGCAGACAAACTCTGTCTTTAAAAACAAAAACAAGCTGGGCCTGGTGGCGCACACCTTTAATCCCAGCACTTGGGAGGCAGAGGCAGGCGACAGCTGTGAGTTCGAGGCCAGCCTGATCTACTAAGTGAGTCCAGGACAGCCAAGGCTACACAGAGAGACCCTGTCTCGAAACAAAACAAACAAACAAAAAAAAGAATTATAACATCGGGACAGTGTAAAACATGCATTGATTAGCTAAAGAGATCCTCTTTGTCCTGCAGAAGAGCATCTTACTTGTATTCTACCTAATTTGGAGGGGAAATTGTGCAACCTCCTTTGTGGCAAAACAGTAATTCTGAGTAATTTGAGCTTGTGGCCATAGTTACTCAGTTTAATTGTTATTGTTTTGTTTTTCTTTGTTTGCTTTGGTTTTTCAAGGCAGAATCTCTCTGAGTAGCCATGGCTGTCCTGAAACTCACTCTGTAGACCAGGCTGGTCTCAGGCTCATAGAGATCCACCTGTCTCTACCTTTCAAAGTGCTGATATTAAAGATGTGAGAGCCACTACCACTTGGCTAGCCATGGTCACTACCATTGGCTCAGAATAAACTATAGTTTTGTCCAAGCCACATGGGTGACCCATTCCTTTAGGTTTTTACTTTGTTTTGTGTTTTTTTCAAGACAGGGTTTTTCTGTGTAGCCTTCTCTGTCCTGGACTCGATTTGTAGAGCTGGCTGGCCTGGAACTCACAGAGATCTGCCCCCCTCTGCCTCCGGAGTGCTGGGATTAAAGGCATGTGGGACCATGCCTGGCTTCTATGTATGGTTTCTAAACATTTTGTTTGTTTAGAAAGTGCTCCTTAAATTCAAGAATTTAAAACTCTCATGCTCCATTTTAAATTCTTGCTTTTATTGCTATTATTTTTTGCTTTTGTTGTTATTGTAGAGACAGGGTTTCTCAGTGTAGTTGTACTGGAACTCTCTTTGTAGATCAGGCTGGCCCCGAATTCATCTGCCTCTGCCTCTAGAGTGCTGGGATTAAAAGCATGCATAGCCACAAAGACACCAGGCTTTCTACCTTTATTGATTTAATTTTAATTTCATTTAATTTTTGTGGCAGGGTCTCTCTTTGTACCCCTGGCTGGCCTGGAACACGGTATGTAAACTAGGGAGGCCTTGAGCTCCCAGAGATCCCCCTGCCTCTACTTCCACAGTGCTAGGATTAAAAGAATGTTCCACCAGGGCCAGCTAAACTCGTGTCTTTCATCAAACTGTTACATGTGTGTCTTTTCCTGCAGGAGCGTCGCTGTACCATCTACAGCACATATTGCCTTCTTGATAGTCAACTGCTGGGGAAAAGTCGGTTGAAAAGAAATAATAGTAAAGGTTTCTCAGAGACCCTCCTTTATCAACAGATTTCTCCAACGCAGCTTCCCGCTCCGGGAAGCCAGCGGAACTCAGGTGTGCGAGGGCCGGGAGGAGATCGAGCCTGCGCACAGAGGACCACCCGGCCGCGGGCGGGGGGGACCGGTTTGATGGGGACACCAGGCCGCGAGGAGATTGCCGCGATGCTCCCGTCTTTGCAGGAGTCGCTGGATGGGGATGAAAAGGAGCTGGAGAGCAGCGAGGAGGGTGGCTCTGCGGAGGAGCGGAGACTCGAGCCACCGCCCAGCAGCCACTACTGCCTGTACAGCTACCGCGGAAGCAGGTGCCCGCGCCCTGCCCGCCGCGCCGGCGGCCCCGCCGCCCGGCCTTGCACCCCGCGGCCCCCACTCGCCATCTCCCCTCCCAGCCAAGGTCTCTGGCCCGATGGGCCCTCACGGCCTCAGCTCGTTCTCCCCCGGCCCTTCTGGGTTTTTGTACCCAGCATTTCCAAACCTCTGCCCTTCCAGCCCCTGTCACCGCAGCCCCTGACATCTGTTCAGCGCAATTCTTGAACACCGCGTTCCTTCAGTGTCTGTACCTACCACACTCTTCCTCCCCGCCATCCAGTGTCCTCTGTTTCTGCTGCCCTTCTCTCCCCTCGGTATCCCCTGCTTACCCCCGGCTGACTTTCCAGGAGCTTTTCTGGCCCTGGTATTTATTTATTTATTATTATTTTTTAAAGATTTATTTATTGTGTATACAGTATTCTGCCTGCATGCCCACCTGGTATTTATTCTTTAAGCTGTGTTTTTAAAAGTATGTGTCACCGTGTCTGTGTGTGGGTATTTGCACATGCATGCAGGTGCCCACTGAGGCCAGAGGAGTCAGATACATCTGAAACTTGAGTTACCAGTGTTGTGAGGTGTCCTGAGTGGGTGTTGGAAACCAGTCTAGGATCCTTTCCCAAGGCCAGTAAGCGCTGTTAATCGCTGAGATATCTCTCCAGGCCCTGTTTATTTTGTTTGTTAAATTAACTTTTTTTTTCTTAATTAAAAAAATTATGTGCATTGGTGTTTTGCCTCCAGGTGAGGGTGTCTAATCTCCTGGAACAGGAGTTACTGACAGTTAATTTGTGAGCTGTCAGATGAGTGCAGGGAATTGAACCCAGGTCCTTTGGAAAAACAGGCCCTTAGCTGCTGAGCCATCTTTCCAACTCACATAAATAAATAAATAAATAAATAAATTTATTTTGATTTTTGCTTTTCTGTTTTTGTTTTTCTTTTCTTTCTTTCTTTCTTTTATTTTATTTTTTTGTATTTTTTGGTTTTTTGTTTTTTCAAGACAAAGTTTCTCTGTGTAGACTTGGCTGTCCTGGACTCACTTTGTAGACCAGGCTCACCTCGAACTCAAGAGATTTGCCTGCCTCCCAAGTGCTGGGATTAAAGGCATGGGCCACCACGCCCGCCTTTCTGTTTTTTGTTTTTTTTTTTCCGAGACAGGGTTTTTCTATGTAACAGCCTTGGCTGTTCTGGATTAGCTCTGTAAACCAGGCTGTCCTCAAACTCAGAGATCCACCTGCCTTTGCCTCCTGAGTGCTGGGATTAAAGACCAGTGCCACCATGCCCAGCACTTAATTTATTTTTAAAGAGGATTTTTGTTTTTGTTTTTTTCGAGACAGGGTCTCTCTGTGTAGCCTTGGCTGTCCTGGACTCCCCCTCCAGGGGACATGGTCAAATGTGAGGCACCAGAGTTCGTGTGAAAGTAATATCCCACTCTCCACTCTACTGTGGAGAGTGTTCTGTCCATTGGCTAGATCTGGGTAGGGGTTTAAGGTTTACCGCCTGTATTGTCCTTGGCTGGTGCCTTGGACCCCTGAGCCCAAATCTGCCTAAGAAAGGTGGCTCTTGTCAGCACTCTTTTTTTGGTTCCTGTCATGAGAATAGACAGTGCACTTGGCCTTGCAGCATTTTAATCGAGTCCTTGCTTTTACCCCGCTTGCAGAGGTTGGGTACCCCGCTTGGTTTACAGCCAATAACTGATAGTACTGTTGTTGCATCTTGCAGATTGACACAGCATCGAGGGGATAGTGATGATGGGCGCTCGAGTGGCACAAATGCAGAAACTCCCTCTGGCGATGATTTCAGGTAAAGAACAGCTCAGCATAGTTCACTGTGCTTCCAGTCTGTGGATGTCAGTGGGTGTCCTGGTGCCACTGAGCGTTCTCTGATCAAACCTTCAGCTCCTCCTCTCCACTAGGAACCCCTCCTGATTTCCTCCTTGGCTTTCACTCAAGGCAGATACAAATACTGGTAATGCCTCTGTGTTTAGATAGAAAGAATTCTATCCCAGTCGAGAAACTGGGAACTACAGTAAAACGTGCAAGATAATATTTCTCTCCAGGCTTAGACTTAAAAATAAAAACAGCCGGAGCTGGAGGGATGGCTCAGCGGTTAAGAGCACTGATTGCTCTTCCAAAGACCCTGGGTTTGGGGGCTGGAGAGATGGCTCAGAGGTTAAAAGCACTGTCTGCTCTTCCAGAGGTCCTGAGTTCAATTCCCAGCAACCACATGGTGGCTCACAACCATCTATAATGTGATCTGATGCATACTGTATACATAATAAATAAATCTTTAAAAAAAAAAAAAGACCCTGGGTTCGATTCCCAGTACCTATATGGCAGCTCACAACTCTCTAACTCCAGGATCAATATCCTCACACATGTGCAGGCAAAAAACAAACGAACAAACAAACAAAAAACACAAACCAAAACAAAAACCAGTGCACGTTAAAAACAAAAGAAAACAAACAAACAAATAAAAAACAACAGCCAGGCATAGTGGCATACATTTGTAATTCCAGCACTTGGGATGTGGGATGCAGGAGGGTTAGAAGTTCAGGGTCAGACTGGGAAGGTAGTTCAATCTGTAAGGTACATGAGGAGCCAACTTCAGTTCCTAGAATCCATGGGAAGGCTGAATATAGTGATGTACTTGTAATCTCAGCCCAGGGTAGGCAGGAAGGAGAGGATTCCTGGATCTTGTTAGCTAGCCTAGCCTAATCCACAAGCCCTAGGTCCCAGGGAGAGACCCTACCTCAAAAAATTAAGGTGGGCAGCATCTGAGGATCAGGTTAGCCTATGGCCTATCCACACACAAAAACACACATGTCCCTACACACACAGGAATATGCATACACACACACACACACACACACACACACACACATACACACACTAAGGAAGTTGAAGATCGTCCTCAGTTACATTGTGAGTTTGAAGCCAGTCTAGGCTCCATAACACTCTATCTTTAAAAAAAAAAAATGGGGACTGGAGAAATGGCTCAATGGTTAAGAGCGCTGGCTGCTCTTCTAGGTTCAATTCCCAGCACCCATCGCAGCTCACAGCCTTGTGTAACTCCGGGTCCCACCTCCTACAGGTTCTAACACCTCTGATGGCACTATGGTCTGGGAGCCAAACCTGCCTTGGGGGACATTCCAAATCTAAACAATAGCCCTCACAAGTAGGGTCATCATGTAGACAGCATTCTTTTGTTTGTTTGTTTTCATTTTCTTTTGGTTTTGGGTTTTTAAGACAGGGCTTCTCTGTGTAAAAGCCCTGGGTGTTCCAGCCTTGAACTCACAGAGATCCACCTGCCGCTGCCTTCTAAGTACTGGGTTTAAAGGCGTGTGCCACCACTGCCTGGCTGACAGCATTCTTTTTATTTATTTATTTTTCTTTTCTTTCTTTCTTTCTTTTTTTTAAAGATTTATTTATTTCCCGGCGGTGGTGGCGCATGCCTTTAATCCCAGCACTTGGGAGGCAGAGGCAGGCGGATCGCTGTGAGTTCGAAGCCAGCCTGGTCTACAAAGCAAGTCCAGGACAGTCAAGGCTACACAGAGAGACCCTGTCTTGGAAAAAAAAAGTAAAAGATTTATTTATTTATTATCTATACAATGTTCTGCCTGCATGTATGCCTGCAGGCCAAAAGAGGGCACCAGATCTCATTATAAATGGTTCTGAACTACCATATAGGTTCTTGGGAATTGAACTCAGGACCTCTAGATGAGCAGATAGTGCTCCTAACCTCTGAGCCATCTCTCCAGCCCAGACAACAATCATTTGTTTATTTGTTTGTTTGTTTGTTTGAGACAGGGTTTCTCTGTGTATCCTTGGCTTGGCTGTCCTGGACTTGCTTTGTAGACCAGGCTGGCCTCAAATTCAAAGGGATCCACCTGCCTCTGCCTCCCGAGTACTGGGATTAAAGGCGTGCGCCACCTTGCCTGGCTAGACATCATTCTTTTTTTTTATAGATATAGATTTATTTACTTATAATTTATACAGTATTCTGCCCAAATGTGGGCCTGCACACCAGAAGAGGATACCAGATCTCATTGTAGATGGTTGTGAGCCACCATATGGTTGCTGGGAATTGAACTCAGGACC
The DNA here is from genome assembly GCF_964271855.1 of Acomys minous. Lineage (NCBI taxonomy): Eukaryota > Metazoa > Chordata > Mammalia > Rodentia > Muridae > Acomys > Acomys minous. Next base: position 73,382,682 of record NC_140493.1, on the reverse strand, counting down.
TTTGGATGAACAGCCAGTGCTCTTAACCCCTGAGCCATCTCCCCAGCCCTAGATACCATTCTTAAGAGAGACCGTAAAATTGGTATGGTAATACATAGCTGTGATTCTAGCACTTGAGAGCCTGGGGCAAGTTTGAGGTTATATAGCTAGTTCGAGATCAGCCTGGGGGGGCTGGAGAGATGCCTCAGAGGTTAAGAGCACTGACTGCTCTTCCAAAGGTCATGAGTTCAATTCCCAGCAACCACATGGTGGCTCACAACCATCTCTTCTGGCCTGCAGGCAGAATGCTGTATACATAATAAATAAATAAATCTTAAAAAAAAAAAAAAAAGATCAGCCTGGGCTACAATGGGGCTTTGTTAAGAGCGAGGTGGAGACCCTGGCTTTCATTCATTATTTCTGACTTACGGGTGTGAGGGCACTACTGGTAAGGAGTGTGTCTTTCATTTGTCAAGCCTCTCCTTGGTGGATACTAGCCTACCATCTGAAGTGGAGCCTGAGCTGCGCAGTTTCATTGCTAAGCGTCTTTCCAAAGGAGCATTCTTTGAAGGGCTGGGTAATGTTGCATCTGTAGAGCTGAGGTAAGTATAAAATATGCTGTGTCCTGTGTTTTTATTTCTGAGCTGAACATGAGAGGTGTGGAGTAATTCGAAAAGATCCAGACCTGCAGAAAACATCTTTGTTTGCTGTTCTGACACTTCCTGCTCTTCCACTCACAGCCAGAGCACTGAATCTCACACATAAAAGTTGTGAAATTAGATTGAGTGAGATTCTGGTATGGATTTGTACTTCAGTGTGTTTTATACTCAGACAAAAGAATTCAAGGCTGGAGATGTAGCCCTGATGTAGAGCACTTACTTACCTGGTGTGTGCAAAGCTCTCTGTTCCTTCCTAGCATCATTAAAAAAGTAAATCACCGAAGTAGAAATTGTATGCGTACAGCTTGTAACATGCTTTCACAGATGCTGATGCAGAGCTTCTTACAAAGGGAGATGGGGCAGTCACCGTATTTTCCAGTGAGGAAGTAAACACGGAGAAATTAACTTGGAAGCCGGAAGTCATAGGGAGGTCAGGCGCATTTACACAGATACCCTCAGCCTGACTCCAGCTGTCTTGCCGTCACACTCCCTCAGACAAGGCGTTTGTTCAGATGTAGGTTCCCTTAGGAGTGCACTCCTGTGGCCCAAGGTAAACCAGTGGATAAGCCAGGCACACCAGCATGGGACATCCATGACATGTGAAGGGTAAAACAGGGGATCATGTTTATCTTTACATAAACATGAATGTTCTGTAAAAAAAAAAAAAAAGGCTGATTTGTATAGATTTTTCTTTAAGCAAGTAAAACAATTTTATGTGTTGGGTGTTTTGCCTGCATGCATGTCTGTAACAAGGTGCAGAGTTCAGAAGAGGGTGTTGGACCCCAGGACCTGGAGACACAGGTGGTTGTGAGCCACCATGTGCTGGGAACCGAACCTGGGTCTTTCAGAAGAGTAGCCAGTGCTCTTTTAACTGCCGAGCCATCGACCCGGCACCTGGATTTTTCACATAAGTCAGCAGAATGCAGTGAACTTCTGTTAGAGTCTGGTTTGGTTGTTTTTTGAGACAGGGTCTCACCATGTAACCCTGACTGGTATACAACTCACCATGTAGACAAGGTTGTTCTTGAATTCACAGAGATCTGCTCGCCTCTGCCTCCCAGTGCTGGGACTGGCATGCGTCAGCGTGCCCTGTCTGCAGGCAGCTTACCTAACCTCCCTGGGGTGTACAGTCACACTCCGCTGCTGAGATGAGAAGGCTAAGGAGCTCTGCATGAGGGGCAGTCTGACAGTGTTCCCAGATCAAGACCAGGCTTCCAAGCCACCTACACAGTGAGGAGCCTGAGTACCCAGATACTTCACTTTACTTTTTTCCTTCTTTTCTAGAATTCCAGGTTACCGAGTTGGTTGTTATTACTGCCTTTTCCAACAGGAAAAACTGCTTTCTGAAATGGCAGCAATGGAATCTGAACATAACCCTTCCGAGTACGTGGTGTGCTTCTTAGGAGGCTCTGAAAAAGGACTGGAGCTATATCCTTTCTTTGGTGTTTGAGGAAGTCAAGAGGGAGAACACTGGGGCAAGTGGCAAGTAGCCACCACCCTCTCCACCCTTAAGGGTGTGTCTGAGAGCTCGGCGTGGTGGCGCACGCCTTTAATCCTAGCACACGGGAGGCAGAGGCAAGCGAACCACTGTGAGTTCGAGGCCAGCCTGGTCTACAAAGTGATTCCAGGACAGCCAAGGCTACACAGAGAAACCCTGTCCCCGCCCCCCCACAAAGAGTATGTCTGAGGGGGCTGGAGAGATAGCTCAGTGGTTAAGAGCCTGGGTTCAATTCCCAGCTCCCACTTGGCAGTTCACAATTGTCTGTAATTCCAGTTCCAAGGGATCTGACACCAATGCACATAAAATAAAGTTAAAAAAAAAAAAAAGAGTATGTCTGAGAGTTGGGTGTGGTGGCGCACGCCTTTAATCCCAGCACTTGGGAGGCAGAGATAGGTGGATCTCTGTGAGTTCGAGGCCAGCCTGGTCTACAAGGAGAGTCCAGGATAGTCAAGGCTACACAAAGAAACTCTTATCTCCAAAAACCGAAAAAAAAAAAAAAGTATGTCTGAATATTAGTTGTGGCCATTTGCCTAGGCTTGTTTTGATTCAGTTTGTATTATTTAAGAAACCTTGTCTTTTTTTCCCCCAGACAGGGTCTCAAATTGTAGTCCTGGTTGTCATGAGCTCACAATGTAGACCAGGCTGGCCTTGAACTTACAGAGACCCACCCGGCTCTGACACTGAGTGCTGGAATTAAAGGTGTGCACCACCATGCCCAGATGAGACCTTGTATTTCTTGCTGAGAGGTAAAATATTGATTGATCATTCTGTATCTCTTCCTTAAGAATATACTTTCAGGCTTGAATTGGACAAATATATTGAAGGGCTGAAAAATAACATGAATTGCAAGGTAAGATGACTGGCAGCTTTGTAACTGAAGTGATGAACACACCATAGCTGCTGTATTAGTCGGGTCACTTGTTAGCCACCAGACACCTCCGTTCTGATATCCTTAGCTTGTGGGCAGTAGACGAGTGATGTGAACACAAGTAGGGAATGCAGCGTTATAGGCGCTGACATATTGCACCAGTGAAAACTTTAACATTAAATCCAACTGTGGAAACCCACACCTGCCATCCCAGCACGTGGGGGGTCAGAGTTTGAGACTAGGCTAGTTTACACAGTGAGTTCCAAGCCACCCAGGGCGTCTTAGTGGATCGTGTCTCAAAAGCGGAACAAGGAGCTGGGGAGATGGCTCAGTGGTTAGAGCACTGGCTGTGTTTCCAGAAGACCCAGGTTCAATCCCCAGCTCTTACATGGCAACTCACAACCATCTGTAACTCCAGTTCCCGGGCAACTGACATTCTCTTCTCACCCTTTTGGGCACCAGATATGCAAGTGGTGCACAGACATACATACAGTCAAAACACCACCGAGTCTCACTATGTGAGTTTGACACCCAGGACTCACTCACATTGTGGAAAGAGAACTGACTTCCATGGGTTTGTCTCTGACCTCCACATACACAGAGCTAAAATGTAAAAACAAAGACAAACCTATGTACAAATTCAGTGGCAGTTAGAACACTGGTGGGAAAGAGGATGCCTTCTCTCTGATTCTAGGCATCAGGTCTATATGCTGGGTAGCACTGGTGGTCTAAGCAGCCTATGGCATCAGAGAGGGGTCACAATCTATAGATACTAAGTTTTGGAAACATTCCATTTTCCTTTCTATTTTATGAATTAGACATGCATTTATCAACTGATTTATCCAAGCCTGTCAGAACTCTGCCTCCAGGCCAGCTGTGCTGGTGCACGTCTGTGCTCCCAGCACTGGGGCCATGGAAGCAGGGAAGTCAGGAGGTTAAGGCAGCCTCAGCTACAGTGTGACAGCCACCTGACCTAGTGAGGCCCTGTCTGAGAAAACTACACTTTAGCCTAGAGCAGCCGTTACGTAAGACTCTCATAAGGGTATTAGCCATTGTGTGTAGCAGTAGTTCCTTTTACTTGGCACATACTTAGAAGCTACTACAAGAGGAGAAGAAAGGGCTGCAGACACATGAGGCAGGAGTTTGAATCCAGGGTAGCCTTGAACTGGACAGCCTCCTGTTGCAGCCTCCCAAGTGTTCAGACTACAGGTCTGCACCAAGATGCTTGGCTCACAATTAGTTTTATTGAATTTATTGTGTTTAAGAAAAAAAAAAAAAAGAAGAAGAATGGCTAGGTGGTGGTGCCTGCTTTTAATCCCAGCACTCAGGAGGCCAAGGCAAGAGGATCTCTGAGTTTGAGGCCAGAAGGCCAGAGTTCAGTTCTCATTGACGAAGTCTGATTACTTACAACCACTTATAACTCCAATTTCAGAGGATTCAGCACCCACTTCTGGACTCCAGGAGGCATCCACACCAACACACACACACATGCCTGCATGCATGCATACATACACATATACATACATAAAATTTTTTTAAATTGTATTTAAGAAGGTGGCTTAGTATGTAAAGTTTGGACTGAGTTTGGACCCCCAGCATCCGCATACAAATTTGGGTGTGGTGACATGCACCTATAATCCCGGTGCTGAAGTTGTGGGGACAGGCAGATCCCTGAACCTCACTGGCTGGCCAGCCTAGCCACATCAGTGAGCGCCAGCTGCAGTGAGCGCCAGCCTCAAGAAATAAGGTGGTGAAGGTAGAGAGGCGGTACCTGCCACCACGCCCGAAGACCCAAGATCAGTCTCCTGCACCCACACGCTTGAAGACAGAAGTGACTTCTGCAAAGTGTCACAACTTTGACCTAAATACACTGTGACACAAATGTGTCCACCACCACCCCACCTCCAGAAATGTAGCTTAAAAAACAAGGTGGAGAGCAGTTGTGGAAGACACTTGATGTCAGCCTTTAGCTTACATATACTGAAAATACATAAACCATCCACACACCCACACAGTATCAAGTAAAAGCTTTTATGATAGCAAAGCAAATGCTATTCTGTCTTGATCTAGGAGAGCAGCCTGGGGAATGACGTAAAGTCTTATCTGAACAGCTGGTATGAGGATGTGGTGTGTCCGATCCAAAGGGTGGTTCTTCTCTTTCAGGAGAAACTGACCTTTCTGCTCCATGCCGTAAGTACTGCTCATGAAGGAGCATCCCCAATTACAGTCTCCGGCAGACCTAGGGCCATTTAGAAACGTACTCATTTTCTCTCAACAGTGCTTTTTCCTTCCTGACTATTTCTTCAGACTATGCTTGCTGCTTGCACACCTTATGGACTCCCATCTAGACAGTTTTTATTAAGGTGGGGTTGAATTGTGTTGGCTGGGTCTTTTAAAAAATGTGCTTTCAGCTGGGCTCACACCTCTAATCTCAGCACTTGGGAGGCAGAGACAAGGTGGATCTCTGTGAGTTCGAGGCCAGCTTAGTATACAAAGTGAGTCAAGGTCACCAAGGCAGCACAGAGAAACCCTGTCTTGAAAAAACAAAACAAAAAGAAAACCCTATGCTTCTAGGCCAGCTGTGCTGGTGCACGTCTGTGCTCTCACACTGGGGAGATGGAAGCAGGGAGTCCGAAGGGTAAGGCAGCCTCAGCTACAGTGTGACAGCCACCTGACTTAGTGAGGCCCTGTCCCATTAAAAATATCAGCTGGCTGGGTGTGGTAGCATGTCGCTGTGTAACCTATGGTGGCTTAACCTTATTTTTAAAGAAAAGATTTAGCCAAGCCTGGTGACGCATGCTTTTAATCCCAGCACTCGGGAGGCAGAGGCAGGCAGATCCAGGCCAGCCTGGTCTACAGAGTGAGTCCAGGACAGCCAAGGACTATAAGAGAAAACCTGTCTCAAAAAAAAAAAAAAGAAAGAAAGAAAGAAAAGAAAAGGCTTAAATTTTGTGTGTGTGTGTGTGTGTTGTCAGAGGACAACTTTTGAGTCGGTTCTTATCTTCCACCTGTCTCTGTGGCACACTACAGTCTGGCTGGCCTTTTCTGCTGCTTGTCTCTGCCCCCATGTTACCATAGGAGTGCTGGGATTACAATGCATGCCCCCAAACGTGGCCTTTTCTGTGAGTTTCAGGGATTGCACTCAGACTGTCTGGCTTGAACAGCTAGCACTTTTACTCCCTGAGTCATTTCCCCAACCCTGACCCCAAACTTTCAGTCTTAACCTGCCTCAGCTTCTGGAGTGCTGAGATTATAGACCTGCCCAGCCATGCCTGCCTGAAATAATTACTGTTTGAAATGATGGGAAACAAGTGCAATTTCCAGAATATTTGAAAATTAAAATGCAATTTTAATTATATGAAAATTTTAGGGCCGGGCGTGGTGGCACACACTTTTAATCTCAGCACTCAGAAGGCAGAGGCAGGCGGATCGCTGTGAGTTTGAGGCCAGCTTGGTCTACAAAGTGACTCCAGGACAGCCAAGGCTACACAGAGAAACCCTGTCTCAAAAAACCACAAAAAAAGAAAAAGAAAAAAGAAAAGAAAGAAAAAGAAAAAAAAAGACAATGTTTGGGGCTGGAGAGATGGCTTAGTGGTTAAGAGCACAGTCTGCTCTTCCAGAGGTCATGAGTTCAATTCCCAGCAACCACATGGTGGCTCACAACCATCTATAATGTGATCTGATGTCCTCCTCTGCCTGCAGATGTACATGCAGGCAGAGCACTGTATACATAATAATAAATAAATAAATTCTAAAAAAAAAAAAAAAAAAAGAGTAAAAAAAGACAATGTTTGGGCCCTGCACAAACCTGATGACCACATTCAATCCCCATATCCCACAAGGTGGCAGAAAGGAACCAAATCCCAGAATTGTCCTGACTTACACCTACGCTCTGACACGTGTCACGCACACACACAACTAATAGTGATAGACTGGGGGGAAGGGGGCTGTGTAATAGATAGGGCACTTGCTGCCAAACTTGACAACCTGAGTTCAATCCCTGGAACCTCATGCTGGAAGGAGAGCACTGACTCCTGCAAATTGACCTCTGACTTCCACATTCGTGTCATGCATGCATACAGCCCCCACTAAAGTAAGTAAAGTAAATAAATGCTGAAAAATGTTAAAGTGGTGACACACGCTTATAATGTTAGCACTAGGGAAACTGAGGCTGAAGGATCAGGAGTTCCAGGCTAGCCTAAGTTGCATAGGAAAACTGTCTTAAAATAGGCCATACTAATAAATAGATAAAAATTAAAAACTATTACTAAGCAGGGCTTTAGTTAAGAGCACTTGCAGAAGGTGCCGATGGGTAGTGCCCATCACATGGGATGTTGCTTTTGGACGGGAGTGGTGGGTCAGCAAGAAACAGAGGAGTTAAGTATAAAAACTGGCTCCTTCTCCCTCTCTCTCTCATAGGCTCTAAGTTATACTCCTGTTGAACTTAAAGAATCAGATGAGAAGACAAAAAGAGACATTAACAGGTAAAGAACATAATTTCTGAAGGAAGCCCCCAGTCTCTCGCCCCCTTCAACACCACCCCCCAAGCATTTGCGGTTTCTTCTGTTCTGCAATGCTGTTTGTGGAAAAGGACGTGTATATGTGACAGGTTTCTGAGTGTGGCCAGTCTCCAAGGACTTATTCATGAAGGCACCATGACCTCTTTGTGCATGGCCGTGACCGAGGAGCAGCGTAAGTCTGTGATCATCGACTGTGGTGGCCCCCAGCCTCAGTTCCACAATGCAGGTGAGTCAGGAGCCTAGAAGCAGTGTCTGTGGCCCATGCACTGCAAATACCCGGTAGAGGCCTGTCCTCCGTATGCAGTACTAGCTTGATGAAACCTTCGTGAGCCTAGAAACATGGACGCAAGTCGTGCCTGGTGTTCCATGCTGTGTATATAAGAAAACTCACAAATGTGTACACAGGAACAAATACCAAAACCACTCAGAAAGGCATTTTTATTTTTACTTTTTGTTATTTTGGTTTTTTTTTTGTTTTTTTGTTTTTTGTTTTTTGTTTTTTGTTTTTTGGGTTTTTTTTGGTTTTTCGAGACAGGGTTTCTCTGTGTAGCCTTGGCTGTCCTGGACTCACTTTGTAAACCAGGCTGGCCTCGAACTCACAGTGATCCGCCTGCCTCTGCCTCCCGAGTGCTGGGATTAAAGGCGTGTGCCACCACGCCCAGCCTTTTTGTTATTTTGAAACAGGTTCTCACTGTATAGTCCAGGTTGACCTTGAGCTGACAATCCCCTGGCCTTAGCCCTCCTAGGATTACAAGTGTGCATCATATGAAGGCTTTTTTGTTTGTTTGCTTGCTTGCTTTTGAGAAAGGGTCTCATGTAGGCTGTACTGGCCTTGAATCTGTAACCCTCCTACCTCCACCTCTCAAGTGCTAAGAGTAGATATTCATCACTATGCCTGGCTTAAAGGCATTTGTTTGGTTGGTTGGTTGGTTTGGTTTGGTTTTTCCAAGACAGAGTTTTTCTGTGTAGCCCTGGCTGTACTGGGACTCATATGACGGCCACGCGGGCCTCAAACTCAGATAGTCACCTACCTTTGCCTCCTGAGTGCTGGGAATAAAGGAATGCACCTCAACACCTCCTGGCATTAAAGGCATTTTACTAAGAAAGTCTTCTGAGGGGCTGGAGAGATGGCTCAGTGATTAAGAGCACTGCCTGCTCTTCCAAAGGACCCGGGTTCAATTCCCAGCACCCACATGGCAGCTCACAACTGTCTGTAACTCCAAGATCTGACACCCTCACACCAATGCACATAAATTAAAAATTAAATAAAATATATTTTTTTAAATCTTTTGAGCAGCCAAGCACGGTGGCGTGCACACCTTTAATCCCAGCACTCATAAGGAAGGGGCAGTGGGATCTCTGTGAGTTCTGAGGCCAGCCTGGTCTACAAAGGCAGTCCAGGCCAGCCTGGTCTACAAAGGCAGTCCAGGCCAGCCAGGGCTGTTACGTAGAGAAACTCTGTCTGGAAAAAAAAGAAAGTCTTTTGAGTCTGTGTGTATTTGTGAACAAATGCAGGTACATGTGTATCCTAGCACACATGTAGGGGTCAGAGGACAACATTGGGTGTCAGTCTTCACCTTCTACCGTATAGGAGGCAGTGTTTCAGTGGCTGCTTGCATGTCAGTCTAGCTGGCCCTCAAGGCTCTAGGCTTTTACTGTCCTCACCTTCCATATCAACATAGGAACAGCGTGATTTCAGATGCGCACTTCTGCATCTGCCTTTATGTGGACGCTGGAGATCTGATCTCAGGACCTAATGCTTGCAAGGCAAAGGACTTTATCGACTGAGCCACCTCCCCAGCCAAAACGGCAGTTTTAAACATTTGTTTAATATTTACTTTTTGTGTTTATATGAGCAAGTATAAAGATCAGAGGACAACTTTTAAGGAATGGTTTTTCTCCTTTTACCATTTGGGCTCCTATACTTGGTGACAAATACCTTGATCCACCAAGTCACCTTGCTAGCCCCACATAAAAGCCTGTGTGTGTGTGTGTGTGTACATGTATTTAAATTTGTATGTGTTAGTACAAGGGTAAGTGCTACAGTGTGCATGCACAGGTCAGAGGACAACTTCACCTTCCACCAAGTTTGAGGCAGGATCACTATTTTTTTGTTTCCTGCTGTGTACATGAGCCCAGCTGGCCGTGAGCTTCTGGGGGTTTGTCCTGCCCCCCCCATCTCACCATACAAATGCCGAGATTACAGATGCTTACACTGTGCGTCAGCCTTTACAGGGCCCAGGGATTCTAACTGAGGTCCTCATGCTGTGCGACAAGTACTCTAACCCTTTCTGGGGGCGAGGGTTTCGAGACAGGGTTTCTCTGTGTAGCCTTGGCTGTCCTAGACTCACTTTGTAGACCAGACTGGCCTCGAACTCAGTGCTCCGCCTGCCTCTGCCTACTGAGTGCTGGGATTAAAGGCGTGCACTACCACACCGTCTTTTTTTTTTTTTTTCAGACAGTGTTTTTAAAAACCTGGAACTTGGTACAAAAACTAGGCTTGGGAGAGGAGCAGGAGTACACAACCAACAGCTTTTTGTTGGTTTGTTTTGAGACAGGGTTTCTCTTGTAGATCTGGCCTCAACTGACAGAGCTCCGCCTACTGGGATTAAAGGTGTGTGCCACCATGCCTAGCCACAACCAAATAGCTTCTTTGTTATTTTGTCTCTCTCTACCCCACCCCCTCACCCCACCCCCAGAGCTGAGGACTGAACCCAGGGCCTTGCGCTTGCTAGGCAAGCATTCTACCACTGAGCTAAATCACTAACCCCCGCAAACAGTTTTAAAGGTTTTTGTTTGGTTTTGTTGACACAGATCTCTTTATGTAGTCCTGACTGCTCTGGAACTCACAGTGATCCACCTGTCTCTGCCTCTCAAATGCTGGAATTAAAGGTTCTATAGGCTTTTTTTTATTATTTTATTTAATTAATTAATTTATTGTTTGTTTGTTTGAGACAGGGTTTCTCTGTGTACCCTTGACTGTCCTGGACTCACTTTATAGACCAGGCTGGCCTTGAGCTCACAGAGATCCGCCTGCCTCTGCCTCCTGAGTGCTGGGATTAAAGGTGTGCACCACCACGCCCGGCAGCATTTTTTGATATAACAAATTGGAAGCAACTTAATGTTTACAACAGGAAATCAATAAACTGCTAATTTACACAGTGGAATATAAAAGGCTAAAAGTGAACTAGAAATGTATGTTAGCATGGCTCTGAAACATACTGTTTAGTGAAACAGCCACTAAGAAAAACACACAAAGCTTTAACATATGTAAGGTAAAGGTAAGTAGCCAAAGCTTGAAGTACACACAGGAGGAATGGTAGTCCTTTCTGATGGGAAAAGAAGGGAACGCAATAATGGGGTCTCGACTGTTTGGGTATCTCTTAGCTGTGTAGGAAGCTTAATTGTTTTTGAAGCCACAACAGAAATTTAAAATAATTATTTATAAATGTTTTTATAAAGAAATGCATGTGACAGGACTGGATAGACAGCTCTGTGGTTAATAGTATGTACTACTCTTTCAGAGAACAAGAGTTCAGTTCCCAATACTGATGGGGTGCAAGGGCAAGGGCACATCTAACACCTGCTTTCTTAGGGCACCTACATCCATGTGCACACACATACACACACATACACAAAGTTAAAACTAACAGAAGTAAAATCTTTAAAAACTGACATACATGTGCTTTGTGGTATTTAATCTTGTGTTTTTACTGTTATTTAGGAAGCAACCGTTTTTGTGAGGACTGGATGCAGGCTTTCTTACATGGTGCTGAAGGGGGCAACCCTTTTCTTTTCAGACAAGTTCTGGAGAACTTTAAACTAAAGGTAATGAATTGGCAGTGTGTCAAGGGCAGCCTACAGTGTTCTTGTTCTGGATCTAATTACTGCAGGTGATAGCGTCAGTGATGGACTTTTACAGTCACAGTGTTCTTTCAGTGGGGCAGCCTCAGAGCGCAGGACACAGAAGGCATCTGCTGACCAGCAACATTGCATGCATTCGATTTCATTTCCAATGCTTTGTGGTGACTTGCTTGCTTATATCTAGGGGACATTAAGCTGATAATTTGTGATGCATCTCAGTTGCAAAACACAGAAATAAATGATTTCAAATTCTGGCAGGTGAGTGTTGTCACCTTAGGAGATATTTTTAAAAGCCTTTTTAAATGTGAAACTCTTACTCCAAAGGCAAACAAAGCATATAAGCAGTAGAAATAAAGAGGTATTTTTAGAAAGCTCAACATTGGCAGAGTGTGGTGGTCCATACCTTTAATCTCAGCACTCAGGAGGTGGCGGCAGATGGATCTCTATGAGTCTGAGGCCAGCCTGGTCTACAAAGTGAGCACCAGGACAGCCAGTTACATAGTGAGTCTGTCTGTCTGTCTCTTTTTTTTTTTTCTAGAGACAGGGTTTTTCTGTGTAGCCCTGCCTGTCTTGGACTTCCTTTGTGGACCAGGCTAGTCTTGAACTCACAGTGATCTACCTGCCTCTGCTTCCCGAGTGCTGGGATTACAGGCATGTGCCACCCATGCCTGCCAGACCCTGTCTCAAAAAACCCAAACAAAACCCAGCACTATCAGCATACACCGAGTGCTCAGCTAGAGGGGTATTTCTCAAGCAGCATCACTGCCTCACTAAGCATAGTTAACTGGGTAATCTTTTCCAGGCCATACAAGACACAAACAATTTGAAGAGATTCATCCAACAGGCAGAGATGAATCACTACGCTTTGTTCAAATGTTACATGTTCCTTAAGAACTGTGGCAGTGGAGATATACTTCTGAAGATTGTTAAAGTGGAGCACGGAGAAATGCCTGAAGCGAAAAGTGTGGTGGCGGTCCTCGAAGAGTTCATGGCAGAAGCCCTTGTCTGAAGCTCTGACCTGTGTTGGGGCACTGTTTGGTGCTGTGTATTGAGGCTGCCCGTGTGGAGCTGAGCTGTCATCATGTATAGGATCACGCCTGGGACACCGCAGGTTCTTCCTTTTGTACTTTTTTTGTTTAATTTAATTAAACACAGAAATCTAAGGCATGTCATCACCAAGTCCTAGGCAGATGCTGCGTGCTACAGCTGTGGAATTTTGATGCTTGCTAGTCTCAAAAGTTCTAAGCTTCAAACACATGCTGCCTAAAAAACTCTGGAGGTGACTCTTGGCTTCTCAGGAGCTTACTGTAGTATTAGCAGGCTTTCCTCCTCCAAAAGAAACGTAGTACCTCTTTCTCCATAGATTGTAGAACTTTTTGGAAATATGTGATCCAAGCAGGATGTGATGACACTGCTCAGGAGACCGAGGCAGGAGGTTCTCAGGTTCCAGGCCAGCCTGAGCTACAAAGGAAGTCTGTGTCCGGCCTGGGCTACATTACATGGCAGCCATTATCATCCTGGTCTTACGGCACCGTCGTATGGCTCATCCTGGGGGGCCTGGTACATGTGGGGGTTGGCAGGAATGATGAAGCCGCCTCTTAAAGCCAGTATGTAAATAAATTGTGAGGGCTTAAGAATTTTAAAATGGGGACTGGAGAGATGGCTCAGCGGTTAAGAGTACTATCTGCTCTTCCAGAGGTCCTGAGTTCAATTCCCAGCAACCACAAGGTGGGTCATAACCATCTCTAATGTGATCTGATGCTCTCTTCTGGTATACATGCAGATACTCATATGTAAAATAAAGAAATAAATCTTAAAAATGGTGGCATATGCCTTTAATCCCAGCACTTGGGAGGCAAGGGCAGGTGGATCACTGTGAGTTAGAGGCCAGCCTGGTCTACAAAGCAAGGCCAGGACAGCCAAGGCTACACAGGGAGACCCTGTCTCGAAAAACAAAAAACAAACAAGCAAAAATTTTTTCTTTTTTTGTTTTTGTTTTGAGACAAGGTCTCTCTGTGTTAGCCCTGGCTGTCCTGGACTCGCTTTGTAGACCAGGCTGGCCTTGAACTCACAGCAATCCACCTGCCTCTGCCTCCCAAGTATTGGGATTAAAGGTGTGTGACACCATGCCGGGCAAACAAAAAAAAATTTTTTTTTTTTTGAGACAGGGTACAAAAATATTTTTAGGGGCTGGAGAGATGGCTCAGCAGTTAGAAACACCCTCTGCTTTTCCAAAGGTCCTAAGTTAAATTCCCAGCAAGCACATGGTGGCTTACAACCATCTGTAATGAGATCTGGTGCCTTCTTGTGGTGGGCAGAATACTGTATAAATAATAATAAAATCTTTTTTAAAAAAAAGTTTGAAGCCTATGCTCACTTGGTTTTTTTTGTTTTGTTTTTGTTTTGTTTTGTTTTTTTATGAGCTTTATATATAGATGCTTCTGGGCTGGCAAGATGAATCAGAAGGAAAAGAAGCTTGCCACCATGTGTAACAGCTATGTTAGATCCTCAGAACTCAAGTAGGAGAAAACCAGCTCCTGCAAGTTCCCTCTGATCTACACACATACAAGCACACACAGTAAATAAATACAGTGAGGAACAGTGGGCTGGAGAGCTGGCTCTGTGGTTAGGAGCATCGTTCCTCTTGGCGAGCACCCAAGTTTTATGTCCAGCACCAACCTGGTGACTCAACCATACGTGATGTCCATGCCAGGAGATTTGACACCTTTCCTGACCCCCTTGAGTGTCAAGCACACATGTAGTATACATGCATGCAGGCAAAACATCCTTAAATAAAATAATCTGTTACCAAAAAGGAAGAAAGAAATGTCTGAAATAGCTTCAACATGAAATATTCTCTCTGATGAAAAGCTGTTGTGGAAATGGCCACATCATTTACAAGTATTTATTTGCCAGGGGCCTTTTTTTCCCTTATTTTCAGATGAAAGTGCTCAAGTTCTTAAACAGTATTAAGGAAAAAAAAAAAAATAAAAGCCAGGCATTGAGCCGAGCGTGGTGGCGCAGGCCTTTAATCCCAGCACTCGGGAGGCAGAGGCGGGCGGATCACTGTGAGTTCGAGGCCAGCCTGGTCTACAAAGTGAGTCCAGGACAGCCAAGGCTACAGAGAGACCCTGTCTCGAAAAACCAAAACAAACAAACAAAAAAAAAAAAAGCCAGGCATTGTGGCGCCTTTAGTCCCACCACTCAGGAGGCAGAGGCAGGTGAATTGCTGTGAGTTTGAGGCCAGCCTGGTTTACAAAGCGAGTCCAGGGCAGTCAAGATAACAGAGAAACCTGTCTTGAAAAAACAAACAAACAAAACCAATAAAATAAAATAAAAAAAGAAAGTAAGTAAATATAGGAAATGTCATTTACAAATAAATAGAAGGCTGCAAATTGGAAGGCAGATGCGGTGATTCACGTCTATGAATGTAGCCCTCCACAGCCAGAGGCCTCGGAGCTCTGTGCGCTCAGGCCAGACTGAGGCACTGATTTACAGAGCACGTTTCAGGCCAGAGAGGGCTACAAAGCAAGACCCTGCCTCAGTAAATAATAAAGAATATTTTAAAAATTAAAAATGCAAACAAATTCTTGCCATCACAGTTGCTCACTGATTTTTAGGTTTTGGTGTCTGTGTCACAAGCCTTAGGCTGTTTGCCCTGAATCGATTGTAAGTGCCCTTGGGTGCCAGCTGCACACGCATAGCTGTTCTGCATAGTTCTTTGATAAATCCATTTGATGACGATTTTGGTTTAGAAAATCAACAGCCTTGAGTTCTCACTCCCTTAAGGATGCTCAGAGGAGCACAAGTCTGTAAAACTGAGGGACTCTTAACTGCTTGTAAACCCTGCTAAGATCTGAGCTCTGGCTTTGAAAGTGACTGATGGGCCTTCTGCCTTCTCTGTAAGTCAGTCAGGGACATGATAACACCACGCCCTTTCATTTCCTTTAATGAGAAATACAATTCAAACCCTTCATAAATGCTTTCATATGGCTTTAAAGTTTAATAACTTGGATTATAGGCAGTATAGAAAAGAATCTAAGTAGCATTTTTATGGCCACCTGACTACGGCACTCCTTTTGACTGTTTTCCTAATGCACTTGGTGCCCACTTGGCAATCATTTTGTAAAAGTGAGCAACATTAGGACATCAACATCTTGAGTTTATAAAACAATAATCTTCATTTTCAACTTCCCAATCATAAGTCTGTGGCCAAGTCATCTAATAATAAATGTAGAAATAGCTCAGGGTGGGCTGGATCGATGGCTCAATGGTTAAGAGCACTGTCTGCTCTTCCAGAGGGATCCAGGTTCAAGTCCCAGCACCCACATGGCAGCTCACAAGTGTCTGTGACTCCAGTGCCAGGAATCTGACACCCTCACACCAATGCACATAAAATAAAAATAAAATAACATAACATAAAATAAAGAAATAGCTCAGGGTAAAGCACTTGCCATGCCCATGTAAGGGCCTGAGTTTGAGTCTCAGAGCCTACATAGAGAAGCCAAGTGTGGCAGATGTGCTTGGCATGCCAGCACTGGTGAGGCAGGCCAGTTAGAGGCCTTACCAGAAAACAAAGGAACAAAAACTGGGCCAGAGACTAGCTCAGTGGATAAAGGCACTGGCCACCAAGTCCGATGGCCTGAGTCTATCTCCAGAGCCCATGTGAAGATGGAGAGACAGCCCAGGCCTGCAAGCTGCTCTCCACCTAACACACGCATCCTTCAAAACTAGTTAACGAACTATCCACCAAACAGAAAAGTAAAAGGGCAGATGGCTCCTGAGGATTGATACCCCAGGGTTGTGCACACAGACAAAAAAAAAAAATATGAATAAAGACAAAGGTTTCACCAATAATAACAACAAAAATTTAAAAAGCAAATGCAAACTGAGCAGTGCTGGCGCACACCTTTAATCCCAGCACTCAGGAGGCAGAGGCAGGAGGATCTCTGAGTTCGAGGCTAGCCTGGTCTACAGAGTGAGTTCCAGGACAGTCAAGGCTACACAGAAATACTGCCTTGAAAAAAAACAAAAACAAAAACAAAAGCATTAAATCACTTGGATATAGGCAAAGTATAACTATATTCTCTGTTTATTTCTAGGTACTTCATTTCTTATGTAGGCCTATAATATTACACAACTGTATATAGTAGTCTTATGTTTAAAAAGAATCTTTGACAAATTCTGTGCCACTATTAAAGACAAGAAAAAAATGTCATGGAATTATCTTGTAAGTTCTAAGAAGGAACAGCTCATGAGCATAAACCTGTACTGTATTCAAATTTTAATAAGTGAATGTTTTAATTTTTTTTTTTTTTTGTCTTTTGAGACAGGGTTTCTCTGTGTAGCCTTGGCTGTCCTGGACTCGCTCTGTAGACCAGGCTGGCCTCGAACTCACAGCGATCCACCTGCCTCTGCCTCCTGAGTACTGGGATTAAAGGCGTGTGCCACCACGCCCGGCTCGAATGTATTAAATTTTAAAGGTATAAAAAGTGTTTGTTCAGACATGTAATAAACTTGTACTTGTGTGCAATACACAGGAAATATGTTTGCCTTGTAGCCAAAATGTAACTGTATTTGTAGTAATAAAACACAGCTTCTAATCAAGGCAGGTTTTTTACCTAATTGAGTTCAATTCTCACCTTTAATTTCCTATAAGTTTATGGGGAAATTACATTTTTTACACACTACACACACACACACACACACACACACACACACACGTAAAAAAACAAACCACCTGTTGGAATACACAAGGAATGGGTAAACAGTTTATCGCAATGTTTTATTTGTTGTCTAAAAGTTTCACCTGAAGAATAGCTCAGGTCCTTTCTTCTCTCACGCACTGTTAAGAGTGCCACACAAGGACTGGAGAGATGGCTCAGAGGGTAAGAGCACTGTCTGTTCTTCCTAAGGTCCTGAGTTCAATTCCCAGTAACCACGTGGTGGCTCACAACCATCTATAGTGAGATCTCGTGCCTTCTTCTGGTGTTCAGGTGTACATGAGGGCAGAAAACTGTATAAATAATCTTTTTTGTTGTTGTTGCTTTGGTTTTTCAAAACAGGATTTCTCTGTGTAGCCTTGGCTGTCCTGAACTTGCTTTTTAGACTAGGCTGGCCTTGAACTCACAGTGATCCACCTGCCTGCCTCCCAAGTGCTGGGATTTTTTTCTTCGCTTTTTTTGTTTGTTTTTGTTTTGTTTTGTTTTAAAGACAGGGTTTCTCTGTGTAGCCTTGGCTGTCCTGGACTCATTTTGTAGACCAGGCTGGCCTCGAACTCACAGTGACCCACCTGCCTCTGCCTCCTGAGTGCTGTGATTAAAGGTGTGTGCCACCTCAGCTGGCTTTTTTTAATTTTTCCAAGACAGGGTTTCTCTGTGTTATCTTGGCTGCCCTGAACTCGATTTGTAAACCAGGCTGGCCTCCAACTCACAGCAATACACTTGTCTATACCTCCCAAGTGCTGGGATTAAAGGCTTTAAATAAATAAATCTTTTTTAAAAAAAGCAACACAGACCTTTTTTTAAAAAAATATATCTTTTTTTTAGATGTATGAGCGCTCTATCTGCATGCACACCTGCAGGCCAGAAGAGGGCACCAGATCACATTATAGATGGTTGTGAGCTACCACGTGGTTGCTGGGAATTGAACTCAGGACCTCTGAAAAAGCAGCCAGTGCTCTTAACTACTGAGCCATCTCTCCAGCCCATGATGCAGTCCTTTAATCCTAGCACTCAGGAGGCAGAGGCAGGCTGATTTCTGAGTTGAAGGCCAGCCTGGTCTGCAGATCGAGTTTCAGGACAGCCAGGGCTACACAGAGAATCCCTGTCTCCAAAACAAAACAAGTGACAGGCCTAGATTCTGAAATTGGGGGTGACAGGGAGCAGTGACAGACTGACAAGAGAAGTCTGAGCAAATATTCCAAAGTTACCGACTTTCTCAATGGCTCCAGGCTGATGCGATGAGATAGGCTGTTATTAATGAGTGTGTCTATTGTGCATGTGCATATATGTATCTGCATGTACTTGTGCAGACAAGGACTTTGTGTATGGTCCTGAGGCTTGCCAAGTAGGCTAGGCTGGCCGGTGAGCCCAGGGTCTGTCTCCCCAGCACTGGGATAACAAATCTGACAGGAGGGAAGAAACAGAAAAGTAAAGGGAAATGGGAGGTAGCCAAAGGCTAATTTAATTAAGCAGCTTTTGGTTCTCCAAGCTGCCTTGATGCCTCAGGTATCTGGAGCCTGGGAGGCACTAGTGGAAAGCCTTTGCAGCAAACCCAGCTCTGCACACCGAAGTAGAAGTGGGTGTTCAGTTCGCCTGAACTAACTGCACTCTTGATGTTAGTTCTGGGATGGCTCTTGCAGTGTCTGCAAACATTTTTCAGTAATACCCAGGGAATTGATGTGAAGGGAAACAACCTCCATTTTGCACTTAACTGGATAATTTAATCCTTAAGCATTCAATAGTTGTTAGCTGGAAAGCTACACAGGCCACTGCTCTCTGGAAAAGGCGGGCACACAGTTGGCTTGTCCAGGCCTCAGCCATGCACAGGCGGCTCAATTGTTAACCATCCGAAGGCTTTGCCTTGAATGTATATGCTGCTTTCATTTCGCCTTCTGGCTGTGAACTTGACTACGCCCTGTTCTTCAAGATTAAGATGTGAACAGACTACACTTATTGAGAAGGAGAAAGAGGTCTCTAGGGCATCTTGAAGATTTCTCTAATAATAACCATCATATATTGTTTGGTTTGGTTTTAGAGACAGGGTTTCTCTGGGTAGCCTTGGCTGTCCTGGACTCCCTTTGTAGACCAGGCTGGCCTCGAACTCACATTGTTCTGCTTGCCTCTGCTTCCCAAGTACTGGGATTAAAGGGATGCGCCACCATGCCCGGCTAACCATCATATATTAATCATACACACACACACACACACACACACACACACACACACACACACACACGATTATGTAGGGAGTAAATGAAGTCCTGAGTGAATTCGTTGTTGACAGGGCAAGGCTATCAATGTCAATCCCATGGGAGTGGCAGTGCCTTCCCTGGGGGAGGCTCAGAGGGATGGCAGTGGTTTCCTCTGGTCTGTGTACGTACATTGATAGCGTGCAGAAAACACCTGCCAGGAAGGGCTTTTGCCCCCCTACATGTTACGGTTTGAAGACCGCAGTACTACAGAGACTCTGCCTACCTGAGGTGAGCTGCACTTGTCTCTCCGTTTGAACGGATGCAATAACCCATCTTCCCTGTTGACCAGTATATGACAAACACTCCGCGCTTGTGGGGCAGCGCTGTGGCTTCTCCATCCATGACCACTCAGTCCCAGCTTTTCCATCTGTGAGTCCGTGTGTTTGTCGTTTCTTCATACCCTTGTCAGCTGTCAGCCCCTAGAGCTGTAGAGTGAGGCTATAGAGTGGAGAAGCAGACGGGGACAACAGGCCTGAGGGCTCACGGACTGACACTCGGGCTGAGCTCCCTACATGGATGTGTTGTTATGGGAAGAACAGCTCGGGGAAGGTGAAGGAAGACAGTGCCAATCACCAGCGAGCGCCCCAGATCAACACACCACTATCAGTTTTCACCTTCTCCCACCCACCGTGAGCCAGACACAGACAAAACAGGTTCCATGGCAGCCTTTGAGTCACTTCCTGAATAACCGATAGCTTTAAAAAAATCTTTAATGGAATCTGTGCTCAAATAATATGTTACAACAAAAATATACAGAATGTACACAATACAAAAATATTTAGAAACCGACATTGTGGCTAGTGTTTTGTTTTTTTCACTGACTTAGTCCTTGGAGGGGCAGCTCACTAACGGGCACTGTTTTTAAGGCAGAGGAGATTCAACAACTTGCAGCCAGCCCCGGGAAGCACACTGCACTGGGTAACCTTCATTATCTGCAAACCCAATTGGACATAGAGGAAGCTCTGGCTTCACTGAGCAATGCCCCCACATGGTTCACATGGAAATTGAGAGTCAGAAGAGCCCCATTAGGGAGCTCTTCCTAATTAAAAAAGCGAGTGATGAATGATGTCATTAAAGTGAAATCCCTCTGTTTTGAAGGCCTCTTTTCCTTTCCCTGGTTTCCATGACTCCTCTCCCCTTTAAAAGCAAGCCGGTCTGCCTAGCTGCTGTCTGGGGGTTCCCAGGCCTCTGAATCCCAGCTCTGATTGGTGGCCACATTGGAGGGGACAAGCTGAGGGACTCACGAGAATGGAAACCAGGAGGGAAGTGGTGCGGGAGAGATGAGGGGACCGGGAGCACTTCCCATCCTCCTGCGCCAGCTCCTGCCTGCTCTGCCCCTCGCTCCCCATGTCTCAGGGCCTGAGAGCCCCAAAGGCAATATAAAGGCCATCCGCCTCCCAGCCTCCACGTAGGGCTCCCCGCAGCTCCTAGTGCCAACCTGAGTAGACTGCCTTGGAGGGGCAGATCACTGGGCGCCTTGCCATCCGCCTAGGCTGGCACCCCAGGCTGCTGGGATATGGGCAGCACAAGACGGCTCTCTAAATCTCACGTTCCCTGTAGGATCACCTCCAAGTCCCCTCTCAATCTAACCATCTAAGTCTACAGCTCCTCACCCTGGACACTCACTCAAGCTCCCAAAGCTCTTCTCTTCTCTGGAGCTAAGTTTTTCACCAAAGATCTTTTACTACAGCTTCCTGTCCCACCAACTCCCATGGCGAGATGGCCACGGTATCACTGTCCTAGGCTTTCCTTCACCCCAAAGACTTTCTTCTCCAGGAGGCAGAACAGACACGAAGGTACCCCAGAAGAACACAACTAAGCGCTACCTCCCAAAGGTCCTAGTAGGGCTTTGGCCTCTCTAGCACAGATAAT
This sequence comes from Acomys minous, assembly GCF_964271855.1. Classification (NCBI taxonomy): domain Eukaryota; kingdom Metazoa; phylum Chordata; class Mammalia; order Rodentia; family Muridae; genus Acomys; species Acomys minous. The sequence goes on along the minus strand of NC_140493.1, from coordinate 73,361,444 downwards.
TTTTTCCTCTGGTCAATGATGCTCAGGAGGTGTTTGGGAGACCCAGATGGGAAAGAGGAGTGAATTATAATAAAAGCAAGGCCCCCAAGGAAGCACCCTGATGCTGGCCATTCCAGTAATCCCTTATAGAAATCCCCATGTGGACACTGTCCCCCACTTCCTCCCTCTGCAGGTTTTCACTTGCCTGACATTGCGCACATATGCATGCGCACGCGTACACACACACACACACACACACACACACACACCCCAAAATCCTGTCTCCACACCCAAAAGAGAGACACAAAATAGGGTGAGGGGAATAGAAAGGAAAGAAAAGACCCCATAGTCCAGGTAGGGCATGGATGCAGGAGTGATGATGTCAGATGCTAGTATTCACAACTATAGGCAAGAAGAGGTTAGAATTGGTCCTAGGCCTCTCCTGGGGGAACCTGGGTTAAAGTTCACTGCCCCAGGCATGGAGCCCTCTCACAGGTCTCCCCAGGGCAAGAATAAGGCCTGAAGCTTATAGCAACTCCCTGACCAGCCCTAGGGGGACATGCCACAGCACCCACTGACGGGACCTTAGCCTGGGGTGCTCTGGGCTCCCCCAGATTAAAGCCAACACGTCCACCACCAGAGCACCAGACCTTGAGCAGCAGAGAGAACATGACCTAGCCTAAAGAGACCTCTGGGGTGGGGAGGGCCTGCCTGGCCGTGCCTTTCCCTCAGGACTTTTCTACATGCCAGCATTTCTCCAGGTAGAAGACAAGGAAGAGCGCGGTCTGCTCGTGCTGTGGCGGTGAGAGGGGAGCACATGGCACAGGCCCAAGCTACGGGGACAGCCACTCTCACCCTACCCCAGACCTTCCCCCTGACTCCACATCATCAGACCAGCCTAGGAAAATGACAACAGCCACATCCATCCCCCCCGCCATCCTCCCGAATGGAAACACATATATCCCAGCTTAAAGAATCTCTGGTTCTCTCCAGTGCGGTGATGAGAAACAGACGCAGGTGTTTCTGCTTCTGCCTCCTCCCCTCTCTGCCTTGGTCCCCCAGACCCTTACGGGGGTGGTGGCAGCTTCAAGTCCAGTAGTGTGTAGGCAAAAACGTTCCAGAAGACAGCAAACAGCACGAAGACGGTGTACATGGTCACGAAGATCCACCACAGCGACTGGTCCTGCAGCCTCTGCTCATAGTTTCTTAGAACAACCACGCCAAGGGTGATGCCCACGGCCACGCCACCCAAATGTGCCACGAAGCTTGGGTGGGGACAAGGGGGGTAAGCCGACGGGTGGAAGCGGAGCCACACAGCCCTCCCGAACTCCATACTCACTGTAAGGGGAGGAGACAGAGAGACATCACCCGCAGGGTCCTGGGCAGGGACTGGGGAGAGACCAGGCAAGCCTGCCACCCGGTCACCCATTAACTCATTCGCTGTCCTGACGCCAAATGCGGTAATCAAGGAGACAAAACTATCCCAAGAGCCTACGGGGCTTGGCGACAAATCAACAATCAATTACATTCACAAGGCAATTTCATTAAGAGATACAGACATGAGGCAAAAAGAGACAATAGAAAATCCATGCTGGGCACAAGGCAGGACACTCTGGGGAGTCAGGCCAGGCCTCTCAAGAAGAAATGTTTGAGCCGTCATCTGAATGTTGAGAGGGACCCTGCTAAAAGCCCCAGAGGCCTTGGCTTCTCTGTGGTCATGCTGCATCCGGGGACATTTCTTCCTCTGTGCACTGGGATAGAGGCTCAGCATCGGTGTACCTGGCTGCACAAGCAGAACACGGCCAGCGACTTCCGTGTGCTACGAAGGACCCTGGAAACCCTGAGGGCCAGTGCCTTTGTGCTTGGGACAGAGAGATGGAGAGGGGCCGGGCATGGTGGCGCACGCCTTTAATCCCAGCACTCAGGAGGCAGAGGCAGGCAGATCGCTGTGAGTTCGAGGCCAGCCTGGTCTACAAAGCGAGTCCAGGACAGCCAAGGCTAACACAGAGAGACTCTGTCTAAAAAAAAAAAAAAAAAAGGATGGAGAGGGACAGAGGAGGAATTCAACTAACAGTCAGAACTCCACTTTCACTATGGTCCAACCCTTCCATTTTTGAACTTTCTAAGTCAGCCAATCAAACAGGGATGTTGTCTCCTTGAAAGGAAGAAGGCGCTAGGCCACAGTGCCACCCCATGTCCCAACACCCAAGGCACAGTGAAAGGACTTCCTCCTTTCTTTCCTTCCTTTTTCTTTTCAACATGAAGACTCATTGTGCAGTCCTGGATATCCTGAAACTCAGCGTGGATGAGGCTACCCTTGAACTCACAGAGATCTGTCTCCCTGAGTGCTGGCATTAAAGGCGTGCACCATAAAGCCTGGCCGGGAGAATAGGTATTCTTTTATTTTATTTTAAATTTTCATCACAGGTCTGTGTGCTGTGTGTGTGTGTGTGTGTGTGTGTGTGTGTGTGTGTGTGTGTGTGATGCATGTGTAGTTATTGCTGAGGCCAGAAGAGTGTATCAGATCTCTGGGTGCTCTGGGAGAGCAGTGAGCACTCCTAACCACTGAGCCACCTCTGCAGTCCCTGGGAGAGTAAGTACTCGTAGCCTGATTTTACAGACCGGGAAACTGAGGCAAATCTGGCAGATTGAAAGACAGCCTTTTGAGGGGGATGTTGTACCATTTATCTCAACAGTGTGCCTCTTCCCACCTTTACCCAGTCATCCCCGGGGCCTTTCCTTTGGGGACTGAGCGCTAGGTTATCTTTTTTTTTTTTTTTTTCGGTTTTTCGAGGCAGGGTCTCTCTGTGTAGCCTTGACTGTCCTGGACTCGCTTTGTAGACCAGGCTGGCCTCGAACTCACAGCGATCCGCCTGCCTCTGCCTCCCAAGTGCTGGGATTAAAGGCGTGCGCCACCACCGCCCGGCGTGCTAAGTATCTTTTGAGGGCCCTTCAATTCCAGGGACAGCCAGCAGAGGGTGGAAAAGGAGCAGCGGGCCTTGCTCAGCCTTCCCAACCCTGAGGTGCTTTCCTGCTGCTTAGCTGGTCCTGGGGACAATTTTAATAAGGCATGTAAAAGATGATGTCTCTTGCCCCTCCATCACTGTTTCAGCTTTTATTTTTATTTTTATTTTTATTTTTTTGAGACAGGGTCTCTCTGTGTAGCCTTGGCTGTCTTGGACTCGCTTTTTAGACCAGGCCGGCCTCAAACTCACAGTGATCTGCCTGCCTCTGCCTCCCGAGTGCCAGGGTTAAAGGCGTGCGCCACCACGCCCGGCTTGTTTCTGCTTTTATGATTTTTTTTAAAAAACACATATATTTACTTCTGTATTTTATGTATACGGGTACTTTGTCTGCATGTACACCAGAAGATGGCATCAGACAGGTGTGAGCTCCCATGAGGTTGTTGGGACTAGAACTCAGGACCTTCGGAAGAGCAGTGGGTGCTCTTAACCACTGAGTTATCTATAATGTTTACAGTGGTTTTTATGGGGGCTGGGGGCGGGGAGACAAGACCTGGGAGACTCCTGTTGGGCTAGGGGCAGACTTGGCTTTCCAAAGTCCTGAAGTAAGAGGTAGGGGTTTTAGAAGTGAAACCGAATGGAGGGGTGGCGTATTTGATCACTCTGGGTGTATTGCCTTTGAACTAGGTGATCTTGGAACTCTCTGAGCCTCAAGTTTATGCTTATGAATTAAACCTAGTTAGATGCTCTCCATACATGTTTTGGAGACAAAAGGAGGATCTACTCTCTCTTGCTCCCTTCATGCTTCCTTCCGGATTCACCTCTTTACATCTCAGGCTGAGCCCTGAGGCTCTGGGTCTCATTCCTATTTCAGTGTGTGTGTGTGGGGGGGGGGGGGGGAGGAGAGAGAGAGAGAAAGTGGGTGCTTGGAACTTAACCCAGCTCCTCTGCAAGATTAGCCAGTGCTTTCATCTACTGAGCCATTTCTCTAGCCCTTCCACCCTAATTTTTTGAATGTTTATTTACTATGATAGATACAGTGCTCTGCCTGCATGTACACCTGCAGGCCAGAAGAGGGCACCAGATCTCATCATAGATGGTTGTGAGCCACCATGTGGTTGTTGGGAATTGAACTCAGGTCCTCTGGAAGAGCAGACAGTGCTCTTAACCGCTGAGCTATCTCTCCAGCACCCCTCCCTGTTTTGTTTTGTTTTTTTTTAAGATGGGGTCTTTAATTGAATCTGAAGCTTACAGCTCACTGTTTAGGATAAGCTGGATAGTGAGTGAGTTCCTGGGATTTCCCCCTACCCAGCCCCCAATGCTAGGATTACAGGCATGTGTACTGTGCTTGGCTTTTGTATGTGGGTGGTAGGGATTTGAACCCAGAGCTTTGGATTCCCTGGAACTGGAGTTACAGATGGTTTGAACTGCCACGTTGGTGCTGGGACCCAAACCTAGGTACTTTGCACTAATAGTAAGTGCTCTTAGCATCTGAGCCATCGCTAGAGCCTGAAAACCCTGCAAGCTTAAATGTGCATGCACACAAAAAGTGCACATACAATATACACATATTCCAAAAGGTCAAGTTCACAACCCTAAAAAAGTCATTTAGCTATTTTACTTGACCCCACTGGTCACCGGGCATTTTTCCATTTGCCTACTTTATGTCTATAGGAAGTTTAAGAAGTGGGGGTGTGAGAGATGGCTTAGTGGTTAAGAGGGCTTGCTGCTACTGAAAACGACCCATGTTCAATTCCCAGCTCCCACATAACTGCCTATAACTCCAGTTCTAGTGGACCCGATGCCCTCTTCTGACCTCCTGTGGCACCAGTTATGCACATGGTGGACAGACACACATGCAGACAAAACACCCATCTACATAACATAAAAATAATTAATTTAAAAAAATAATTAATTTTTTAAGGTTTAAGAAGGGTCTGGGCAATATGGTTCAGTTGGTAGAGTGCTTGCCCAGCATGCACAAATCCCAGCTCCACATGGAAACCGGTGTGGTGACACAAGCCTTAATCAGCACTTGAGAAGTGAAGAAAGAAGGATCAAGAGTTCAAGGCCACCCTTGGCTACTTAGTGAGTTTAAGGCCAACATGGGCTACATAAGACCCTGCTCCAAAAGAAAAAAACAAAACAAAACAACAACAAAAGACTAAGAAGGATCACCCGATGTAAAGAGAAGTGTTTTCTGAGGATGTCCCCGCTTTGGACACATCACTGATAGGCCTCACTTTTTCTTTTTTACCACAAGCTCTTGAAGGGTAAAGACAGAACCTGCACCCCACTCCCCAACACCCCCGCGCCCCGAATGCCCAGCAGTACTCACTACAGATCAGGGCCACGGCCATCCGCAGCAGCTTAAATTGGCACTTCATGCCTGACCAGTTCTAGAGGAAAGAGAGAGAGAGGTCTGTCAGCTGGGACCAGGCCCCTCCTCCGCAGGTACACCCGCCTCTTCAGAGAAGAGCCCTGACTTGAAAAGAAGCCACTCCATGAAGTGCTGAGTGAGGGCTGGGACTTAGCGGTGGAACATTCTAGCATGGCTTTGCGATTTCTGACCATCCTAAGGTTATCCCTGTCAGAAAAGTTCTTCAGCTGCACAGAGCAGAGCACGTAGATCCAGCCAGAGAGGCTCTATCTCCTGCCTCAGACGGTGAACTTCTCCAGAGCTAGATTCTTTGCTGTGTCCCACAGATGACGAGAAATGTGAGACAGGACACCTGGCAAAGTCAAGGCAGAACTGCCAGGGTAAGAAATCTGGGAGGCAGAGGCAGGTGGATCACTGTGAGTTCCAGGCCAGCCTGGTCTACAAATAGAGTCCAGGACAGCCAGAGCTACAAGAGGAAACCTCGTCTTTAAAAAACAAAAAGCAAAACAAGAAAAAACAAACAAACAACAAAAAAAAAAAAAAAAGAAAGAAAGATAAAAAGAAGAAAAAAAAGAAATCTGGCCCATGAGGAAGACTGGATCCTGCAACCCTCAACTCTGAGGGCCAGGTTCACTGTGGTTGAGTCTCAAGCTCACGCCAGTGCATAATCACTATTCCTGTTCCAGACTAGCTTCTGCACAAAAAAAACGAAAGGACCGGGCATGTGGATCATTTCCTGTCACTGAGGTAGCCAATGGGACTTTAGCGCCTGCTGAGTGAGAAGCAGGAGGGATGGCCTTCAAACAAATTTCTCTCTTCCCTGAGAATCTCAGAAAACTCTGAGCCTCCGGGGCAGATAAACAGAATACAATTATTCATCTTACAAAAAGGATTTTTCATTTTACAAAAGAGCCCTCCACAGGGTGCCCTTGAGGGGCACCCCTCAGGGCATTCAGAGCACAATGCCACTTACACAGACGCATGCACACGCACAGAGGAGGGCCTGGGCTCTTCCTGGAGCATACTGGCCCTGCCTAAAAAGGCAGCTGAGCACAGCCAGGGACTTCTGTTCCCTCCCATGCATTCAATCTGCCCCACGGGCTGTCCCAGGCCCTGCTCCGGGGCACCGCTCAGACTTCCTCGAGGAGCTAAACAGGAGTTAAACTTCACAGGGACCCCAGAGAGTGGTGACAGTGGAGGAGACAGGACTTGGAGAAGCTGCAGAGAATACATCTTTTTTTTTCCTCAAAGAAAAAGAAGGAAGGAAGGAAGGAAGGAAGGAGAAAGAAAGAAAAGCTGGGTGTGGTGGTGCACGCCTTTAATCCCAGCACTTGGGAGGCAGAGGCAGGTGGATCGCTGTGAGTTTGAGGCCAGCCTGGTCTACAGAGTGAGTCCAGGACACTCAGGGCTACACAGAGAAACCCTGCCTCAAAAAACAAGCAAGCAACAACAAATCAAATGCACAATTATAGATTAAAAAAAAAACTTATTCATCAGCAGGCTCTATGGCTTACTGCCAAATATAAGGTGAACTTGCCCTCTGAGGACTGACATCATAGGAGAGAGATCTGATTCCCGCAGATTGTCCCCTAACCTCTACATACGCACCATGGTACACACGCTCCCCAGCCCCTACACATAAGTGAACAAAATACAAATTTTAAATAAAAAGTATTTTAAAATGTACTGTTTAAACAATAACCTGAGCCAGGCGTGGTGGCAGTGCACGCCTTTCGTCCCAGCACTCGGGAAGCAGAGGCAGGTGGATCGCTGTGAGTTCAAGGCCAGCCTGGTCTACAAAGTGAGTCCAGGACAGTCAAGGCTACACAGAGAAACCGTGTCTCGAAAAGGCAAAAAACAAAAACAAAAAAATAAATAAACAATAACCTTTGGTAAATTACTTTTGCTAACTGCTTTGTAAGTCACAAGTACTTTGTCTTCAATACATTTCAATTCTTTGAGAGTAAAAGAAGCAGAGGAGGAGGAGGAGGAGGGGGAGGAGGAGGGGGAGGAGGGGGAGGAGGAGGGGGGGAGGAGGGGGGGAGGAGGAGGAGGGGGAGGAGGAGGGGAAGGGGGAGGAGGAGGGGGAGGAGAGGGAGGAGGAGGGGGGGAGGAGGGGGGGAGGAGGAGGAGGGGGAGGAGGAGGGGGGGAGGAGGAGGGGGGGAGGAGGAGGGGGGGAGGAGGGGGGGAGGAGGGGGGGAGGAGGAGGAGGGGGAGGAGGAGGGGAAGGGGGAGGAGGAGGAGGAGGAGGGGGAGGAGGGGGAGGAGGGGGAGGAGGGGGAGGAGGAGGAGGAGGGGGAGGGGGAGGAGGGGGAGGAGGAGGGGGAGGAGGGGGAGGGGGAGGGGGAGGATGGGCTTGGAAGGCTGCAGGATGCCAGGTCCCAGGCCAGCGTGGGAAGCGTGCTGAGACCCTGTGCACAGCGGGCCCTTCTTCATTATTGAGGTGGGCAGCACATGGCCCCACCTGAGCTAAGCAGTCTAACATCTGCTTGCTGGATGTTCTGTTTAGAAGCAGAGGGCAGGGTAATCCTGGGATGGCTAGCATCTGGTCTAGGCACCTTTCTGAAGAGACAGGGGACAAAACAGGGCCCAGAGCTTCCCACACATCTAGTAATCCAGCCCCTGGAGTGAGCCTTGTGCCTCCTGCAGCAGGAAGGTGGGCCGGCCACGTGGCCTTCAAAGGCTAGGACCACAGGCAAGCGCTTTAGTTTAGCTAGCATGGTGCTCGCTGCTGCCCAAGAGTGTGAACACACGTGATGCCACTGGACTGCACACGCAATGGTTACCGTGGGGTGGGAGGCAGGCAGAATGGCAGGAGAACTTCCTTAGCAAGTATAAAACGTTGAGTGCTATCCCTAAAAGTCGAAAGAGGGAGGCAGGGAAGGGAGGGAGAAAGAAACAACATTTATTAAGTGGTGAGTTTTGGCCAGGCAGTGGTGGCACACACCTTTAATCCCAGCGGTCATTAGGCAGAGGCAGGTGGATCTCTGTGAGCTTGAGGCCAGTATGGTTTAAAAATGAGTTCCAGGACAGCCAGGGCTACACAGAGAAACTTTGCCTTGAAAAAAAAAAAAAGGTAATAGTAGAAGTGAGTTTTGAAGCTTGAGTGATGGCTCAGTGGTTAAGAGAGGACCTGGGTTCAATTCCCAGCACCCATAGATACTGCAGCCCGCAACCATCTGTATCACCAGGTCCAGGGAATTTGGTACCCTCACACTGACATTTATGCTGACAAAACACCAGCGTGCTTTTTTAAAAATGAATTTTGGGGGCTGGAGAGATGGCCCAGTGGTTAAAAGCACTAACAACTTCTGCAGAGGGCCTGGGTTCAATTCCCAACACTCACATAGAAGTTCATTACTGTCTGTAACTCCAGTCTCAGGGGATTCAGCGTCCTTTTTTGGCCTTCTCAGACACCAGACGTGCAAACAGTGTACATACATATATAATTTCAGGCCAAACAAACACCCATATACCTAAAATAAATAATTATTTAAAAAGATGGTCAATCTGGGGACTGGAGATGGAGCTCAGGGGTTAAGAGTGCACATTTGTCTTTCAGAAGACAGAAGTTTAGCTCTCAGCCCCCACTTTGGGTGGCTCGTAACCATCTGTGACTCCATTTCAAGTAAACCTGTGACCTCTTCTGTCTTCCATAGGCACCTGCACACACACACAGCATCTATTCACACAGTCAAATAAATAAGAATAATAAAAGCACTTTTTTGGGTTTTTTGAGACAGGGTTTCTCTGTGTAGCCTTGTCTGTCCTGGATCTCACTTTGTAAACCAGGCTGGCCTCGAACCCAGAGATCTGCCAGCCTCTGTCTCTTAAGTGCTGGGATCAAAGGCACAAGCCACCACTGCCCAGCAATAACTCCTTTTTTTTAAAGATTTATTTATTAATTTATTATTTTATATATACAATGCTTTGCCTGCATGTCCACCTGTATACCAGAAGAAGGCATCAGATCACATTATAGATGGTTGTAAGGCACTGTGTGGTTGCTGGGAATTGAACTCATGACCTCTGGAAGAACAGTCAGTGCTCTTAACCGCTGAGCCATCTCTCCAGCCCAATAAATTTTTTTTTTTAAGATGGCAAATTTTGCTGGGCATGGCGGCGCACATCTTTAATCCCAGTACTTGGGAGGCAGAGACAGGTGAATTTCTGTGAGTTCAAGGCCAGCCTGGTCTACACAGTGAGTTCCAGGACAGCCAGAGCTGTTACACAGAGAAACCCTGTCTCCAAAAAACACAACAAAATAAAATAAACAGGGCAAATGTTATGTCATGTGTACTAACATGATTACAACCTCTTAATTTTATCTATTTATTTGGTGTTTTTTGTTGTTGTTTGCCAAGACAGGGTTTCTCTATGTAGCTCTAGCAGTCATGGAACTGTAGACCAGGCTGGCCTTGAATTCAGAGATCCTCCTGCCTCTGCCTCCTGAGAGCTGGGATCAAAGCCATGGGCCACCAACACTGACTTCTCTGGTGTTTTTGGCTTCTGTGATTCTCCTGCCTTGGCTTCTTACGTGCTTAGATTACGAGGATGTGCGTGGCCTCATTGTTGTATATGAAGTCATGGTCTCTTTTACTGGGTCTTGGGACACAGCCAAGTAGAGTGAGTTAGGCTGTCTCAGCTGCCTCTGTTTCCTCTGTGCCTCCTCTGGGGTCAGCCTTGAGAGCACTATCCAGGGCTGGGGATACAGTCCAGTTGGTAGACGGCAGAATTCTGTAGCACGCACAAAGCCCCGTGCTCCATCCCCAAAACTGCGAAACCCAGAAGTGGTGGCCAATGAAAGGCAGTAAAAAAAAACCAACAACAACAAAAAAAACAACCACAGTCCCCATTCTTGCTCTGAGGGTGGCTTGTAACTCCTTTTTCTCCAGTGTCCTTGTTTGTGAATTTGACACAAACAGTCCCTATGTCAGTTATCAACTTTATCAGGTGACTGTAAGAATGAAATAAAATAGCACACATAAAATACTAATGATATGCCGGGCATGGTGGTGGCGCACGCCTTTAATCCCAGTACTCGGGAGGCAGAGGCAGGCGGATCGCTGTGAGTTCGAGGCCAGCCTGGTCTACAAAGTGAGTCCAGGACAGTCAAGGCTACACAGAGAGACCCTGTCTTGGAAAACAACAAACAAACAAACAAACAAAAAAACCAATAATCTAGCTCTGAAGAGATGGCTCAGTGGGTAAGAGTACTGACTGCTCTCTCAGAGGACCCAGAGGACCCAGGTTCAATTCCCAGCACCCACAAGACAGCTCATAACTGTCTGTAACTCCAAGATCGGACACCCTCACACAGGCATACATGCAAACTAAACACCACTGCACATAAAATAAAAATAAACGAATCATTTAAAAAACCAATAGTATAAATGCCTCTGGACAGTGTCAAGCTCTGCTTCACCATAGCACTACTGAGGCCAGCTTCATGGGTTTCCCTCCCTTCCTCCCTCTCTCCCTCCTTCTTTCCTTCTTTCATTTGTCTTTTTGACACAGGGTCTAGGAATCCCAGGCTGCCCTCAACCCTGCATCTTCCTGGGATGACTTCCTCCCACTCCACAGCTCTGTCAACCACCCTCTAAGAGTCTGTAAAACATTTTGTCTGCCTTTTATTTCTTTTCTTTTCTTTCTTTCTTTCTTTTTTTTCCGAGACAGGGTTTCTCTGTGTAGCCTTGGCTGTCCTGAACTCCCTTTGTAGACCAGGCTGGCCTCGAACTGCCTGCCTCTGCCTCCTGAGTGCTTTGTCTGCCTTTCTTGAACAGCCAGCTGGCTCAGAGAGCTGAGGGAATCCCAGGGAATTATAATCCGCGCCCCTCTGGCAGTGAAGGGGTTAAACTAGAAAGTCTTCCCTGTCAGCTGCTTATTTTCATGACCCATTATTCCCTCCAATAAAATGAGTGCAGTGAAACACCAGGAGAGAAAAGGAGTCTCACACAGCAGGCACTGCTGCCGCTATAAATGTGGCAGAGTCCCAGCCCCTGGGGAGCCAGGCCTTTCCCAGACCCTTTAATTCCATTTTCTCCCACAGCCTCACGGGGTGGGGATGGGGTGGGGGTGGGGGGACAGTGACTCAGCCACCAAGAACAAGTAGGTAACCAGTCGCCTTGATATCATCTGCACTCAACCAATTAAGAGCATTTCCTAGCAAGTGTGAGGCGCTGGGTTCAGTGCTCAGTAACACACACACACACACACACACACACACACACACACACACACACACACACATACCATGAAAGCATGGCATGTAAATCAGGAATGATTTATCTTTCCTACAAGAGGCTATTCATTTAATTACATAAACCTTAAACCTTATGGCAGAGGTTTTTCTTTGTTTTTTTTAGCAGCTATCTTTCTTGAGTGTTGACAATGAAAGTCAATTTGCAAAGATTCTGGCTCTCAAATATTTTAGGAAAGCGTCTAACACACAGCAAAGTGTAAGTAAATATCTTGCATATTTAAAAATGGAACTCTAGCTTATGGGCCCCAGCAGCGGGCAATTAATAAATTATTCAATCAGGTGGCTCTTTCTACTTCCAGTGTTAAAATAAGAAGTCTTGATTGAAAACCTTTTTGTGGGCCACATCTTTGGTTGAGATATTTTCTGACTGTAATTCTTTGGTATAAACTGGAAGTCTTTTTTTTTTAATTCAATGTATATGTATTTTTTCACATAAATATGAAAGACATACTTTCAGGATTAAATCTATTTGTGTGTGTGCACATATATGATCCATGTATGTATATTTGTGCATCTGCATGTCTGCCTGTGAGTGAAGGCACGGATGTGCCGTGGTACACATGTGTAGGTCAAGGACAACCTCTCGCTCTCACCTCGTTTAGACAGTGGAGGACTGGACTCAGCTACGTGCTGCCAGTGCACCCAGCTCTGCTTGGTTCCTGGGATCTGAACTCAGGTCCTGTGCTTTTTCAGCCCTTTCCCTACTAAGCCATCTTCCCAGCTTCTTGTTTTGCTTTTGAGACATGATCTTGCTGTGTAGCCTTGAACTTTTTTTAAAAAAATATTTATTATGCATACAGTGTTCTGCCTGCATGTACATGTGCAGGCCAGAAGAGGGCACCAGAGCTCATTATAGAAGGTTGTAAGCCACCTGGTTGCTGGGAATTGAACTCAGGACCTTTGGAAAAGCAGCCAGTGCTCTTAACCGCTGAGCCATCTCTCCAGCCCTGGCCTCGAACTCTTGATCTTCCTGCCTCAGCCTCCCAAATGCTAGGATTACAGGTACCACTCCAACCACAAGCCATACTTTTATGTAGAGAAAAATCTCTAATTTAACAGCTAGTCCTGAGAACAAAAGTGCTACAGATATTTTCTGGAATGTAGCAGAAGGCTTAAGAACTCATTTTCTGATTTCTCTCTGTAGAGAAATCACATATAGGGGCTGGAGAGGTGGCTCACTGGTTAAGAGCTCTGGCTGCTCTTCCAGAGGACCTGAGTTCAATGCCTAGCAACCACACGATGGCTCACAGCCATCTCTAACGAGATCTGGTCCCTCTTCTGACGAGCAGAGTACATGCAGGCATAACACTGTATACATAATAAATAAATCTTTTCTTTTTTTCATTACATATAGGACTAGAGAGATGGCTCAGTGGTTAAGTGCATTGGCTACTCTTCCAGAGGACCTGGGTTCAATCCACAGCAACCACATGGCAGCTCACAACTTAAGTTCTACGGCATCTGACACCCTCACATCAATACACATGAAGTAAAATTAAATAAATTATTTTTTTTTTAAGAGCTGGGTGTGAGCCAGGCGTGGTTTAATCCCAGCACTCAGGAGGCAGAGGCAGGTAGATCGCTGTGAGTTCGAGGCCAGCCTGGTCTACAAAGCGAGCTCAGGACAGCCAGAGTTACAAAGAGAACTCCTGCCTTAAAATATATATTATTTTTTAAAATCACGCATAAAGTTTGTAAGATGGCTCAGTAGGAAAAGGCATCCACTGTCAAACCTGAGTTAAATCCTGGGAGCCACAAGGTGGAAAGAATCCACTCCCAAATGCTGTCCTTTGATAGCCACACTTGCACCATGTCAGACATGTACCACTCCCCCCTCCCCCCCCCCCCCCCCCCGCTAAATAAAAGCATAGACGTAATGGGTTATATATAAAAATATGCATGTGTTACGTACACACGGGCTCTCGCTGCTGAGTGGCGGTTTGCCGTCTGGAAAGTATGCTCCGGTTTGTTTGTTCGCATCTTCCTGACAACCACCCTATGAGAACAACGGGAGCGCCCCCAAGTTCACAGTGACAGATCCTGCCATCAAACGGCTCTCAAATCCAGATTGCTGACTGTCAAATCCATAGTTTTTCTGTCATTTGCTCTGATGAAATACTCTTTAATGAATAAACATTCCACCCGAATTTTGGAAGTAAATCAATAAAATATCCATTAGGCTGAAGCATATGAAATTGTTAATATTTAAACAATCTTCAGCCCCAGAAACAGCACTTTTTTTTTTTTTTAAAACAGGGTCTCTCTATGGAGCCATAGCTGTCCTGGAACTCAATATGTAGACCAGGCTGGCCTTGAACTCACAGAGATCCAACTGCCTCTGCCTCCCGAGTGCTAGGATTAAAGGCATGTGCCATTTCTCAGTTCTTGCAAAGGGGCAGCGGAGATGGAGGTACAGATGGGACTGACCTTTCTCATAAGAATGGGCCTTCGGGCTGGAGAGATGACTCAGAGGTTAAGAGCACCACCTGCTCTTCCAGAGGTCCTGAGTTCAATTCCCAGCAACCACATGGCGGCTCACAACCATCTATAATGAGATCTGGTGCCCTCTTCTGCAGATAAAGCACTCATATAAAAAGAATAAATAAATAAATAAATAAATCTTAAAAAAAAAAAAAAAAAAAAGAATAGGCCTTCATCAGCATCGACAAGCACAGGCAACTCTAGAGTGGCCTGGCCACTGGTCAGCTCCCAGGAGGCAGGCAGGGAGCTGCTCTCTTCTGGGAAGGCAGGAGGGTCTCCAATGGGGATGCTCATCTCTACGGCCATGGGTTAAAGTGTAAACTGAACAGAACTGATTCACAGGTCCCCTGGGTTGCCTGTGGCCTACCCTCCAGTGTTGAGAGTGGACTGTCTCCCCCAAGACAACTTCTGGGGTACTACAGCTGTTCCCATGAGGTGGGGAGTGGGCAGATCTTCAACTCTGGCCTATTCTTTCCGCTGACCTCACTCCACTGTGCCTGCTTGTTGTCCCCCACCTATCTTGCAGGTATGGAAGGGACAAGGTCAGTCCTTCCTTCTCTAACTGAGAGGAATTGGGGCAGGGGGAGGAGGGCGGAGGAGACAGATTTCAGAGGAATAGCTGTGTCTGAGGAAAGACAGTATTGATAGAGGATGACCCACTTAGAAGGGCCGTGTGAGGTAGCCCCGTGCGCTCAGGGCCTCTACAGACCGAGCTGTGAGTGTAAACAGGAGCAGGCTGTGAGCCCTCACACCCAGGCAGTTCTCCCACACCCACCTGCAGTCAGTCTCTCTACTAGCACACACTGGAGGTTGCCAGAATTTAGCCCCGTAGCAAAGTAGCAAACGTACTACTCACTCAGCGGAGGCTGGCTCTCCCTCCATCCCTTCCTCCCTCTCTCCCTCCCTCCCTCCCTTCCTCTGGCGCTCAGCTTGCAAAGGCCAGTGTTCAGAGGCAGTGAGAATGGCACTGCTGGGCTGGAGAGACGGCGCAGCCCTTACAGGCTAGGCTCACAACCCAAAAAGCAAGAGCTACAAAAGCAGCGATCCCAGTCCGGCGTGCTGGGCTGCCAGCACTTGAGAGGCTGAAGCAGGAGGATTGCCACCAGTTTGAGGTCAGCCCGGAATGCACAGTGAGTCCCCGGGCAGCTCGGGATAGCCCCATTCCCAGCCAAAGAAAGGAAGGAGGCAGGGAGGGAGAGAGAGGGAGGGAAGGGAGGGAGGAAGATGGGGAGGGAAGGGAAGTCAGACTCCCACTTGGAAGGCTGAGGTAGGATTGTGAGTTCCAGGACATCCTAGGCTATGTGGCAACGATCTGCGCAACCAAAATAAAACAAAACTCCAGATGAAAAACCATGGGCGAATGTGGAGACTCCAAAGAACAACTGTGACACCCAAGCATCACAAGTGCCTTGTGGGCACACAGGGGTGGGGGAGCAAGAAGGACTCACAGGGAAGCTGTGGCCTTCTCTGGGCTCTTTCCTACTCCCACATCTTGTAGGCAGCATGAGTATGTCAGGCACAGGGGGTAGGTGTGTGACACAGGGAGGCTCCTAGGCCAATAGGGGTCTGAGGGGACACCTGCATCCCATTAGCGAGGCACTGTTGCGCCTCTAAACTAGACATGGCTCCTTCCACACGGCTTCCCACGTGCCAACTCGAAGGCCATGTTTGGTCTGAGTCTGCGTGGCTTCTTTTGTAAGGGATGAGGGATGAAGTTAATATTTAAGAACTTATTTTCATTTATTTCTCAATTATTACACATCATCCCATTTCATAGGCGTAGAACCCAAGGTATAGAGCGGTAAGTGACCTGACCTGGTCCGGTGGTCTCCTTTTAGGAGTGGGCAGCAGGGACTCCGACCTAGGCTGCCTGAGAATGGGACCCTGACCATGTGAGGGGCCAGAGCAGGGGACAACACCCAGATGGATGTCAGGACGTGTGGAGTCGGGGCGTGTGACCTTGGGCAGATCACTTCCTCTCACAAGGTCTCTTGAGAAGTCTGATGACATGATCATTAAGGCTCTCCTCTGTGTGTGTGTGTGTGTGTGTGTGTGTGTGTGTGTGTGTGTGTGTGTGTGTGTGTGTGCGCGCTTGTGGGGGCAGAGGTCAAGCCTGAAGCTCACTGGTTTGGCTAGGAGCTGCCTTCCAGTGCTGGGATTATAGGTATGCACCACCACGCCCAGCTTTTTACCTAAGTGCTAGGGACCCAAACTTAGGTCTTCACACGCCTGTTTCAAGCACATTACAGACTGGCTCATCCCCTCAGCCCCAAAGTCCTCTTACTTTGCACAATCTATGGCAAAGAATTCTAATGACCATGCATACTAGTTGTACTGGCTAGTTTTTTTTTAATTATTTATTTTTATGTGCACTGGTGTTTTACCTGCATGTATGTCTGTATGAGGTTGTAAGATCCCCTGGAACTGGAGTTACAGACCCTTGTGAGCCACCATGTGGACGCTGGGAATTGAACTGCAGTCCTCTGGAAAAGCAGCCAGCGCTCTTAACCGCTGAGCCATCTTTCCAGTCCCCCCACCCCCCCACAAGCTAAAGACACCCGAGAGGAGGGAACCTCAATTGAGAAAAAAACCGCCTCCCTAAGATCGGGTGCAGGCAAGCCTGTGGAGCATTTTCTTAATTAGTGATTGACTGATGGGGGAGGGGCCAGCCCATGGTGGGTGGTGCCATTCCCGGGCTGGTGGTCCTGGGTTCTAGAAGAAAGCAGGCTGAGCAAGCCGTGGGAAGCGAGCTAGTAGGGAACACCCCCACCCCCATGGCCTCTGCATCAGCTCCTGCCTCCAGCTCCTGCCCTGCTTGAGTTCCTGCCCTGACTTTCTTTGATGGTGAAGAGTGATGTGGGAATTGTAAGCCAAATAAAGGCTTCCCTCCTAGTTGCTTTGGCCATGGGCTTTCATCACAGCAACAGTGACCGTAACTGAAACACTCGTAGCCAGATTTTTAACGATTTTTGAGGGAACGGGTGGGAACAGGGAGGCAGGCGCACCTGCAGGCCAAGCGTGGCTGGAGAAAATATGAACACCTCCGGGAAGGACCCAGCTGAAACCGGTCTGCAGGGGAAGATGTAGGTATGAACCAGGGTACCAGCCAGGCTGGCCTGGGCTGAGAGAGCTCTGGAGGATTAATGTCCAAGGCCAGCCATGGACAGAGGAGAGACAGGGAAGACCCACGGGGGACAGGGGAGGCTCACCATGACAATGTTGGCTAGGTGGGCAGAGACCAGCGCATACACCCCTCCGGAAGAGCCCACAACAGGTGCAGTCATGTCAGCCACAGACACAGCCAAGGAGCCTGGCACAGAGAGAGTGAAGACCATCAAGAAGGCTGAACTCGCTGTGCAGCCCAGCCCTGGAACAACTCCACAGTGAGAGGCTCCAGCTCCTCTGTCTCCTCCCATTTCGATGCCACGCTGCCTTGCAACCTCCTCTGGACTTCCCAGAAGATCTGTGTCGGGTGGAATGAGCCCCCTTGGTTCAGCTTTCTCACTTTACTGATGGGAAACCAAGATTCACAGAAGAGAAGGCGCGGGGTGGAGGGGTTGGGGTGGGGGTGGGTGGGAGACTGATTCCAAACCAGACCGCGTGCAACATCTGGTGGTGACAAAAGGCTGCCAGGGGGGAACAGAAGGTGTCCCACACAGGGTAGGCAGGCAGGGTACATACCATTTCTCCCTGCTACCCCCCTACCCAGCCACCCTGAAGGCCACCGAGGCAGATGCTAACTGCCTCACTAGATGTAAGGGAGGGGCTCTCATCCCAGTTTTCTGGTGGGAAGCGCTGAAACCAGCATTTGAATCCTTCTCCTTCCCCTGCAAGGCTGGGAACTTGAGCCTAGGGCCTGACCTAAGCTGGGCAAGCACTCTGTCACAGAGCGATTGATTTCCCCAGCCTGAAAGCCATGCTAATGAAAACCCGTGCTCTCGGGCCTCAGTGGCAGCCGCTTCTCACAGTAGTTCAGAGGTGGCGGCCTCTGCCTCTTTCCACTTGTCTCTTTGCTCAGCAGCATCTAGAAACTTGCTTAACATCACCCCCCCCCCCCACCTCCTGCCAGCCAAGCCAAAGCACAAACGGCCCACAGGATCTCCCAAGTGGGGCTTCTCGGCAGGGAGAATGCCCTTGAAAGCCCAGGGAGGGATGACGTCACACTCTCTGGGGAGAGGGCAGTTCTGTGGCTGCTGGTGTGTGGGCTGACAAACTTTGCCCCTAGGAGGGAAGCTGGGCAAGAGAGGAGATGGGAAATTTATTGTTCTGGTCGCATTTAAGTGTGATCAATGCTTTGGCTTCCAGGGAAGGACACGGGAGACTAAAAATAACTAGGAGGTAGAGCCCAGGGGCACAGAGGGTGAGGAGCGGCTGGCCCGGGTGAGCCAGCAGAAACCACAGTTGGAAAATGCCTGCAGGCTCAGGAGTCAATTAGCCGCTGGAGAGAGGAGGTAGGGACAGGCTGAGAGCCCAAATCTGCAAGTTCCACAAAAGTGGGGACCCACACCTTAGAAGGGGGTTCTTAAACCAGGACCCTGGATGGAGGAGATGTGGAGGGAGGTCCTCATGGAAGCGCCACCGGCCACCTGCCTCTTGGCACCCCCCTTTCCAGGTCCCCCGTGACCAATTCTTGCTAACAAACTCAGACAAACTCCAGGCTGTCATGACCCCAGGACCCCCAAGTCCCTTCCCCCAGCCCATGGCAACTGGAAATCTTCCTTCACCTTTGTCATGTCTTTCTTCGGGCTTTAATTTGGTATTTAACTACTGTCAGCTGACTCTCTTCTCTTATTGGCCTACCCGGAGGGTTCAGTCATAAATATCCCCAACGTAGGGGGACCACAGAGTGGGAATCCCAGGGATCTGCATCACAAAAGATTCCCACGCTCTCCTGGCCACTGTGTGAGGGCCGCATTGCAGGACTGCGCAGGGCCAGCTGCCCGAGCCAGCTCCTCATTAATTACTGTTTGCAGAGAGCGAGCCTGGCTTCACCCAGCTGCTGCTGTCTTTCCTCTCTCTGACTGACCTATGCAAATCATCTCCATGGTGCCCCAGAGCAGTCCACCAGGCCCAGAGAGGCCTCACGGCAGCCTGCAGGGACAGAAGGGCCCTACCAGGGGCCAGCCTACACAGCACTGACCTTTCCTTCCCCCTTCCTAGGTTTAACTCTTGACCCTTGGGCCAGGGGCCAGCTAGGAATCCTGGCAGGCGTGTGGAATGGGGCAACGTGACTGACCTGTCGCGGGACCTTAGGCATTGCTCCTAAATTCCTTTGGCGTCAGTATTGTAAATGTGTATAGGATGAGGAAGTCTAAAGCTTTCTTACATTCTGAGCGATGAAACCCCATTTTCAAAGAAAACCTTTCTTGGGCTCCCTAATTCACTGAGCAGAGCAGGGAGCCCTCTGGCTATGTGAGGTGGGGCCTGGGGAGCAAAGCTGTCTGCCCATAAAAGAGGGGTCCAGAGTTCTTCCCAGATCAGGAATTCAATGGCCCTAGGTTCGGCTGAAGATCCAAGGGCTGTGGCTTAGCTTTTGGATTGAGCTATATCTATCCTTTAAAGGCCTTACATACACCATGCTGGCCTCTAGCTTTCTGAGACTCTTCCGCTTTGCCTCCTGAGTGCTGGGGTAGCAAACTTGCACCCCTTTCTCATTTTATAATCTTATGACATTCCAAGACTTTCCTAAGATCCCTGTATCAGCTGGGGCCGGAACCAAACAATTCAGGATCTTTGCATACACAGTAGTAAAAGACATCAAGGGAGATTGTGGACCAGGCAAGATCCCTTCATAACTTGTTATAAAATTCATGGCTGACGGGTCCTAGGAGGTGGTAGGGACAGAAGCCAGAAAGACCATGGCAAGGTGGAGCGTCACACCTCACCTCTGCAGAGCACAGACCAAGGGGCCTGGGTCCAAAACATATTCTGGGTCCACGCCATCATGCAGGTGACCTGGTGGCCTGGCCATGAAGGCACAGCTGCGGTGGTTTTAGCCTGAGAGGCCTGAAGGCAGGTGATCTCCAACGGCCCCCTCCACCATTAGGAAAAAAAACTCAAATTAACATTGGCAGAACATTTGCCTCTAAGCAATGTTACTTTATTTATTCATGTATTCTTTCATCTACTCTACAAATATTTATTACCTAACAGGTGCTGAGCTCTGGGGATGCAAACTGGCTTCTACACACTCTGTAATGAAATGTTGCTGGTGCACTTGCATGATGTGTTTGTTTGTTTGTTTGCTTGCTTGTTTGTTTGACACAGTAGCTCACACAGCTCAAGCTGGTCTCAAAGTCACTATTCAGCCAAGGATGACCTTGAACTCCTGGTCCCCACTGGCTCTACCTCCCAAGTGTTGGGCTTGCAGGTGTATGAGCACCTGCCCTGCTAAGAGGTGCTGTGGGAGGCAGCCGTCCCTTGATAAAACAGGACGGCCTTGGGGCTGGGATAACTGCACTGGGCAGGCATGAAAGCAGGGTCAGATACTGACCAAGGCCTCCCCTGGTTTCTGACACATTAACTGCACAAAAGCCAAGGCCTGCCTTTTGGGTCTCATCATCCTGTGCTTGTGTTTGGGGTCACAGAGTCTGTGTAGGAGAGTAGCTCTACCACTCTCCCAGAAGCTCTGCCTTCTTGGGCAAGCCACGTCTTCCTCTAAACCCTGGCTTCTGTTTTGGTGTTCCTCTCTCACTACGTAGCCCAAGCCGGCCTTGAACTCCTGATCCTCCTGGTTTAGTTTCGGAAGCACTGACATTACAGGAATGCCTGAGGCCATACCTCAGCCTTGGAGAGATGATGGCTCAGTGGTTACGAGCACTGACTGCTCTCCCAGAGGTTCTGAGTTCAATTCCCAGCAACCACGTGGTGGGTCACAACCACCTATACAGGAACTTAATGCCCTCTTCTGGAGTGCAGGCATACACGCCAATAAAACACTCATATACCTAAGTAAATAAGTCCTTAAGAGACAGAGACAGACAGGTATGGTGGTGCATGCCTTTAATCCCAACACTTGGGAGGTAGAGGCAGGCAGATCTGTGAGTTCGAGGCCAGCCTGGTCTACAGAGTGAATTCCAGGACACCCAGAGCTGTTACACAGAGAAACCCTGTCTTGAAAAACCAAAAAATAAAAAACAAATAAATAAGAGGCAGAGGCAGGTGGGACTCAGAAGCCAGCCTGGTCTACAAAGAGAGTACAGAACAGGCAAGACTACACAAAGAAACCCTTTCTGGAAAAAAGAGAGAGAAGACTAGTTCCTGGCCACATGTGGTGGCGGTGAGGACTCTGCACCTGCTGGGCCTGGATAAAACTAACTCTCCAATCAAGGTCTAACCGCCCATAAGGACTTCCCTCTGGTGATCCAGATGGGGTACGGGGGCCATGTAGGGAGATCAATCCACTCCATCGTGGAGGTCAAATGACATGATTTGTGGTGCCCAGAATGCCCTCTGGCCTGAATCGATGGCTCAGGCAGAGCACTGTGTGCCCTGGGCGCCACGCGGCAGCCCCGCAGCCTTGTGTCTCAGTGGTGTGCCTTGCTTTTGTCTGCACCTTCCCACTCCGCACTGACGTCACTGGGGAAGGATGCTGCACTGTCTCCCTGCCGCCGCCGTGTCATCTGTTCTGGGTGAGGGCTGAGTCATTCTGAATCTCACTTCTGTCTTCCAAGTTACTGGCACCCCCAGTCTAATTGACTACAAACTGTAGGTGCTACGAGTGGGTCTCCCCACCCCCAAACCCTGTTCCTTGCCATTTCACATCTGGGACTCGGAGAACCTGGGTAGGGAACGCACAGCTATAAATCCCAGGTGGCTTGGTGAGTGGGTGGCTGAGAGAGAGGCATGGTGCAGGCGCTCACTAACCTCTGTTAAGGACACAGAAGGAGCCAGACGTGATAGCACAAGCCTTTAGTACCAGCACCCTGGAGGCAGAGGCAGGCGAATCACTGTGAGTTCAAGGCCAGCCTGGTCTACAAACTGAGTCTAGGACAGCCAAGGCTACATGGAGAAACTCTATCTCGAAACCACCCCCTCAAAAAAATTAAAAAAAAAAATAAATAAAAAATTAAAAAAGGACACAGTAGGTGCTGGATTCAGGAAAAGGTTTTGAGGGTGTCCGCTCCCCCAGTTCCCTCCCCATCCCTGGCACAGGGTCTACAAAGTATCTGGTAGAGTGGGGCTGTTCTGCTCTGAGGTCACTTCTATCTCCAACTGCCTGTTGTTTACAAGGCCAAGGCTGCCCAGCTCTGTTGATGACAACTTTAATGCCACTCAGAAAGGATTAAGATCACACACACACACACACACACACACACACACACACACACACACACACACACACACCTCCCTTGGGCCCCAGCTGTCAAGCTGAAGATCTTAGGAGGCAAAGCTTTAGCAGGCAGCAGGAGAGTTGGAGGCCTCATGAAGGAGACCGGTACTCTAAAGTCGGGCTTCTGTTTCTCCTGGGAGAACTTACTCGCCCCCTGCCCCTCCCCCCATGCCAGGCACACAGACTTCTCCCAACAGGAGTATCCACTACCTCCTAGGCCAGACTGTCCTGCCCTCAGAGGGTCGTTCAAGGGATCCATGGCCCCTCTGGGAAGAAGAGAGAACTCCCTGTGGGTTCAGATGTGCCTTGTCCAAAAAGCTGCCTGGCTTCATCTGTACCACGGACAGACGGACGCCCTGGGCGTCCCTCTGCACCTTGCACAGGGGAAGGAGCCTGTCATGACACAGCCGCCTCCCAACCATAGCTGGCAGCTCTCCTTAGCTCCGTCTACAAGTTGGATGGGACCAAGGGACTTCTCCAGGCTTACACGGCTAGAACACGGTGGTTTGGTGACAGAAATTCTGTCTGTAGCTCTGCCCCTTTTCTGGAATATACCTCCCTGTCTGTGGGTGGCTGTGGGAAATTTGCCAGGAGGACAATTCTGCGTCAGCCCCTAAGCCCCTGAGATGAGGATCTGTGTGTGTCCAGGAAGCCTGGGATCTCCTGTGACCTATGCCGGGGAGGAGGGTGACCACGGGGCCCATGTGCCTACCTGCCACAACGCCGGCCACGTAGACAAGCCCAATCCGGGTGGCTCCGTGCACCATCTCCAGGGGTACCCCTACCAGCAGCTGCAGCGCCACATTGAGTCCCAGCTGTTCTACCCTGTGACGGAGCACATTCGTTAACTCACCTGGCAAACGCTGCGTGCCGGGAGGTTGGTGCAAGGTCCCGTCCTTTGCCTTTGAGCAGCTCCTGGGCTGGGGAGGGGACTTGAATGTCATGGGAAAAATTTCTTTCCAGCTGGTACACGGTACAGAATACACACAAGGGTGGTGACAGACAGGTACAGGCTGCGGCTGCAGCTGTGACGGGGGACTAGCCACGCCCAGGGCCTAGCTGCTCCAGGGGTTAACTGCAAGAAGCCAAGGCTCAGAGAAGTAGCAGTGAGTGGCTCGGGCTCAGAGAAGTAGCAGTGAGTGGCTCGGCCCCAGCCCAGGTGTGTGATCAGCTGGACCAGCGCCGCCGTCCCCCAGCACCTGGCTCACTCCTGCTTTTCACAGAACCTACAGGCACTGCTGAGCCCGAGAACAAGGATGGTCTCAAAACATCTGGACGCGTTAAAGAGCTCTTGTAACTTAGCAATGCAGCATGTTCCCTTAAAGTCTTATAGTGGGGGACCGGAGAGATAGCTCAGCAGTTAAGAGCACTGCCAGCTCTTCCAGAGGTCCTGAGTTCAATTCCCAGCAACCACATGGTGGCTCACAATCATCTATCATGAGATCTGGTGCCCTCTTCTGGTGTGCAGCTGTGCATGCAGGCAGAACACTACATACGTCTTTTTTTTTTTTCTTTTTTACTTTTTTGGTTTTTTTGAGACAGGGTTTCTCTGTGTAGCCTTGACTATCCTGGACTCATTTTGTAGACCAGGCTGGCCTCAAACTGACAGATCTGCCTGCCTCTACCTCCCAAGTGCTGGGATTAAAGGCGTGTGCCACCACCGCCTGGCAATAAATCTTTTTTTTTTTTTTAAAGTCTTATAGTGGGAGGTTCTCCTTCCTGGCATGAGAAGGGGCCTGCTCCACTCCGAACTTGTCAGGGCTGGGAGAGGGATGCCAGACTTTCTTCCCCTGCACAGACTGTGATGGGAAATAAGTAGTTCCAGTAAATCCGTCCTTTACTTGGCTTGTGGAAGCAACCAACACACACAGATTATGACCAACACTGGTGGCTGGTCACGTGACGCTTTCCGCTTTGGCCACTAAGAAGCATAGGACGTTTCAACCTACCTCTACAAAGTGCATAGAACCATGCTGTTACGTGTGTGTGTGTGCCGATCCCACTGCTGGCTTTCAGTACCCTGCTCTCTCATTCTCCTTAACACCTGACTGATATGTTTGCTATTGGAAGAGTTTTGAAAAGCTATCTAGATTTGTATCCACATCATTTAAAAATAAACTGAAAACTTACTTCCAGGGTTTGGGGCTCAGTCAGGCTGTGGTGGTGCATGTCTTTAATCCCAGCACTTAAGAGAGGCAGAGGCAGGCGGATCTCTGTACGTTCGAGGCCAGCCTGGTCTACAAAATTGAGTCCAGGACAGCCAAAGCTGCACAGAGAAACCCTATGTAGGGGAGGAAAAAAAACCCCAGAGTTTGGGGCTTAGTGACAGGGCAATTGCTGAGTTCCAGGGACTCCCTCGGTCCAATCCTCAACACTGTAAAAATTAATTTTAAAACATGCATATGTAAATATGTACATAAGATGTGTTGAGATATACTGCAGCCCAGGTGATCAGGCCCACCCGCAGGAGCAGGGACTGTGGAGAGATACTCACCCGGCATGCATGAAGATGTATGTCAGATAGCGCCAAGCCTGTGCGCGGAGCTGCGGGTGGTACACCAGCGAGTTCTTCAGGTACCGAGGGTGGGTCACCTGCAGCACAAACTGATCCAGGAGCACCCCGTTGTACAGGAAAAGAGCAACCTAGGTGAGTCACAGAGCGGAGGGGTCAGTTACTAGACACAAGGCTGCCCAGGATGGCCCTTGTGCTGGTGGGTACTGGGGACACGATGGGTGGCCGCCCCCCACCCCCCAGAGTACAAAAGGTGCCCACAGCCAGCACCCACTTATCAGTAAACATCTCTTACTCTACTTCTGTCTGATACTTTTGTGCAATGGGCTCGTTTGATCTCTTTGTCTATGTTTCTTTGGTGGGTATGATTTTAAACCTTAATTCTAGGTAAAAAAAAAAAAACTCACTCTGATTTCATATAGATTGGCTTCTTTCTGTCTTCCTTCCTTCCTTTCTTTCTAAATGATTTAGTTTTGTTTTTCGAGACAGGGTTTCTCTGTGTAGCCTTGACTGTTCTGGACTCACTCTGTAGTCCAGGCTGGCCTCGAACTCACAGTGATCTGCCTGCTTCTGCCTCCCAAGTGCCGGGACTAGAGGTGTGCGCCACCACACCCGGCTCTTCATTTTTAAAGGTTATTATTATTTAAAGCCGGGTGTGGTGATGCACATCTTTAGTTCTAGCCCTCAGGAGGCTGCGGCAGGCAGGTCTCTGACTTTCAGGACAGCCAGGGCTACACAGGGAAACCCTGTCTCAAACACAGAACAAGTTATCATTACTTCATGTGAGTTAGTGCTCTGCCTGCATTCATGTCTGCGCACCGTGTGTATGGCTGTGTCCACGGAGGCCCGGAAAGGGAATCAGACTCTAGCCACAGACGGTTGTGAGCCACCGTGCAGTGGGTCTGGGAATCAAACCTAGATTCCAGTGTTCTTACTCAGCTGTCTCTCTAGCCCCATGTTTCGTTCTCTGCAGTTTACCAGATGCTTTCCCTGGTGGCTGCACCGTTTTACACCCCCACCAACAGCGCACGAAGTCTCCTTTTCCTCCTCATCTTCACCTATGCACCACATATGTTGATTTTTTTTCCCAGATGATTGCGTATATTTAGGCCCTAGAAGGGAATTTACTTTGGTGGTTTCTCTGGAACTCACTCTAAAACGCATTGCTGTGACCCCATGTTCATAATCAGAGTGTGCGCAGAACCACTTGAAGATGGCTTTGTGCCGGGCATGGTGGCGCACGCCTTTAATCCAAGCCCTCGGGAGGCAGAGGCAGGTGGGTCACTGTAAGCTCGAGGCCAGCCTGGTCTACAAAGCGAGTCTAGGACAGCCAAGGCTACACAGGGAAACCTTGTCTCAAGAGGAAGATGCTTAGTGTACCAAGCTGGGCTACCACAGTGCAGAAACCCAAGAGGGCGGGGCCTTTCCCTCCCAAACACAACGGCGCTGAATTTCTTTAAGGCACAAGCCTACTTTAAACTGTTCTTCCCTTTCTTCTGTGGCTGCCAGCTGTGGGCTCTGTCGTGTTGCTGGCATCAGACTTGGCTGGCAGCTCTGTGTTCCTTCATTTTCTCTCTGTTATGGACTCAGAGACTCCAGTCGCTAGCACTCTATGGGAAACAGAAGCCTTGGGCTCCCAGAGTCAAATCAGCTGTTTGAGTAGCTCCCTTTATTTTCTGTATCGATGACTCAGGTTCATACAGCTGAAGAGTTTTAACGTCAGAGTCTAAAGTTAGACTGAACCAGGAGTCTGAACCAAGCTGGACATAAACACCGCCTCCTTTGGACAAACTCAGGCGAGTTGTTTGAATTATTTGACCCTCTATTCCCATATCTGAAAATGGATACCAGTAGCTAGACTGCCCTGCCCGGTGGTCACAAGTTTAATAGTGATACGGCAGCCGAGAGTGGTGGTATTCAGCTAGAACTAGCACGTCAGAGACAGAGGCAGGAGGATTGTAAGTCTGAGGGCAGCTGGAAAACAGTGAGCGTCTTCTGCTCTTTTTCCTTCTTTCTTCCTGTTTTCTCTCCCACCTGCTACCCGACCCTCATCCATGACATAGTTTCTCTGTGTGGCCTTGGCTGTCCCAGACTCACTTTGTAGACCAGGCTGGCCTCGAACTCACAAAGATCTGCCTACCTCAGCCTCAAGTGCTGGGATTAAAGGCGTGCCCTGTTATCCCCTGCAACGAAGAGATCCTTTCTTAAAAGAACAACAAAATGGGCTCCAAGCACATATACACCCTCAGCCACACAGACTCACAAAAAATTAAAATAAATACGTTAAAACAAGAGCTGGAGAGACGCCTCTGCAGTTGAGAGCACTTGCTGCTCTTACAAGGGACTCGGGTTTGGTCCCCAGCACTGGCAGGGCAGCTCACAACCATCTGTAACTACAGCCCCAGGGAAATCTAATACCTTCTTCGGACCTCTGTGGACACTGCAAGCATGTGGTACACAGACATACTCATCCACACAAAGTAAATACATCTAAAGAAAAACATTTTAAATTCAAATCGATATTGTTTTTAAAAGGAGGGGGGGTGGGCGCACAAGATGGGTGGTTCAGTGGGTAAAGGCACTTGCGGCCGAGCCTGATAACCTGAGTTCACTTCTAGAAGCAAGACGGTAAAAGGAGAGAGCAGATGCCTGCAAGCTGTCCATTCTCCTACACACGGGCACCATGCATGCACTCTCCCCACATGCAAAGCAAGTAAACAAGCAAATAGATGTAATTTACAACTTTAAATGGACAAAACAGCAACAACAACAAACATTAAATTTAACACAAAGAGACAGTTCAAGGCCCAGCACACACGTGGGGAAGGAAGCTATAATTAAGGTCAAGCTTGGCTCTCTAAACAGCCTGGACACAGCTTAGACCACCAAAGGCTATATGCCCTGTTATCTAAGACGCTGCTCAGGCAGCTGGGGATCCAGGCCAGCAGCGGTGTGCTTGTCTAGCACGCATGAAGCCTAGGTTTGATACCTAGGCTTGACACACACACACACACACACACACAGAGACACACACACACACAGGGACACACACACACATATAGACACACACACAGGGACACACACACACAGAGATACACACACACACAGACACACACACACAGACACAGAGACACAGTCACACACATACACACACACACACACACAGACACTAGACACACACACACACACACACACACAGACAGATACACACACACACAGACACAGAGACACAGTCACACACATACACACACACAGACACTAGACACACACACACACACACACACACACACACACACACACACACACACACACACACACACACACACCCCTGTTCTTTCCATCTAATGCCATTCAGGTGCCTTGGCAACAAGCAGAGCTTCCACGGTATCTCATTATTTTTGGTCCTCAAACAGAAGTTAATAAATAGCCCTACACAGTAAACCCTGGAAGAACATATCTAAGAAAATCTCAGAAAAACACCACTGCAACCCAGGCTTGGATGAAACATAACAACAGCCAGAAGATCTCTACCTACACAACAGAGAGAGCAGTGTTTTGTTTGTTTGCTTTTGTTGTTTTATGGGCTTTTTTTTTCTCTCTTTTTCTTTTTTCTTTTTAAAAAAATTTTTTTTTATTATGTATACAGTGCTCTGCCTGCATGTACAGAAGAGGGCATCAGATCACATTATAGATGGTTGTGAGCCACCATGTGGTTGCTGGGGATTGAACTCATGACCTCTAGAAGAGCAGTAGGTGCTCTTAACCACTGAGCCATCCCTCCAGGCCATTCCTGTTTTTTTGGAGACAAGATGTCACTCTGAAGCCCAGCCAGCATGATGACCCTTCATGGGATTTCAAGTATGACCCCTCAAGCCCAGCCCGACCAACAACCTGAAACTGAGCAACCCACCCAGCAGTCCAATAGAGGAAGCAGGAGCATCATGGGACCCCATGCAGAGGTGGAATCAAGCACAAGGCTTTGGAGGAGAAACGGCCAAAGACTGGAAAATGCCAGAGGGAAGCCAGGCATCTGGGGTTCCTGTGCTGAGCTGAGAACTGAGTTCCATCACAGGGCAAGCCCCAGACAGGAATACCTGCAGAGTCCCCTGGGTTTTTGTTTTGTTTTGTTTTGTTTTTTTGTTTGTTTGTTTTTTGCATGAAAGTAAGTATGGCTTGGGGGCTGCTCTCTCAGAGAACCCCAGTTCAATCCCCAGTATCTGCATTAGAAGTTCTACAGCTGCCTACCCAGCTCCGGGGGATCTGAGGCTTTCTTTGGACTCACAGGTATACCCATGTGTGCACGTGTTTGAGAA
This sequence comes from Acomys minous, assembly GCF_964271855.1. Taxonomy (NCBI): domain Eukaryota; kingdom Metazoa; phylum Chordata; class Mammalia; order Rodentia; family Muridae; genus Acomys; species Acomys minous. The sequence goes on along the minus strand of NC_140493.1, from coordinate 73,332,221 downwards.
GCGCTCGCCTATGGTTGTTTAAAACAAGGTATGGTAGATTCCCTAAAGAGAAGATGTTCTTCAAAAACTTCATTTTCTTCCTCACCCAGGCTCCCTCCCAGTGGTAAGCGCATGCTCCTTCTGTGTTCCAGAAGCACCCCAGCCATTCTCTCGCTCTAAGGACTCTGGAGGTGTCCTTCCAGGGGCAGCATGGGAAAGCTCTGGTGACTCCTGAATTACAGTTTAGAAATGAGGTCGCATGGGGCTAACAGCTGTTGTTCTAACCCTCCAGGGGAGGAATTACAGAAATTAGCTTTATTGAATTTGTCTGGCTAGACCCCCAAATCTGTGAGTTTTGCTGTTTTGAAAGGTATAGGAACATGGGGGCTTTGCTGCAGGAAAAAATAATAAATTTTTTTTTTAAGTCTCAAATAGTCTTTGCCCGGAGTGCTTACTAATAGCCCAGCTGAGGAGCTGAAGGTCAGGGCTAGGAGAAGAAGAGTTGGAGGCCAGCTTGGGATACATAGTGAGGCCCAGCCAGCCTGGGAGTAGGGTGAGACCCTGTCTCAAAAACCAGAAAGCAAAGCAAGAGCTCAGCAGTTAAAGACGCTTGCCGCAGCCGGGCGTGGTGGCGCACGCCTTTAATCCCAGCACTCGGGAGGCAGAGGCAGGCAGATCGTTGTGAGTTCGAGGCCAGCCTGGTCTACAAAGGGAGTCCAGGACAGCCAAGGCTACACAGAGAAACCCTGTCTCAAAAATCCAAAAAAAAAAAAAAAAAAGAAAGACGTTTGCCGCTTCCACACAAATTAACAGCCTTTAATTCCACATCCAAGGTGTCTGACACTCTCTTCTGGCCTCAGTGGGAGCTCCCACATGTACTTCACACACACTTTGGACTCTCTTAGCAGTCCAGGGTTTGGGCTCCCTAGCAAGGCTCTGACTTGCAGGACATTTGCTGTTTCATGTGCAGCTTTCCTCCCCCCCTCCTCCCCCCTCCCCGAACCTCTGACTTCCTCTTCCCACATGATGCCAGGTCTAGCAAGGCCCTGCCTTCCCCCTGGTCCTTGCCTCCAGCAGCGTGACCGTGATCATGAACCAGGGCGGAGGGCAGCAGGTGTAGCTGTCGTAGTACCACTTGCGGTCAATCTCCCTGGGCAGGGTCTCATAGGCCACGTGTCGGATGAGCCGCTGTGAGAGGCTCAGCCCCTTCTCCTCCAGCAGGACCCTGCTGCTCAGCCTGCGGTTGCCCTGAAGGATGGCCTGGCGGAAGCTGTTGGACCGTTTGTTGCTCATCTGCACAGGAAATGGGATGGGGAGAGGGTCAGAGCCAGGGCCTCGGGGGAAGCTCCTGCTCCCACACTTCAGCCTGCATGCTCTGGAGACAGAGCTTAACCCCTTCTCTCCGAGCTCTAAGCAGTACCCTCCTGAGTACCACTGTGTTGACCTCTGAGGCTCACAGCTCATCTCCGTTAGATAAGGACTCCACGTATCCCCTCTGCCTAAAAAAAATAAAAATCAAAGTACAAATAGGAAAAGAGAGGCATAGAATGGGCCCGAGGGCCAAGGCTCCAGGGTGGGGCCCTCCTTACACAAATGCAGGCTGTGAATGGCTGCTCCAGCTCAGAGTCTGAACATTTAAAAAAAAAAAAGTGATGATATCATGTCACTTCTCCCCATGAGCTCACACAGAGGGCTCCACTGGAACGGAGCCAGCCAGGAGAGAGACACCTCACCTGGGCCTTGAGATCAGGTAGGTTCCTGGTCTGCTCCCTGGGCCTGCTCCGAATAGTGGGTACGCCTACCCCTGAGTGCTGACAGCACTTCCCTGCAGACCCACACGCCCACAGCCCACGGACTGACAACCTGCAGCTGAAAGGCCACTGAAGCAACCATTGTCCGGGCAGCCACATCACAGGGAGCTGAGATGGGGCAGGGACAGCAGGCTTCCCCTAGTGAGGCCTCTGATGTCTAGGAACACAGGAAACTTCACAGAGTTTTCTCCTCCCGTGGGCAACATGAAGGGAGTGCACCGCCTCACGGATGGGGAAACAAGCGGAGACATCTAGCCTTGTATCCACCTTGCTGGTTCGTGGAGCGTTTACTGATACCTCGTCCACCCAAGGAGGTGATGCAGCTTGCCTGAGACGCCCATTGTAACCCTGCCACAGAAGCCACCGAAAGAACACAGCATCAATCCCCAGGAACGGAGGCACCTCCGCTGAAGACAACAGACAACGGACAGGACTCCAGAACCTTAGAAGTCACCAGTCTAAGAGCTCTGGCCTCCAGTTATGCTACATTTCCTAGGAAGTCTGGCTCAATCAACTTTTTCTTGTCCCGGGAACTTCCCCACTCCCAGATCCTGGGAAGACCATTGATTGAGTTCACTAACATAGCCCACCAGTTCCATCCAGGCCAGGGCAGAAAGAACCCGTAGGCCTCAGTTAGGTCTTGACACAAAAAGAGGACGCTGTATACATAAATGTTGGGGACTGGGGGTGTAAGGCCTGGTGCAGCGCAGCCACCTTGTTGCCACAACGGGAAGAACTCAAATTGCTAGGAGCTATTAGAAAAATCAAGACCTATCAGGGCATGGTGGCTCATGTCTTTAGTCCTAGCACTCAGGAAGGCAGAGGCTGGCAGATCTTTATGAGTTTGAGGCCAGCCTGGTCTATGAAGTGAGTTCCAGGACAGGACAGCCCAGGGCTGTTATACAGAGAAACCTTGTCTCAAAAACAAAACAAAACAAAACAAAACAAAACAAAACAAAAAAGAAAGAAAAGAAAAGAAAAGAAAAAAGAAAGAAAGAAAGCACAGGACCTTGGTACTGTGATTAATAATTCCAGGAAATAAACTGTGCCTGCAAAGACTAACAAATAAAACCTTTTTGGAATTTATTTTTAGTTTATTTTCATTTTTGTCTTGAGACATGGTCTCACTGTGTATCTCTGGCTGTCCTGGAACTCACTATGTAGAGCAGGCTGGCCTTGAACTCACAAAGATCTGCCTGCCTCTGCTGAGGGTCAAGTCACGTACAACCACAGCCAGCCTTTTTGAAATTTATTAGGAGACTGCTAGCGTCCATCAATCCAAAGGTTAAGAACTATCATCAGAGAGCATCTGAGTGTTTTGGTTTTTGTTGTTGTTGTTTTTATTTTGTTTTTGTCAGTCAGTATCTGACTATAGAAAAGATCCCCCCAGTGTGGTAGTTTGAGTAGGTCTGGCCCCCACAGACTCATGTGTTTGAATGGTTGGCCATAGGGAGGGGCACTATTAGGAGGTGTGGCCTTATTGGAGGAAGTATGTCACAGCGGAGGCGGGCTTTGAGGTTATATACGCTCAAGTTATGCCCGTTTACATGGTCCCCGGATCGAGATGTGGAACTGTTGGCTCCTCCAGCACCATGTCTGCCTGCACACTACCATGCTGACAGTGGACTAACCCTGAGCTGGAAGGCAGCCCCAGTGTAATGTTTGCCATCATAAGAGTTGACGTGGGCCAGGCGGTGGTGGCGCACGCCTTTAATCCTGGCACTCGGGAGGCAGAAGCAGGCGGATCGCTGTGAGTTCCAGGCCAGCCTGGTCTACCAAAGCGAGTCCAGGACAGCCAAGGCTGCACAGAGAAACCCTGTCTCAAAAAAACAAAAACAAAAACAAACAAACAAACAAACAAAAAAAGAGTTGCACGGTCATGGTGTCTCTTCACAGCAATGAAACTCTCACTAGACACGCATCCTGCTTAACCCGCCTCTCTGATGTTTTTACTGATGTGTTTTTAAAATGCCTTGATTTATGACTCTGTCTATTACTATAAAAACGTCCATGAAACTGCATCCTTGATGAAACATGATATTGGAGGAGATCTAATATATGTTCCCAGGCCAACCGTGTCTTGCTCTGTGGAGGTGGGAGCTGTTTCTTTCGATGGGGGTGCATTCTTCTCACCTGCTGAAGCTGAGGCTGTTGAAATGCTGCTGTCAGGCAAAACAAAAAACAAAAAACAAAAAGAACCAACCTTTGCCTAGAACTACTTCCTGTGTGTTGTAAGTCCCTCTCCTTTCCAGAATGCTCACCAAGTTGACAAAGTCCTGGTAGCAGATCTGCCCGTCTGCATGGCTATCTGCGAGAGCCAGGAGCACCTCCTTCTTGTGTGGGTCCAGCTTAGAGCTGTGGCTCTCCAGGAGGCTCCGGAATTTTCCTGTGCTGATGTAGCCGGTGCTCCCAGGGTCGAACTGAGGGTGAAAGCACAGAGATCAGAGCGTCAGAGCCGCCACCCCTACACGTGCTCATGTGCAGACCCAGATCTCCCTCACTTGAAAGTTTACTTTTTTGGGGGGGGGTTGCTTAATTTTAGTTTTCAAGATAGGTTTCTCGGTGTGTCCCTGGCTGTCCTGAAACTCACTCTGTAGACCAGGCTGGCCTCAAACTCACAGAGATCCGTCTGCCTCTGCCTCCTGAATGCTGGGATTAAAGGCGTGCGCCGCCACCACCTGCACCAACTGCACTTGTGCATTTTACACCATTCTCTTTAACTTAAAACTCCCCTACACCCTGGACACCAGCCAGGCTTCTCCGAACACCCATCTCTAGCCAGTTCTGCCTCATCATAGGGCTGTGCCTCCTGTCACAGCATCTGCCTTAAGGGCATTCAATTGAGATTTGTTGAATAAGCAGGATGTTCAATGAACAGACAGGTACTAATTTTCCATGAGAAGCCTCTTAGGTTCAGTTAGAAAAAGCCATTATCCTCCTTGGCTCCTTCCTCGCAGAGCCCACCCACAGCCTGGCCTCCATACTCTGCCAGAAAATGACACCCCATCTCCTGTGATGTCAAGAGCACTCTGGTCAAAGGGGCTTCTCACACAGGACCCCAGAGTGTATCTGGAGGTGCTGCCGTGGGTTGCTCAGGGTTTAAAAGGCAATGGAAGGCGGGGTACAACCTAGTGGCAGAGTGTGTGCCCAGCACAAAAGAGTCCCAGGGTCTGATACCAGTATAGGGACTGGGGGGTAGGGGCGGCGGCGCGCACTAAATAGCAATGGATCTTGGGAAAGTACAGGGAGGTAAGGCTGGAAGGCCAAACCCACGTTGCTTCTTTCTCTGGATAAGGTTAACGAAGGCTGTTGTGGGAAAGCAGGCGCTATGTGCTTTTAGACAATCTTAGCCTGACAGCCAGAAGTCACGGTCAGGGACCACTTCAGTTCTCACTAGGAGTCTTTCTAGAGGGCAACTCCATGGGGGCCCATGTTCAGATCACACCCTCCACCCCAGCACTAGGGGTCAGACGTGACACTATTTGCTTATTACATCCAGTATTTCAGGAATCTCAAAAGGATCTTTTAGACTATTAAGTGTCATGGCTGACAAAATGGCTCAATAGGTGAAAGCCCTTGCTAAGCAAGCCTGACAACTTGACCTCAATCACTGGAGCTCAGACAAAGGAGGAGGAATGACCTGACTCCCCAGAGCCATCCACAAGCCCCACCACCACACACACACACACACACACACACACACAGGATGATGATGATAATAATAATAATAAGCTTTTGTTTGCTTATTTGTTTGAGACAGGGTCTCTCTAGATAGCCCTGGCTGCCCTGGAACTCACTGTGTAGACCAGGCTGGCACCGAACTCACAGACATCTGCCTGTCCCTCTCAAGTGCTGCAGCTAAAGGCATGTGACACTACACTTGGTTAATAGCAAAGGAGGAAGAGGAGGAGGAGGAAAGGAAGGGGAGGGATGCTAACAGTTCATCAGGCTAAGGCACTTGCAATGAAGCCTGGATGACCTGAGTTCAACCCTAGGACCAACAGAGCGAATGGAGGACTCCCATAGGTCATCCTCTGGCCATCACAACTCCTGTGCTGTGGCACACAGGCAGACAGACAGACAGACAGGCAGGCAGGCAGGCAGACAGACAGACAGACAGGCAGGCAGGCAGATAGACAGACAGACAGACAGACAGGCAGGCAGACAGACAGACAAACAGACAGGCAGACAGACAGGCAGGCAGACAGACAGACAGA